>NC_089586.1:92534090-93134090 GCF_019320115.1 Miscanthus floridulus
GAGGAGAGCGACCGACTATGAAAGAAGTAGAAATGAGGTTACAATTCCTAAGAACAAAGAGGCTAAGAAAAAAACAACATTTATTTGAACAAGAAGGAGATATTGAGCCTTTGTTACGTGCAGAAGCTAAGAATTCACTCGAACATATCAACCTTGTTAATGCTACCCATATAATACCTCAAGAGACCTCTAGGTGCAACAGTTTGGAGCAAGAATGTGTGTCTTCGTTTAGGCCATGCTAACTACATTTGTGCTAGATAATAAAGGGCTTTGCTTAGATACTGATTTATCTGAGATATAATATATTGTGAGCGCGCGTGGGACTAGTACCTATCTCCAGAATATTTTGTACCAACTATCGGTAGGCCTGGTGCAAGCGGTAGAGTCTTACCGCCTGTGACCGGAAGGTCCCGGGTTTGAGTCGTGGTCTCCTCGCATTGCACAGGCGAGGGTAAGGCTTGCACTAACACCCTTCCCCAGATCCCGCATAGAGCGGGAGCTCTCTGCACTAGGTACGCCCTTTTTATCAGTAATGCATGAAGCAATACATTTCATTGACAAATGACCATGGCGCAAGGAGCCTACCAATTGAAGGAGACGACAGTAGCCAAGGCCCAAGGCCGCGGGGGACGCATCAACCGGCTGCTCGTGCTGGGAGCGTCGGAGGAAAGAGGCGGAGGGCCTGTTCCGCTTGGCAGAGCCTCTGCCGCCTACCGCGACCTATGAACAGCGAAGTGCGGCGCTCGGCAGAGTCGCGGCGAGGAGTCGAGGTGCTGGAGGACGGAGTAGGCATTGGCGCAGAAATTGGGCCTGAAAGGATTTTCCTTGATGGGCCTGGGCGATGCTTTCGTAACTATGGCCCAAGAACTGCTGTCGGCAGCGTGGGTCAAGGACTTTTAACACGCCAAGCATCCATCCAGCCAGCCAGCAGCATGCTCACCGCGCTGGGGCCTCATGTCCGGACAATCCTTACTCCCAATTCAGTGCTGTTAGTTCTTTGCCTTGACCATTTGCCAGCAGCTTCGGCCAAGGACGACGAGGAGCCTAGATGCAAGCCAATGCTAAGTGAGATACTTATTACTTCATGGTACGAGCATGAAGCAGCAAGGACACAGGCTTAGCTGTCTGTGCTCGACTGCTCGTCCGGCCCCCGTTGCGCCTGCAGCCAGCGCATGTACGCCGGATGAGTTTAACACAAATCTTCTAGTAGTGTCGATTTGCTTCCCTGAGCTTTTTGCTGAATTTAAAAAGCACTATCAAATTCGAATACCGGACAACGCACTCCTTTTAACTTTCAAAACCTGAAATTCGGAGATGACCTCGTCCCTCTCGCAGCTGGTCTCCAAGAGTCAAGTGCATGCACTCCAAGCAGAACACGCAATCGGCTGCACAAGGCCTTGCAAGCGGGACGGTGGATTTCAGAGATCATTTGTGGTGTCTCAGTCCAGGCGCTGGTACAGTTCCTAAACCTCTGGGATCGACTGACAGAAGTAAACTTGAGGCAAGGGTGACTGATAAGCTCATTTGGCGCCGCTCTCTGAGTTGGGAGTTCAACACTTCAGCTCCAAGTTGTCCTACACAGCTCTTCATTATCTTGGATCCCTACCTTTTGAATTGAAGAGGAAGTTTAAAGTACTTCTTCCGTCCTAAAATAAATGTATATCTCGCTTCCGAGAAGTCAAATTTTTTAAGTTTGATTAAATTTATAAAAATATACTAATATTTATGATGTATACTAACAATCGTTAGATTGAATATGAGTATACTTTTATAATAACTTATTTGAAGATACAAATATTGATACTATTTTCTATATTCTTAGTCAAACTTAAAAAAGTTTGTCTCCTCGAAAAATGATATGCGTATTTATTTTTTAAATATATTTTAGTACTCCCTTTGTCCCAAAAAAACATCATCGCAGCATTTGAAGTACGTCCAGAAAAGAATAATGTTTTAGACATAGGTCCCACTTAACATTCCTTTTCCGTGGCTACCCGCCCGCCCCATCCCTCCCTCGCCATTCTCTGTCTCTCCCTCCCTAGCTCCTATTTTCCTCCGCCCTCTCCTCTTCCTCTTCACCGGTGACCCCCTCTTCTTCTCCTCCGCCGGTCACCCTCCTCTTCTCTTCCATCGGTGGGAGGCCGGCGCACACCCTCCTCTTCTTCTCCGTCAGCGTGGAGGTGACACTGCCTGGCGAGGCTACATCGGGGCGGCGGAGATCCGGCCCCTCCCTCCTCTGCTCCTCCCATGGCCGTCAGTAGCCTCTCCTCTCTCACCGTCGGAGAGAAGGCTCGGACGGAGAGGGCACGGAGTCGCTAGATCTGGCGTGGGCTACGGCCTCCCTTTGCAGTGCTCAACAAGGAATGGACCAGCAGCGAGGCGAGGCGAGGCGAGGCTTGGCGGCCACCGGCCACCATGTAGCAGTGACAACATATCTATTGTAGCAGTGACAATATATCAGCCGAGATCTATTGTAGCAGTGACAATATATCTTGGAATGCCCCCGCCAAGGGTATTACTATCAGTTATTATAACACTTTCTTCTTCCTTGGCTGCGATTTTGATGTTGACTTGTTTGACTCTGTGAGAAACCCAATCGGCTCCTGCGTGAGCAGGTGCCACGACAAGGTATTGCCAAATCAAGGGCCTTGCTTTGGGGTTGGTTGCTGTTCCATCAGTCTACAAAACGACATCTCAGGCTTTCAAGGAACAATTGTTCGGGCTGGTAATATGGCAGGACAGTCAGATCCTCTGCACCCTGGCATCATGGCTTTCATGTGGGATGATGGAGATTATTACACGAATAATGCGACTGATCTTTTCTCAAGTTGGACAAATGCAAGCAAGATTGGTGACGCTGAACTTTGGGTTGCCATCATGGACCAACCAAGCTGCGAAAGTGCGCAGATGAACAAGGCAAGCTATGCTTGTGCCACCGACAACTATTGCCGAAATGAGTCATATGGAGGTTACAGCAGCTCCTGCTACAATGAAAATAATCTTAGATATTACACAGCCAATGCTTACCTTTCCGAAGGATGCATGCAACAAGGTGCTCCCTGCTTGCTTTTCTCTAAAAAAAAGAAAATATTTAACATTTTATCTTCTTGTTCTTACTCTTATCAATCTATTGTTATGAAGCAGATTACAACCCCAAGCCTAAAGAACACTGCCAGAGGTCATGTGGGAACATGTCCATTCCCTTCCCTTTCGGGCTTGAAGAAGATTGTTTCGGAAACAAAAGGTTCCTACTTAACTGTACAGCCGCAAATGAGACGCTTTTTAGCACAAGATATGCACAGTATCACGTGACTGGTCTGTCAGTAGAAGATGGGACTCTGATGGTTAGCAACGTGCTAAACAATGCTAGCTCCGGGAAAGAAGTAATAATAGCTCAGGCCAACGAAAGGGGAGACGCGTACATGGACGACGGCCCTGTGGAAGACGAATTTGATTTTTCTATGGAATATGACATTGTTATACGATGGGCAGTTACAAATTCATCTTGTGAACAAGCTATGCATCGGAATAGAAGTAAGTATGCATGCCGCAGTGGATACAGTGATTGCAAAAACGTGATCCATGGGAAAACATTTATGGGATATCGTTGCAAGTGTTCTACTGGCTACACAGGAAATCCATACATACAGGACGGCTGCACAGGTACATACCTTTCCTCCTTCACTATGTGCTACAACATAACATAGTTCACACCCGAAAATGCATGGAAAGAAAATTAACAAGTTCACATACTCTAAAAAATTTGTAATTTGTAGTTAAATCCGACTAGGCAGATTTAGACAGAAGATTCCTTTTCATCGGCTTGGTATGAAAGTATGCAACCACAGATTATGATGATCAACATATATAAATAACGAGAATTGACTGTCTACAGATATTGATGAATGCTCACTGCCAAACTACTGCAAAGGTACATGTCAAAACATTCCTGGAAGCTATAGGTGCACACAGTGCTCTCATACCCAAGAATTTGATTCCATCAAGAGGAGGTGTGTTACATCAGCTAAACAACGGAATCTTCTTTTGGGTAAGCCATAGCAAACAAAACTTCCTTGAAATTATAGTTTGTAAACGTTAACATGATTTCATGACAATAGCAAGTGCATATAGGTATTGCAATTGGAACTAGCTGTGGCATTGGATCCATATTTATTGCCTTGGGTATAATTATAATTGCCAATAAGTGGAAAAAAGGCATCCAAAGTAGAATCTGACGAGCATACTTCAAGAAAAATCAAGGTT
This sequence comes from Miscanthus floridulus, assembly GCF_019320115.1. Lineage (NCBI taxonomy): Eukaryota > Viridiplantae > Streptophyta > Magnoliopsida > Poales > Poaceae > Miscanthus > Miscanthus floridulus. The sequence goes on from NC_089586.1 coordinate 92,538,354, forward strand.
TGCTATTGGAGCAACTGATCTCAGATGAAAGCGCTGCTAGCGAAACAAAGATATTCTCATTGGAGGAACTAGAGGAGGCGACTAACAACTTTGAAGCTACTCGTGTTCTTGGTCGTGGAGGACATGGAACAGTTTATAAAGGGATTCTATCAGACCAACGTGTGGTGGCCATAAAAAATACAAAATAGCGGAGCAAACAGAGATAGACCAATTTATCAATGAGGTTGTCATTTTGTCTCAATTCAGTCATCGTAATGTGGTGAAACTGTTTGGTTGCTGCCTAGAAGATGTGGTGCCCTTCCTTGTATATGAATTCATTTCAAATGGAACTCTGTATGAACTTCTTCACACTGATACTACATTAAAATGCTTGCTTTCATGGGATGATCGCATTAGGATTGCAACAGAAGCAGCAGGGGCTCTTGCTTATCTACACTCAGCAGCTACAATACCAATTTTCCACAGAGATGTCAAGTCTTCAAATATACTATTGGATGACAACTTCACCACAAAGGTTTCAGATTTTGGTGCTTCAAGATCTCTTTCACTTGATGAGACCCATGTGGTGACAATTGTTCAAGGAACATTTGGTTACTTGGATCCAGAGTATTATCATACCGGTCAACTAACGGAGAAGAGTGATGTATATAGTTTTGGAGTAATACTTGTGGAACTTTTGACAAGAAAGAAGCCATTTTTTATTAATGATTTAGGTGCAAAGCAAAGCTTGTCCCATTTCTTCATTGAAGGACTTCACCAAGGGTCTCTTATTGAAATAATGGATACTCAAGTTGTGGAAGAAGCAGACTAGGAAGAGATTAGTGAAATTGCCTTACTTGCAGAAGCATGCTTAAGGGTAAAAGGAGGAGAGCGGCCGTCTATGAAAGAAGTGGAGATGAGGTTGCAATTCTTAAGAACAGTGAGGCTGAGAAAAAGACATCATTTACCCGAAAAAGATGGAGATATTGAGCCTTTGCTATGTGGAAAATCTAAGAACTCACTTAAACATATCGATCTTATTAATGCTGCACATAACCTCAAGAGACCTCGAGATGCTACAGTTTGGAACAAGAATTTGTATCTTCGTTTAGGCGACGCTAACTACATTATGCTAAGATTATAGAGGGTTTGCTTATATACTGCTGCATCTAAGATATCATATATTTAGAAGTTACATTTAATTTCGTATCTTTGGATGAGATTGTTTCACACAGATTCATTTTATGTATAATATGCACAATGTACTGTAGATCAGATGGCTTGTATCCTTCTATATGATGGCTTGTATCCCTTCTATATTTTCTGTAGATGCATATAGGGTATAGCATCAGGTCCCTGTATTAAAGATAAGGTTCTATATGAACATAGTTGTGGTTGTCGACAAGTCTATTGATAATTTGATATCAATTGCCAATGGCTCAATCAGTGGCTCCGGTAGGCATCAGACTAATACATGATTTCAACTGCAACACGTTGCTGCACTTTTTGTCATAATCAGGCTAGCACATGATTCCAGTAGGCATCAGACTAATGTGAATTGACACTCATATATGAGAACAGAAAGATATGGCAAACTCACTCTTTCCTTCAATGTCCTTGCATGACAGTACCAACTTCGTTGTCCTTTCATGACATTATCAATAGCACGGCCATCACGTGTATTCAACACAGAACTTCAAAGTCGCATTTGCAGATATGAAAGTATGTACAAGTCTACCCTACATATGGAAAATCTGAATTAGCTTGTCACATATTAGACTTATAAAACTTCTGTAAGTGCGAGCGCGCGTGGATCATCAGTACCTATATTTTGAATATTTTGTACCAACTATCGGTATTACATACATAAAGCAATAAATTCCACTGAAAATGACCATGGCGCAAGGGAGCCTACCAATTCAAGGAGACAACAGTAGCCAAGGCCACGGATAAACGCCTCAACCGTCTGCTCGTGCTGCGAGCCTTGGAGGAGAGAGGATGGGATCCCGAGCCCGAGGAGAGCAGTGAAGCATGCCCCGCTCAGGCTGTTCCGCTTGCTCTAGTGACTGGCGAGTACCGACCCTGCGGCGACCTATGAACAGCAAAGTGCGGCACTTGGCAGCGTCGGCGGCGAGGAGTCGAGGACGGAGCAAGTAGAATTGGTTGGCTTGGCGCAGGAATTGTTGGGCCTCAAAGGATTTTCTTCGGTGGGTCAGGGCGGTCCTTGCGTAAATGTGGCCCAAGAACTGCTGTGGGCAGCATGGGTCAAGGACGATTTTTAACACGGCAAGCATCCAGGTAGCCAGCATGCTCAATGTGCTTGGGCCTCATGTCACCAGATAATCCTACTTCCAATTCAGTTTTGTTGGTTCTTTGCCTTGATTTGCCAGCAGGTTCTTCCTTAAGAAAGTCACTGGATCACCTAACATGATCCAAGTTATGGCTCTGACCACACTGCAGTGCCTGCAGGCGTGACCCTAGTGATTGGGCCGTGGTATAACCGTATAGTCTAAAGAACCATCCAAATGTTTAAAGCCTGCTCTGTGTTTAGCCATCTTTTCATAAACTGATTCTCTCAGTCCATATGGATTAGAGTGAAAAATGTACTAATTTTCCACCTTGAATTCAAGGCCATTGCTAATGTGGAAGCCACAGGAGAGTCACGCCTAACGTAATGTAACACCCTAAAATTTGCCTCTTTTGAAATAGGATTAAAATGATTTATTTTGGTATTTTATGTGCTCATGAAATATAGGGAAATAAAAATTTCATTAAGGAATTTGGTTTATATTTGAAATTGGTTTTGAAATGAGAAAACAAAAAGGAAAATGGAAAAGCTGCTCTCTCTATCTCCCTCCTCTCTCTTTTAGCTCAGCCGGCCTGCTCCCTTGAGCCGATGGCCTGCTTCTTTCCCCTCGGGCCCAATCCAGCCTAGCCTCTCTCTTCCCCCTCAGCTCTTCCCCGCACAGGACAATGCCGCAGCCGGCCCAGTGGCCTCGCGCCTCCGCTCTTCCCCCTTTTCTCCCTCTCTCTGTTTGACGTCCTGGACCCGCTCCCTCTCTCGCTGACCGGTGGACCCGCCCTGTCGGCACCGTCTTCTTCCTCACATAGCCACGTCGGATTCTGCCGTGGCCATGTCCTTCTCCTTCCTGTTTCTTCCCGGTGGCATGAGCCCTATGCCACAAAGACTCATAAATACCACGCCCCTGCATCGCCCGCCCTCGCCTAACCCTAATTCAAGCCGCTATGCCGCCCTGTGCCCTAGCGCCGCTGTCGAGATCTCACCGTGAAGAAGCTCTACGCTGTCGTGACGATTAGCTGCTCCTCCGTGCCCATAAGTGCCTCCCCGAGCTTCGTGTCATGTTTTTGAGAACGCCAAGCCCCTTATCTCTCTCTATCTCGCTCTGTGTTGCCTTACCCTGCGTCGCCATTGCTCTGTTTTCACCATTGCTCGCCGCTAGCCACCTCTGCCCACGCTTAGCCGCTATAATTCACTAAGTCGAGTTCGTCGTTTCCCTCTCTAGCTCCCAGTGCCAATCCCGAGCTTGATTAAGGTCCCTAGAGCTTTTCCCCAATTTCTCCGGCGAGAAATTGCCATCGCCGGCGAATACGCCGCCGTCCTGCTACTGTTCCGGCTCGGCAGTACTCCCCTCCCCTTCTCTGTCTAATCCGAACCATCTAATTCAGATCCAACGGCCACCAGAGGCCGATACCCCTTCGCCTATCCCCTTTTGCAAAAGAGCCCCTCCCCTTCATTGAAATCAACCCGCAGTCCAACTGTGTTCAACAGTATTTAAAAAGAGGTCCCTCTTTCTTCTGTTTTCACCCCTGCCTTTTCTTTAAATAGTACCCGCAGTCCTTTGCCAGTTTAAAATCAGATTTTATTTATTTTAAATTCAAAAATCAAGTTTCATCTATTTATAAAATTGCCACTATCTTCATTAAGCCATATCTTCTCCGTGTTAACTCCGATTTAACCAGTTCAAGTTGCGTTAGATTCGTAACGATATAATCTACGCATTAGTATCAATGTTTTCCATGTCAAGAGCTCTGAAATTTCATGGTTTAACGCCTAACTTGAATAATGATTATGCAATTGGATTTTTCTAATTAAAAGTAACTTAGGCTTTTCACCTTGGTCAATTATATGATTAGTTTTACCTTGTTTTTCTAAATCAAGTATAATTTGACTTAATTCAATTAAGGTATTTCTCTGAAGTATCTTATACATGTTTTATATAGCTAAAATAAATAAAGCCTATAGTTTCTTTTCGAAGCAAATCTATCGGTAGATGTATCTTTTCACCGTAGCTCCGATTAGCGTGCTTTTTGCGTCTGTGTGATCGTAGCAACGTGTAGATTTGATTTCAAATTCTTTTTCACTTATTGATGTGTTGTTCTAATATAGCTATGTTTGAATGCTATGCATGTCTGTTCGGATGCTTGTGTGGTGCTTTATAATCTTGTCCAGTCGGTGAGTTTTACGTGGTGATCAAGAGGCAGTTCTTTGGAGGTTACAAATCAACAGAAGAAGGATCTAAGTTTAAGGCAAGTATAGCATGGGATCTTCTATGTTGTCATATACACCTTTAATCATTTAATTCATGCTGCATGTGTCTACCTTGACTACCACTAAGGATATCCTAGTCTTTTGGTACCATGTGCCTTGATACCTATGGGGTATTGCATTGGGTAGTATGATGCTAATTCTCAACTACAACCATGATCTTGTAACTTGACTAATGGTATATGCAATAAACTCTAAAAGATGCTTTTTAGCAACATGGAACAAGGGGGCTAGAGCATTAGGCTGTTTTTATAGTGCTCTAGATTCCTCTCCCTAAGGACTTATCTGTAAGTGATCATCCGGGACTTACAGTACAGCTGTGAGGGCTACATGGCTCTGGCTTTAGTTCAGTATGAGGACCTTTTCTAGCTTGTTAGTGGTTACCTTTATTGGCGTAAGAATGGCTTGCTGAATCAGGTATAGTGCGGCTTCTGTCCCCTTGTGTATAGGCTGCGCGTCATTGTGCCATCGGGAAGGGGGGCTCTACATCTGTTTGCCGAGTGAATCTAATGGCCCTAACTTGTTAGACGAACCTTTGAAAGGTTTCATAGTGAACCCTGCCGACCTTCCTTAGAAGTAGGTCAAGAGATTAGCTACCTCGGGCAAAAGGGTAAATCGCGACTCACAGTGAAAGTGTACAACCTCTGCAGAGTGTAAAATTGGTATATCAGCCGTGCTCACAGTCACGAGCGGCCTTGGACCCTTATGGAATAGATGATGAACACTAATGATACGGATGATGAAGATGCTCACTAATTATTACTGTTTATGCTATTCCTTATTCATGTTGACCTGATCATGTGTTTATATGGGCTTGTGAATAAACTTGTTGCCACCTAATTGCTAAAATCATGACTCATTAAAAGCTAATCGCAGTTAAACCAGTGTCAGCCTTTTGAGCCTCATAAACCCCGTGTTATATTTGTTGAGTACGACATGTACTTATGCTTGCTTTATTTTTCAATTATTTGGATAAAAATCCCGGATAGGTACCAGATTGTTAGAGTTTGGAGGAATTAGGCTTGTGATCAACCAGTCAGTTGTCCCTGTGGAACTGGAGTCTTCACCCAAAGATCGGAGTTGTCTTTCCGCTGTTTGCTGTCTAAGGTTATATCCTTTATACATAGTATGTTATATATTGAGCATTGTCTTCTGCTATTACCCTTATTTGTAGCTATATGTGAGATTTGACTTCCTGGGCTTCCATATAGTATGTATCTGGTTTTCTTTTTAAAACCGGGTGCTACACGTAATAACCCACAAACTTCTGAGAAGCAATGGGGCCCTTAGTAGTTATATTTTGGTTTTGTCGTTTTCCATACCTACGATCGACGATCACGATGAATTAGTGGGCTGATAGTGGTAGATGTTTCGAGCGGACAGACTTGACTCGACTAAGAGCATTATCTCTATTAGCCTCTCGATAATCTATACTCTAATATATAAATACTAAGGTAACATAATATTTTTATGGAGATATAGGCAGTACATATGTGTATATAATAGCTGAAAAGTGATGGTTAAAGTGGGCCTCGTGTTATTGAGAGAGATGTAACTCCCTCTTTATTTAAGAAGAAGATGAGAAAAATATAGATGTCCATTAACAAAAGAGTATCGTAGGATTGCTAGAGAAAGAAAAAAAGCATTTTCTTCTACTAATATGATAATTTTATGAAAATAGAGATATGTTAAGGGACTGCTAGAGATGCTCAAAGCTTTCGCGATTCTCAGTGCTTTGGTCATTTCCACCCTTGCAGCACACACGTCTACAAAGTGGAAGGCAGCCGAATAATATGACCAATTCCTCCTTTTCTATGAGAGCCATATGCATGCATGAAGGATCTCAGGCAGGTCGTCGTCGCCTCCCACTTCCAAAAGCAAAGATGAATACACGATGAGTTCTCAGTGCTTCGGTCATTTCCACCCTTGCAGCACACACGTCTACAAAGTGGAAGGCAGCCGAATAATATGACCAATTCCTCCTTTTCTATGAGAGCCATATGCATGCATGAAGGATCTCAGGCAGGTCGTCGTCGCCTCCCACTTCCAAAAGCAAAGATGAATACACGATGAGTTCTCAGTGCTTTGGTCATTTCCACCCTTGCAGCACACACGTCTACAAAGTGAAAGGCAGCCGAATAATATGACCAATTCCTCCTTTTCTATGAGAGCCATATGCATGCATGAAGGATCTCAGGCAGGTTGTCGTCGCCTCCCACTTCCAAAAGCAAAGATGAATACACGATGAGATGCCGACTCTGTCGAGTTAGGATGGATGCTCGAGTAGTGGACATTTTGTTTGTTTTCAATTTCAGTATTAGAAAACTTTCGGCCACCTTCAAAATTACTGAAATTCAGCCAGAATGTTTTTAGAGAGTTAAACATAAAGTATGTTTAAAAAAAATAGATATAAACAAAAGTTTAGCAATTTAAGACCATATATATTGAATAGAAAAATATGCAACATGAAGCATAGAAAAATACTGCATATGTATTAGTGTAATACGAAATTTGAGAATTTTTATTAGCCACCATCGAAATTTGTGAAATTTCGACGAAAGTTGGAACCCTGGTTCATGGGCTTTAGGTGTTGAAACACGGAGACGCGTATCTGTATGTGGTCGTCCAATCCAGTTAATAACCGCGTGATATCCGGACCATGGCGTTTCTGCCTTTATGGGTCTCAACCGTGTTAGCGTATCCTTTGCGGCTTTGCCTATGTATACACACTGCTGTAGTGATTCCTGTAGGCTGTAGTGACAGTTCTCGAAACTCCAGAGCAAGCTGCCGCAAAACTAGTGATGGAACAGATCGAATACGTATGAAATACGAATGTTACTATTTTTTATAATTTTTATTAGATGTGGATACGGATCTGAATATCAATACTAATACAAAACAAATAGTTCGCATATGGATTCGCATCCCATACCCATTTAACTTTGTTATAAGTAAATATCAATGTAATGATTTTAGGAAATAAATCATGTAATGAGATATCCAAATATAATAAGTATATTATTTTTTGGCTCATGTTCATCCTAGAACTATCAAAGTGATCCTCTTAGTCCTTAAACTTTATATTTTGAATTCGATTTCACCTGTGAACTACCAAAGTGCATTTTAGTCCTTTAACTTTTTTTTGCTCACTGTCATTACTTGCCTTACATGGAACACCGTGATGTCGCGTCTGTTAGCTCTAGGACCACCCACGATTTAAGATAAATGGTCATCGTTAGGTCCCAGTGTATGTGACGTTGTCCTAGCTATCGAACCGGACATCACACTTTTGATATTTATATCCATAATTTAAAATAAATATAAATAAGATCCAAATACACTTGAATATGAATAATCGGATCGTTCGGATCCGTATCTATTTCAGATATCATATATTCTTATTGTTCAATTACAATTTTATTTTTCTCATTTCAATAATTAAATATAAATTTTAGCTTACCGATATTATCTTTTTTATCATAATTGGTTATTAGTTCAGCTTCACGCTAGAAATAGCTAAGAAAAAGTTGTAGATTTGTTGTTGTTCTAATTTACTAGTGTTTTCTTAAGATACTCCATCTATTTTAAATTGGAAGTCATTCTGTCGCTTCTTAATGTATATCTAGGTATGCAGTGAAAGTAATATGTTTATAAAAACCAAAACTATTTACAATTTGGAATGTAGGGAGTACTAAATAGTGTTCGTAATAATTGTTCCACAAAAACAATATAGTAAGATATATAAAAATGATACTATTACAAGATAACTTCTACATAACATTAGAATTATTAAGAGAAAATTTTCTATTTGACACTGAAAAAATTTGTGCACTCTTAATTGTCAATCAAACTTGAAATCTTTCTTATTTGTCCAACCTTTCAATTTTCCTTACCTATCTGATACTTCTGTCAGTTTGAAGGTTTAACGGTGTTAAATCTCATGTAAAAAGATTGTTTTGCCCCTGCTGTATTCCTTCGGTCCAGGCAGTTAATGCATGTTCTCACCCCATGTGCTGGTTATTGCTGTCTTTTTTTGGCATTTCTTTTAAATGTTACACTTCCCTTTTTAATTGCTTCTATAAATTAAGAGATCTCATAAATTAAAGGCACAGCATCATCTTATAAATATGATGCATTCATTATAAATCAATTAGGTGCATAAAAATGACTAACATGAGATGGCCAATAACATCCAGGTTTCGCATGCAACATGATTATAACATAACGACACTACAGTAACATAGCTTAAACGATTTGATCATTTAGCTTCCAGGTTCACATATATAGAATAGGAAATTGTCAGACATGTTCACATCCATTACATAACACATAGATAGACAATATTCTCCTAACTTAAAGGGTGGACAAATAAGAAAGATTTCAAGTTGGGGTTTCAAATAATTTTGTTGAAACTGGCGGTTTCAAACTACGTGGAAGTGGCCAAGGCCTCCGCCTGACGGACGGTCGGCCTTGGGCGGAGGCTCGGGAAGGAAATGACAAAGGGGGAGAGTGTCGAGTAAGGGTATGGCTCGGAAAGCTAGGGTTTCATTAATTCATCCACCAACCCCCTCTCACGGTTACAAGTGTCCCATATTTATAGGGCTCAACTACTACATAACAGAATTTATTACAATGCCCCTCAACTGCTACAGTACATTCCTGGAATATTCCGTCGCTAGCCTCTTGTTCGCGGGGCAATCCTGCCATACCGTCTTCGAGTGATGGGCTTCCATGAGCAACCGGCCCACTGTGGCTCGGTCTTCGGCCCAAAGGCCTGAGTTCCCCAGCGCCGGCCTTCGTCTCCAGGGGCGCGCCGCTGCCCCGGCGGGTCTCCGCCGGACGGTCGGAGGCATTACCTGCGGGTCTCCGCCCGGCCGCGCGGGGGCCATGGTTCTTGCCGCTGTCCTCCGCCTTCAGGGGCGCGCTGTCGCCTTGGAAGACCTCCGCCGGTCCGGGCGGAGGCGTCATCCGCAGGTCTCCGCCCGACCGAGCAGGGGTCATGCTGGCGCGTTTGCGCGGACCGCGAGCGCCTGCGCTTGAGTACCTGCGCACACTTAGGCAAGATCGTCTGTTTGATTAGTTTGGAGATAAGGCGGCCTCCGCACATGATACCGGAGACGCCCGCCTGAGCGGAGTCCATGTTGAGAAGGAGATTCGGCACCCTTCGAGCATAGCCGGGAAAACTCCTTTGGTCAGCGCCGAGTCTCTGCCCTAAGACGGTCGAAGATGCCTTGGCGACACCTCGCTGTCGGGGGCCTTCGCCACTTGCCAAAGCCATGTTACAACAGTTCCCCCCTTTTGAGGCCATGGTTCGCCGGAGCGTGCCGTGAGCTCAAAACGCCTTGGCCGAAAGCGCCCGCGGGGGCGGAGGCCGCCTTTGGTGTCTTCGACCGAGGCCCCGCTACTTCCCCCCTGGCCCGCTCTGGCGCAGCCGTTGGTCTCGTTGAGAGTAGCCGTTGGGCGGCATATCTAGCCGTTGCCCTATGTTGCGGCCGTTTCTGCCACGTCAGTGTCCGTTGCGTTCCTCGCGATTTTTTCGGTGGTGACCGTTGCGCGGCGGGCGGATTTTCCGGAGGCGACCGTTGTGCAGCGGGAGTCGTACCGCCTGCCCGCTGCCTATATAAGGGTGCTTTTGGCGGCGGGGTCCCCCCCACACGCCGCTCATTCGCTTTCATTGCATTCAAGAAATTGCTCCTTGCCCTCTTCGCTTTCGCCTCTTGCTGCCCTCGCGCGTCCCGTCTTTCTGTTCGCGTTTCGCTTTTAGGTTGCTGTCGCGGTGGCTTTTCTTTCCGCCTTCGCCCAAACTCGCCGGCCCATCTTCTCCGGACCCTACCACCACCTTCTCGGCGTTAGGGCCATCGGTTGGGGTGCGCGCTTTGAGGAGTGCATGCTTGCTTCTGCCTCCGCGCTGGAGCTGGAAAAGGTGGTGGAGGAGGATTTGGGGAGTGTCTCTGCTTCTATCGGAGACTTAATCGCCGCGGACCCCGGAGAGATGGCGATAAAGTCTTGGGACTTCGGCCCGTCCTCTATTACTGAGGATGCAATCGCGGAGATGTTGAAGGAGTCATGTTTCCCTTCTTCCAGGGTAAAAATCCCTCCGCCGGGTCAGACTGTTCCGGAGCCGGAGGAAGGATATGCGGTGGTCTTTCGGGACTTCTTCACCTGCGGCCTTCGCTTTCCTTACATCCCCTTCCTTCGCCGGGTGTTGGAGACCTTCAATGTCCAGCTCCATCATCTGACGCCCACTGCTTTCCTGACACTTAGCAAATTCTGCTGGGCGTGCGTCTCTTAGTGTATCCTTTGCGGCTTTGCCTATGTATACACACTGCTGTAGTGATTCCTGTAGGCTGTAGTGACAGTTCTCAAAACTCCAGAGCAAGCTGCCACAAAACTAGTGATGGAACAGATCGAATACGTATGAAATACGAATGTTACTATTTTTATAATTTTTATTAGATGTGGATACGGATCTGAATATCAATACTAATACAAAACAGATAGTTCGCATATGGATTCGCATCCCATACCCATTTAACTTTGTTATAAGTAAATATCAATGTAATGATTTTAGGAAATAAATCATGTAATGAGATATCCAAATATAATAAGTATATTATTTTTTTGGCTCATGTTCATCCTAGAACTATCAAAGTGATCCTCTTAGTCCTTAAACTTTATATTTTGAATTCAATGTCACCTCGTTTTAGTCCTTAAGCTTTATATTTTGAATTCGATTTCACCTGTGAACTACCAAAGTGCATTTTAGTCCTTCAACTTTTTTTTGCTCACTGTCATTACTTGGCTTACATGGAACACCGTGATGTCACGTCTGTTAGCTCTAGGACCACCCACGATTTAAGATAAATGGTCATCGTTAGGTCCCAGTGTATGTGACGTTGTCCTAGCTATCGAACCGGACATCACATCGTTCGGATCCGTATCTATTTCAGATATCATATATTCATATTGTTCAATTACAATTTTATTTTTCTCATTTCAATAATTAAATATAAAATTTAGCTTACTGATAAAAAGATATTATTTTTTTATCATAATTGGTTATTAGTTCAGCTTCACGCTAGAAATAGCTAAGAAAAAGTTGTAGATTTGTTGTTGTTCTAATTTACTAGTGTTTTCTTAAGATACTCCATCTATTTTAAATTGGAAGTCATTCTGTCGCTTCTTAATGTATATCTAGGTATGCAGCGAAGTAATATGTTTATAAAAGCCAAAACTATTTACAATTTGGAATGTAGGGAGTACTAAATAGTGTTCGTAATAATTGTTCCACAAAAACAATATAGTAAGATATATAAAAATGATACTATTACAAGATAACTTCTACATAACATTAGAATTATTAAGAGAAAATTTTCTATTTGACACTGAAAAAATTTGTGCACTCTTATTTGTCAATCAAACTTGAAATCTTTCTTATTTGTCCACCCTTTCAATTTTCCTTACCTATCTGATACTTCTGTCAGTTTGAAGGTTTAACGGTGTTAAATCTCATGTAAAAAGATTGTTTTGCCCCTGCTGTATTCCTTCGGTCCAGGTGGTTAATGCATGTTCTCACCCCATGTGCTGGTTATTGCTGTCTTTTTTTGGCATTTCTTTTAAATGTTACACTTCCCTTTTTAATTGCTTCTATAAATTAAGAGATCTCATAAATTAAAGGCACAGCATCATCTTATAAATATGATGCATTCAATATAAATCAATTAGGTGCATAAAAATGACTAACATGAGATGGCCAATAACATCCAGGTTTCGCATGCAACATGATAATAACATAACGACACTACAGTATCATAGCTTAAACGATTTGATCATTTAGCTTCCAGGTTCACATATATAGAATAGGAAATTGTCAGGCATGTTCACATCCATTACATAACACATAGATAGACAATATTCTCCTAACTTAAAGGGTGGACAAATAAGAAAGATTTCAAGTTGGGGTTTCAAATAATTTAGTGTCAAATAGAAAATTTTCTCACTTTAATGTCTGCTAAAGAGCTTTTAGACCGTTCACTAATATTGTTTTTCTTTCTAAATAGAGCTGACCAGCCGTGACAGTGCATTGTTTCAAATAGGACGAGGGATGAAATTGAGTTCAAAAGAAAAATTTAAGAACTAAAATACACTTTGATATATAGTTTACGATGATATTTGGCATAAAAATGCAAAGATTCACTACCGGAGACCGGCTCTTTGCCGAGTGCCAGGTGGTTTGCCGAGTGTTGTTTTTCGGGCACTCGGCAAAGACGCCTTTGCCGAGTGTTTTTTTTTGACACTCGGCAAAGAGGCTCTTTGCCGAGTGTTTTTTTTGACACTCGGCAAAGAGCTTATTTGCCGAGTGTTTTTTTTTGACACTCGGCAAAGAGATTCTTTGCCGAGTGTTTTTTTTTGACACTCGGCAAAGAAAATTTCAAAGCACATTTTGAAGCACTAAATTAATTCAAATGAAAAAGTTTTCAACTACAAAGTTGTATAACTCATCAAGATGTACAATGTTTGTTTTGGTCTTTTCTTCATATGACAAAGTGAAAATAAATTTGTTCACAAATCTAACATATCTCTCTTGTAGTTTATGAAACTACAAGAGAGATATATAAGATTTGTGAACAATGTTAGAACGACCATGTCGGATGAACAGATGACCAAACAACCAAAATAAACTTTGTAGATCTCGAAAAGTTATGAAACTTTGTAATTGGCAACTTTTTGATTTGAAAACATCTTGTCATGCAAAACTGCGTTTGAATTTCAAAATTTTAAAATTCGAACTTTTCAAACGACCTCGGATGAAAAAACAACCAAAATAAACTCTGTAGATCTCAAAAAGTTATGAAACATTGTAGTTGACAACTTTTTGATTTGAAAACATCTTGTCATGCAAAACTGTGTTTGAATTTCAAAATTTTAAAATTCAAATTTTGTAAACGATCTCGGATGGAAAAACTTCCTAAACTAAAAGTGTAGATCTCGAAAAGTTATGAAACTTTGTAGTTTACAACTTTTTTATTTGAATTCATTTAGGGCCTCAAACATGCAATTTACACTCGGTTTAGTATAATACATTGGGAACTAAAACGGAATCCAGACACAAGTGAGAGTGTGGTGTAGTGGTAGAGGAGGTACGTGCACAGTGGGAGGTCTCGGGTTCGAATCGCGTCGGCCGCGTAGCCATGAAATTCACGCGAAAAATGTCGGAGATGGGTGGGCGCTGGCCAGTGGGGGCCTCCATCGATAAAAAAAAATTCCATTTTTTTTTGGGTAAAAATTCCTATTTTTCGGGTTTTTTTTTCGGTTTCAACTTTGCCGAGTGTCGGGCACTCGGCAAAGGCTTTGCCGAGTGCCCGATAAAAGACACTCAGCAAAGTTGGCTTTGCCATCGCTGTTTATGGCGAGTGCTGTTCGCCGAGTGTTACACTCGGCGAACCATTTGCCGAGTGTTTTATGTCTTTTGCCGAGTGTTTCGGGCACTCGGCAAACTCAAGGAGTCCGGTAGTGATTGAGGATTGAAATGGTCTCTTTGATAGTCATGAGATGAGACTGAGCCCAAACATAAACTTTTCTAAAATAGTCAGTTTGAAAGATTATATACGAAATCGAGCCTCGAGCATAGTTGATCATATGGTACTAAATAGCGGTCGTAGCGCCCGTTATAACAGTCGCAATAGCGGTAGCGGTCTCCTACCACTACCACTATGAAGTAGCGGACTAGATTTCGGAAGTTAGAAGTAGCGGCTGCTATTTAAGTTAGCAAGCCACAATAGCAGTCAGCAATTTTTCTTAGTGTCCGCAATAGCGTGATATGGGTATGCAACAAATAACCCTAGTCCACTATGACTCCCACTCAAGATATGCAGATGGTTTAAGTGACCATGAGACTGATGAAGTTATGGATAGTGGTCTTATGAACTATATATTTACGGCTCTCATAATCTACTTATTTATGTACTACGATACATAATGACTTATATATGTAATGTGTGGAACACCATGTTTTTTTCTTAATTTAAGTATGTGAGACATAAGTTCTTTGAGAATAATTGAATGCATATTTATACCCATTATTCATGACATATATGCTTAAACTTAATGTGCTTACCAATGCCGCTACTGGAACTTAGCGTCTGCAATAGCGCCCGCTACATTGACACCAATCCACTACTAACCCGCTATACCCTATTTAGTTCCTTGTAGTTCAAAGATTAAATAAATGATCACTAGTGCGGGACTGGGTTGCAGTCCCAGTTGAAAAACCCCTCTAGTCCCGGTTTCCCAATCGGGATTGCGATTCCAGGACTAAAGGCCCGCCCTTTAGTCCCAGGCCATCCAACCGGGATTGAATGGGGGACATTTAGTCCCGGTTTCTTATACCAACCGGGACTAAAGGGGGCTCCAGCCCAAGCTCGAGGGCACCCACCTCTAGTCCCGGTTGGTTATACCAACCGGGACTAAATATCTTTTTTTGTTTCTTTTTCTTTTCTTTTCTTTTACAGTTTTTTCCATTCAATTTACTTTTGTTTCAAATAGTTTTCATACACGTATTATATGCTATATACTATTGTATGTCGTCCATAAATAAGAATTAAACTAATTAAGTAATATCTTATATATTACAATGATCATCCCATTCATCAAGTTAATACAAACCATAATAATTAAAAACAAGTCACTACAAACTAGATGTCCAAGTACACACCAAAGTTCATGCAAACATAAGTAGATCAATGCCTTTGACTTTCTCATATTACCAACTCGGTGAAGTGTAGATTGCCGATGTGGTATCCACAAATGTCATTGATGTAATCAAAGGCACTAAATAGTGCACTCTCCCTTGCTTCAAAAGTAGGAGCACTGGGTCTACTAACGATGGTTAGCGGTGGTTCAGAAGTCGGTGGGTCAGATGATCCCCTCTTAGTCACAAGCAGTTTTTCCTGAAATCCTTTCGTAGTGCGTGTTGTCCATTCATTGGCATATTTCCAATCATAACCCAATGCATACATTGTTTGGTTTAGAATGGCTTCAAAGCTGCAACCTGCGTAGGTTAACTCATAGTCCTCGACCTGTAACTGTGGGTAGAAAAAATGGATATGAGAACCAAGCTTTCCAATAACAACAAATCTAGATATAAGCTATGAGTTCGACTTCGACTTACCACATCATTCCGGTTGTTTTGAGCAATCCTTGCACAAAAGCCCGCAACATCATGATAAGAGCCCGCATCCATAGCTTGTATCGACACGGAGGAATAAGTAGGCAGGGTGTACCCAATATTTGCAAGCTTATTTACATATGCTAGGACAACATATTTGTGTGCAATGGTCTTATCAAGAGCATATATATATATCAAATTATATCAAAATATATCATTAAAGCAAATACAAGTCAGATCGAATACAAATAGCTAGCCAATTAGCTTAAATTAGGGTGTTGAGTGCTCGGCGTTGGTATAAATTAACGTACACAGAATAATCCACAAGCGCACGGATAATATACCGATGTTGTACTTTACCGAGAGTAACCCAGTTTTATATTGATCTCAAGGAAACATGTGTGAGAATAACCAAATCTAACTTAACCCAACTTCACAATCAAGGCTAGATAACATAGTATAAAGTAGATCACTAAGGTCTTCTAGTTCTAACTTCGATAAGCTTTGTCCTCTATTGTTCAATTCTGGGGATATTACTAGAGAAAACACTGGTAAAGTATGTTTTCTATAGCAACAATAACCTGCTAGGCCTACTAACAGGAGGTGAACTACAAAGGATTCAACGAGGCTATAAGAGTCACCCTCGTGAGCTACCACCGATCCGGAAAGTAGGGTACATCCACAAGTAACCGAGTCTAAGCACCACGCTTACACTATGAATACTACTTTTACCCAGAAGCTACAAGGATTAAAGTACTCAAAAAGAGTCGCAAACCTGATGAACAATATGAATAAGATGCTTACTTAAATTAGAAGTTGATTACCAGAGAATCTCAGAAGCAGGCTCAAGAAGAACTTGATTCCGCCAGGGTACAAGGTATAGAGAGAGCACCGACAGGCCGGCACTTCCCCCAAACTCTTCCCTCTCACTCTATCTCTCTATTTCTAATACAAGACTAGATCCTATTGAGGACTAATCTTCTCTTGATTGCTAGCTCTGATCCTGGTGGAAATATGAATTAGGGTTTCTAGCCCTCGGGCTCTCAGGATCATATGCATGGATAGATGCCCTGGAGGGGGGTACAGGCAGGTATATATAGGGCCCTTGAAGCATCCTGGACTCGTGGTTCAAACTGACTTGAATGGATGGCGTAGATGTGATCCTTGAGGCGGTTGACAACCGACATAGCAACGCAGAGACTGACGGTGGGGCCCATAGGCTGGCTGGCCCCACTTGTTAGTGGCTCAAGCTATGCTTCGGTGGAGAGCCTCCTAGAGTCTTCTAGAGTCTTCCCACGTTGTTTATGCGGTGGAATTTCGTGATTCCTTTGACGAATAGACCCTCCTTGGCGGTTTTTAGTTTAAATCCAGCTGGAAACACAGATTCACTAAAACTCATGGAATTTGTCAGTTAAAACCCCTAAGTCTATGTTGGTGATCCATTCTAATCATTTATGCAGGGTATATTGATGGTTTGTGATGAGTGTTAACTATCATCAACAAACTCCCCCACACTTAGGCTTTTACTCATCCTTGATAAAAGGATGCATTACTCAAGACATAACCTTAGGACAAGACATCAACATAAAATTATTCCCAGTCATACATGCACTGTAGGATTCAAAGTGTCTACCATAGAACTTTGGGCGGTTGAAGAATGGAACATCTTGACACAGATCACTATCTTCCTTCACTCAAGTCAATTGGAGAAACGTTTTAAGATTTTGAGAACAAAACATAGTTTACCTTCTCCTTTTGTAGTACTCTCAAATCACTCAGTATATGTAGTACTTTTTTTATCCTCACCAAGGCATAGATGACTCTGCCTTCTTTTTACCTACTTCTAAAAGCTTATGTGGAGCTCAGGTAGGGATGAATAGGAGAACATACTTGCATTGCATATACTGTAAAGTCAAAACAAGGATCCAAGGAGAAAAATGTCATACTCTTAGATCAAGATGTGCATGTGTGTGGATATGTATATGGTGGCTATCCTAATTCTACTATGCTCCTTGAAACATATCTCTCTTGATTTGAAACTTGGAAAACATTGCAAGAAAACATGGGCTATTTTATTCATCTTTCTTCTTTTTATTAAATGGCGGGCATCTGAGTACCCATTGTTTTAGAAACATCTCGGACACTTGTCCATTTTTTCAATACTTTCTTTTTTTCTTCTTTCTTTCATGAATAACTTTTGCATAGCCCATGCCTCTTCTTCTACAATTGAAACTTTTCAAGAGAGACATTTACAAGAACTTGGAGCATTCACCCTAACCAACTTATTTTGTGTCTATTCGCGGTGTAGGAGTAGAACATTTTTGGGTGAATGGAAAATAGGTTGTTGCATACCCCCAATGTAGGAGCAGCAGATATATGTGGAGTGTACGTGATCTTGATCTTGGGAGCATGATAAATTTCTCAACAAGGGTCACAAGGTTTGACCAAACTCAATACAATGACAAGCAGTAAATGTAAAAGGTTTCCTAGTCTATCATATTATGTATGGCTCTGGTAGGATATTACTTTACCATAAAAGAGAGGTGTAGCTATTCATTTTACTTTTTGAAATAAAATTCTCCAATAACAAGACATCAAGAATCAAGTTCTCTTTATTCTGCTATATCTCATTCCACAACAACTTAAGTATCATGGGGTCCCTAATAATAAGTTCCCAACAGTAGCAAGACTTCTAGGAAAAGTATTATGTGAGTCTATCCTTTAGTCATGACTGAAATAATCTTTTCCTCAGGTTTTAAGTTATTTTATTAAAGAATTTTCAATTCGGTTCGAAACGGAAAGTATATTATGTGAAAAATAGAACATATGGGCCGCAAACCTGATCGTGGACAAAGCGCGAGGCGAGGCGGCGCTATGGTGGGCCGCTCGGCCCATAGAGGAGATCGGGTGGCCTGCTCCGAAGCCTATTTGGGTCCAACTTTGGTCAACGTGATTCTTGGTCTATTACTTCCTGAATTTCATGATTTTCACGATCGAATTCCGTTATGTTGTCATGGTGTACTTCCCACACTTGTTTCCTATATACCTTTATGCACAACATGTGGAGACAAAACACATATACAAAAGAAATAGAGAGCAGGTAATAATAACAAGATTCCATTGATAGGGCACTTTATTACACAATCAATACCTAACACGAACTTTAAACTAGTAAACTTTCAACCACTCTAACAATCTGAGCTAAGCAAACGACTTAAATACTGACCTAACTATGCCCTATTGATCCATAACCTAACTCTTAACTCTCATACTTCTTTTTGTTGACAACATAGCGACTTAAGATAGTGAGCTCATATTCTAGGTTCTTGCGATAAACATGCTCCTTATCCATCCTAAACTGCGGAGCATGGGTATAATCAATGAGGGTTTTGATTTTGTCATGCAACATAGCAACAGTCGGACGTTGGCGCTTCTCATCATTCTCTGGAATAGAGGGTGGCGCCCTCTTCTTCTTCTCTTTTGGCGGAATAACCTTCACTTGTTCCAGTGCAGCGCGAACTCCATCTATGCTCAAGCGAGGTGTGACCGACTTATACTTCACACATGTGACATCTCCAAACTTGTTGGTCTTCACCCTAGTCAGCGTCCCGTTCACCCTTAAAGGAAAGAGGTTGATCTCCTTTGGGACCTTTATCATCGTCAGTGCGTCAGGTTGATGTGGCTTGTCCTTGAGAAGTAGACGTGGCGGCGATGGAGCAAGGACCGGAAGATGGATGGCTTGGGTGAAGTAAGATTGGTTGGAGGGAACAGGAGCTACTCCTCACGGTGGAATGATGCTTAGCGGTATGGGTTCGTCAACTCTATAGGGAATGATCTCTCTTTCGGCCATTGGAACTAGGAAGGTGGAAGCTTTGGTGCTATTGGAGATGAATTCTTTGATGGAATCACTATGGAGGTAGGCAGGGGCTCGTTTATATAGGGGGAGTAACTTACAGCAGGGGTCAAGATCTATCTATTAGGGTCTCATAACAAGGAAAACCCGAATGCGGCGAAAAACTACGGGATTGAGGAGGGGAATATTCTAGAATACACGAGAGAATTGACCGCACGCTAGGTGGCTTATAGGTGGGCCAGCTGGCCTAGAGGTTGGACTGGCCGATCCCACATGGTGGCCCCTCATGGAGATTTTTCTCACGGCGGTTTCTATTCCCTATCTAATCCTGAAAAAGATATTTATCCGTTACAAAACATAAAGAGGATGGCAGTGGTGTAAATCTATAGTAAAATCAGAAAATCTATCTCATCCAAATCCTCAGGTGGTTTTTTAGGTTCTAGAAAGATCTTAAGACAGTGGCCATTTACCTGAATAACGTACCTTTGTCATTTTGAAGTATTACCGCTTCATGTGATGAAGTACTTATCACCTTGAATGATCCTTCCCATTTACTCCGAAGTTTTCTATGCCCAAATAATTTAACCCTAGAATTAAAAATTAATACCTTATCTCCTAGGGCGAACTTGTTCTTCTTGATCCTCTTGTCATGCCATCTCTTTGTTCTCTCTTTGTATATCTTGGCGTTGTGATATGCTTTTTCACACCATTCATCAAGCTCAGAGAGTTGCATCTTTCTCTTGGTTCTTGCGGCTTCAAAGTCCATGTTCCATCGCTTGATAGCCCAGTGAGCTTTGAATTCTGGCTCAACAGGTAGATGACAAGTCTTTTAGTAGACAAGTTGATATGGTGACATCCCAAGTGGTGTTTTATAGGCTGTTCTATAAGCCCATAGTGCATCCGGTAGTCTATCCTTCCATGCAGTCCTCATCTCGTTGACCGTCTTCTGCAGAATGTTCTTAATTTGTTTGTTCGATGTTTCTGCTTGGCCACTTATCTGAGGGTGGCATGTTGTAGCGACATTGTGATGGATCCCATGTCTTAGTAAGTAGTTGTGAAAGTTCTTATCAGTGAAGTAAGTACCTCCATCACTAATCACCATCCTTGGAACTCCAAAACATGGAAATATTGTCCCTTCAAACATCTTCTTGGAGTTCTTAGTATCGGTAGCTCTACATGGCATGGCTTCAACCCACATGGAGACATAGTCAACTACCACCAAGATGTATTCATAGTTCTTTGACTTTGGAAACGGTCCCATGTAGTCGATTCCCTAGACATCGAAAAGTTCAATCTAGAGGTTGTTGGTAAGTGGCATGATATCCCTTGAATTGATACTCCCATGCCTCTAGCACACTCCACACCTCCAGATGAAGTCCTTCATATCTTCATACATGGTTGGCCAAAAGAATCCACTTTGCTAGATCTTTGAATGAGTGGAGAATGCACCATAATGTCCTCCATATTGTGATGAGTGGCATCACTTCATGATTTTGATGCTCTCTTCTGTCGGTACACACCTTCTGAGTAAGCTATCAGAGCAGACTTTGAAGAGGTATGGCTCATCCCATATGTGGAGATGACTTTCATAGATGAGCTTTCTTTTGTTCTTTCCTGGGGGTACATAACCTGCAACCATAAAATTGACAATATTCACGTACTAGGGGTCGGATTTCATGATCTTAAAGAGCATGTTGTTCCACAGTGAATTGTTGATGGGCAATTCCTGTGGATTTTCAAACTGCATTCTGGACAAGTGATCGGCAACAGAATTTTCTACTCCCTTTTTATCTTTTATTTCTAAGTCAAATTCTTGGAGTAGCAAAATCCATCTTATAAGTCGAGGTTTAGCATCTTTCTTAGTGAGCAAGTATTTCAAAGCAGCATGATCAGTATAAACAATCACCTTAGCTCCTACTAAGTAAGATCTAAACTTATCAATAGCAAAAACAACAGCCAAGAGTTTTTTTCAGTTGTTGCATAATTAAGTTGAGGTCCCATCAGAGTTTTGCTAGCATAAGCAATTGCATGATGCTTTTTATCTTTTGTTTGTCCCAAAACTGCCCCCACATCATAATCACTAGCATCACACATGATTTCAAAAGGTAGTGACCAATCAGGGGGTTGAATGATTGGTGCAGAGATGAGTGGTTTCTTAAGAATGTTAAAAGATTTCAAGCATGCATCATCAAATTCAAAGGGAACATCCTTGGCCAAAAGATTTGTGAGTGGTCTAGCACTATGTGAAAAATCTTTTATGAAGCTGTGGTAAAACCCCGCATGACCAAGAAAACTGCGGATCCCTCTGATATTTATGGGACGAGGTAATTGTTCAATTACTTCAATTTTAGCTATATCTACCTCAATCCCTCGTTCGGACCCCAAATGTCCAAGCACTATGCCTTCTCTAACCATAAAATGATATTTTTCCCAATTAAGGACTAAGTGCTTTTCTTCACATGTTTGCAAAACCTTGTCTAAATTTTTAAGATAATCATCAAAAGTTTTTCCATAAACAGAAAAATCATCCATTAAAACTTCCATGATTTCTTCAATCATATCAGAAAATACAGACATCATGTATCTTTGAAAAGAAGCTGGAGCATTACATGATCCAAAAGACATTCTATGATAAGCATAAGTTCCATATGGACATGTAAAGGTGGTTTTGCTTTGGTCATCTAGATGGATCGGTATTTAGTGATAACCTAAATACCCATCAAGAAAACAAAAGAAAGAGTGATTGGCCAGTCGCTCCAACATTTCATCAATGAAGGGCAATGGAAAATGATCTTTCTTTGTTGCCTTGTTAAGTTTTCTATAATCAATACACATCCGCCATCCAATGACGGTTCTTTGGGGGATTAATTCATTCTTTTCATTTTTAACAACAGTCATGCCTCCTTTTTTAGGAACAACTTCAACAGGGCTTACCCACACACTATATGGCACGAGGTAGATGATCCTAGCATGCAAAAGTTTTAAAACCTTTTTCTTAACAACCTCTCTCATCGCATTATTAAGCCTAAGCTGTGGCTCCCTAGAAGGTGTAGAATCTGGGTCTATAGGGATGCAATGGGTGCAAAGAGCAGGGCTGATTCCCGTAAGGTCTTGGAGGGAGTAGCCAAAAGCAGAACGATGCTTTTCTAGGATAGATAGCAAGCGTAGGGGTTCTTCCTAAGAGAGTTTATCACTAATGATCACATGAGAATCCTGATCATTATTGAGAAAAGCATATATAAGACTAGAAGGCAGGGGTTTAAGCTCAATGGTGGGTTAGGTGGTTCCAGCAATTCATCTAAAGGTTCAGGCTCTGTAGGATTTTCTTCTTCATCCTCGACGAAAAACTAGGCATCATCTTCAAGGTTGGGTTCGATCAAATCATCAAGAGATGCAACATTAACCTCTTCCATTGGGTCTTCCTCAGGAATTGGCTCAGTCTCAGTATTTAGAGAATAAGTGATGGGTATAGAAAGTTTAAAATTTTTCTCGAGACTTATCTTCAACTTCCCCGTTTGTCCTTCTTGGATAAGTCTTTCAATTGGCTATCCTATCACAGGTCGAACGCCATGATATCAAAGATATAAAAGCTCAAATGAACCATGGTTCCTTGTACCTGGATAGGGAGGACATAAAGAATTCCCAAACTTGGGAGAATGTGTCCTGAACAACTTTTCAATAACTTTGTTGTTGGGGTTAATGGCATGTGTTTCAATAAATCATGAGCAAAAGATGTTGACATGATATTAACACCCACAACTGGATTATAAAGAGAATCAAAGGGAGCTCTGTTAATTTGGCAATGAATAGAGATAGAAGGTGAATCTAGACAAATTATTCAGAGGAAAGCTCTTATTCTATTAACCATTCATTGCTTATAATAGACACTAGCTCTTTTGTAGTCTTTTTAAGGAAAGCTTCTATCACACTCGATTTTAAGGATAAAATGGGATGCATAATCTTATGTGCGCCTAGAGATCAGTCACACACATAAGCCGATAAATTATAGATAGTATTATCACAAGTGTTTATTACATCACGTATAATAAGACCGAGTCTTCACATAAATACAGCGGAAGTATGATGAAAAATCTCTCGCGGAAGCTCTATATCACAGGGACATCAACTGGTTGACCACAAGTCTAGTAATCCTCAGGAAGTCGTCATTACCGTAGCCATCTGTTACCCATCCAGGATTTTTATCCAAATAATGAAAATAAACAAGCGTAAGTATGTGTCGTACTCAACAAGTGTAACATAGGGTTCATGAGGCTCAAAAGGGCTTGACACGGGTTTAACAACATTTAGCTTTTAGTTGTCACAATTTTAGCAAAAGAGTAGCAACAAGTTGTCATAATCTCAAAGTAGAACACATGGTCAATGTAAACATGAATAATGAATAGCATAAACAGATAATTAATAGTGACCATATATTCCATAAGGGTCCAAGGCCGCTCATGACCGTGAGCACGACTGATATACTAGTTTTCCACTATGCAGAGGTTGTACACTTTCACTGTGAGTCATAATACCCATATGACCGGGTTAATTACTCCCAAAACACTTCTAAGGTGAGCAGGCATGGTTCACTATGAAGCCTTTCAAAGGTTCGTCTAACAAGTTAGGGCCATTAGATTCACTCGGCCAATAGATATAGGAACCCCCTATCGAATGGCACAATTCCATCATGGCTATACACATAAGAGTATAGGTTGTCCTATACCCGATTCGGCAAGCCATTCTTACACCATAAAGGTAACCTCTAATAAGCTAGAAAAGGTCCTCATACTAAGCTAAAGCCAGAGCCATGTAGCCCTCATAGTTGTACTATAAGTCCCGGATGTTCGCTTACAGATAAGTCCTTAGGGAGAGGAATCTGAAGCATTTAGAAAGTAGCTAAACACTCCAGCCCCCTGTTTCCAAGTTTCTAAAAAGTCATGTTTTAATGTTTATTGCATATACCATTAGTCAAGTTACAAGATCATGATTTAGTTGAGCACTAGCAAAGCTACCCAATGCATATCCCATAGGAGACAAGGTATAAGTTCAATTCTAGGAAATCCTTATCAAGGTGACACATGCAATATGAATTATATGTATTAAAGTTGATAGGAAAAAAGGATGATCCCATGCTATACTTGCCTTGAACAAAATGTTCCTGCTAATCCTGCTCATCAAAGTAGTACTCTTGATCACCCACGAATAGTTCACCGTCTATACTCGATAATCACAGCAACATACAAGCATCTAGAAGCAATCATGCATACCAAAACAAAGGCTATAGATTAGAACAGTACACCAATCAGCATAAAATCAAGATGAAAAGTTTGTAAAACAAATCTATGTCTTGCTACGAACACACAGACGCGAAGGTCACGAAAATCAGAGCTAAAACGAAGACGTTATGAATTAAACAAGATTTCCTTTGGTAAAATAATAGATTAAATCTAACCTCGAATTTTAAAAGTTCAAAACATACCTAATAGTAGTACTAACATGTAGATTACGCAATTACGAATCTAACGCAACTTGAACAGATCAAATCGGAGTTAAAACGAAGATTTTATTGCCTAAATAAGACTAGTGGCAAAACTATAAATAGATAAAAGCGTATTTTAGATATAACCGACGTAACTATGTTTTCTGAAAAAGAAAACGTATTCTAGGAATACACTTTGGATTGCGAGTTTGAACTTAGAAAATTGCATGGGCTCTTTTGCAAAATGGTCGACCAAATCGGTATTGCGTGATATCGGCCGTTGGATCTAAGATCGACGACGCAGATCAGACGAGAGGGGGAGAGAGACGCCGGCGTGGTCGACGGCGAGCTCCGACGGCGGCGCCATGGCCGGAGATGGCAGCGCACGTAGAACATGGCCTATGGGCTATGATTGGACGAACCACGGGCACCAGGAGAAAGAGAGAAATGGCAAACTCACCAAGGCAGTTTACCGTGGTACGGAGCGAACAAAGGCGGTGCGGTGCTCGGTGGGGCAGCGGCTCAACTGTGGCGCTATGGTTTCACGGTGGCATGGCGATGCGGGACGAGACAAAGCTTGCTCTAGGGTTGGTTGGAGGCGGCACGGTGTGGCTGCTATTTATGGCCGCAGAAGACTTGGGGCACACGTCGAACTGAGTCGTGGTGGCTGCGGAATTGAGGCGGTGGAGTCCGACGTGGGTACGATTCTAGGTTGAAGATAACACTGACATGCGGGACCCACCGGTTAGTGAGACCAAGTGGAGAGAGAGGGAAACGGCACGGGCGATGCTAGGCCGGCCTGCTGGGCCGCTGCGGGAGAGAGGGAGCAGGCCACGTGGATGAAGGACTGGGCCACGACGGAGAAAAAAAACTGGAGCGGGCCAGAAGAAGGAGAGAAAGAATTCTCTTTTTTCAATTTTATTTTCAAATCCAAATTAAAACCAAATTCAAATTCTTTTGCAAATTTTGATCAAACCCATGCATCACAAAATCAAGTATGCATTAGCATGAATGCACAAACATGTGGCTAGACCTTATATTTGATTTTAACTTTAACAAACTTGTTATTTTTCTAAATTTAAATGCTCACAAAATACATAATTAAATCAAATTTACCTATTTTAAATTGATGCAAATTTTTGGGTGTGACAATTCTACCCCCCTTAAAATGAATCTCATCCTCGAGATTCGGACGATGCTTACTCAAAAAGCTACGGGTATGTTTTTCTCAGATCCTCTTCTCTTTCCTAAGTAGCCTCATCCTCTGTATACCGATTCCACTGAACCTTACACATCTTTATAATTTAGCTCCTCGTAACCCTTTCTGCTGTCTCCAAAATCTTTATCGGAAATTCCTCATAGGTGAGATCTTCCTTAACTATAAGCTCCTCTAATGGTATCTGCTCCTCCGGTACACGCAAATACTTCTTTAATTGAGACACATGAAACATAGCATGTACACCTGACAAACTCTCAGGCAATTCTAACTGATAAGCCACTTCACCACGTCTCTCTAAAACCTTGAAAGGCCCAATATACCTTGGTGCTAACTTTCCTTTTATGTTACACCTTCTCACACTTCTCATAGGTGACACCTTCAGGTAAACATAATCCCCTATTTCAAAATCCAATTATCTTCTCTAAGTGTCAGCATAACTCTTCTGTCGAGATTGTGCCACTCTCAAGTTATTCCTAATCATCCTTACTTGCTTTTCTGTGTCTCTTAAAACATCTAGTCCGAACACTTGAGTTTCTCCTATTTGATTCCAAAACAACAGGGTTCTACACTTTCATCCATACAAAGCCTCGAAAGGTGCCATATTGAGACTCTTTTGATAATTGTTGTTATATGAGAACTCTGCATAAGGCAAACTCTTGTCCCAACTTGTACCGTACTGCAACGCACAAGCTCTCAACATGTGCTCTAAAATCTGATTAGTCCTCTCAGTTTGTCCATCTGTCTGAGGGTGATATGCTGTGCTAAAATTCAACTTTGTTCCCAACAAACTATGTACTTGTTGCCAAAAATGAGACGTAAATTGAGTACCTCGATCAGACATAATTTTCTTGGGAACTCCATATAGACACACTATCTTTTCCATATATAATTGGGCCAACTTAGTTAACCGATCCACTATCACCCATATTGAATCATAACCTCTCTGAGTGCGTGGTAACCCAACAATAAAATCCATACCAACTTCTTCCCACTTCCATTCTGGTATCTTCATTGGTTGCAATAATCATGAAGGTCTTTGATGTTCCGCTTTAACTCTCTGACATGTATCACATATAGCAACATATTCAGCCACATCCCTCTTAAGTCCATACGACCATACTTCTCTTTTAGATTCAAATACATCTTGGTACTCCTAGGATGAATAGAGTAAGCAGACTCATGTGCCTCACAAAGAATTGCATCTTGTATAGCCTTATTCTCAGGCACACATAGTCTTTTCCCAAACCACAGAGTTCCATTATCATCCATACGAAACCTAGTGCCTTACCAATCACTATGTTCTCCGCGATTTCCTTTAACCTCTTATCCTGTAACTGACCCTTGCATATTTCTATCTCCAATGTAGGCTCTATCACTAACTCTACTGCATTAGTGATGAAACCCAAGTTTAGTTGCTTAAGTTCAGCACACAACTCACTTGACATAGATGCCACTTGCACCTCATTGGCGTAACTCTTCCTACTAAGAGCATCGGCAACAACGTTCGCCTTTCCAGGATGATAGTGTACTACCATATCGTAATCCTTAATCCACTCCAACCAACGACAATGTATCAAGTTTAGATCTATTTGAGTGAAAATGTACTTCAAACTCTTATGATCAGTATAGATATCACTCTTATGTCTAATAAGATAGCGCCTCCATATTTTCAAAGCATGAACCACTGCTACTAACTCCAAATCATGAGTAGGATAGTTTAGCTCATGCTTTCTCAACTATCAGGATGCATAGGCCACTACTCTTCCTTCTTGCATAAGAATACATCCGAGCCCTTGACGAGATGCATCACAATAGATAGAAAAGTTCTTGCTCAAATCTAGCAAAACCAATATTGGGGCTATAGTCAATCTTTTCTTCAATTCCTTAAAGTTAGCCAGGCACTTCTCGGACCACACAAACTTAGGATTTTTCTTCAACAAAGCTATCATACGCTTGGCAAGTTTAGAAAACCCTTCTATGAACCTTCTGTAGTATCCAGCCAATCCCAAGAAACTACAAATCTCTCCCACATCGATCGGTGGCTTCTAGTTCAACACATCTCTCACCTTGCTTGGATCTACTGCTATTCCACCATTAGAGACAACATGGCCTAGGAAAGAAACTTCCTTCAACCAAAACTCACACTTGCTTCGCTTAGCATACAACTTGTATTCCCTAAGCTTTTGCAAGACCAACCTTAGATGTTCAGCATGCTCTTCTTTCATCTTGGAGAATACCAATATATCATCGATAAATACCACCACAGATTTATCCAAAAACTCCATGAACACCTTATTCATCAAGTACATAAAGTATACAGGTGCATTGGTCAATCTAAAGGACATAACGGTGTACTCATATGAACCATACCTCATAGTAAAAGCTATCTTGGGTATGTTAGTTGCACGAATCTTCAACTGATGATAACTAGAACGAAGATCAATCTTAGAGAAAACACAAGCACCTCTCTACTGATCAAACAAGTCATCAATTCTAGGTAGTGGGTACTTGTTCTTGATAGTAACCTCATCTAGTGACCGATAATCAACACACA
The DNA here is from genome assembly GCF_019320115.1 of Miscanthus floridulus. Classification (NCBI taxonomy): domain Eukaryota; kingdom Viridiplantae; phylum Streptophyta; class Magnoliopsida; order Poales; family Poaceae; genus Miscanthus; species Miscanthus floridulus. The sequence goes on from NC_089586.1 coordinate 92,567,172, forward strand.
TCCTCTGGGTACCATCCTTCTTGTCAACAAATATAATCGGTGCTCCCCAAGGTGACGAACTAGGACGAATGAAACCTTTCTCCTGTAACTCCTTTATTTGTTTCTTAAGTTCCCCTAGTTCATTAACCTCCATTCTATATGGACGCTTAGCTATAGGTGCAGTTCCAGGTAATAATTCAATAATAAAATCAATGTCATGGTCAGGTAGCATACCTGGCAAGTTATCAGGGAACACATCTAGAAACTCATCCACTACTGGGTCCTCCTTGTTGGCACTATCATCAAGCTGGTTCACTGTGGCTGTCAGTTGCTTCTACACTACAACATTGACACTGATTATGTCCCCATTCGATGCGGTCACAACTACCTTCTTCTAACACTGAATTATTGCCCGGTTCTGCTTCATCTAATCCATACCTAGAATCACATTAATGTCAGATGTTCTCAACATAATGGGGCTCACTTTGAACTCTACCCCCCTTAAAGATAGACTAGTTGAAAGACAACGATAAGAAGCTTGCATACTACCTCCTGGTGAGTTTACTACTATAGGATTTTTTGTGGCACATAAGGGTATGCTATGCGTTCTAACAAATGCTTGTGATATGAAAGAATGCGAAGCTCCAGAATCAAAAAGAACAGTGGCAGGAGTGGAATGGACATCAAACATACCGAGCATGACTTCTGGTTCTGCAAGCGCCTGTAACACCCTGGTGTTAAGCATGCATTTGGCATTGGCATTGCATGAGCACAAGCATCATTGAGCATTCATGAGCATGAGCATGTCAAATTTTATCTTCACTACCTTGCTTGTATCGCATGTGATGCCTCTTAAATTTATACCTAGGCTAGGGTTTACATGTCATCAATGTGTGAAATGCTTGTGGGACCCTAGAAGTACCTTTAACATGTTTAGACTGTCATATGGAACAACTTTGGAATTCATGACTTGGACCCAATTGGCCTCTAAGTCATGATTGTAGTGTAAGCTATCATTTTCAAGTTGCATGTTTGACCTAAGTTGAACTATACCCTAGAGACTTTGCATGGCTGTGCACCCTAAAGAAAAGTTGTAGAAATCAACTAGGGTAACAACTTTTATTTTTGTTTCATGATCTAATTCAGCTCCTAACTTGCTCTAAAACCATGCATAAGTAGCAAGAAAATACTGTTCTAGCACATCGAAAATTTTCTAAGTCTGGGAGTGATTTACAATTTCAATGTACCCGTGTTTGACGCGCTGTAGTTTGAAAACTAGGCTAATCTAGACCAAACTCATTTAAGCAAAGTTGGAGTACTCATGAAGCTCTACAACTTTGATTATTATGGTTTTCTCTGAATCATGCTGGTTTGAGAGATAGAGAGTGAGGAAGGGGGTGGTTTTAGTCAAACTAAAACGGCATTAGCCGATTCAAATCGGGCCAGTGGTGGTCGACCGTCATCAGGACGCGCTCGCCATCTAGCTGCCGTACACCGGCGCAGGCCCCACCAGTTTGGTCGAGGAGGGCTTCAACACCACCACGACGCGCCCGTCTGCTCTCTCTCGCTCATTTCCTCTCCCTCGCTCGCTCTCGCATCTGTAAAGGCGACGCCGAGCTCGCCATTGCCGCCGCAAGCTCCACCAGCGTGTAGCGCTACTGTTGCTGCACCATTTTCCAATCGAGCGTGCCAATAGCTCCGCCTTGCTCTGCGCCTCAATCGCCACCCCTTTGCCAAAGTCCTTCAAGTCTAGGTATCGGCGCAATGCCGTTTCCGCCATCGGTGGTCTCGCCGGAGCACCACCGAGCTCCAAGCTCGTCGTGGCCAATGCAAGCTCGAGCCTTTTCATGATTTCTCTCTCGTCTTATCACCTTTGTAGGTCATAGGAACTCATGCCGGTGACCATTTAGACGCTACTGCCCTAACGGCGCCGGAACATGGCCGCGCATCGTCGTGCCATCACCGCTGTCGTGGCATGCACGTCGGCAGAGCTTACTGCCACCTCACCGGAACCCTAACCCACCCTAGATAGCTTCATTAGGATTCCGTGAAGCCATAGCACACCTCACTAGAGCATGTGATCCCTAAAGAATGTCGGCGTACCACTGCGCTACCTCCACCGTCCGCCATTGCCGCCGGTGAGCCATCTCCGGTGAACCCTAGGTCGCGTCTTCACCACTAACCGACACGGCTTGATGAGGGGAACATGTTGGTGTCACCGTCATCACCAGTGACCTTGCTACCGGTGAGATAGGGCTGGCCGGAGCGCCTCCCCTGCCCTGGTATCACTGACCAACGGGTCCCAACTGTTAGTAGTTGTAGTTTAGGTTTTCTTTTTATTCTTTTCATGAAATGCTTGTGAACTTTGAAAATTCATAAGTAGAGTTGTAGATGTCCATTTTGGGTGAACCAAATTTTCTTGAGTTCATCATGAAGTCTACTATTTGATAAAAATATGAAACCTACTGTTTGGGATGTTTTTCTAGGATAATTAAATGGAGCTAGATAAATGCTTTTAAATTGTTTTCAATCTTGTCAAATGTATAATTGAGCTAGGAACGTGATAAAATTGTAAGTCCAATTTTCTTGATCTTGTGTGGAATTGCTCTAGTTAGGAAAAATGTTGAACTTGCAGTAAACTTGATTGGAGTAGCGTCTTTCTATTTATCTTTTAATAAATAGTGTTTTCTGAGGAAATTCATAAGGATAAAAATAAGGAACATATTTCCATGCAAATTTTTGTACAGTGTTAATGGGTTTTAGGGAAGCTAAGAAAAATATGAAATATGTTGTTTGACACTTTTCACTAGGATAAACTATTTTTGTTAAAATAAGCCTATGCAACTTGTCATTTTTGTAGAGATGGCTATACTTGTTTAAATGGCATGAAATTTGTACAGTAGACTTTTGGAGTATTATGTAGGCTACCATAATTTTGTCAGAATTTATTGTACACTTTTGAGATATTTTCCTTATTTCACCTTAGTGTCCAAATAAATTAATAAAGGCATTTAAATAATTTATTTGGGCTTGACCATCATGTTTTCTAGAGTGTGTATGATGCCTATGAACTGTTGGTACCATTGGTTCTACCCAAATTTGATTCCTTGTATGCAATGAAATATTAATTGCTCTATAATTCAATTTTAGTGATTGTTTGGACAGTTTCGATTGTTAAGTAAATTGCATGGGTAAGGTGGTGTTTGCTGTGAATCTTGTAAATAACAAAGTTGTAGATAACTTACTTATATTGCTTGTGTCAAATTTTCATGGCAATAGACTAAATGGTTTAGGAGTTATGGCTGTTAGAAGTTGGTCTCCCGAAATGCTTACTCTCTGGAATTTCTAGACATATCTGATAAATTGTCTTGTTTGACTAGGATAGATGTTGAATCAACTTTTGGTGATTAAATCAAAGTTGTAGGAAATTTTATAATATTTCCAGAAAGTCTAAGATCATAGCATTTGGTTAAGTAGAACTCCAGTTATGATCTAAACTTGTAGCTGTTGTGTTGTGGTCCAGAAATGGACTTAGTGTGGATTCTTGAAATTTCTAGAGAAGAGATATGCACCTACTCAGTAAATAAGAATTCAACTTTGTTATCATCCTAATGACCTAATATGATAGTCGTCATTTAACCATGCACATTATCATGTCATACTATCCATGACCCTTCTTATGCATTCATGATTCTCACTTTTTGCATGTGCATGCAATAGGTGCGACGGAAGAAATCACCGTGTTGGAGTACGAGGCCGATCCCTAGGAAGAGCGTCAGGAAGTGCAGCAATAGGAGGCCCTAGGAGAAGGCAAGCCCGATGGTGAACAGTTGCCCTAGTGTCCTGATCATCAGCCCTCAACCTTTGTGAAAGGCAAGCTCCGGAGCATTCTAAGCCTCCTATGTTTTCAAACTATCAACTTGAGTCCTTTTATGTTGATGCATTAAGTACTAGGAGTTGATTGGAACCACTTGCTGTATATATCTTCTTTGTCCAGATATATATATCTTGAATCCTATATAGGTCCAGGATCGAATATATGCTTAGCCATGCTTAGTTGGTAGAAGTCGGCTGATTACCTGTCACCTGCATGATATAGGCTAATAACTAATCACGGTTGGCTATATTTGCTAGCGTGGAAATAACCACATGTCAATGAATAAAGGAGACCAAGTGGGATTGTGATATAGAAGCAACGAGGCATGGAGGTCTTGGGTGCCTATCTATCATGGTGTCTGATGGCCACTCTACTGCTGGGGACGTTGATTGCCATTCTGCTGCTGGTACGGTAGACGCTGCTGGTTTGGGTTGCGATTCCATTAATTAGGGGGTCCTTAGTACCTCTGCTAGAAGCTTTGCTGAGGGTTGGTGCATGAACGAGTATGAGGCCTTCCTCCAGATGTAGCCGCATGTGGATCTATTCCAGCGAGTCTTCATCGGGCGAGCCCTGTCCGAGGCGAAACCGCCTAGAACCGCATCGGTTGGGGGGTTTGCCCTGCAGAAGAGGCCAAAGCCGTTGGTCCCCTACCCCGTGTACTCTCCTAGTGACTCCAACCGAGGGTGGCATGGTGAGTGGTTCTATATCAGGAACCCGGCGGAGGCGCCATTCCCGACGTTTACCGGGGGAAGGCCAAAGAAGAGGGAAAGTTGGACGTGGGGTCCTTCCCGTCAATAGAAAAAGTTGGCGATCATCGAGCCAGAGCTTTAGAAGCTCATGCAGAATGGCCTCGATGGGTTATGGGTCTTCCACACCTTCTTCCGCCATCGGGTTGCCCCGCTAGGGGAAAGGACACGGCTGATGTGGGAATACTCCAGCCCGATGGATCCCAACCGCGCATCACCGGAGGAGTTATCAAAAGATGAAGTCTGGAGTTATCTCGGTCGGGCACTACAGTTGAGGGATGAAGACTCCCTCGAAGGGACACCCGGACCCCTTCATGTCGTGAAGCTATCCAATTTGGTATGTTTTTTCCCGTGACCTTTTCCTTCTTGTTTTGATGTTTTGATTGATTTTGAGTTGCCCATTTCGAAGGGACTTGCAGGCTATAAATCCTAGCCGCACCTTTTGAGAGGGATAGAAGGCGTGGTTCAACAAGCTACCCAGAGGGAGGCCACTCTTGCCAAGAAGAAGAAGAAAGCCGAGAAGGTTCGGAGGAGGTTTGATAAGGAGAAGGAGATCAACCGATGGGTCCAAGGTGGCGAGAGCCAAAATGACGTGGAGGCAGAGCTCAAGTCAGAGGAGCCCATAGAGATGGGTGACGACACAACTGCCTTAGAGGACGAGGGAGATAGGGGTGCTGCCGTGATGACAATAGCTGTGCTAACGACGTGAGAAGTGGCGGCGATGTAGATCAGTAGGGTTTCGTCTGATTGAGGCGCCGTCATGATCGAAGGCTTCATTAGAAACAACTTGAGCTGCTCGAAAGCTATATCTGCCTCCTCCAGCTAGGAGAAGCGCTCGGAGGCCTTGAGTAGTTTAAAAAATGGTACACCCTTTTCACTGAGGCACGATACAAAGCGGCTGAGAGCAGTCATGCACCCTGTGAGCTTCTGTATATCTTTTACATAGGTTGGCCATTTCATGTTGGTGATGCTAGAGATCTTGTTGGGGTTTGGTTCGATACCGCGAGCGCTGATAATGTAGCCCAGGAGTATGCTGGATGGAACTCCAAAGATACACTTTGAAGGGTTCAACTTCTATCTGTATCTTTTCAAGTTGGCGAACGTTTCTTCGAGGTCGGCGATGAGATTGTCGACGGTATTGGACTTGACAACCACATCGTCGATGTAAGCTTCGATGTTGTGGCCTATCTGTTGATCGAGGCACATCTAGATGGCCCTTTGGTAGGTCGCCCCGGTGTTCTTGAGTCTGATGGACATGGTGGTATAACAATACACACAAAAAGGTGTGATGAACAACATCTTCATCTGGTCATCCTCTTTGAGGGATATCTGGTGATAGCCAGAGTAACAGTCAAGGAAGGAGAGTAGTTCATAGCCGACGGTGGAGTCTACAACCTTGTCTATCCAAGGCAGACCGAAAGGGTCTTTAGGGTAGTGTTTGTTGAGATCAGTGTAATCAACGCACATTCTCCATTCTTTATTCTTTTTTGAACAAGAATAGGGTTTGCTAACCACTCAGGATGATACACTTCTTTAATAAATCTGGCAGCTATGAGCCATTTTATTTCTAAACTAATAGCCTCCTTCTTGTCTGGCGTGAATCATCGGATTTTCTGCTTGATCGGTTTGGAGGTTGGCGAGACATTCAAGGAGTGCTCAATCTTCTCCCGTGGTACCCCTGGCATGTCTATAGGTTTCCAAGCAAACACATTGGCGTTGGCACGTAGGAAGGAGATGAGCACGCTTTCCTATTTGGGGTCGAGATGAGCCCTAATCTTGACGGTCTTGGTGGGGTCATCGAGGCCGAGGCCGACCTCCTTCGTTTCCTTGGACTTGGTGGAGGCACGAGGAGGCTCCAGCGCTGGGATCTCCAGGTCATCAGCAGGCACCGCCTTGGCATCGATGACCACGCTAGCCATCTGGATAGAGAGGTTGGTGGCTTCGGCGAGGGCGAGACTCTCTGTCTCGCAGGTGTAGGCGATGGGGAGGTTGGCCCACAAGGCCAGAACTCCTATAGGTGAAGGCATCTTCAACACCAGATAGGCATAGTGCGATATGGCTATGAACTTGGCCAGAGCTGGCCGACCAAGTATGGCGTGGTAGGCAATGTTGAAGTCGGCGACGTTGAAGTTGATGTGCTCGACGCGGTAGTTGCTGGTCGTGCCGAATTATACCAGGAGGGTGATCTCTCCAAACGGTTTGGATGCCCTGCCAGGTACCACACCCTAGAAGGAGGAGTCAGAGGGTGTGAGGTATTCTATTCCAAGGCCCAACTCCTTTAGGGCTCCGGCGAAGAGGAGGTTCAGAGCCCTTCCATCGTCGATGAGTACTTTCTTGATGGTGGCATCAAGGACGAGGGGGAAAAGCCCTATGTAAGGGATGTCTGCCCACTGGTCGGCCCTACTGAAGGTGATGGGGACCTCGGACTAGGGGCGATAGCTGGGGTTGGTGATGGCATCTTCTGCGTTGATGGTGAGCACCCGGCGGGCGGTGAGCTTCCGATCTCATCTACTCTCAGCAGCAGCAAGGCCCCAAAGATAGTGGCGACCACTTTGTCATGATCTTGGAAGGCGTTGTTGTTGTCCCCAGGTGGTCGGCGACCTCTAGCTCCATCGTCATTGTCGTCGTCTTTCTTTTTGTCCTGGAATTCCTTAGCCAAGCCAAGGCAGTCCTTCATCTTGTGCTTGCTGTTCTTATGGAGTGGGCATGGGCCTTCTAAGATCTTCTTATACTGCTCATCATAGTTGCGCTTGGCGCGAGGTTCGTCAACGGTGGTGACAATGTGGTCTGGTCGGCGGCGGTGATATTGACCAGATCTAGACCCTTTCAGCTGATCACGGGCGCTGTCCTAACGGTGGCCGCAGTCATCATAGCGGCGGTCACTGTGGTGTCAGTCATCAGGGCGCTCATCGCTGTGGTGAGTTGGGCGGTGAGTGCCCATGTCCTTGTTGAAGCGAACTTTGGCCTCTTTAGCATCGGCGTACTGGTCGGCGATCGTGATCATCTTGCCAATCCCCTTTGGTGGCTTGCGATTGAATTTAGAGTGGAGGTCGCGGTGATGGAGCCCACAGACGAAGGCGGTGATGGCTTCAGCTTCCGTGATGTTGGGAATAGAATTCCTTATCTCGGAAAGCGTCTGATGTAGCTATGGAGGAGCTCGGACGGTCTCTAATAGATGTGGTTCAGATCGTGCTTGGTGCCTGGCCGAGTACACGTAGCCATGTAGTTGTTGGTGAAGACCTTCTTCAGCTGTTCCTAGGATTCAATGGAGTCTGGGGCAAGGCTTGTGAGATAGTTCATCATGGTTGGCATGAGCATGATGGGAAGATAGTTTGCCATGACACTGGTATCTCCCCCGGTGGCACGCACGGTGGTGGCATAAGCTTGGAGCCACTGTGTGGGGTTCATCCACCCCTCGTAGGGCTCGACCTCGGTGATTTTGAAACCACGGGGCCACTAGAGTGTTTGGAGTGCCCTAGTGAATTCTCGGGGTCCTTTGGGATCGTCACCGTCATGATCGGTGGTGTTGGTGGCGTTAAGTGGTTGGAGGGTTGTGTCCTAATTACCGAACTCTTGCTTGTACTCTAGACGCCAGTGTACTTCTTCATGGTGAGAGAAACAGCGCCCGTCGATATGACGTCGCGCGTCCTTGAGATTATTGATGTGCGCTCGGACGTCTTGGTCGACTTCTTGGTCGTGTTGGCAAGGGTAGTCGATGTGGTTCCCCCTAGCTCCCCCTAGAGAGGTTGTCCATCATCACGATGTTGGTCGGTGAAACGGCTTCTGCTGGGGCGGGGATTAGATCTTGGCATGGCAGATTGGTGAATCAAGCTCGTCGAGTAGGATGGTCTCTAATCCTAGCGGATCTCATTGACCTAGCAGTGCGCCACTTTAAGCATGGCAGCGACCTTGGTGACCTCTGGTGTTTGCTCAAGCTGGGCGAGCTCATTGGTGGCCATGGCCAAGTTGGCGCTTGGGGTCTTGTATATGTCGTGGTCGTCGACACGGACAAATTCATCATCGAGGTTGCATTGGAGTGGGCGTGGCCTCCCTTGCGAGTCGAGCTATTCATTGTGAGCAGCCTCGGCTAGCACAATGGCGGCCTCATTTGCTCGGCGCTATGCACGGTTGGCGTTCCTGTTGACACAAACAATGCAGTCCGCGTTGGTTTCTCCATCCCGTGGAGGGCTATCGATGCTAACATTAAAGATCCCACCTCCTCGGAAGGGTGGGAAAGGAGATTGGACGGCGGCAGTTTTGGTGACAGTCTTCATGGAGCCCTGGGACTCAGAGTCTGGATTCTCCTCTAGGATGGTGTGGAGGGATGCTTCGGGGCATCGACCGATGTGCAGCATGTTGACAGTCAGCAAGAGCTGGTCGATGATCTGGTCGGTGAGAGGATAGATGTCTCCCACCTAGTTGGTGAATTTGCCCCTTAGGGCATCTTTGTAGGAGGCGGCGACGCTAGTGAGCCCAAAGGGTAGGGCCATAACCCCTAGAGTTTCCTGATCGGCCTCTGATGGATCTAAATCAGAGGGTGGTCGGCGCTGAACCAGAGTGGTCAGAGCTGATTCTGCGATGGAGAGGCAGTCGGTGAGCTTCTAGCCAACCTGATCGATGGATGCGATTAGATCATCATTGTCGATCCGCTTCCTCGGGTAGCGGGGGAGTGAGCAGTGGATTGTTGATGAAGACAACCTCAGAGGCGGTTCCGAGAACAGATCTGTAGTCGCAGGTGTTGGGGTGGTCGACGCAAAATCGATCTGCACCAGCTCGATGATCTCTCTATCTCCATTACCGTTCATGACCCAGGAGATCAATCCAACCATAAAGATCTGGCCAGGCTATGGGAAGGATGAAGAGCCTGCAAAATGTACCATCTTGTTTGACATGGAAACATCATGCACACCCCTACCTGGCGCACCAACTGTCAACAAAAGATGCTCGGCAGTCCTCCGAGGGGTATCCCACAAAGGTAGATTGATCGGCAGAGGTGCACGTGATACGAACCAGATGGTAACAGAGACACAAGACACAAGATTTATACAAGTTCAGGCCGTCAGCATAACATAAAACCCTACATCCTGTGTTCTATTATTTTGTATTGATTGTGTGTCAGATTCGATATATCATCTAGGGGACCCCTGCCTCTCCTTATATACTCTGGAGGGGTAGGGTTACAAGGAAAATATCCTATTTGGTATTATACAATATCTTATTGTAGCCTTGCGGTGCACGCCGACCAGAGCCATGTGCTGCACGCCTTGATCTTGTGGGTCGAGCCACCTCTGATGGTGCAGCCCATGTCTTGTCTTATGGATACCGGGGGCCATACCCCCACAATGGCCCTCACCGGGGAGATGCCCCACTGATTGCTCTAGTGGTCTTACCGTGAGCTGGTGGCCATGACCGTTTGTGAGCCGAACGGGGACCGGCCCTATCATCCCTACCCTCGGTCAGTCCGAGGGGGCACAAACTGTGACCCCCGAGCGATACTCGTTCGGTCGCCTCGTCGTCATCCGGTCGGGGTTTCAAGGCCCTGCCGCTTTCGTCTGGGTATGTATTCATGCTTCCTTTTGCCCCCATAGTTGAGTTTTTGGGTGTGACTAACCTACGCTTGTGCCCTTTTTGTAGTGGCCAGGAGCCAGTAGGACTAGGGATCTCCCCACCTCCCGTGCGAGAAGAGTGGAGATCCAGCCTGTGGTGGGTTGCGATGAGTGAAGGGGGAAGCAGGCTGGTGGCGGCATGACCTTCCTTAATGTGGTTTGCGTCTTCTCGACCGGTCGTGAGCATGGTGGTAGCCATGATGGTGGTGATTCATATGGTGATGGTGGAGGCTGGGTCAGAGGTGACTCTTGCGGTCCCTCCCCCACTAGTCGTTGTCGGCATGAAATTTTGTCCCATGCCGAGGGCTCACGGGCAAGCCGGAAGGGTCCGCTCGATGGAGCTAGAGATCCACCTACCTTCAGCGCAGGGATGGTCGATCCTGCGCACTCCTCCCGAGACATGCCAATCAATTTGACCCTGCAATTGACAAGGAGAGAAAGCTAATCAGTAATTTTAGGCGGAACATGCCGGTGTTGCCAGACAGTCCCGAATGTGCGGCTCGGAGAGCCGATATGGAAGGAAATCGACTAAATAGTCGATTCCAGCATACTCATAAGAATAAATCAGTTAAAGCTCATGGAATTATGGAAGGTAAATCGGTTGTCGCCCTGGATAGATCTCGTTATTTAGACAAACATTAGTCAATGGCAAAAGGATGTCAACAATAATTAATTTATGTTAAGCCAATGACTGCAAGTAACCGAATCCCTTTTTATATAGAATAAGCGGCTCATCATCATTTAACCATCTAATAAAGATAAATCTAGTGAACATATTAGATCTCGTCTATCGCTATGACTAGTGGGGCATGAGGCAGAATCATGCAGACTGTAGAAACAACAATAGATTTGACGACCCTAACTCATTACTAATATCAGTGGGGCATGAGGCAAAATCATATAGGCTGTAATACAATAATAAGATCATGGGGCTAACACATCTTTCAACCTATTTTTATTTCAACGGTCTCATAACGTGAACTGCATGTGTGAAAGCACTCGATATCGGCTAAAACAGTCGATTCAGGCATAGCGCACAGTTAAGGTCATGCCCTATCAGGAACAAATCTACAAGTAACGATCCCCACTCCATGGTGCTAACAGTGGGGTGTGAGGCAAAATCACACAGGCCATGATAACGGGCCATGAAACAGTTTTTATTAGCCAATAGATCTATTCAAGACAAAAACATGCCTTAATAGCACACTATGCACCATCAAGATTGACATAAAACGGCCAATAAAACATAAATCATCGTTTAAGATGCAGATTAGATCAGTTTAGATTAACAAACGATGGGTTAAACAGGATATAAGGCCGATCTAGATCAATCCCAATCGGGCGAAGTGATATTACTGTAATTAAATAAATAATGGAAGCAATAAGCAATATCGATAACTCAATGAATCTATCCGAAGGAACACCACCCTTAGATAGAGCCGATAACTTGACCTTAATCTAGTTCGAGCAGTGGAGGTCAACCGGATCGATGCAGCCTTACTTGAACTAGACAAGAGTCGATAACTAGCTTATACCAGAGTCGTAGTGGAGGTTGACCGGATTGATACAGCCGTACCTGCTGAAGAACTCACCGAGATCTACTCTACTCCTACTCCTAACGGGTGGCCAGAGCCAAAAAAAAGTAAGTAACTTGTATTGGATTGATTGTGTGTCCTTTACAATAGCCGGGGTCTAATATTTATACCTAGAACCTACGCAAGATTCCTACCTAAGCACGACTCATCACAATTTTTGGCCCTAGAGAAAACATTCCAAATTTAAGATAACTTGGACTCTAATCTTTCCCTTTTTGTAGAGTCCAACATGCTTTGTCCCGGCGCCGATCGTAGCCTTTGTCGTTATCTACTAGCGCTATCTGAAGAAAGCCGATTCTAGTGTTGCATTCGAATCAGCTGATACCGATCTGCATGCAATTGATTCCTTAATGACATAATCTTGGGAGCTTTTGAGTCCCTATGATTCTTCTTCCAAATTTTGGTGTAAACAGTCATGGAGGAGGAGAGGAGGGAAACTAGGCTCCCTGTATCACCCGGTGGAGGAGCACATGTTTCACCCACCTGGTCAAGCTAGAGGGGTCCAAAGGAGCCGTGGCTAGGCTGGAGGTAGAGCAGCCGCCGACTAGCCATGGAGTCCTGGCGGTGGACATCCCCTTCGACAGCGAGGAAGACACTGGGGTAGAGCCATCAGCCATCCTGCCATCTCGAGAGTTGGTGATGATCCGGTCGTCACTTGATACCGCAATGGCTGGATCTTCTAGTGGGTTAGGGGCAACCCATGACCTAGTGTGGCGAGCCGGGAAAGGCCATTTTGTCCTTTGTGATGTGGAGGAGGTGAAGCTTTGGCACCTGCTCGGGGAGAGAGGACTGTCGATGGAGTCCGATCTTGCCCTTACCAACGTAAGGCTCAAGGAGGCCTTGGAGAGGGTTGAACTCATCCATCAGGCCATGACTATGGACCTACCACGTGTTGTAGAGGTTAGTTTTGTGTGTTCCTGGTTTTGTTTTTGATTCCTTGGCATTTAAATGGTTGTCTCAGCACTCCTACTTCTTGTCTAGCAGGACCTGGAGATGATGTCGATCTGAAAGTCCTAGTTCCTCCGAGAGGAGCATGGTCGGATGGAGCAAGAAGCGGTGGCATCGTGGTGGGTTGAGGAGCTTAGGCACCAGCTAGAGTCTGCCCGCCATGAGTCCCAAGACTGGGTGGCTGAGGCGATGGGAGCACGGGCGGTGGAGATGCGTGCGATCGAGCGGGAGACTGCTACCAAGCAGAAACTTGATGCGATGAAGGTCCACTTGGCAGAGACCGAGGTGGAACTCAAGGAGTCCCTAGAGGCTCTGGAAGCAGAGCAGAAGGCCCGGTTGGATGTTGAGCAGGAGGTCATCGTGCTCTACAAGCAGATGCTCAAGGCAGAGGAGTCGAACACTCGGCTGCTCGAGAGGGTGACCCGGCAAGAGGAAGGGCTCTCCATTCTTGAAAGCACCCACCTCGGTATGTACCTGTTCTACCCTCAGTCGATGCCTTAAACTTTTCTTTTCCTTGTTCCTAAATTGGTCATCTGTTTCCAGAGCTGGGCAGAAAGATCGGCTCTCTGGAGCAAGAGCTAGAGATGATCAAGGCGGTGGTCGGTCGGGGCATGGAGGCGCTAGCCTAGTCCCTTGAGGAGTGATGCGCTCTCAAGGGAGAGCTCGACTAGATTCACAATATTGCATAGGTGGTGGTCTTTGAGGTGTTCGGGTCTAGACCGAGCACCAGTACACCCGCCGTCCAGCTGGCGGAGGTCTCGAATGAAGTTTGGGCGCTCATCTCCGATGGCATGTTCTACGGGACGTCAAGGGTGCTGACCTCAGTGGTGACCCACTACCCCGATCTGGACTTCATGGCCATCTGTAGAGGATATGCCAACGGGGGGAGCGCTAACAAGATCCATGGGCTGGGGGAAAGTTTGGTGCCACATGCCTAGATTGTCACTGAGCAGGTCACCGTGCAGTGGGTGATGGAGGCTCGCTGTTCGACCATGGCCATAGACATGTGCCAAGAAGACATCATCTAGCCTGAGAAGGTAGCAGAGGCCAGGTCAGAGGTGAGCGTCGTCCCGCCCCCAACCGATCCGAACATTATCCTGACCGAAGCCGAGCCGAGCGCCATCATCCCGACTACAACCGAGCTGCCTTCGTCCTCGTCAACCGCACCATCAACCAACGCCGCCGGGGGGCACAATAGAGTTAGAGTAGAAATAGTTAGTTTATGTAAAAGATAAACTCGTGGGGGAGCCCCCGTATGAACAGTTTTACATTCGTGAATATTTTAAGTTCGTTTTTGTGATGAAATCACTTGTGACGGGAAGCTTGTCCCGTCCGCCCTTGTTTTTATCCTTGTGTAGCTTTGTTTTTGTCCTTTCTTTTTTACACCTGCCCATTGACCCATAGGCTACAACCTTAAGAACCCGGGCGTGGCCTACGAGGCTCAGCTGCTCATAACAGTAGGTCGTGGCGGGGTGTGATCGGTCGGGAGGCTAAAAGCTCAAGTTATATAGGGTAATCAAAGGAACAGAATGCCCTTTCATTTGGGCGATGCCCTCTTGTTTGGGTGAAAAGTGTTACTATATGATAGTAAAAAAAGGGGTGGTATCTCACCCCTGTGGAGCCCCCGATCGACCCAAGCTGAGAGTGCTCGAGCTAGGGAGCTGTAGGAGCAAGCATTGAATGGAAATAAATAGGTAAGACCGAGCTTTAGGGAAAGAAACGACATAAATGTTTGATGTTCCATGTGTTGGTGAGAACATTGTCGTTGTCGTCCTTCAGCCGATAGGTGCCCGGTCGAATCACCTCGGCCACCGTGTACGGTCCTTCCCATGATGGAGAGAGCTTATGTTTGTTTGACTGGGACCTTTGGAGTACGAGATCACCGACCATGAGGATCCTTCCCCTGATTTTTCTTTCATGGTACCTGCAGAGAGTTTGCTGCTAATGAGCAAAGCGGATGATGGCTGTCTCATGAGCCTCCTCAAGTAGGTCAACCATGTACTACTTCGCCTCCGTAGCTCGGTCTCGATCCAAGGCCTTTACTCTTGGGGCACCATGATCGAGGTCGGAGGGCAGCACTGCTTCGGGGCCGTATGCGAGGAATAAAGGGGTGAACCCCATGGACCAGTTTGGGTCGTTCTTAGGATCCAAAGGATCGCTAGGACCTCTGGAACCCATTGCTCGGCATACTTTTTGAATCGGTCAAAGATGCAGGGCTTGAGTCCTTGGAGGAATATCCATTGGCCCGCTCGACCTGACCGTTACTTCACGGGTGTCCGACCAAGGCCTAATCAATCCTGATGCTATATCCATTACAGAAGTCTAGGAACTTCTTCCCGATGAAGTTTGTTCCATGGTCGGTGATGATACAGTTAGGGACACCAAACCGATAGATGATGTCGAGGAAGAACTCGACCGCCTCTTTTGAGCGGATATTGGAGATAGGCTTTGCCTCTATCCACTTGGTGAACTTGTCCACCACCATGAGTAGGAGAGTGAAGCCACCTGGGGTCTTTTTGAGAGGTCCGACCATGTCGAGGCCACAGACAGCGAATGGCTAGGTGATGGGGATGGTCTGAAGTTCCTGCGCCGACAGATGAGTTTGCTGAGCGTAGAACTGGCATCCTTCACTCCTGTGGACCACCTCCTCTGCATCTCGCAGCGCAGTGGGCTAGTAAAAACCTTAGCGAAAGGCTTTCCTGACCAACGACCTTGGGACCATGTGATGTCCATAGATTCCGACATGGACTTCGAGGAGAAATTGTTTCCCTTGGTCGATCGGGATGCACTTCATGAGAACTCCCGACAGACTTCGCTTGTAAAGTTCATTACTAATGGTGATGAACATCTTGGTGCATCGAGCAATTCATCGCACTTCAGTCCTTTTTGGTGGGAGAACCTCCTCGAGGAGGTAGGCGAGCAGTGGCGCTCTCCAGTCAACCGGATCGAGTGCCATCATAGCGATGTCACCGGGCGACATTGCCATGGAGGCACCAAGCTCGGAGCCCCTGAGCACTCGATCAAGGTTGGGGCACATCGGGGGTTAGAGGCCTCGAGTGCCAGATTGGTGTTGGAGCCCGTCTAGGTTAGATCCTCTCAGATGCGGGCAGACGGCTCGTGGAGGTCATTTACAAAGACCCCGTCGGTGGGCGGTTCCCGTCTGGCCGCCAATTTTGTGAGGAAGTCGGCAGCGTCGTTGTCCTTTCGAGGGACATGATGCAGTTCAATTCCTTAAAACTTGTCCTCTAGCTTGTGCACCTCCTGGCAATACACCACCATGAGAGGGCTCTTGCAGGAGGACTCCTTCATGACTTGGTCGACGACCAACTCTGAGTCATCATGGACATACAGCCGCATGGCACCGAGCTCAATGATGATGCGCAGTTCATTGATGAGGGCCTTGTACTCCATGGCATTGTTTGAGGCTGAAAAATATAGATGGATCGCATAGCGGAGCCTGCTCCCATCTGAGGAGATCAGAACCACTCTAGCCCCCGAACCAAGCACCATGACTAACCCATCGAAGTACATCATCCAGTACTCATGGGTGACATCCTAGGTCGGGAGCTGCACTTCCGTCCATTCGGCGATGAAGTCGGCAAGAGCCTGAGACTTAATAGCGATGCGGGGGACGTACCTGATGTCATGGCCCTTGAGCTCAAGAGCCCACTTGGAGATTCAGCTGGCGGCGTCGCGGTTATGGATGACCTCCTTGAGTGGGTACGAGGTGACGACCATGATCTTATGGTCGGTGAAGTAGTGCAGGGGCTTTCGGGTCGCCATCAACACGATGTACAAAAGTTTCTAAACCTAGGGGTAGCGAATTTGGACGTCGGTGAGTACCTCACCGACGAAGTACATCGATTGTTGGACCTTTAGGGGGTGTCCCAGCTCCTCCCTCTCGACGATGAGGGCATCACTCACAATGTGGTTGCTTGCCACGATGTAGAGGAGGAGGGGTTCTCCCTGTTTGGGAGCAACAAGGATTAGGGCCGATGTCAGTGACATTTTGAGGCTTTCCAAAGCCTACTGTGCCTCCTTTGTCTAGACGAATGCGTCAGTCTTCTTGAGAAGTTTGTAGAGAGGCATCCCCCGTTCGCCTAGTTAGGAGATGAACCAGCTTAGGGTGGCCAAACAGACGGTGAGCCTCTGTAGGCCTTTGACATTGCGTATAGGGACCATGTTGGAGATGGCCATGATTTTTTTGGGGTTGGCCTCGATGCTTATCCGAGCAGCTTCCCCTTTGGAACCCTGAAAATACATTTTCAGGATTCAATTTGACGATGAACCTTCGGAGGTTCATGAATGTTGTGGCCAAGTTTGTGATCAGGTCGCTAGCCTAAGCCATTTTCACTACTATGTCATCTACATAGACAGCGATTGTCGGTTTCATACGCTCGACTTGGTCAGGTTGGTCGGGCAGGTCGATTTGGTCGGCGAAGCATCGCTGCATGCACCGTTGATAGGTGGTGCCAGCGTTCTTTAGACCGAAAGGCATGGTTACGTAACAGTACAAACCATACGAGGTGATGAATGAAGTCACGACCTAGTTAGACTCTTTCATCGCGATCTGGTGGTAGCCTGAGTAGGCATCTAGGAAGGAGAGGATTTCGCACCCTGAGGTGGAGTCGACTATCTGATCTACGTGTGGCAAAGGGAAGTGATCCTTTGGGCACGCCTTGTTGAGGCCAGTATAGTCAACACACATTCTCCACTTCCCATTCTTATTTTTCACAAGAATAGGATTAGCTAGCTAGTCGGAGTGGTATACCTCTTTGACGAATCCAGCTACCAGAAGTTTGGCGATCTCCTCGCCTATGGCCCTGCGCCTCTCATCGTCAAAGCGACACAGGCATTGCTTGGTGGGTTTTGAGCCCAAAACGACGTTTAGTGCATGCTCGGTGACCTCCCTCGGTATGCCTAGCATGTCAGAAGGCTCCCACGCGAAGACATCATGATTTACTCATAGGAAGTTGGCAAGCTCGCTTTCCTATTTGGCTGGGAGCTTAGTCCCGACCCAAACTATCTTGGTTGGGTCGGTGGGGTTGATCTCCACCACCTTGGTTTCCTTAGTCAGATGGAAGGCATTCGAGGAGGTCGGCCTATTGCAGTCGGGGACTGTTAGAGTCATTGAATTCCCGAGCTCCGGGAGGTCGACTTAGTTGATGACGGTAGTGACGAGCTCGTAATGCTCGTGGTTGCACATATAGGTGTGTGAGAAGGTGCTACCTATGGTGATGATGCCGTTTGGACCCAGCATCTTTAGCTTGAGGTAGGTGTAGTTGGGGATCACCATGAACTTGGCGTAGCATGGATGCCCCAAGATGGCGTGGTAGGACCCCAGAAAGTCCACTACCTCAAAGGTTAGGACCTCTGAGCAAAAGTAAGCGTGGTCGCCAAACATGATGGGCAGGTTGATCTACCCAAGTGGATATGCCTACATCCCTAGGATCACGCCATGGAAGGGAGAGCTCACTGGGCAGAGCTCTGAATAGAGGATGCGCATGGCATCGAGGGTGTTGACGTAGAGAATGTTGAGGCCGCTGCCTCCGTCCATCACCACCTTGGTGAGGCGCTTCTTGCAGATGATGGGGTCGATGATGAGCGGGTAGCAACCCGGTTGAGAGACGTGGGAAGGATGGTCTCTCTGATCAAAAGTGATCAGAGAGTCTGACCAGCTAAGGAAAGATGGGATGGCCGACTCGGCGGCGCATGCCTCTCTGTAGTGTACCTTGTGCTGACGCTTGGAGTGGCTAGCATCGGATCCCCCAAAGATCATGAGGCATTCCTTGGGGTCGGGGAAGACGTCTTCATCCTTGCCCGCCATGCCTCCTTTCTTGGCCTCCTCCTTGCCTTTCCCGTCCTTTGGCTTGGCGGCTTGCCGCAGGAAGCGCTTGAGGAGCTCACAGTCCTTGTAGAGGTGTTTGACAGGATAGGTGTGGTTGGTGCATGGACTCTCCATGAGCTTGTTGAAGTGGTCGAGCTAGCCCTGCTGGGGCTACTTGCCCGCTCGGTCGGCCACATCGACCAAAGCAAGATTGGCCGGTCGGTGCTAATCCTTCTTGTTCTTCTTGCCCTTTTGTGTGGAGGGGCACTTGCCTTGGTCCTCATGCTTGTCCTTTCCCATGTCCTGACCACCGCTGAAGACCACCCTGACCGCCTCCTCGCCGAAGGCATGGTTCGTGGTGATGTCGAGTAGGTTGCGGGTGGTACGGGGCTTCACACAGCCAAGCTTGTGGATCAAGGACTTGTAGGTTGTCCCAGAGAGGAACGCGCTGATGATGTCCGCGTCGATGACATCAGGAAGGGAGTTGCACCATTTTGAGAACCTATGGATGTAATCCCATAGGGACTCGTTGGGCTTCTGCTGGCAGCTCTTGAGGTCCCAGGAATTCCTAAGATGGACATACGTCCCCTAGAAATTTCCAACAAAGACCCTCTTGAGATCTGCCCAGTCATGGATGCTGTCGGGCAGAAGGAATTCAAGCCAAGCTCAAACATGCTCCCCCACATAGATGGAGAGGCACTGGATGATGAAGTAGTCATCATCCACTCCTCTGGCTCAGTAGGCGAGCTGGAAGTCTTTGAGCCATATACCGGGGTTTGTCTCCTCGGTGTACCTGGCGATGTTGGTATGCGGTCGAAAGTGCTGTGGGAACAGCGCTTTCTAGATGCGATGACCAAAGGCCCATGGTCTGAGGGCATCTGGGCTAGGGCTCTGATCATTTGGTCAGCCACCATGCCTAGGGTGCATGTCCTCATAGTCCTTGATGGTCAGGCCAGGGCCCACGCCGCCTGCTCTCGCTGCCATTCGATGGGCGTCATCATCATGCCGGGCATGGCGTCGATTGTTGATGCTGCTACACGCATCATGGTTCGGCCCAAGCCATTCACACACATGTGCTCAGTGTGGAGCGAGCGCTAAGTCAAGCTATGGTGCAGCCACAGCTTCCTACTCCACTCCCGACAACAGCTATGGTGAGCGGACAGAGCGATTCGAATGCTGCGACCATAGTCCTCCGATTGGGCAAGAGGCCACAAGCTAGTGTCACGATGTGGAGCTCTCCACCTACTGAACGGTGGTGGTCTCCACCAGTGCCTAAAGGTTATGGTGGATTGCATGTTCCTGGTGGTCGGCAGGCTTGGGGAGGCCGCGCAGAAGCATCGACGCAGCAGCGATGTTCTGGCCAGCCCGAGCAAACTGAGGGGGTTCATCCCCTCTGTCTAGTATGTTACACTAGACCTGACAGGGGCGACCCCGAGTGCCGCTCTCCAGGTTATGCGCATGTGGCGCAGTCAGTGTTTTCCTAAATGCTAAATGGTAAACAGTCGGTCACCTACCGTTTAGCCATTATTCAGGCAAAACATCCCAATAAACGGGCTAAACGGGCAATTAAACGGGGTAAATGGGTGATTAAACGGAAATGGCGCACCACCGTGTAGCGTTTACATGGTGTTTAAATGGGCTAAACGACCGTTTAGGCGAACAGTGGGCGCAGTGTGATGCACCGAGCGCTCAGGCGTAGGCGGAGGCTAGCTCTGCCACCTTTGCCATAACTCCTCGTCGTGCTGTTGTGCACACGCTAGGGCCTGCGCATGGGGGTCTAGAGGGGTGTGAGTCTGCAGCGACTCCACTACCTCCGGTGGCTGTCCTAGGGTGTTCGCCGTAGTGCACTCCTGGGACAGAGGGTGGCCAGGTGCCATGACGTCGCTGATGCTGGAGCCATTGCTTTCAACCTCGCCAGCGATGAGGTCATGGAAGGAGGCATGATCATAGCCCACCATCCCCATGAACTCGGACAAGAGAGGGGGTGACATCAGCATCCTTCAGAGTCCCTGCGCACACGCGTCCATGGGGGACGCAAAGCCATAGGGGAACCGGTCGTACGGTAGTCACGGTGGGGACAACAGGGTCCCTTCGGATAGTTGGCTGAAGGTGTTAAATAGTGAGTAAAGAACAAAATGTACATCAGTCACCGTGGGGTTTGAGCCCAGCATGGGCTCGAGGCGAAGCACGGGTGTCTCAACGTTGAGGTCGTCGAGTGGCCTAGGGCCGGTGGAGGGCGCTCCTCCTCTAGTGGACGCTGGGACAAGCGCCTCCTCGCAGAGGTGGAGTACGCTGAGCTGGTCAGCGACGAAGTCTAGACTCCTGAAGAGGAAGGTCTAGAGTGGCACAAAGACGGGAGGAACCCACATCCCAGCAAGTGGGAGCATGGGAAACTCTAGCGAGTTGAAGTGAATCATATCGCTCAAGCTCGCCGTGCCAAAGATGGTGGAAAGGTGGGCCATCCGATAACCAAAAGCATGAACACACGGTGTCCTCCCCATGGACAGCGCCAACGGTCGGTGCGAAATGTGGCCAACAAGTAAATATTTGTAGTTTTGCCGTGTGTTGTGATCGAATGTGGCCTAGCACTCAATGACACAAGATTTATACTGGTTCAGGCAACAGGACCTATGTCCAGTTGAGGTCGGTCGATGACTTTATTCCTGAGCCTAGGTGCTCGAAGTTTATTGTGGGGTTACAAACGAGTGAAGAATGAGAAGGGGGTGTTAGAGGCCCGTTCAAACCCTTAACCGAGTGGCCGAGAGTGACGGATGCTCAAACATGCGCTAAGTATTAGATCGTATGCTCTGTGTGTCTAAGTTTATCTGCTATTGAGAGCGCGTAGACTGTGTAGCTGTTGGGTGATAGAGCTATTGAGCTATCGAGTCCTTGAGTTGTTTTTTTAGGGGAGAGAGCTCATCACCTTTTATAGTTGAAGGGGATGGCCTTACAAGTCAGAGAAAGAGAGAGAGTGTGTGTGTATACGTGCGCTACCTAGTCTTGTTGCCCACACCATCGGGTATGGCCGTTGGCACCCATGATACTGTTTATGTTCAGACGCATCTGGCAGGCTCTACCATGTTCACCTAGTACGATAAACGATGGCGCCCACAATACTGTTATGCTCTGACGCGTCTGGCAGGCTCTACCATGTTCGCCTGTCATGCCCCGATGGCACCGTCCTACAGGTGCGTAGGGCAGAGTAGGGTATGGTCCTTCATATTGTGGTTTACTAGAGCACCTTAACTTATCTGCTCCACCTACTCCCCGGGCCCACATTGAGCGGTCGTCCTCGGTTAGTCATTCCCAGTCGGCCCCGACCGTGCCGGCTGGGGAAAGAGTAGCGAGCAGAGGTCGGACGTATCCTCGATCAGAGTAAGGGGGTAAAAGTCGTATTATGATCCCACCTTGGCTAGGCCTTCCGGTCAGGGACCGGATCGTTGTCTTGGCCTATCATTATGTATCTGGGTCGTCCCAGGCGCGTGTTGTTGCTGTGCCGCCTGCTAGGCCGGGTTTTGCAGGGAAGCAGGACCATTGGGGACCCCGGATTTATGAACTCGACAATAATAGATTAAATCTAACCTCAAATTTTAAAACTTGAAAACATACCTAACAGTAGTACAAACATGTAGATTACGCAATTACGAATCTAACGCAACTTGAACAGATCAAATCAAAGTTAAAACGAAGATTTTATGGCCTAAATAAGACTAGTGGCAAAAACTATAAATAGATGAAAGCGTATTTTAGATCTAAGCGAAGAAACTACGTTTTCTAAAAAAGGAAACATATTCTAGGAATACGCTTTGGACCGCGAGTTTGAACTTAGAAAATTGCAGGGGCTCTTTTGCAAAATGGCCAGCCAAACCGGTATTGCGTGATATCGGTCGTTGGATCTAAGATCGATGATGCAGATCAGACGGGAGGGGGAGAGAGACACCGACGTGGTCGGCGGCGAGCTCTGACAGCGGCATTATGGTCGGAGATGGCGGCACACGTAGAACACGGCCAATGGCTATGATTGGACAAACCACGAGCACCGAGAGAAAGAGAAAGAAACAGCAAACTCACCAAGGCAGTTTACAGTGGTGCGGAGCGAACAAAGGTGGCGCGGTGCTCGGCGGGGCGGTGGCTCGACTGCGGCACTAGGGTTTCACAGCGACATGGCGATGCGGGATGAGACAAAGCTTGCTCTAGGGTTGGTTGGAGGCGGCACAGTGTGGCTGCTATTTATGGCCGGGGAAGACTTGGAGCACACACCGAACAGAGTCGTGGCGGCTGCGGAGTTGAGCGGCGGAGTCTGACACGGATACGATTCTAGGTTGAAGACAACACTGACATGCGGGACCCACCAGCCAGTGAGACCAAGCGGAGAGAGAGGGAAACGGCGTGGGCGATGCTGGGCCGGCCTGCTGGGCCATTGTGGGAGAGAGGGAGCAGGCCACGCGGATGAAGGACTAGGCCACGGCGAAGAAAAAAAACTGGAGCAGGCCAGAAGAAGAAGGAGAGGAAGAATTCTCTTTTTTCAATTTTATTTTCAAATCCAAATTAAAACCAAATTCAAATTCTTTTGCAAATTTTGATCAACCCCAAGCATCACAAAATTAAGTATGCATCAGCATGAATGCACAAACATGTGGCTAGACCTTATATTCAATTTTAACTTTACCAAAATTGTTATTTTTCTAAATTTAAATGCTCACAAAATACATAATTAAATCAAATTTACCTATTTAAAATTGATGCAAATTTTAGAGTGTGACAGCTTCCTCGGAAGGGTCAAGAATTTCTTCATGGGATGATTATTCCCTAAGCTTCTAGGGTCTCCTCATAGTGTGATAATTCGAGGTATCTCTGTATTCATCAAAAAGCTCATCCTTGAATTCAAGCATAAAATCCAAAATTGGAGTTTCCTCCTTTTCCGGTGGTTCAGGATTTGGGATAGCTGAAGTTGGTGATGGGTTAGGCAATGATTCTGGTTCAGCTATCTAAGATTCTTCCTCTAATGGCTTCTTTTCTACTTCTTCAGGGGTATTCTCTAGAATTTTAGTAAGAATTCTTCAACCTGAATTGGCACAAACATGGAGGAACGATCCTCCTGAGACTGTATCAAGATGCTTTGAGGTTTTCCTATCAAGACCCATATAAAAATATTGAAGAAGGATGGGGTCTTGAATGGCAAGGTCAGGGCCAGTATTAATGAGAGCATTAAAACGTTCCCAAGCCATGCCTAGGGATTCTTTTTCTTCTTGTTTAAAAGATAGAACCTCTAAACGAAGGCTGACTACTCTAGCGATGAGAAAGAATTGCAAGCAAAAGCTAGAACATACGGTTTCCCAATCTCCTTGTCTACTCTCTATGGTGAGTGTGTACCAACATTTAGCTTTTCTCGTCAAAGAGAATGGAAAAAGCTTCCATCATAATGTTTCATCTGACATGCCTGCTATGCGTAGGCATGTATAGGTCTACTCAAATTCATTTAGGTGGGAACAGGGATTTTCATCATTTTTGCCTAAAAAGGATTGATCCCGGACCATGTAAATTAAACACGGGCGCAGCTCATAGCCAGGTGTTAGGATAGGCTTTGCATATTCTAGTGGCTGTAAGCGTGCACTCGTAGGTGCAGCATATTGGTAGATAGCGGTGGATTCTAGATCCATGGTAAAAAAGATAAAAGAATAATGATACAAGGTTAAGCTAGGTTCAAAGTTAACTCAGCAATTGTTTCCCCGGCAATGGCACCAGAAATGCTTGTTGGTATAAATTAACGCACACAGAATAATCCACAAGTGCATAGATAATATACCAATGTAGCACTTCACCGGGAGTAACCCAGTTTTATATCGATCTCAAAGAAATGTGTGTGAGAATAACCAAATCTAACTTAACCCAACTTCACAATCAAGGCTAGATAACAGGAGTATAAAAGAGATCACTAAGGTCTTCTAGTTCTAACTTCGGTAAGCTTTGTCTTTTATTGTTCAATTCTGGAGATATTACTATAGAAAACACAGGCAGAGTATGTTTCCTATAGCAACAATGTCCTGCTAGGCCTACTAACGGGAGGTGGACTATAAAGGATTCAACGAGGCTATAAGAGTCACCCTCGTGAGCTACCACCGATCTAGAAAGTAGGGTACATCCATGAGTAACCGAGTCTAAGTAGCATGCTTACACTATGAATACTACTTTAACCCAGAAGCTACAAGGATTAAAGTACTCAAAAAGAGTCGCAAACCTAAAGAACAATATGAATAAGATGCTTACTTAAATTATAAGTTGATTACCAGAGAATCTTAGAAGCAGGGTCAAGAAAAACTTAATTCCGCAGGGTACAAGCTATAGTGAGAGCACCGATAGGCTGGCACTTCCCCCAAACTCTTCCCTCTCACTCTATCTCTCAATTTCTAATACAAGACTAGATCCTATTAAGGACTAATCTTCTCTTGATTGCTAGCTCTGATCCTGGTGGAAATATGAATTCGGGTTTCTAGCCCTCAGGCTCTTAGGATCATATTCATGGATTGATGCCCTGGAGGGGGGTACAGGTAGGTATATATAGGGCCCTTGAAGCATCCTGGACCCTTGGATCAAACTGACTTGAATGGATGGCATAGATGTGATCCTTGAGGCGGTGGAAACCAACATAGCAACGCAGAGACTGATGGTGGGGCCCATAGGCCGGCCGGCCGGCCCCACATGTTAGTGGCTCGAGCTCCGCTTCGGTGAAGAGCCTCCTGGAGTGTTCTAGAGTCTTCCCATATTGTTTACGCGGTGAAATTTTGTGATTTTCTTTGACGAATAGACCCTCCTTGGTGGTTTTTAGTTTAAATCCTGCTAGAAACATAGAATCACCAAAACTTGTGGAATTTGTTAGTTAAAACCCCTAAGTCTATGTTGGTGATCCATTCTAATCATTTATGCAAGGTATATTGACGGTTTGTGATGAGTGTTAACTACCGTCAACAAACTCCCCCACACTTAGGCTTTTACTCATCCTCGATAAAAGGATGGATTACTCAAGACATAACCTTAGGACAAGACATCAATATAAAATTATTCCCAGTCATACATGCACTGTAGGATTCAAAGTGTCTACCATAGAACTTTGGGCAGTTGAAGAATGGAACATCTTGAAACAGATCACTATCTTCCTTCAATCAAGTCAATTGGAGAAACGTTTTAAGATTTTGAGAACAAAACATAGCTTACCTTCTCCTTTTGTAGTACTCTCAAATCACTCAGTATATGTAGTATTTTTTTGGATCCTCACCAAGGCATATATGACTCCGCCTTCTTTTTACCTACTTCTAAAAGCTTATGTGGAGCTCAGGTAGGGATGAATAGGAGAACATACTTGCATTGCATATATTGTAAAGTCAAAACAAGGATCCAAAGAGAAAAATGTCATACTCTTAGATCAATATGTGCATGTGTGTGGATATGTATATGGTGGCTATCCTAATTCTACTATGCTCCTTGAAACATATCTCTCTTGATTTGAAACTAGGAAAACTTTGCAAGAAAACATGGGCTGTCTTATTCATCTTTCTTCTTTTTATTAAATGGCGGGCATCTGAGTACCCATTGTTTTAGAAACATCTCGGACACTTGTCCATTTTTCAATACTTTCTTTTTTTCTTCTTTCTTTCATGAATAACTTTTGCATAGCCCATGCCTGTTCTTCTGCAATTGAAACTTCTCAAGACAGACATTTACAAGAACTTGGAGCATTCACCCTAACAAACTTATTTTTGTGTCTATTCCCGATGTAGGAGTAGAACATTTTTGGGTGAATGGAAAATAGGTTGTTGCGTACCCCCAATGTAGGAGCAGCAGATATATGTGGAGTGTACGTGATCTTGATCTTAGGAGCATGATAAATTTCTTAACAAGGAGATGATCGAGGTCGAGGCTAGAGACGAAGGCGGTGGCGAAGACGATGTTGAGGCCAGAGACAAAGGCGTCGGCAGAGATGAGGGTGAGGCCAGAGACAAAGGCGCTGGCCGGAGACAAGGGTGATGGAGCCACCGCGCGCGCCGGGTGGACTGAAAGCTCTAGTTTGGTTTTGGGTAATTGATGAAACCTATGCACTAACCTTTGTTATGAGATGTGATATGAGCTAGGTTGGTGCAATCCAAGTGTGAAGCATGGTGGCACTCAAGAGATGGTGATGATCACATGCAATGGTGAGATGACCACATGAGATGATGATCAAGTGCTCAACTTCGAAAAGAAGAAAAAGAAAAACAAAACCCTATGGAAATCAAAGCAAAGGTATAAATAGGGGTTTTGTTTCGGGGAGAGTGTGATCACATTTAGGATAGATGGTTGTACTATTAAGTGGGTTCTTAACTAGATAATTCGGTCATCTAGTGCCACTAGGTGTTGGACTTCATGCATTGCATTTAGGCCTAGTGCACTTCAGAGAGCAAGCAAAAATGTTTTTAAGAAAAGCTAACTTGGCTCTAACATGTTTTTAGAAAACACTTTGAGAGTTAGCATCACTTGCGGGGAGTAGCTCGAGTTGACGTGGATCAAAACGCAAAAAAGTTTGTAACTCGGAGAGCTAGTGGAGGTGCCTGGGTGGCACCGCCACCCCCTATCCGGTGCACTGCCACCCCTATGATGGTGCCCACCTAGACCTGACAGAGAAGAGCAGAGAGAGTGCAGTCACCGGTGTGTCCGGTGTACACCGCCAGGCGCAGGGTGGTGCACCGCCATGGGCACCGCCTCCCTTGTCTGGTGGCATCGCTGTTTTCCACCTGAGGCAGGGGTTTTGGACTTAAGCAAGGGAGGTCGCCGCCATGGTGACGGCGGTGCACCACCCTATTTTTCTAGAGAGAACCGGTTTTGGGGACTTGGCTAGGATGGTCACCGCCACCCCTAGGGCGGTACCACCGCCATGCCATGTTTGGTGACCAACGGCTAGTTTTCAAGCTATTGAAATGTGACCGTTGGGGCACCGCCACCCCTAGGGCGGTGGCACACCGCCGTGTCCAGTGCCCCCGCGCAAACAGCTCCAAGGGGTACAATGGCTCTATTTGCTTATGTGGCTATAAATAGAGGGTGTGGCTAGCTTTGGCCACTCTCTTGGCACCTCTTACAATTGTGCACACCCTTTGGGAGACGAACAAACACAATCCACTCACTTGCACACTTGACTTCATCATTTTAGTGAGATTGGTGAGCCTCTAGTGCATTGCATTGAGTTGCATCATCTTGTGGCCCTAGTTGGGAGATTTGGGCTGGTTGTGAGCTTGTTACTCTTGGTGTTTGCCGACACCTAGACGACCCGGAGATTGGAGGATCATTGAGCGGAGTTGGTGATTGTCTCCGGCCTCGATAGGTTGCTTGTGCGGGTTCTTGACCTTCTCCTGGCGAAGAGCCAAAAGGTACTCTATTGGATTCTACATGTCATTGAGCTACCTCACTTGTGGGTAGGTTCTTATGGTGTCCAATTGTGTGGACGAGGTTCGTGCAACACCTCTTAGCCGCCGAACCACCAAGTGTTGGTCGACACAACGGGGACTAGCGTGCCGGCAAGCACATGAACCTTAGGAAAAAAAATCTTGTGTCTCTTGTATGATTGGATTTCTCCTGGTGATTGGTTGTCATCATATTGTGATTGGTTCATTCCTCGACATGGCGGTATAATCTCCTTACTCACTCCTTTACATTCTGTTCAAACTAGTTGTCAAGCTCTTTAGTGTAGTTAATCTTTGAGAGCTTGTTAGTTTGGTTAGTGTGGCTCTTTAGTTAGTCTTTGAGAGCACACTAGCTTAGTGAGTAGTGACTTAGCTCTTGTGTGTGCCTAGTGATCACAGCAACTAGAATTGTTGGGATAGGTGGCTTGCAACCCTTGTAGAGCTAGAGCGAAATTGCCTTACGTCATTTGTTGTACTAATCAATTGCTCTAGTGCCATGTAGAGTTTTTAAATAGGCTATTCACCCCCCTCTAGCCATATTAAGACCTTTTAGGGACGAGGACGAGGGCGAGGCTGGTCGGCCAGAAACAAGACGAGGGCGTCGTGCGTGCGTCGGGGAGCCGAGGACGAGGGCAAGGCCGGTCGCTAGAGATGAGGACGAGGGCACCGAGGAAACGAGGATGAGGGTGAGCTTGGCCGGCTAGAAACAATGATGAGGGAACCGCCACGTGCGCTAGGGAGAGAGGACGAGGGCGAGGCCAGCCGAATCGAGATGATCGAGGGCGAGGGTGCGACCGTGCGCCGGAGACGAGGATGAGGGCGAGGCCGGCCGCTAGAGATGAGGGCACTGTCGCACACGTCGGGGAGACAAGGACGAGGGCGGAGGCGCCGCCACGTGAGCTAGAGAAGAGGGCAAGGTCAGACGGGCGCACGGCGCGGGTGGTAGCGTGACAAAGTGGCGGGCCAAGGTCGTAGATCCGATTCGTTCGCAAGCTCTCTTTGGGTGGCGATTGAAATTAAGGAGGAAGAAGAAGAAAAGACACATGACTATATAGTGTTGGACCCTTTTGTCCTGGGTTGGGCCATAATCCAAGACTAAAAGGCCTTTAGTCCTGGTTGGTAACCCAAATTGGTTGGGCCACCAACTAGGACTAAAGGCCTTTTAATCCGGGTTTGTGGATGAACCCGATACTAAAGCCAAATTTTGGCACGCAGCGAAACTGCTGTCTACCTAGCAGTTTCGTTTTCCGCACATACAATAGTTTTCAACATTTCCTTTAACATAAATGGGCTAAAAATTAGAAATCGCATAGTAAAAAAATATAGCTCAAAAAATTGCAATACAAAGTTGCTTTCATATACAATTTATAATGGGCTTTAAATGATTAATAACATATTCTTTAAATTATAATTACATTTTAAAAATTTAAATTTCAAATTTGAGAAATTCAAACAGTTTTCCTTGATAAGATGATTTCAAATGAAAAGTTGTTAACTACAAAGTTGCATAACTTTTCGATATCTACAACTTTTGTTTTGGTTGTTTCTCCATTTGAGGACATTTTAAAAATTCAAATTTCAAATTTGAGAAATTCAAACATAATTTTCCTTGACAAAATGATTTCAAATGAAAAAGTTGTCAACTAAAAAATTGCATAACTTTTTTATATATACAACTTTCATTTTGATTTTTCTCCTTTTGAGGACATTTTAAAAATTTAAATTTTAAATTTGAGAAATTCAAACATAGTTTTTCTTGACAAAATGATTTCAAATGAAAAGGTTGTTAACTACAATGTTGTATACTTTTTGAGATCTATAACTTTTATTTTTGTTATTTCTTGTCCAAGGTCGTATATGAAACGCATGCGACATCAAAAATAATAATAAAGATCTTAGAGAACCTTAGAATAAATATTTGGGGTACATAAAAATTACATATACGATAACAAAGACCTAACAATAAAATTACATATACGATAACAAAGACCTTTATCTAAATTGGTCAATGCTACAATCAAAGTGTACTAATACATTATTAAATAATCACCTCAAAAACATTCTTCTAGCACCAAAGTAGGGTCAAATAGGTGCCAGAGGATGCCGGAGGTGGATGACGAACTATGCCTATTTGGAGACGAAAGGGGGCGGTTGTGCGAGCTCCGATGAACCCATGCCTCTCCGGAGACGGTCCATACATGACTTGCATGGACAGACAGTGCGCAGACAGTTCAGAGCACACCGCATAAGATGAATCCATCAATCTCGCAGACAGCCCATGCAACAATTACGTTGCACGGGTATCACACCTAGCTTCCCCAGGCTTCGGTGTGGCTCGATCTTAAAAAACATTCTTCTAGTACCTCTTGTGTACATAATTGCTGACTATGCATAATAAAATTTATATTTCGAGAGCTTTCTCCCATAGAGAGGCCATATATGTGGATAGAAAATTGGGCAAACAACAACAGATGGATATATATAGGGATCGAATTGGGCAAAACAATAACAGAGACGAATTGCATGTCGCGAGAGATCAATGGCGCCCGCGGTGGCAGTTTTATAAGCGTGAGCAGCGGTGGTAGGTGGGAGTGGTGATCGCGCGCGGTGGAAGGCAGGAGCAGTGGTCGGTGTGGTAGGTGGGGGACTTTTAGTCCCAGTTTATAACAAAAACCGGGATCCCGGTTTGTCCTACATACCGGGGCTAAAAGGTCCTTTTTTGCAACACGGTGCCTTTATTCCCCTGTGTTTTTATTCCAATAAAAATTCTTTATGTTTTTATTTGAGAAAAAAAATATCAACCGTGTTTTTATTGTAGTTTATTCAAACATCTATTGCGACAAAACAACAACAACAACAACATAAATCTAATTAAACATAATTAACTTGCACACAAACATAATTATAATATCCATACAAATAAACCTAATTAAACATAATTAACTTGCATACAAATATAATTAAAATATCCATACAAATAAATCTAATTAAACATAACTATTCGAATAAACCTAATTAACACATGAACCTTACAAACCAGCCGCAACTCTAGCCTATCTCCAATGTCGGTAGTGTATGTCTCGGATTGTGTAACCATGGTCATTGTCTATGTAATGCAAGGCCCGCACTAAAACACTATCTCTTGCCTCACAACGCCGAATACATGGTATCCCATAGATGTAGCCTACTGTCGGACTATTGATGGCCCGGTTCTGCCTAAATCTCATGCAATACTGGATACAAGTTGTCGTTCTCTGGCCCATATCTTCCACGTAATCCTAGGCGTACCCCAGTCGCTCAATAGATTGCGTGAGAATGGGCTGCATGCCACTTGCAGCATAGGTGAAATCATAGAGCAAATTCTGCAAGCGGACAAACAAAAACTATCAGGAAGCGCTCATATAATAATAAGAATAAATAAACATTACTCTAATATCATACACGACTTACCACATCCATTTGGATGAATCTCACATGCCTTTTGCGTACTAGCGGCACGTCTAGATTATGCTCACATAAAGCGTTTATCTTCAAGGACGAGAAATCAGGCATATGGTAGCCAATTCGCTCAATTGCCTGTAAACTAAGCAGCACAGTCTCGATCTGGACGCCTCTCTTGGTCGGCATCTGTCATCCATTCTGCATGATGTCTTGGCGCACATCTTGATTATACCTAATGGGGATGTCAAAGGCGAGATTACACATCCATAACTCGCCACCTTCATGATTGATGACCTCACTTGTCGTCGTCTCGAAGATGTCCCACACCCCGAGCATTCATAGTGCTGATTCCAGCCATTTGACCAGGGATATAGTCTGTGACATATGCAACAATCATATTATGAATGAATGTATATATGTAAAAATTATATTAGCATGCAAAACTTAAAATATTCTATACTATTGATGGGTCTGGGTGACGCGGAACAGCCCTATCTAGCGGTGGTGCGAATGAAAAATCACCATGGTGGAAACCTGGTTCCTGTGGCTAGAGAAGTCCACCGCCATTTATCATAACTAAAAACCTGAAAAAACATCCCAATAAATATAGAATCTCCATATAAATATACCATGCAATATATTAGAGAAACATATAAAAATGTGTCAAAATATATATATATATATATATGCATGCCAAGTAAACTTAAACATTTTGCAACCATTTTGCACCCTACTTGTTGGCACATAATTTTTTTAATGATTATTAACTCTCATCAAGAACTAATGCTGCTAACAAAGATCTAGAAAACTACAAATGTTTAAGAATGGTTGGAAGAAGATTAGAAGTTGAAGTTGCTAACAAAGATTGGAAGATGAAGTTGCTAACCTTTAGAAAGTAAGAATGGATGGAGAAGATGCTTGACGGCGACCGGCAAGAACTGTTGTTGCTCCCCCAAGCAAGAACACATGGGCAATATTTTGAACTGGATTGGCTTGGGCTAGGGGTCGGGACTGAGGAAGCGGACGGGATATATAGTGGGGACCTTTAGTCCCGGTTGATGGACCCGATCGGGACTAAAGGGTGATCCTCTAGTCCCGGTTGGATCCACCATCCGGAATAAAAGGGCAGCGGAACCTTTGGTCACAGTTGGTGGTTCCAACCGGGATTAAAAGGCCACCTTCAGTCCCGGTTTGAACCATAGGCTGGGACTAAATAGTCCCTGCTGAAAAAGCTTGTTGCACTATTCGTTGGGCAGGAGATTCTAGTCCCGGTTGGTGGTTCCTACCGGTCTAATTCTATTATTAGTCCTGGGTCCAATCCCAACCGGAACTAACGCCAAAAATCAAAAGTCGATTCCCTACTGGTGGACTATTCTGCCTATATACGACCAAACAATGCTTGACCTAGTATTAAGGTTTCGTATTTCTTTAGTTGTCGATTCCCACTTTCACATATATGCAAGACTGGTGAACAAGATAAAGAGGTCTCACTTCTTTTCTTGTTTGGCTAAAAATAACCATGCATGCAAGATCTAATAGACACACACACGTATTCACTTTTTGCATGTTAGCTTCTCAAAGAAGATAGATAGCGTGAGGAATTGATTTATTCTCTCTTCTTTTAAGATACATAGCATGAGATGCAGACCAGACGTGTAATCCTTTTAATCATCCAGCGTGACGGTGTTGCCAAATAACTAACTGGTCAGGAACGCACTTGGCGAACCGTTAACTCGTTATTTGGTTTTGCCATGGCCCATTAGCAATGAGCTTTGGGAGCTAGCTAGTGAGCAACGCACTTGGCGAGTCGTTTTTAATTTGGTCCCAGCGACGACTGAATTATAGCTTGATAGGTATGCATTTCTTTATTAAATGAAGAGCTTGTAGATTGGTTTCCCAACTAAAATTCAAATTTAATCAAAAATTTTGACCGGTATAGTATTGTTTCGGACCTCACCAAAATAGGTAAATTTCACTGAAATTCGGTCATTTCAGGCCAGAACCCTGGTCTACCCTGGTAAACTCTCAATCACGCACTAATGTGATATGCCTCATAGTGCAGACCACACGATCATAATGCAGACGCTAGCGAAAGCGACCACGCGTGGCGTACGTACCCGACGGGCGACGACCACAACATCTGATGGGACTGGAGTATTGTTAGAATCTTTGCTCCGGACAGGAGTATCTACGCATGCACGAAACTGTATCGGTGTGGGGCCTATAAATAGTACGCCGGCCGTATTGGAGTCTTTATCATCCTGTAACTGTGGATCTGAAATTTTGAATGTGAACGGGAGAAGAGAACATGATAGAGACATTGTGGGGCTATTTTGGTCTTTTTTCCTTGCTTATTGGTTGTCATGTTCATTCCTAGAACGACAATAATTCTGAGACGGTAATTCTGTGCCAGAGGGAGTACGTTCTAGAGAGTCAAGTAGACAAAAGCTTCTGCTGCCCAGCATACTATTCCATACACCATACTATAGTCGGTCCTCGCAATTGCTAGCTGTAGAAAGAGTAAACGCCACTATCACATCAGCCTTGCTATAAGGATTGAGAAATGTATGGACAAACTAAACGCTGAATTAGTTTCAGTCATTTCAGCTGCTGCTCATAATACAGAGACGGTAACTCGTGAGAAGACTCAAAACTCCATCGACCATGTAAGTGGTTCTAGCCCCCCTGTCCACGAAAGAATGTGCAAGTAGGAGTAATTTTAAGTTAATGTGTCTAAAGTTTAATTAAATATATAGATAAAAAATATTAATGTTTATTGCATAATATTTGTTTTTTACACAAAAATATAGAGTTTTGGTACTTCATCTATGTCATAAGAATAAGAAATAATTTAATTTCATAAAAAACTTTAAGTTTTGTGTCACCTTGGTAAGCATACTGAATAAATATTATGAAGTAGAGGTACTAGTTTAGACTTAATAAAGTTCTTTAAAATATTGGAGCAACCGATCAAGGAATCTCATGAGCAATTTTATTTTTTCCAATACATTGAGAGATCTTGGATCTTTACATCGAGAGCATTTGGTTTATAATTTGTACTCCCTCTATTCTAAATTATAAGTCGTTTTGGTTTTCTAGATTTATACTTTTTACTTATATGTAGACATAGTGTATATCTAGGTGTATAGTAAAAGCTATATATCTAGAAAAGCCGAAACGACTTACAATTTAGAACGGAAAGACCACCAAGTATGAATATTTATATACCACCCACTTTATTTAGTCTACAAATACATATTACATACCTACTCGAATATGAAGCTGCAGTATGTGCAAACAAACCAAAGTGGGCCTTTTATTTTGATGGTATATAACTAACTCCCACTAAGAGTATGCCTTATCATCTTTTTCAAATTATAGTTTATTCTAGTGTTGTCGTACATCTCTGATTTTGATCAAGTTTATGAAAAAGCTATCAATATTTACAACATCAAATTAGTTGTCAATGAAAATATGTCTTGGTAGTGTATTTATTTGAACATGTAAATATTACTATAGCTCTCTAAAAACTCAGTCAAAGATAGAAAAAAAGAGAGAACAAAGCTAAAGAAACTATGATTTGCCTCGGAGTCGGAGAGAGTACATACGCAAGAATTGCACTTCAAAAATGTATTTTGATTGACTTGTGACTAGGTGGCAATTCAAAGTCTACCCTCGTAATCAAGCACTCACAGTCCAGAGTCCAGCCGCTAGCGATCGTACGACCCGGCGCCGGCGGGCGGGCGACGACCGTAACATCTGATGGGACCGTTGAATTATGGCTTTATACAGAATCTTTGCTCGCGACGGCTTTATACAGTATCTGCGCATGCACGAAACCGTATCTATAGCTTTTAAATATAATCCCGACACTAAACACCACGCAGACAAGCTGATTGGCTTAATGATGAGCTCGAGTAGAGTAATGGTTTGTGACATGGTGTTCGCTCTGGCGTGCTTGGCGTTGCCGGCCATGCCACCTGCATCCGCAAATGACGGAGGGATACTGTATGTCCCGTCCGCTGCCACCATAGCTAGTCACTGCCCCTCCAGCTGCGGGGACATGAACATCTCCTACCCCTTCGGCATAGGGGCCGGCTGCTTCCGACAAGGCTTCCAGTTCGAGCTTACTTGCAACCTCACCACTCAACCTCCAAAGTTGTTTCTGGGTAACAGCACAACTCAGATTACTGACATGTCAGCTATGTTCTTCAACTTAGATGCCTCGGTATACATCCCAGCTCAATGCTCTAGCCCCCATGTTCCACGTTGATAAAAAGCATCTTTTAGTGTTTATTGCATAATCCATTAGTCAGGTTACAAGATCATGGTTGTAGTTGAGCACTAGTATCATACTACCCAATGCAATAACCCATAGGAATCAAGATACAGGGTAACAAAGTACTAGGAAATCCTTAGTGGTAATCAAGTTAGACACATGGAGCATAAATTAAATGATTAAAGGTGTATAGACAACAAGGAAGATCCCATGCTATACTTGCCTTAAACTTAGATCCTTCTTCTAGTCCAAACCTTTAATGGAACTCCTTCTTGATCAACACATAAAGCTCACCGACTGGACATGATCCTAGAACACCATACAAACATCCATGCAATCATACACGAAGCAAACAATAAAACTAAATTAGAACAGTACACCAAACATAGGAAACAGCAAGTAAAAATATTTTAAAGATGTTCTACATGTTGCTACGAACACACAGACGCGAAAAGCACGCTAATCGGAGGTATAACGAAAAAGTTATGAATTAAACAAGATTTTCTTTAATAAAATAATAGATTTAATCTAACCTCAAATTTCAAAAGTTGAAAATATATTTAATAGTAGCTTGAATATGTAGATTACTCAATTACGAATCTAACGCAACTTGAACGGATCAAATCGGAGTTAACACGGAGAAATTATAGCCTAAAGAAAACTAGTGGCAAAACTGTAAATAGATGAAAACGTATTTTGAATCTACTAGAAAGAAACTACGCTTTCAGAATAGGAAAACGTATTCTGGAAGTGCGCCATGGACTGCGGGTTAGATTATTCAAAAGCCGAGGCTCTCTTTAGCAAAAGTACAGGGACGGCGGGTTATAATCTACAAAAATGCGAGGGCTCTTTTGAAAAACTGTCGGCCGAAGGGGTATCATGAAATCTAGATCGTTGGATTTAACTTGGTCGGCCGAGATTAGAGAGGGAGGGAGAGAGATGGCGTGGCCGGCCGAAATAGGGAGCGACGATGACGGCGGAGGACATGGCCGGCGCTAGGGACCTCGCCGGCGTAACCCGAAAACGGTCCTAGAGACCACGATTCGACGCGGGGATTGCACGGGGAGAAAGAGGACGGCGAGGCGAACTCACCTCAGCCAATCTAGGCAGCGTGGAGCGGATGGCGATGGCACAGTGCTTGGTGGTGGCCCTGCTACGGCTTCACGACTCGGCGCGGCGACCCGAGCTTGGGCGAGGCGGCTGCTTTAGGGTTAGATGGGGCGGCGCGGCACCCGCGGCTACTATTTAAGGGGGGCGGGTGACTTGGGGCGCACGCTAGACCGCGACGGGGCGGGCGCGGACTCCATGCTGGCGGCAGTGTCCGGTATGGATACGAGCGCGAGGAAGATGGTGGGGAAGGAGGCAACATTGACGGATGGGGTCGGGATGGCAGCGAGAGAGGAGAGGGGAGCGGCGGGCGACGCTGGGCCGAGAGGGAGTGGGCCTACGGCCTTGCTGGGCTGCGGTGGAAAGGAAAGCTGGGCTGCGCTGACTTGTTGCTGGGCCGTAGGAGAAAAAGAGAGGGATGGGGAGGAGCAGTGGGCCGGGAGGGAGGAGCGGGCGCGGGGTGACTAGGCCAAGGGAGGAGATAAGCTGGAGTGCCCACGCGGGAGAGGGAGAAGGGAATGGAGAGCTAGGCCGACTCGGCAGAGAAAGGAAGCAGGGCGCGGGATGGAAAAGAGGCAGGCCGACTGGGCCAGAAGAGAGGGAGAGGAAGAAAGTGAGTTTTCCCCCTTTTTTATTCTTTTCTTTTCTTTTATTTCAAAACTATTTTCAAAACATTTCAAAAGCATTTGAGATTATTTTGAATTTTGGACCAAACCACTCATCACAATAAAATGCAACGGCATGGATGCTCATACATGTTGCTAAATTCCCATGATAAATTTTAATTTAATGAAGATTTTTATTTTCCTATGTTTTCATGAGCACAAAAATTCATAATTAAATCAATTTATATCTATTTCGGAAAGAGCAAATTTTAGGGTGTTACAATGTGCCTTTCTTCATGGAGATCGTAGTAACTTTGGCTTGGTCAATTTGGGAAGTTGGAAATGATGCTATGTTTAGGAATATTGCTCCTTCTTTCTAAAGTTTCAAGAGGATTTTCAAAAGAGAGTTTGCTTGGGTTATACTTCGAGCAAGACCAAGTTATCAACCTTTTATTTCTCAAAGGCTAGAAGTCCATGTGTATTTTTTTTTATTTTCTTCTTTATCTCATGAGACATCTTTCTAAAACTCTGTTTATAGTTTTAATAAAAGCTCGGTAGGGGCGCACCCCCTCTTGTTTCACTCAAAAAACAAGAGCGCGGTGCTCTGTTTTAAACCGCACCTAGGCGGCACTAGTTTTTTATTTATTTATTTTTAAGAAACACCTAGGCGGTACTAGCTGCCCAGCTGTCTACTTGCTACTAACCCAGTCCGGCCCGGTCACGCGCGTATTGGGCTTCCCGTTCGTCGCTTCTCTGGTGCGAGCCGGTGTCGCCTGATCCAGCCTGAAGTTTGACCGAGGTGACAGGTGACATCCTCATCAAAATGGCTGTTAGATAGCTTACTATGGCCTATGGCAGGAGCGCTCTCTAGTCTCTAGTTTTGATTTTTTTTTTTTTTTGAAACGTCAGCAAAAGCTTTGCCGAAAAATATTAGAAGGATAAAAGAAAAAAAAAAGGTTATTTAGAAAGTCTCTAGTTTTGAAATGAATGACAACAAAACTTTAAACGCAAATGCTTCACGGGCCTTACTAGGCCTGCGCACTGGATAGGCCCAACAACACCTCTACGTCTTTTCCATCTCCGAAAATTTCCACACTCGACTCAAATTGGTGTCGCGGTGTCACCAAACATACGCCCGCCGCACTTCGCCCCGCCACGCCCCCTTCCCCAACAGCGCGCCTGTCCCACACCACGCCGTGCCCCATCGCCGGTCGCACCGTGCCCCGCCCCCCGTGAGCGGACGTCTTTGGACGATTACGACCGAGCAACAACGATGCTGGAGAAGCAGCAGCGGACCGCACCGGCGGGCACGAGCCTAGGCCACGAGTAGGCGCGAGAGAATCTGTAGGAGGAGCGACAGGGCCGACGTCCTGCAGCTAAGGTGTACACTAGGCCGACGTCTCCCCACAAGGTAGGACGTGGCAGCACGGCGACGTCGTGTTTCAAGTGTTTCAGGCGTTCTTTGATCTGGATGTTGTGAAAGTATATCTGAGATGTTGCATATGTTGCAATGATAATATACACATGTTAAGCGTATATTTTCAAATATTTTAGGTGTTTTAGACGTATGTTTCAAGTGTTTGATCTAGATGTAGCAAAGTAGATATGGGTGTTGCATATATATGTATGTTGCAAGAGTATGTTTCAAGTGTTTTAGTAGTTTTATAGGTATGTTGTAAGTGTTTTATCTGGATGTTATATATGTTTTGCAATGACTACACACGTGTTTTCAAGTATTTTTAGGTGTCTTGCAAGTGTTTCAGACGTATGTTGCATGTGTTTCGGCTGCAGAAGTGATCTTATGTTGCATATGTTGCAACGGGACCCACCTGCTGTAGCTGGTGGGGTGCCGTGCATGCGCGTAGGAAGCGGAGGGGGATGGAGGCAGGGGCCGGGGTCACGAACGTGTGAAGTGAAGGGGGGATGGAGGCAGGGGTGCATGGCCCCGCGTGCATGCGGGCGCAGGAACCAGAAGGGGTGCAGGCGTCCGGACGGGGAGGCACGGAGGTTCCCACATGCGCGCAGACGCACGTGAAATGTAGCAAGAGGTGTTGGCATCCGAACATAGGTCTCTGTCCGGACATCCGGACATTAGCCAAGCCGAACTTTAAAATTGACTTGGGAATCGGGATAGAATAAGAGTGAATTCGACAGTCGGAGTGGATATACAATTGCAAAGACACAAAGAAACGTACTTTGAAGTTGCACTGCAATGAGATTTTGACATGCCTGCCATTTCATGCTCGGACGAGTGTCCTCGCGTGCTGGCCAGCTTGAACTCAAACCTGCATATATTCAGACAAAGTAACACTTCATATTAACCTGTAGTTGTTCTAGTACAAACCAGAGATCTTGGCACGTGGAATAGAACAGAGGATTTACAGCACAACGAAGTGAAAGGCTAGATAGGTTATATCTTGTTAATGTAAAGGCATTAGTGTCTTCAGGTGTAGAAATCGAATTCGTTCTAGATGAAGCAAAACTAGATGGCCCAGCCTATCAAGTACGAACAGCTGCTTGTTACGGAGCCACTCAGCCACCTGCACAAACATGTTGGTTCGCGTTGTCAAAGGCTAGCTGTCTGTCCTGGTCTCGGCGTTGCGCCAGCGTCCAGCGTATGTACGCCGGTTGAGTGTAACACAAAGCTTTCCTGAATTTCTCACTGAATTTTAAAAAACACTCTAAAACTCGAATACCGGCTAACATAATAGCCTTTTAACTTTCAAAACCCGACAGTTTCGGAGGTAGCCCCAGCCCTCTCGCAGCTGGTCTGCAAGTGTAAGCAGAAAACGCAATCGGTTGCGCAAGCCCTTGCAAACGGGCAGTGGATTTGAGAGATCACTGGAGGCGTCTCAGTCCAGGCGCTGGTACATACTAAAGCTCTGGGATCGACTAACAGAAGTAAACTTGGGGCAAGGGGTGGTTGGTGAGCTCATTTGGCGCTGCCCTCCGAGTTGGGAGTTCAGCTCCAAGTACAGCTCTTCACCTTGGATCCTTGCCTTTCGATTTCGGAGAGGATGGAATGCTCTAGGAAGTTTCTTAATAGGAACGTGAAGATCGTTTCCTGTCAGTGTGGTGGGACCTGGAACGTGCAGATCACGACTCGGAGTCACGTACTCACGTGTGGACCAGACGCTAGCGACCGCGCGTGACGTGCCCGGCGGGCGACGACCATGACATCTGATGGGGCAGTAGTAACTATGGCGTGTTACAATCTTTGCTCCGGACAGGAGTATCTACGCGTGCACGAAACTGTATCGGTAGCCTTTAAATATGCGTAGTCCGAGTCCCGTAAACCCAGAACCCCGACGCTTCACACAACCCACAGACAAGCTGATTGACTTAATCATGAGCTCGAGTAGAGTGATGGTTTGCGCCATGGCGTTCGCTCTGGCGTGCTTGGCGGCCATGCCGCCTGCTTTCGCTGCCTTGGGCGACAACGGAGGGATACTGTATATCCCGTCCGCTGCCTCCTTAGCTCATCACTGCCCCTCCAGCTGTGGGAACGTCGACATCACCTACCCCTTCGGCATTGGGCCCGGCTGCTTCCGACAAGGCTTCCAGTTCGAGCTTACTTGCAACCACACCACTCAACCTCCAAAATTGTTTCTGGGTAACAGCACAATTCAGATTACTGACATTTATGGTTCCAAGGTATCCATCCCAGCTATGTTCTTCAACAGTAGCTTGGAAGAATCTGGTACGAACACCCACAATATATCTTGGAATGCTCCCGCCAAGGGTATTACTATCCCCGGTTATAGCACTTTCTTCTTCCTTGGCTGCGATTTTGATGTTGACTTGTTTGACTCTGTGAGGAACCCTATCGGCTCCTGCAAGCTATTGCCGAATCAAGGGCCTCTCAGGCTTTCAAGGAACAATTGTTCGGGCTGGTAATATGGCCTCTCAGACGAATTTGATTTTTCTATGGAATATGACATTGTTATACGATGGGCAGTTACAAATTCATCTTGTGAACAAGCTATGCATGGGAATAGAAGTAAGTATGCATGCCGCAGTGGAAACAGTGATTGCAAAAACGTGATCCATGGGAAAACATTTATGGGATATCGTTGCAAGTGTTCTACTGGCTACACAGGAAATCCATACATACAGGACGGCTGCAAAGGTACATCCCTCTCATCGATCAGTAGTTCAGTACGTCTACAGAGCATTACATCACTCATACCCAAAATGGAATGCATATTAGTCGGATCACATGCTCTAACAGAGCTGTAATTCGAAAATCGGATCAAATTATATAAACATTGGATTTGTTTTCAGCATAGTATAATACAAGAAAATATGATAGTCTCACCATTCCAAATTACAAGACATTTTGGTTTTTCTAGATACATAGCTTTTGCTATGCACTTACTTATACACTAATGTCTAGATACATAGTAAAATCAATGTATCTAGAAAAGCTAAAACATATTATAATTTGGAACAGGGAGAGTATATTTGTAACGGTCAATATAAATATTGAATAACAAATTAGATGTCTACAGATATTGATGAATGCTCGCTGCCAAACTACTGCAATGGTACATGTGAAAATATCCCAGGAAGCTATAAATGCACGCCATGCCCTTACAGTAAAGAATTTGATTCTATTAAGCTTCTTTTGGGTAAGTCATAGCAAACAAAATCCCCTTGCAATTACATTTTGTAACATTAACATGGTCTTATAACCACAGCAAATGCATATAGGTATTGCAATTGGAATTGGTTGTGGCCTTGGCTCCATATTTATTGCATTGGGTGCAATTCTACTTGTCAATAAGTGGAAGAAAGGCATCCAAAAGAGAATCCGACGAGCATACTTCAAGAAAAATCAAGGTTTGCTATTGGAGCAACTGATCTCAGATGAAAGCGCTACAAGCAAAACAAAGATATTCTCATTGGAGGAACTAGAGGAGGCGACTAACAACTTTGATGCTACTCGTGTTCTTGGTCGTGGAGGACATGGAACAGTTTATAAAGGGATTCTATCAGACCAACGTGTGGTGGCTATAAAAAAATCCAAAATAGTGGAGCAAATAGAGATAGACCAATTTATCAATGAGGTTGTCATCTTGTCTCAAATCATCCATCGTAATGTGGTGAAACTGTTTGGTTGCTGCCTAGAAGATGTGGTGCCCTTGCTTGTATATGAATTCATTTCAAATGGAACCCTGTATGAACTTCTTCACACTGATACTACATTAAAATGCTTGCTTTCATGGGATGATCGCATTAGGATTGCAACAGAAGCGGCAGGGGCTCTTGCTTATCTACACTCAGCAGCTACAATACCAATTTTCCACAGAGATGTCAAGTCTTCAAATATACTATTGGATGACAACTTCACCACAAAGGTTTCAGATTTTGGTGCTTCAAGATCTCTTTCACTTGATGAGACCCATGTGGTGACAATTGTTCAAGGAACATTCGGTTACTTGGATCCAGAGTATTATCATACCGGTCAACTAACGGAGAAGAGTGATGTATACAGTTTTGGAGTAATACTTGTGGAACTCTTGACAAGAAAGAAGCCAATTTTTATTAATGATTTAGGTGCAAAGCAAAGCTTGTCCCATTTCTTCATCGAAGGACATCACCAAGGGTCTCTTATTGAAATAATGGATACTCAAGTTGTGGAAGAAGCAGACCAGGAAGAGATTAGTGAAATTGCCTTACTTGCAGAAGCATGCTTAAGGGTAAAAGGAGGAGAGCGACCATCTATGAAAGAAGTAGAGATGAGGTTGCAATTCTTAAGAACAATGAGGCTGAGAAAAAGACATCATTTACCCGAAAAAGATGGAGATATTGAGCCTTTGCTATGTGGAAAATCTAAGAACTCACTTAAACATATCGATCTTATTAATGTTGCACATATACCACCTAAAGAGACCTCGAGATGCTACAGTTTGGAACAAGAATTTGTATCTTCGTTTAGGCGACGCTAACTACATTATGCTAAGATTATAGAGGGTTTGCTTATATACTGCTGCATATGAGATATCATATATTTAGAAGTTACATTTAATTTCGTATCTTTGGATGAGATTGTTTCACACAGATTCATTTTATATGTAATATGCACAATGTACTGTAGACCAGATGGCTTGTATCCTTCTATATGATGGCATGTATCCCTTCTATATTTTCTGTAGATGCATACAGGGTATAGCATCAGGTCCATGTATTAAAGATAAGGTTCTATAAGAACATAGTTGTGGTTGTCGACAAGTCTATTGATAATTTGATATCAGTTGCCAATGGCTCAATCAGTGGCTCCGGTAGGCATCAGACTAATACATGATTTCAACTGCAACACATTGCTGCACTTTTTGTCATAATCAGGCTAGCACATGATTCCAGTAGGCATCAGACTAACGTGAATTGACACTCATATATGAGAACAGAAAGATATGGCAAACTCACTCTTCCCTTCAATGTCCTTGCATGACAGTACCAACTTCGTTGTCCTTTCATGACATTATCAATAGCACGGCCATCACGTGTATTCAACACAGAACTTCAAAGTCGCATATGCAGATATGAAAGTATGTACAAGTCTACCCTACGGATGCAACTGATCTGCATAAGAAAAATCTGAATTAGCTTGT
This sequence comes from Miscanthus floridulus, assembly GCF_019320115.1. Lineage (NCBI taxonomy): Eukaryota > Viridiplantae > Streptophyta > Magnoliopsida > Poales > Poaceae > Miscanthus > Miscanthus floridulus. The sequence goes on from NC_089586.1 coordinate 92,611,224, forward strand.
CGCATATTAGACTTATAAAACTTCTGTAAGTGCGAGCGTGCGTGGATCATCAGTACCTATATTTTGAATATTTTGTACCAACTATCGGTATTACATACATGAAGCAATAAATTCCACTTAAAATGACCATGGCGCAAGGGAGCCTACCAATTCAAGGAGACAACAGTAGCCAAGGCCATGGAGAAAACGCCTCAACCGTCTGCTCGTGCTGCGAGCCTTGGAGGAGAGAGGATGGGATCCTGAGCCCGAGGGGAGCAGTGAAGCATGCCCCGCTCATGCTGTTCCGCTTGCTCTAGTGACTGGCGAGTACCGACCCTACGGCGACCTATGAACAGTAAAGTGCGGCACTCGGCAGCGTCGGTGGCGAGGAGTCGAGGACGGAGCAAGTAGAGAATTGGTTGGTTTGGCGCAGGAATTGTTGGGCCTCAAAGGATTTTCTTCGGTGGGTCAGGGCGGTGCTTGCGTAAATGTGGCCCAAGAACTGCTGTGGGCAGCATGGGTCAAGGACGATTTTTAACACGGCAAGCATCCAGGTAGCCAGCATGCTCAATGTGCTTGGGCCTCATGTCACCAGACAATCCTACTTCCAATTCAGTTTTGTTGGTTCTTTGCCTTGATTTGCCAGTAGGTTCTTCCTTAAGAAAGTCACTAGATCACCTAACATGATCCAAATTATGGCTCTGATCACACTGCAATGCCTGCAGGCGTGACCCTAGTGATTGGGCCGTGGTATAGCCGTATAGTGTAAAGAACCATCCAAATGTTTAAAGCTTGCTCTCTGTTTAAGCATCTTTGCATAAACTGATTCTCTCGGTCCATATGGATTAGAGTGAAAAATGTACTAATTTTCCACCTTGAATTCAAGGCCATTGCTAATGTGGAAGCCACAGGAGAGTCACGCCTAACGTAATAACCCATAAACTTCTGAGAAGCAATGGGGCCCTTAGTAGTGATATTTTGGTTTTGTCATTTTCCATACCTAAGAACGACGATCACGATGAATTAGTGGGCTGATAGTGGCAGATGTTTCGAGTGGACAGACTTGACTCGACTAAGAGCATTATCTCTATTAGCCTCTCGATAATCTATACTCGACTAAGAGCAGAGTTTTCCTTAAGTCACTGGATCACCTAACATGATCCAAGTTATGGCTCTGACCGCACTGCAGTGCCTGCAAGCGTGACCCTAGTAATTGGGCCGTGGTATAGTGTAACCAAATGTTTAAAGCACTACTCTACAAATCCAATGCTAAGCACAGGCACATTTCAGTTGTCAGAGGATATGAAGTTATGAACTTTGTTCTAAATTCATATTTTAGAGTCGTGAGTGCATCATGGTAGGTGCCCGCTCTCTGTTTAGGCATCCTTTTCATAAACTGATCCTCTCAGTCCATATGGATTAGAGTGAAAAATGTACTAATTTTCTACCTTGAATTGAAGGCCATTGATATGTTTTCAGACAAAATGGAAGCCACTAGAGAGTCATGCCTAACGTAATGACCCACAAAATTCTAAGAAGCAATGGGGCACTTAGTCGTGATACTTTGGTTTTGTCGTTTTCCATACCTACAAACGATCACGATGAACTAGTGGGCTCTAATGGTGGTAGATGTTTCAAGCGACAGACTTGACTCGACTAAGAGCATCTCTATTAGCCTCTCATTAATAATCTATCTATACTCCAATATATAAATACTAAGGTAACATAATATACTTTTTATGGATATAGATGTTAAGCCCTAGGGATCATCTAGGTGTAGATAGGAGGGTGAATCGCTTACTGGTTGATTCAAAATCGGCCTAGAACACGAGTCAGGAGAGGGAGACAGTGAGAGAGGGAGATGTGTGTAGGTGTATCTGACCGTCGGCTTTGGAGGATGATGAGCCGTCCATGGCGTAGTCGTGACAGAGGGTGTCGGGGTAGTAGAAGCAGTAGCGTCCGGCGCGGTGTAGATGTCCGGCGTGGCGCAGAGACGGTGGTGGCGGTGGCGAAGGCGATGGCGCTTCCCGTCGCTTACAGCTCCCCTTTCTAGATCGGACTGGGGTTAGGACATCACGGTGGGGCTGGCAGCTGCGGTGAATCTCATGTCTTGTGCCCCAGCCCCCATCGTCCTTTTATGACGCTGCGCGATGGGGGCCCATTAGCCAGTAGAAAGGCTGAGCGATCCCGATCAGGGCGCGGATCAAGGGCCCAATTGGCCGTCCCTTGATCTCACCTTATGTCTTAAACTTAACTTTCTCTTTCTTTTTTCCATTCCATCACAGATCAGTGCATAGAGCGTGCCTCATCGTCACGGTCAGTTGCCATTAGATTTAACAGCTACAATGCACCTCTCTGTTTTGAAACAGATACTCAACTAGGCCCTTAGTATCCAGAAATTATAGGCTTTCCCGTAAACCCATGTCGACTGTGTGTTCTCTGAACGCGCTGGGTGGTAAGCCTTTGATAAGCGGATCCGCAAGTACTTACTCGGTACTTATGTGCTCAATGCTTTCAAAATGATTCTAGATTTTCTCCTTTACAATATATAACTTAGTGTCAATGTGTTTGACAGCACACTTGACCTGTTATCTTAGGAGTTAACTTACTTTAAATGATTATTATTATTGTCTACCATTGTTAAATCCAGGTGCAAATTCTCTTAACCTCCTTTTACCTATTCCTTAAGCCTCATGTCAAGCTATACTATGGTATGCATCACTGATGACACCATAACTGTTTCTTTGAAGCTTTTTCACAATAATACTCTAACTGCTAGTGTTAGCAACTGCTGTGGATTTCACTACACATCTCGCCAAAACTTAACATTTGTACCCTCAACTATTTGAGAGTACTTGTTCTTTCTTACTGAGCATGAGGCCTATGATACTTTGCAAAATTGCAAGACATTCTCATCTCCATTCCAGTGATCTTTATCTGGACTGGACTTCTGCCAAAATATCCCGGATACGTAAATTGCGTCAGGGTAAGTTCTTACTTGTACTTGTACACTCATTAAGCTTCCAACAGCTGAAGCGTATGGAACCATGTTCATTTGATCGATCTCATATCGGTTCCTAGAACACTTCAAGTTTCCAAATCTATTACCCTTTGACTATAGGAGTAGGCGTAGGCTTACCCGCATGCATACTTTATTTCTTTAGAATCTTTTCTAAGTATGCCTTTGCAATAGTCCAAATACCTCATTTTATTCTATCTCGGTGAATTTTAATTTCTCGAACCTACGACGCTTCACCAAGATCATTCACATTAAAACTTGAGGACAAAACTTCTTCTCCAGTGACCGATTAACATCACTACTAGTGAGTAGAATGTCATCTATTCACAGGACGTGGAAAATGAATTTTTTATTCTTGAAGTTCGCATAAACGCTATTGTCCTTCTCATTTTCTTTAAAACCCAAACTTTCTCATTATTTCATCAACTTCAAATACTAGTGTCTAGAGACTTACTTTTAATCCATAAATGGATTTCTACAGGCAGCATCCTATACATTTTTTTCTTCCACGACAAAACCTTTGGGGTGTGCCATGTTAACGTTTTCATACAAATCCCCGTTGAGGAAACTTTTAATCCATAAATGGATTTCTACTGGCGGCATCCCACACATTCTTTTTCTTCCACGACAAAATCTTTGAAGTGTGCCATGTTAACGTTTTCATACAAATCCCCGTTGAGAAATGCTTTACATCCATCGATCATCGATATGTAACTCTAAATCGTAATCTCTGTCGGGGGCACCGGTCGCCCCACCGGATACGACTCAGCGTAACCGGTGTGCACCGGTTGGTTGCACCGGATACGACACCGGAGGTGTCTGGTGCGCACTGCATGGCGCAGAGCAGACCCTCGCTCGCAGCCTTTGCTTTCATTTTGCACCGAGGTGACCGGATCGATCGCACCGGACAAGGCATCTAGAGACTCTCGCGCTCACCCGTTTTGGCTGAGGCACACCGGAGGTGTCCAGTGTGGACACCAGCGCTCAGCACCGAGATATCCGGTGCTGGCTGGGAAGATCGCCCGGTCATTGTTGTTTCTTCTCCGAGTCTTCTCTCGTCTGTTCGGCTGTGGTTCTTGAGTATTTCTTAGTCCATCTCGCTACAAGCTAGCTTGCGTGGACAGTGGTGGAGCGTGCCTGAATGTGTAGGGGGGCCAAATTCAAACCTACACCGCTACAGTTTTACCAACAGTAATAGAGAAAATTGAAATTCCGTGGAAAGACCTTTGTTTCTTCAAGTTGTATTCAGACTGCATTGAACAATAAAAAAATCATGTCAAAGAAGAATGGATGGCCCTGTTCGCTTGTCTTATAATCCGTACTTTTCAGCTTGTTTTTTCAGCCGGAACAGTATTTTTCTCTCACAACAAATCAGGCAACAGTACTTTCAGCCATAGCTTCTCAGCCAAGCGAACGGGGCCAAAGTGCAGAGATTGGCATAGTTGCAAGCTGCCTTTCACTCATCAGCAAGTAGTAGCTAGCAAGCTTAAGACAACAAGAGAGGTAGTAATTAATTGCATGCATGCAGTGACTTGCAAACTTCTAGTACGTGGTGCAGCCGTGTATTCATGGTGGAACTGCAGAGCAGGGGGGGCAGGACCCAGTTTGTCCCTAACGTAACTCCGCCGGTGTGCATGGATACGGTTTTACTCGTGCTTTGCTTTTGGGATTGAATTTGGGACAGAGGCTTAAGCTTTTCGTAAGAAAATTTTAGGCTCCCATTCAACCCTCCTTCCCTCTCGCCGTCGTTCTCGGTCCTTCACAACAATAATTCCAAGAGAATGGATCAATAATTGTTGTATCATCTCATCTAGAATGGTTTGATTCCTCAAATCAAATACCCTATAAATTTCCACCTTAATCTCTTTCAATATGTCTATATTAAAGGGAATACGGAAGTGATATGTTTCTAAACCAGGCGGAAACCAAGACAGTCCTGCGCGCCTAACCTAATAACAACCCACAAAATTCTGAGAAGCAATGAATGGTGCCCATAGTCGTGATATTTTGGTTCTGTCGTTCTCCATACCTACTAATGATCACGGTGAACTACCTAGTGGAGGTAGCTGTTTCATGGCTACAGCACTTGACCTGACTAAGCTTTCGCAGTTCTCACTGCTTTGGTCATTTTCCACCCGTGCCGGCCGGTGCCGCACACCACATCTACAAAGCGGAAGGCTGCCAAATAATATGATCAACGTTTCCTCCTTTTTTTATGAGTGCTTGAACCTGAAATATCTCAGGAAGGTTTTTTTTTCTTAGAAGTTTTAGAGCCAAGCTCTGGTCTTTTAATTATCAACAGACGGGTTCAGAGTATTACAGCCCAGAAGATGACTGCAACATGGGCGAAGCCACGTTGGCTTTCTCTGGTGCACGTGCACCATGGTAAAATAAAAGTTTGCTAATATCTGTCTTAAATTTTCCATGTATTTCTTTTGAAATTGTACACATTCCTTTATGTTTGATAAAGTGTACGCCAGGTTGGTTTTTAGCTGGCTTTGCCCCTGGCAACATCCGACAGCTTAGAGCGCAACATCATCCATTAAAAACCTTTACAATTGATACAAACCACAAACCAGCAGAGCACCACTTTGCCACAGCATAACTCTTGTCTATTCTTCAGATCTCAGGAAGGTCGTCGTTTTTCCAAATGCAAAGAGAGGATGAGATGCCGACCCTGTCGAGTTATTAGGATGGATTCTCCGATCGAGTAGTACGTGGACATTTTGTGCAGGCCGAGTCTCCCTTTCCTGTGCATGGCCTTTAGCTTTAGGTGCTGCAACACGGAGACGCGTCTGGTGGAATCCAATTTATAACCGCGTGATTTCCGGGCCACGGCGTTTTTGGGTCTCAAACGTGCATGTATTATTTGCCTATGTATAGGCACCGCTGTAGTGGCAGTATCCCGAAACTCCAGAGCAAGCTGCCGCAAAACAACATACGGCGTTTCCTCACAAAAGAAACATACCAACTTAAATATTTAGGCTCTAAACCTTTGGAGAAATACTAATCAAAAGTTGGTGACTCAAACTTTTGGTACGGTGCAAGCGGAGGCAGTGGCGTGACGACTGACGACTTGCAGGTTGCAGCGGCCTGTGGCGGCTGCACTTGCATAGTAGTGGCAGTCTCGGTGTGGGTCATCATCGGTAACGATGGCGCAAACAATGACGTTGGCGTATCAACGTGTTAGCATTGTCATCCAGTGACGATGGTAGCTGTTAGTGCTTGAATGGAGCAGTGTTGCAAGTAGTGTTGTGCAGGAGTGTGGAGGTCTCAGTTCAACAGGCTACCTATAACTATAAGGCTACAATAACCAAAATCAAATGTCTTGCATTTTCATAGTTGATGGATTGTGTATGCATCAGTTAGATCGTTGGAATCAAGTAAAAAAAACAAGGTTGATTGTGCATGACCAGGCATTGTGCCTGCTGAATATTTGATCTTCTAAGTTGATTCATATCGTGCAGGATACACATACCCGCAAATTTCAGTAATCGTTACAGCTCGACCATATGCGGTACAATTGCAAATTTGCAACAAATAAAAGAAAGAAAATTGCACAACGGTAACATGCATGCATGGTTATCATGTGTTCTTTCCTTGCATGCTTGGCATCAAAAACTAAAACCTCAATAATCATATTCAAAGAATCAATACTGTATATTTGCCTATAACTGTTGTACAAACCAGCGACGTGGTCACGTCGAACAGTGGAATTTACAAACACAGCCAAGCGCATTAAGTCAGATAAGTTATATCATGGTACGTACGGTAAAAGCCATTTTGTCTTCAGGTGTAGAGATCGTGTTCATTCCAGAAGCGAAATTAGGTGGGTACAACAATGCTATCAGGTACAAACAGCTAGTTGCCAAAGCCCTGTATTGCAACATCACCTGCACAAGCATGTTGTTCACACTGTGAGATGCTGCCCAATTAAATACATAGAAAAATGGCAATCTTGAGATGGAATCACATATTCACGAAAAATGGCAGGTATTGAACCCATAGAACTTGTAGGCTGCCATTGCCACAAGGCCGCAAGGCACTTTTCCCCTTCCTTTTTAGGGGAACAAAGTTGGAGATGAGGCCTCTAGCTTTACTTTATTATAAGAATCATTCACAAGGAGAGTTTCTTAAATAGAGATTATCAGCAATCCAAGGCTATAAAGTACCACCTCGACCATACCTCACAAATAGTATGAATAAGTCTTCATCAGTTATTGCTCCAAGTTCCATTCTTCTCTCCAGAGCAGTCAGACCTCCGCCATCTTTAATTGTTGTTCTCGCACCCCTGTACAAAGGATCATAATAGTTCTTTAGAAAAATTCCTCCCATCTATAAGTATGTATTCCATAATCTGTGAAGGAAAATTATGGCGGCAATATAAGGAAATTATAGTAGTAACAAGGGAAAATAAACGAAGAAGAATGTGTTCTTTGTACAGGCAAAGAAAGCAAATGGCCAGAATGCGCACAGAGGAAACGTGGAGTCTTCATTAGACTAAAAATTGAGGCAATAAACCTTCATAATGCCCTTTTTTACAGTGATCAGTGAATCTGGACACAGAACGACACATTTGCATGAACGAGCTCAATATACTTTTTGAGAATTTTTCATGTATACTTGGTGTTCAAATGAAAGTCTAAATGTGTCACTGACTAGTTTATACTGAACAAAACGAAAATACAAAGATAAATTTAAATACACTGAAATAGTAAGTTTGGGAATCATGAACAACATGGCATGAGGGCATAAATATGAAGCTGCTGATGATATTGCAAATAAAACTAATCATGAAACAAATATTATCAAGAATTCAAGCCTACCTCTTCAGCAGATGCTTGGTGAGTTCATCATTTTTCTTTTGGACACAATGGTGCAATGGTGTTCGGCCATGGAAGTCCTGCATATTAATATCCGCGCCAAAAAGTAGAAGAAGCTCCACCATTATAGGATGACCATATTCGCATGCAAAGTGCAATAAAGAACAACCTTGTAGACAGCCTTCTGGTTTCCCAGAGTCCTGAATTATCTCACAAGAAATTGGATCAAGTAACATCTTGTCTGTCACTGGCTGAACATGATGGACATCTTTGCTCAAAGCATCATATGTCATGTTAGCACCGACTTCAGCTATTGCAAGAATTCGATATACTGCTCTCACATCCTTTTTCCTTATAGCTTCCAAAATATTAATGGTAATCTGATCGGGATCTCTGGCAAAAAGCAGTTTGTCGACATACTGCATGGATCATTTATGAGAATGAACAACATGATACTAACAGGAAATGATCATCAGAAGCAAACATATATAAGACAAACTAACAGCACTATATCATGCTGCGCGTGTTTGTTTTAATGAATAGCACTTGTATTCATCTGAGTAGGCTCAAATATATGCATGTAGAGTCTGGTAAATATGAACAAAGGCCCTTACAAAATGAGGAAATGCAAACTGATGAATACTCTAAAATTTGCAATAAACATCCACTTTCTTGGAAAGCATTCTTTCACAATGTTAGCCAGCCCACCAAGGAAAATACTCTAAAATTTGCAATATCCATCCACTTTCTTGGAAAGCATTCTTTCACAATGTTAGCCAGCCAACCAAGGAAATTACGAGTGAAGTTGCTGCGATATTTCTACTATACAACTCTTTCAAGTTTTAAAAGAGATAAGCTGTACGACATCATCTTATTAGGGTGTATGTGGCAATTTCTCATTTAACTTTTTTCCCTAGATTCAATACTTCCTTGGTTCATGCAAATGATGGCTATAGACAAATATTATGATATGGATGTGTTGGAATATAAGTGAATTGCCCACCTCTCCCCATCAGCTTAAGCTTTTGGGCTGAACTGGTCGGTGCAGGCAACTTAATATGGTATCAAAGCCGGAGGTCTCGAGTTCGAATCCTGGTTAGCGCAATTACAACAACAACAACATAGCCTTTCAGTCCCAAGCAAGTTGGGGTAGGCTAGAGTTGAAACCCACCAAGAGCCCCAAGTCACGGTTCAGGCACTTCAATAGCTGTTTTCCAAGTACTTCTATTCAAACATAGATCTCTAGGTATATCCCAAGCTTTCAAATCTCTTTTTATTGCCTCCCTCCCCCCATGTCAATTTCGGTCTTCCTCTACCTCTCCTCATATTATTAGCTTGGCTTATTAAATAAAATAATTGTTGTTCGCTCCTATTCCACGTCTGAGACCTAAGAAAGCCTCCACGTGAGGGGGAGTGTTGGAATATAAGTGAATTGCCCACCTCTCCCCATTAGCTTAAGCTTTTGGATTGAACTGGTTGGTGCATGCAACTTAATATGATGGAATAGTTCATAGGACCTACCAAATCTAAGTATTATTTTTTTGTAAAAAAAGGATTATGTCATAAAATTTCTTTCCCTCTTTGAACATAGTTTCAGCTTTGAAGGTTTTCATAGTTGTGGCTTGCTATTTGATTAGTTAAAGCTGATCCAAATTCTGATTAGGGTCAAAGATGATTTGCCGCACATGCAAGTAGCAGATTATCTATCCAACAATACAATTATAGTTCATAAGGAATGATATATTTGGCTTAGCTTGGTATCAAAAGCCCAGGGCCAAAACTTGACTCCGACTATAAGATGTAACAAAGGTTACATCATAAGGGAATCTCCATTGTCCATCTAAATTTTGCTCACTACACTAAATATATATGTCCACAAGAATTTGATAGAAACTAGAAAGGGCGCCTCCAGTAATTGTGTAATACATTCCTAGAACTCCCTGTGTTAGCGGGCTGGTTAGCTTCTCTGAAACAAATGATTTAGTTCCATAAAGATGGAAATTAAAGCAAAAAATGTTTCTAAACTAAAAATATAAAACAGATGGCAATGACAACAGAATCAAACTATGTTCATCCACTCAGGGAATACTTGTCACTAACATCAGACAATAAATGCATGATAGGTCATATATTGATTGTGGAGAAACCATCAGTAGGTTGATCAAAGATAAAAGGAATTGAAGAGCTTACCTTTGTTTGTATGTACCTCTCCTTTATTGAGAAAGCATCACTAGGTTTAGGCTTTTCAATAAAAAGAATAGCTCCATTTGATTCGTCCATTCTGGATGAACATAGAATAAAATAACAAAATGCCAAGAAGGAAATTGCACAAAAAGAAAAACAGCAGCATTTGCTCTCCATGCATGCACTCCAAAACATATTAGTTGCAACACTATTACTCCCTCCCGTGCATTTTGCGTAGGTCAAGAGTCAAACTTTATAATCTTTGACCAATAATTTGGCTAACAATTTTTAACTATTGTAATACAAACTTGATACTATTACATTTGTAACCAAATGTCCTATCAAACAATCATCAGTTTATATCCATAAACAATATAATATAAAATAAATGAATGGTCAAAGTGTAATTTAGGAGACAGTGCCATGTTAGAAGATGCCTTGTATACTGGACCAGAGAGAGTAATGGCTAGAAATAGAGTCAGTGGCCGCATATAACTCAAGGGTTAATTCAAACCATGCCATTATAAATGTCACGATTCGGAGATCTGCCATTACTATTTGTCTACGTAGAAACATAACATTAAAATTCGCTTTCTACTTGAACCGTGCACTTTCTACGTTTTTGAAGATGTTGGAACCACATGCAGGCGACTGTATTCCATATTGCCTAAATTACCCTTTTCTTCATCTGGTTCTTCTCGTTGTCAGCAATGGCTCCCACCAGCCACTGCTGCCGCCACATCCAGAGTGCTCAACTACTCGCCGATCACCTGCGCGTCTTCCCCTCCCTCCTCCATGGACACCGACAAGCACTTGCTGCTAAGCTTCGGACATGTGTGCTTGCTTGGCCGACCTTCGACCAAGCTCTTCCAACTGCACTCTCCTGCAACGGCCCACGCGGCACAACACATGGTGGCGGCGGACACCAAAGCCGGCCTGAAGCCAGCCGTGTGGCGCCTGCACCTCGCCGGCACCATTCCTGCACCACACCCACACCTGAGGAGAGCCGGCAGGAGGTGTGGGAGGTACTGACCACATCTGAAAACTCCCAGTCCACGGGTTGTACGTGGGGAAGCCGCAGTTTGTGAGCGCTTGAGGATGAGGATTGAGGAGCACTGCTTATGGAGCCTGAAGATTTGTCGCCATGGAACTATGCATGCTGAGGTTGAGGCCATGAAGCAACTGCAACCCCCGAGTGTCGGGGGATACTTGCTGGCCAACGTAAGTGAGAGAGTCGGCCAGAGTCCTCAGGCGTTGCTGAGTACTGGAGCACCGTCTGGTCGCCTTGTTCTGTGGTGTGGACTGTGGAACTCCGCCTCAAGTGCAAGGGCGCATGAAGCTTTGTTGTCGCGGAAAAGACCTTCAACAGCAGTCCAGATTGCATGCGCTGTGGCACCAGGCGTGAGGACGCTGCCAAGGATCTCTGAAACAGAAGAGTAGATGAGGAAGCGTACAGCATAATTAATTGCCATCCAAGTAGTAGTAGGTCTGGTGCTGCTGTGCCATCATGCATGGCACTGTATTTGCCCACAAGAGTATGGAAAACCTCACGCCAAATGCTGTAATTGGGTGGATTGAGCTCTAGAATAAAAGGGATATGAGAATGGACGTAGATGGCTGAGAGAGCAGCAGCAGGATTAGCTCGCTGTGGCTGGGGAAGAACAGCAGCAATGCCTGCAGCTAGTGTGGCAGCAGGATCTGCTTGAGGCTACATGGTGAGAAAGAGAGGAGCGACGTCTTAGTGCATAGTGCCAACTCTTCAAATGTAATGACATTGCATTCACAATGCATTTGAGAGGGTGTGTTAAGGTATAATAGTCAAGGGTATTAGTGTAATCTCCTAGTCTAGCGTTTCCCTCCTATGTCTCTCATGTACTTATGTATAGTCCCTTTGGGCCGCAATACTATTATCTAGTTCAGCCTCTATTATTCGTAACACATGCAACTCCATAGAAACAACTTCATCTTTGATAGAGGCCGTCCTTCCTTTGATTCATGAAAAAGCTTCTTCTGTGAAGAAGCTAGACTTCAGGCTCATAGATTTTGTGATGATAAACGCCTTGAGTTCCTTCCTTGTATAGACTCTCTAGCTTAGCTTTGCAGCCCATCTCAGGCTTGCATCCGCTGTTGTTTTTGTTTTGTCTTGGGCAAAGCCCTTTTTGTACAGTTTCTTTTTATTAAAACAATTCTACAGGTGAGGTCTCCCCAGCTGTACCTTATGCTCAAAAAAAAGAGAGGAGCGGGAAGAGAGAAAAGGAGAGGCAGGATCGTGTATTAGGTTGATACCATGAAAGAAGATAGGCGGAATAAATTCTCTATTGCTGTAGGCTGTACTTCACAACAGTGAGTATACATGCAAAGAAAGAATCAAAGATATCATCTACTATCCTCTAATTAGCCTAATTAATACAGGGTATAAAAGTACATGTAGATATGATCAATGATCTGCTATTAGGATCAGTACTGACTGAGATAGGAAGACCAATAATGGCTAGGATAATGTCATTCTAACAAGAACCTTAGGTGGAGGAAGGCAAGAAAGGGGATCACTGTGGGCCCCGCATGTTAGTGAGGTAGAGAGAGGGGGAGTATCAAGGCATTTTGGGTCATACAAAAAGTCTGCATGTGGGCCCCTTCGAGAACGTAGAAAACAGCACGGTTCAGGAAGAGAGGGAATTGTAATGGGCATGGTTCAAAATAGACAAATAGTAATGACTGTAGTTAATAAGCCCTGCTTCCTAAGCTCTTCCTAGATAACTATGCTAGTTAATTATAGTCTTTAAAGACCTTGGGCAGCCCAAGAGGTGTGTACGGCTGCCAAGGCACCTATCTGATTAGCTATGCTCTAGTGAGCTGTTTGTAATCAATGCAATGTCTATCTCTATATATAATCAAGGAGACGGCCTGGGATTAGTGGCTGTTCAGGCTAATCAAGTCTGTGTTACCTCCAACATTTGGTATCAGAGAGAGGTTAGACACCAGAGAGCCACGAGGCCAACTCCTCACCTTCTCCACCCCATGTCGACCTCTGCTGAGCGCGCTGCCAGGCTCAAGGCCAAGGGAACCGGCGATGGAGAGCTGGGCGACTCCTCCGGCCGTGCCGCGCGCTTGAAGGCTGCAGAGGAAGCAGCAGCGCTGGCAGTCCAGGCAGCAAAGCAGGCGGCGGCTGCTGCAGAGGCGGCAGCAAGGACGGCGCAGGAGCTGCGGGCCGAAATTGCTGCTGAGAAGGGAGACGAAGAGGATACAGAGGAGGAGGAAGAGGAGGATCGGGGGCTGCGGACTCCATCGCGAGACAGGAGGAGCTCGCAGTCACCACTGCGGGACCGGAGGCGCGGCCGCGGCGGCGGTCGCTACGAATCACCGCACGGCAGAGTGGTGTACCGCGACTCCGGTAGCAGCACATCGTGGCCGATGCTGGACAAGTCGAACTACTACGAGTGGAGTCAGACCATGAAGTTGAGGATGCAGGCGCGCGATCTCTGGGACGCCATCGAGGGCGGCCCTGTCCAGTTTCGTGATGACAGACGTGCACTGGAGGTGATTGTCGGGGCCGTGCCCAAGGAGATGGGCATCCCACTCCTCGACAAGGCTACGGCGAAGGAGGCGTGGGACGCCATCGCTGCGACTCGCATCGGCGTGGACCGGGTCCGTCGAGCAACGCTGCAGCGCCTCCGCCGCGATTGGGAGAACATCGGCGTCAACCCCGGCGAGCAAGTGGAGGATTTCGCCCTGCGTCTGTCAACTCTGCACCAGCAGCTTGTCATTCATGGTGACAAGGACATCACTGAGGAGCGTGTGGTGGAGAAGTTTCTGCGCACGGTGCCAGCCAAGTACGCGCAGATTGTTGTCGCCATTGAGCAGTTCCTCGACTTTGAGGCGCTCACTCTTGAGGAGGTGACTGGAAGGCTCAAGGCGGTGGATAATCGCGAGGAACAAGCGCTGACCGAGCCGGTGGCCATCAACGGCAAGCTGCTGTACACCGAGGAGCAGTGGAGAGCGCGCTGGAGGAAGGAGAAGAAGGGAGATGATGCCGGTGGTTCTGGTTTCAGGAACCAGCGCGGTGGTGATGGACGTAGCCGCGGTGGTGGACGAGGACGAGGCAGAGGCGGTGGACGTGGTGGCGGACGAGGAGATGGCAATGTTGCTGGCCGCGTCGGCCCCAACACCTGCCTCAACTGCAACCAGGAGGGCCACTGGGCACGTGAGTGTCCCCAGCCGCGCCGTGAAGGTGCAGAGCGCGGCGGTAGAGGTGGAAACCGTGCTGGCCGCGGCGGTGGCAGCCGTGGTGGAGGCCGTGGCGGCGGAAATCAGGCTGGGCAGCGTGACGGGAACCAAGGAAGGCATGAGGCGCGCGCCCAGTACGCCGAGTGCGATGAAGATGGCGCTCTGTTTCTGGCACATGGCTTCATCAGCCTGGAACAGAGCACGCCGGCGCACAGCTACACGGCGCAGCACGTTGAACTTTTCCAGCCACGTGCTCGTGCCTATCTCGGCGTGCACGAAGAAGAGGTGGACAGCGGCTGGTACCTGGACTCCGGCGCGACGCATCACATGACCGGGCGCCAAGAGTTCTTTGCTGATCTGAACACTGGCGTTCGAGGAACGGTCAGGTTCGGGGACGCGTCGAAGGTAGATATCAAGGGCGTCGGGTCTATTGTTTTCCAAGCCAAGACCGGTGAGCAGAGGGTCCTTCATGGCGTCTACTTCATTCCGGCGCTGAAGAACTCTATCCTAAGTCTGGGTCAACTTGATGAAGGAGGGTCCAAGGTTGAGATTGACGATGGCGTGCTTCGCATTTGGGACAAGAGCCGCCGTCTGCTCGCCAAGGTACACAGAGGGAAGAATAGATTGTATATTCTGCATCTTGAGGCTGCACAACCTCTCTGTCTCGCGGCGCGCAAGGATGATGAGGCGTGGCAGTGGCACGAGCGTTTCGGCCATCTGCACTTCGACGCACTCCGGCGACTCAGCAAGGAGGAGATGGCGTGCGGGATGCCGGTGGTCGACCATGTTGAGCAGGTGTGTGACACCTGCGTTACCACCAAGCAGAGGCGGCGTTCCTTTCCGGCTGCAGCAGCATACCGTGCCCAGAATCAGCTTGAGCTGGTGCACGGTGACCTGTGCGGTCCGGTCACGCCAGCGACACCGGCGGGCAACCGCTATATCTTGCTGCTCGTTGATGACGCTACCCGTTTTATGTGGGCTGTGCTGCTGCCATCCAAGGACGCAGCAGCAGAAGCAATTAAGAAGGTCAAGGTGGCAGCAGAGGTGGAAAGCGGGCGCAAGTTGAAGGTCCTGCGCACCGACAATGGCGGCGAATTCACCGTCGCGAAGTTTGTTGCATACTGCGCTGATGAAGGTATTAAACGGCATTTCAGTGCCCCTTATTCACCGCAACAGAACGGTGTTGTTGAGCGCAGGAACCAAACAGTGGTGGCCATGGCACGAGCTTTGCTCAAGCAACGCCGGATGCCCTCTCGGTTTTGGGGGGAGGCTGTGATGACGGCTGTGCACATTTTGAATCGATCCCCGACGAAGGCGCTGAAGAATGCCACTCCTTATGAGGCGTGGCACGGCCGGGCACCAACAGTCGGCCATCTCAAGGTCTTTGGCTGTGTGGCCTATACCCGGCGGCTTACTCAGCTTCGTAAGCTCGATGACCGCGGCGAGACTGGCGTGTTTATCGGTTATGCGGAAGGGGCCAAGGCATACCGTATCTATGATCCAGTGTCCCAGCGCGTGCGTGTCAGCCGCGATGTGGTGTTCGATGAAGGCCGCGGCTGGGACTGGGCATCACCGGCAGCAGGCACATCAGAAGCAGCGAGCAGTGAGTTTACTGTTGAATTCCCATGGGCGGAGGAACTCCCTGAAGCAGGAAGTTCAGCGTCGCCTTCACTATCTCCTCCGCCACATCCTGCATCGCCTGGTTTCTCTCCGGTGAATGCAGGAGAGCCTGCAGCGGAGGCAGAGGCGCCTGCGTCGCCCAGAACACCTACACCAGCTCCAGTAAGTCCTCAGGTTGAGCATGTGACCCCCCTGGAGGATGATGATGAAAGGGTGGATGCCTACCACGACGATGAAGAACTCCGCTATCGGAAGATTCATGACATTATTGGTGATCAGCCAACCCCTCCGCCGGCGCAGCGGCTGTTTGCAGAACTGAATCTCACCCATTCTGGTGAGCCTACAAGCTATGAAGAAGCCAAAGATGATCCAGATTGGCAAGCAGCGATGAAGGAGGAGCTGAGATCAGTAGAGCGGAATGGGACTTGGGAACTTGTTTCTCCCCGTCCTGGTCACCGTCCAATTTCACTAAAATGGGTGTTTAAGCTGAAGAAGGATGAACATGGAGCTGTAATTAGGCACAAGGCAAGACTTGTGGCCCGTGGTTTTGTGCAGCAGGAAGGAGTTGATTATGAAGATGCTTTTGCACCGGTTGCAAGGCTGGAATCAGTGCGTGTTTTGCTTGCCCTAGCAGCACAAGAGGGATGGGCAGTACATCACATGGATGTGAAGTCTGCATTTTTGAATGGAGAACTCCAGGAGGAGGTTTATGCTACACAGCCTCCAGGTTTTATAGTACCAGGAGAGGAGAAGAAAGTGTACAGGCTGCACAAGGCTCTGTATGGCCTAAGACAGGCTCCTCGGGCATGGAATGCCAAGCTTGACTTGACTCTCAAGCAGATGGGTTTTGAGCAGAATGTGTATGAAGCTGCTATGTACAGGAAGGGATCAGGTGACTCCCTACTGGTAATTGGAGTCTATGTTGATGATTTGATCATCACAGGAGTCAACCAGCAGAAGATTGAAGCTTTCAAGGTAAAGATGAAGCAAACCTTTGAAATGAGTGATTTGGGTCTTCTGTCTCTCTATCTGGGAGTTGAGGTGAGACAATCAGAGGGGAGCATCACTCTGAAGCAAACCCATTATGCTAAGAAGATACTTGAGCTTGGTGGTATGGCAGGTTATAATCCAGCCACCACACCCATGGAAGAAAGGTTGAAATTGAGCAAGGAAAGCACAGCAAAGGAAGTAAATCCAACTCAGTACAGAAGACTGGTTGGCAGCTTGAGATACCTAGTGCACACAAGACCAGATTTGGCTTTTGCTGTAGGGTATGTTAGCAGATTTCTGGAAAAGCCAACAACTGAACATCTTCAGGCTGTGAAGAGGATCTTGAGATACCTGGCTGGTACTCTAGATCATGGGCTCTGCTACACCAGAACAACAGGCAAAGCAAGGTTTGTGGGTTACAGTGATTCAGATTTGGCTGGAGATGTTGATTCAAGCAAAAGCACAACTGGATGTTTGTTCTTCCTTGGAACCAGCCTGGTCAGCTGGCAGTCTGTCAAACAGAGAGTTGTTGCTCTGTCTAGCTGTGAGGCTGAATATGTGGCGATGACAACAGCTGCAACCCAAGCTTTGTGGTTGTCAAGACTGTTTGCAGATTTGTTGGGAAGAAAAGTTGAGGTGGTGGAACTCAGAGTAGACAATAAGTCTGCTCTGGCTTTGGCAAAGAATCCTGTTTTCCATGACAGGAGCAAGCATATTAGAATCAAGCATCATTTCATCAGAGATTGTGTGGAAGAAGGTAGCATCAAGACAGAGTTCATTCCCACTGCAGATCAGCTCGCTGATATACTGACTAAAGCCTTGGGCAAAACCAAGCTGGAAGAGATGAGGAGCAGGATTGGGATCAAGGAGATCAAGATTAGTTGAAGCAGGTCTTAGGGGGAGAAATGTAGTTAATAAGCCCTGCTTCCTAAGCTCTTCCTAGATAACTATGCTAGTTAATTATAGTCTTTAAAGACCTTGGGCAGCCCAAGAGGTGTGTACGGCTGCCAAGGCACCTATTTGATTAGCTATGCTCTAGTGAGCTGTTTGTAATCAATGCAATGTCTATCTCTATATATAATCAAGGAGACGGCCTGGGATTAGTGGCTGTTCAGGCTAATCAAGTCTGTGTTACCTCCAACAATGACATGATTCGAATTAACTCAACAATCAGATAGTTATTTTCTAACTTCTTTGTGGAATATTATAACTACAAAACTGATGAATATTGTACAGGCATGAAAAGAAAGAAATAAACTACTACAATATTGATGCCTGCTGAATAAGCTATAAACACTGGAATTTGCAGATGAGAAAGCACCATGTTGAATGATGTTCATCGTGCTATTGTGCATTCACCACCCACAGTGAAACACATTGATTTCAGTGAACACTAAAAGTTCAATGGAAAATCAAGTCCTAATTTGGTCTACAATGGTCCTAATTTGGTCTACAATGCTAACTCCATTGTATTTGTGATACTATGTTTGTCAATGGAACCTCTCCTTTATTGAGAAAGCGTAAATCATTTTTATGAAATGCCTAAATATTACTTGATAAAAAATATTTGAATTGATTATAACTGAATTGATTGTGCTGTTTCAAAGAAACAACATGTACGAGGACAGGCAGCCTGTACACACAATTCATGCTAGCACTAACTTGTTGGCTTCTATGTTAGTCTACACTAGCGAATGTCCCACAGCTTACAGACTAGAAATCAAGTGGTGTGGTCCGGAAGAAAAATGGTTAAAATGTCAAGGTGAAAAGTAGTGAAGTCATATGCAGAACTGATTGTATGCTTTAACATACCCTTGATCTTCTTTTGGAAGAAGAGCTTCCCAAATGGAATTAGCGTAATCATTTCCTAGTGCATGGAAGAGATCCATAATTACTGGCTCCCAGACTCTCACATCTAGTCTCAAGGATCGAACCTGCATCAAGTAAAAACATTAGCTGTGACACTGACATATGGAACAAGCTAATAGCTTTCTTTTTTTAATCTGACTGATAAGATTTTTAAAATCTTAAGTACTACGAGATATCGTATATAATAACAAAAAATACTAGTTCTCGAGGTCACACATTCATTACCAGATAAAAATGAAAGGCGCATCTATTAAAAAAACAAGCAAATGTATTAAATCGAAGTGTTCCCTTTCATACCAAGTCTTTAAAACTTATGCATGGTTCACTACCACATAGAAGTACTTAAATTTACCACATGGAAATAAATGTTATATTATATGCAAATCAAAAGTATATAAACTTTTTCTAATTATAATTAGATCGCGTAATCGCTAAAGCTTTGTATTGGAGACGCCGATGTCAAAAATGACAATTAATGAGAACAAAAGCAGTATTGCACTATAGTAAGATATGCAGTAATATATTTACTGTATCTATCATCACTAAGTGAATAAATCCAAGAATCTGAACTTTTCTACAAAAGATATGGCCAACCAAACATTATCACTGATTAGCATATATCAAGGTATAAGGAAACTAGTTATTGCACCTTTGAAATGTGCACTCCAAGATTTCTGTGAGCCCCAGAGCACTCAATGCAAATCAGAATACCCAAGTTTAGAGATGCCCAATCAGGATCAGGAGAACGGCATTCCGCACAACTGTCATTTCCAGGGATATTCCTCAGAAGGTTGAATATATCATCATGTCCCTCTGAACTCTTGTTATCTTCAATAGACAAAGAATCAGCAGAACTTGCGGATCTGTTACTCTCTGCTGCTACATTACCATATGACAACTGAAATGAAATGAAATCAGAATAACAAAATTAGTACCATATCTTGAATAAATCAAAAGATTGAACATATGCATGTAATGCATTAAAATGGAGCCAAATTAGGAAGGCTAAGCATTATTACTTCATGATTATCCAGTGTCAATGCATGGAGTTTAATAGATCTATCCTTTGTTTCAACCAAAAAGGTAAACCAAGACTAGTTATATGATGCAGCAAAAGAGAAATGGCTGCAGCAAACCTGCTGCGGGAATGGTGAATTTAGTAGCGATGCGATAACTCCAGTAATTTTCTGGATCCAGTCCTTTTGATCAGCCCCTGATTCCGCCTGCCATAAACAAAGTTAAAAGCATTCATGTGGCATTGGGCCATTGGTGTATCAAAGAATGAAAAAAATCATAAAATGTGTTATTCACTTGTTCTGTTGTTCAGGAAATACCAAAAAACATGAATTACACAAAGAAAGTTCGATATCTGAGGACTATGCAGTTACCTGTAATGTGTATGCCTTAACGGGTGAGATTATTCTGAAGCAAAATCTTAAATCATTTTCTTCTGCATCAATCTTAATTGTTGAAGTTCTGAGATCAATTCTATGACATGATAATGAATCTTCACCCTGAGATGAAGCTCTTTGGTTCAAGAATCTGAATCGACCAAAAACACCAGTTCCTTCACCAGCTGT
Source organism: Miscanthus floridulus (assembly GCF_019320115.1). Taxonomy (NCBI): domain Eukaryota; kingdom Viridiplantae; phylum Streptophyta; class Magnoliopsida; order Poales; family Poaceae; genus Miscanthus; species Miscanthus floridulus. The sequence continues at coordinate 92,631,512 of NC_089586.1, forward strand.
TTGTTGTGATGACACTCCTTGCTTCCAAGAGAATAAAAGAAACAGGTACATGTAAAGTACAGAAAAAAAACAACATAAGCAAATTAGCATCTTAGGATAAATTATACAATACACTGCATTTAAAATAATCCAGCACATCCCTTGAAATACCTACTGCACATAAATTTTGACGTGAAAATTATGTACTGCAACCCTAAAAAAACTGGTTCTGCGCCCTGCGAGGAAAGAACCCCCCAACACACACACCACCACAACAACAACACCACACACACACGTCATTGCCATTAAGAAGCTTCTCCACGCAGGCCAAGCAGACTTTCCTTAGCTAGTAAGTTTCATGTCTGCAGCTAGTAATAGCAGCCAGGCCCAAAGGAGGGCCTTGGGCGACCGGAGCCTGGGCCAAGGCTGCCTGGCCGCATGCGCAGCAGGGGAGGCGACGGCTCGGGAGAAGCCGTCAGCCTCCCCCCAGGAGGAGTCTGGAATAGAAAAGAATTAGGAATAGGACTAGATAAGGATTAGAATAAAAGAAAATAGAGATTGTTTAGGAAAGGAGAGTCCAGATCTATAAGGATTCTACCCATAGATTACTTGGTGTGCAAGTCCACTAGGGACTATAAATATAGGGAAAGATGTACCCTTTTGATTAAGAAAGAAATAGAGGTTCATCCTCCTATCTCCTCCCTCTAATCCCTCTCCAGCTCTCCGCTGTTCCTCTCTCCCTCTCCCTGGCCGCACGCCTCCTCCCTCTCCTGCTATACTCCATCACGCCATCACCCCCAACCCAACCAGGGCTCATCACAAATACAAATTTGCCTACTCATGCAAGCAAAGAATAAGAACTCCTGACACTGAGTGCCAAGCTCTGTATATGTTCCCAAGCCAATTCAGATAATCAGATTGCATACCGATTTTCCTTTATTCCCATAGTAGTACAGAGTTCCATGGCTGTCAAGCACAAAAAATCTCCTCTTCCATTCACCACGTGTATTTTGAGGACGCTTAAATAGGTAACCTTGTTTAATAACTTGAACCTGACAAAGAAACAGGCTAGTAAGGACAAGCAATAGAAGTTCACAAAACAATTATGAATTACCAAACAATAAAACTTCAGCCCAGTATAACTACAAAAGGGAAATGATGTAAGAATAAATACTATATTTTGAACCAAAATGGCGGTAATCATGGATACCACTTGCCTAGATTCTGATTATAGGAAGGCTCATGCATATCAAATTAGTACAATGTTAGAAAAGCTCATCTCAACTACACGTAAATTCTATCTATCAACACTGAGTCTCTTCAATCGTCATATGAAGCAGCATGAATAAGCTTTAAGCTAGTTTATCCTGGTATTGGTGAAGATTTACTAATTTGCTTCACAACAGATAATTATACCTCGCCGTTGGCATTTGACTGCATTAATGCTTCAATCGTTTTATAGGACTGAAGGCCAACAACATGGATACCATCACCGCTAGTGGATGTGTCTACGTTGCTAGCCATTCTCACATTAGCTATTTCCTCTTCAGTTCTGAACTCCTGGATTCTCTTTGCAAGCTTATCTTGCTCACTTACAGCCATTTGTTTTGATTGTTGTGCATATGTTAGAACCTGCATCAACACTTCAAGCTTAGCACAGCAATTGTTAACTCCTGGTTAGCTGGGTCATGTTGATAAGGTTGAATATTTCTTTTAAAGACCACTGTGGCATGAGACATTATTAAACCTGGTGAATGAATGGTTCCATTTGACTCAGTAGCTCATATCCCTATATCATAAAGAATCAAATCAGAACCCAAGCAACCGAAAGACCAGAAATTACTAAGCACATAGAAAGGACTCCATACCTGCTTAAAATACCTCAAATGGGCATCCATCACTGCACTTATTGATTCCAAGAACTCATACTTCTTTTTTGCTTCAATGTTGGCAAGGGCATGTACCTGAATTCCTTACAGCAAAGTCGATCATCGGAAAGGCTGAACAATATACTTGCATGTGGAAAAATGTTGATGTACATACTAAGTTAAAGCGACATCTTTCGAAAGCTGACTTGGCATTGTGTAGATCCTGTAAACTTAGAATTAGAGCGGCGGCATGAAAGCTAAATATACATTCATCTAGCCCATAAAATAGAATAAAACAAAATTAAAAAAAAAGGCTAGTCAGAAGTTCACAACGTACCTCCTCAAGTTCTGTCACGACTTCTGCTTTAGTCCCTTTTCGCACTGACACAAATTTTTCACGTGCCTGACAAATAGCACCAGAATCTTAATACACAGTGTATTACACTAACATGTTAAAGGTATAGAAAAACAAGGTCACACTGTTCAGTAATTTATCATCTAACACATGCCACATGAACAAAAATAAAGAAGGTAGTCAGATAAGTCAAAATCAAAGCATCACCTGATCATAAGCCACTGCAGCCCTATCCAAACGTCGCCGACAATCCTATACAGAGCAAGTAAAGAACATATATCAAGTAAGCAATGTGTTAAAATCTACCTTCCACATTACTGTCCATATGGAAAGGCAATTGTTCCTACTCCCTCCGTCCGCGAATAGAAGGCGTAACTGTTTTTTTCTACTGTCCCGTAATATAGGGCGGCCAAGTCTTTACACGCATGCAGTATTTATTATGCTGCCTAATTGACTCCTCGGTTCCTATGCATGCACGATCGCATGGCCTATGAGGCCGAGAAAATGAAGCGATTGGGGCCACAAGACAACACGCTAATTGATTTCATGTGGAAGCTAATTGGGCAGCCGGTTTTTTGCATGCACGCATGCAGCGTCACAGTAATTTGGAGGCCCAACATTTAATTCGCATCTTGGTCTTTGTGTCGGAGGGAGTTGCGCCTTCTATTCGTGGACGGAGGGAGTATTTCCCAAGATGGAAGGCATGCTACTACAATTAGAAGCAGCCCAAGAGCATAGGTTGCTCACTGCCATAGAACTTCACCTATGTCGCCGCCTCAAAGCCCGTAGCACTGGACTCGAGGCCATCGAAAAATCAAGAATCAGACAGAGATCGAGACTAACGTACATTCGCTGTGGGGATGCTAACACAAAGTTCTTCCACACTCGAGCAAACGCACGCCGGAGAAAGAATTACATACATTGTCTACATACGGATGGGGGGGTCGCGGTGGCTCATCAAGAGAAAGAAAAGGTCATTCGTGAGTATTTTAAAAATCACATTGGCGCCGCGACACAGAGAGTTTCCACACTAAATTGGCAATCCCTTGAATACAACCAACACGATCTCTCCGATCTAGAGTTGCCTTTCTCCCAGGAAGAGATAAAATACAATATATATTCCATGCCTTCCGACAAAGCACCAGGACCGGATGGTTTCACGGGGGCCTTCTTCAAAGCGTGTTGGGAAATCATTAAGGATGATATAATGGCGGCATTGAACAGCCTATTCAACTTGAACGCCCAGGGCTTCGAATGGCTAAATTCGGCTTGCATCATCCTCCTACCCAAAAAGGCAGATGCAACAAGAGTTACTGATTTCAGACCCATCAGCCTCGTCCACAGCATTGCGAAGATCTTCTCTAAGGTGTTAGCAAACAGACTTGCCCCCCGACTCAACCAACTTGTCTCCAATTGCCAGAGCGCATTCATAAAAAAGAGAAGCATCCATGATAACTTCCTATACGTCCAGGGCGCAGTTCAAAGGTTGCACAAGCAAAAGATACCAGCTTTATTCATGAAACTAGACATCCACAAGGCTTTTGATACGGTTCATTGGGGGTACCTGCTCGAGATTCTGCAAGCCCTAGGCTTCGGACAACGATGGCGCGAATGGATCTCTATCCTCCTGCGTACATCCACTTCCACACCCTTGTTTAATGGGCGACAGGGGACCCCTTTTAGCCATGCCAGAGGCGTCCGTCAAGGAGACCCACTCTCACCCATGTTATTCATCCTTGCTATGGACCCGCTTCAACGGCTGCTTGACCGGGTAACCCAACATGGGATACTCACCCCCCTACCAATCGTGGCGGCAAAATGGAGAACCTCCATGTATGCGGATGATGCCGCCATTTTCATCAGCCCCACAAAAGACGATGTTCAAGCCGTCAAGGCCATCCTGAACGCTTTTGGATCATTCTCGGGACTACATATCAATCTACAAAAGAGCTCGGTGCACCCAATCAGCTGCGCAGACGTTGATCTAGACCAAGCCCTCTCACCCTTCAACGGTCATAGAGGGACCTTCCCTTGCAAGTACTTGGGCCTGCAACTCCACATCAGAGCACTACAAAAGATACACGTGCAACCTCTCATAGACAGTATCGGGCAGAGGTTACCCAAATGGAAAGGAAGATGGCTTAACAGAGCGGGACGTCTCACTCTAGTAACATCTGTCCTCTCCTCCATGCCAACCTACCACCTCACGGTGTTTCCTCTAGCTGCATGGGCTAAGAAAAAGATTGACAAAATCAGGAGATCGTTCCTCTGGAAGGGGGAGGAGGACGCCAATGGCAGACACTGCCTTGTTAACTGGCCAACTGTTACCAGGCCAAAAGATCTGGGTGGTTTAGGCGTCATCGACCTTGATAGATTTGGGAGAGCCCTCCGGTTACGATGGCTTTGGCAGGAATGGATGGACGACTCCAAGCCTTGGAACGGCTCCGAGCTTCCATGCTCTGATGATGACCGTCTCCTCTTCAACTCCTCAATCATTATAACTTTGGGGGATGGTGCAAAGACTAGTTTTTGGCACCAAAATTGGCTCGATGGACACGCGCCGAGGTACTTAGCACCAAACTTGTTTTGCCTAGTTTCAAGGAAAAACCGAACGGTGAAACAAGAGCTCCGGAACAACAATTGGATACGCAAGCTACAGAGGAAAATCACCTCCGCTGTCCACACTGAGGAGTTTGTGTCCCTTTGGATACGAATACAAGATGTGCACTTGCAGCAGGGCGTCCAGGACACCATCACCTGGCGGTGGACCGGTGATGGGAAATACTCCACCCGCTCGGCCTACAGAATACAGTTCAGAGGCTCGCTCACCTCATTCAGTACAGAGTTGATCTGGAATGCGCATGTGGAGAACAAATGCAAGATTTTTGCCTGGATCTTAGTGCAAGATAAAATTCTAACGGCACAAAACCTACAGAGGAGAGGGTGGCCACACCATCAACAATGCGTGCTCTGCAATGGCCCTTTAGAGACCGGCCTCCACCTATGCCTATGTTGCCCCTTCGCTAAGGGGGTTTGGAATCATATCCTATCGTGGGAGAACTTCACTCAGATCCAGCAGCAACCCCAGGTCCAACCCACCGATATCAGATCATGGTGGGAAGAGGTGACGACGAAAGTGCCAAGATCAGAACGTAGGAGGCTGAACGGGGTACTAATCTACACCTTCTGGAACATTTGGAAAGAAAGAAATAGGAGAATCTTCGACAACAAGATACAGACGGTGCCGCAGGTGGCCTCAAAGATAAAGGATGATATAGAGCAAAGGAAGAGAGCAATCGATTATGTGTAGCAGATGCCCCCTCTACGGTGGGCCGGGTGTTTTACATGCTTGAGGGGGGGGTTCCTTTCCTATCCTCGACTAACTTAATTTGTACATAAACTCTCTTTTCCCCACTTAATTGAAAGGCAGAGCTCCTGCCATTGCGTTCAAAAAAAAAAGATTTTAGGACTATTTAAGGTTTTCTGCTCCTTGTCCGAACTCGGAAGCAAGAGGGTTGAAGTCTGGTCCCACAAGCATAAAAGTCATTTGCCCATTGAAAAGATCAGCACCTGACCTAATATATTGTTTACTTCAGTTACAACCTATCAGTTACACAATAATATTAGTTACAACTTACAAGTATGCTGTGTTGAGCGGATTTCAGGCGGAAAGGAGAGGAGGGAGTTTACCTTCACACCATTTAAATCCACGTTAATGAACTGTGACAGGCGATCACTAAGCATGTGCTCAACCTGTTTGGAGGGAAAATGCTTATTATAATTAGAATGCAAAAAAATAGTCATTTGTGCTGTTTATACAAGTGATATATCAGCATGCCCTGAGCAAAAGAAATTTACCAAATCTAGAGACATCAGATTAGTACATCAGTGTATTGCGAGGGCGAACAAAAATTCCATCGTAGAACAAATGATTATTATATTCAACACAAAATTCCTGCTTCTAGATAATGCAGCCACTACTGGATGCAAGGAACCCTTTTGGCACTTTCTTCCTATCTGTTTTATTTATAGCAACATAGAAATAAATATCTTTCAACAAATAAAAAATGCATCTGATAGGAACCGAGGTTCCTCCTCTGACCGAGCGTAGGTTGTAGCGGTGGGTGATCGGGGGTCGAGGCTTAAACCGCGATGGACCACGGCGGGGCGCCGTGATCTCGCGGAGGGAGAGGGTAGCGGCGCTACAGTACCGGCGGCTACAGTGTCGCGGTACTGTTCACGGATGAGAGAAGCCGGCAGCTAGGGTTTCTCCCGGCTCCCTGAGGAAGCCGAAAACAATAATTGTTTCTGCTTAATTTCCTCAATAGAGTTTACAGGTATTTATATGTCTCTGAATAATAATAGAAAATAACTCTAATATTATGTAAAATATGATAAATATGGGCCTTAAGCCCCCTAACCCGCCGCATCCTCTAGCCACTGCTGGGCCTTCGCCTGGAGTACTGGATGCCGGTCATAACATCTCTCCCCGCCTTCTCAAACAGCTCGTCCTCGAGCTGGAAGTCGGGGTAGAAGGTGCGGAACTCGTCGACGGACTCCCATGTCGCATCCTCTTCTGGAAAACCATGCCACTGGATCAGCACCTGCCAGGTGTCACGGCGTCGCTGGACACGTAGCGCCTTGGCCGGGGCAGGAGTGTAACGGCCGTCAAAGGTCGGCGCCAGGCTGGCCGGCGTTGCTGGAGCGTCACCGCGGTGGCGCTTGAGCAATCCCACGTGGAAGACATCATGAAGACGGGCACCTTCGGGCAGCTGTAGACGATACGCCACCGCTCCAAGACGCTCCAAGACGCGGAACGGCCCGGCATAGCGAGGACCGAGTTTGCCCTTGGCCCCTGGAGAGAGTGCATGGGCTGTGCGGTTGAGCAGCCGCAGCCACACCCAGTCGCCCACCTGGAACTCGACGTCGCGGTGGCCGGCATCATAATATTTTTTGGACAGCTGCTGAGCCTGCAAAAGACGTTGGCGCACCTCGGCGAGGATCTCATCCCGAGACTGAAGAAGCGCATCTGCAGCCTCGGTCCGAGCTGTACCCGGCGAATAGGGCAGCAGCGGCGGAGGAGGGCGACCGTAGACGACCTCAAACGGTGTGGCGCGAAGAGCCGTGTGGAAGGAGGTGTTGTAGCAGTACTCCGCCCACGACAGCCAATCCACCCACGCGCGGGGGGGCGATCCCCCGTCACACAACGGAGGTACATGGCGATGACCTTGTTCACCACTTCGGACTGGCCATCCGTTTGCGGATGGAAAGCTGTGCTCATGCGCAACTGGACGCCCGCCATCTTGAAGATGTCTCGCCAAACGTGCCCGGTGAACACGGGGTCCCGGTCGCTGACAATGGACAGCGGAAACCCGTGAAGGCGAACGATGCCGTCGAAGAAGGCACGAGCGACGGACGTAGCAGTGTAGGGGTGGCCGAGCGCGATGAAGTGGGCGTACTTGGAGAAGCGATCCACCACCGTGAGGATGACCGACTTGCCCGCAACCTTGGGCAAGCCCTCGATGAAGTCCAGCGAGATATCCGCCCACACTTGGGTGGGGACGTCTAGGGGCTGCAGCAAGCCCGCGGGCTGAACCGTCTCCGTCTTATTGCGCTGGCATGTGGTGCAAGAACGCACCAGGTCCTGCACCAACACACGATCACGAGGGATGTAGAAATCTGCACGGAGTCGATGTAGCGTCTTCTGGGTGCCCTCATGGCCAGCTGAGTGAGCCAAGAGGAGCACTTGCTGGCGCAAGTCCCCTTTGTCCGGCACGTAGACGCGGGAGCCATGGATCAGAAGGCCGTCAGCCAGGCGCCATGGGGCCGCCAGCTCCCCCGCCTGGAGCTGCGCCAGCAGTTGCTGGGCGTCAGGCGCGGCTGCTGTTGCCCGCCGGATGGCGTCCAGAAGCTCGAAGGATGGTCCCGACACAGGTAGGGCTGCTGCAGCCGCGGCCACCAGGACGGCTGCCCCCCCCATCTGCCAAGTCCCGGCGAGAGAGAGCGTCTGCCACGATGTTCAAGCGGCCCGGCCGGTACTCGACCGAGAAGTCGAAACCAAATAGCTTGCTGATCCATTGATGCTGCGGAACTGTAGACAATCGTTGATCAAGCAAAAATTTCAAGCTGTAATGGTCAGTGCGAACCAAAAAGTGGCGCCCCCACAAATATGGGCGCCAATGACGAACGGCCTGAACCAAGCCGATCAACTCCCGCTCGTAGGCCGCTAGGTTGATGTGACGGGCCGCGAAGGGACGGCTGAAGTAGGCGAGGGGCCCGACGCCCTGGTGGAGGACGGCGCCGAACCCTGCGCCCGACGCGTCGCAGTCGACCACAAAGGGCTTAGTAAAGTCTGGCATCTGAAGAACAGGTCCTGTGGTCAAAGCGCGCTTGAGCGCCTCGAATGCCCCCGAAGCATCGTCGTCCCACACAAACGCGTCCCGCCGCAAGAGGCGCGTGAGTGGGGCGGCGATGATGCCGAAGTCCTGAATGAATTTCCGGTAGTAGCCCGCGAGGCCGAGGAAACCACGCAGGCCACGGGCAGAGCGCGGCAGGGGCCACGCAGCCACGGCGGCGACCTTGTCAGCGTCCATGGCGACGCTGCCCTCGGAGATCACGTGGCCCAGGTAGGCCACCGACGATGCGCCAAACGAGCACTTGGATCGTTTCAAGTGAAGGTGGTGTACCCGAAGCGCGTGGAGGACGATGTTGACATGCTGCAAGTGCTCGGCCCATGATGGACTATAAATTAATATATCATCAAAAAATACCAGCACAAACCGCCGCAGGTAAGGCCGAAGGACGTCATTCATCAGCGCCTGGAAGGTTGCCGGGGCATTGGAGAGCCCAAATGGCATCACCAGAAACTCGAAGTGGCCCTGATGGGTGCGGAAAGCCGTCTTGTCGATGTCCTCCGGGTGCATGCGCACCTGATGATAGCCAGAACGAAGGTAAAGCTTGGTGAAGAAACGAGCCCCATGGAGCTCATCCAGCAACTCGTCAACCACCGGAATTGGGAATTTGTCCTTGGAGGTCTTGGCGTTGAGGGAGCGGTAGTCGATGCAGAAGCGCCATGACTTGTCCGCCTTGCGCACCAGCAGGACGGGCGCGGAGAACGGCGAAGTGCTCGGCCGAATGATCCCTTGGGCAAGCATCGCTGCACATTGGCGCTCGAGCTCGTCCTTCTGCAGCTGCGGGTATCGGTACGGCCGCACCGCCACTGGGGCCGTCCCGGGCAGCAGGTGGATGCGGTGGTCGTAGGGGCGCGCCGGAGGGAGCCCAGTAGGCTCGTCGAAGATGTCACCGTGATGCGCCAATAGGCGATCCAGGAGAGGTAGCCGCGGGTCAGTCGTGACCGCGGTCACCGGCTGCTGTGGGGAGGGCGTCTGAGGGCCGGGCACGCCCTGCCAGGTGACGCGGCGGCCCTCCCTCCAGAACGCCATGGTAAGGGCGTCGCAGTCCCACAACACGGGGCCCAATGTGCGAATGAAGTCGAAGCCGATGATGAAGTCGAAGGCGCCCAGGTTGAGGCCAACACACGTGATGGTGAAGTCCTCGTCGCCGATGCGGACGGGCACGTTCCGAGCAATGCCCTCACACGCCACGTGCTCACCATTGGCGACCGTGACACGGAGGTGGTCACCCCCAGCTGGAGACAGGCCCAAACGGCGCAACACAGCCCCTTGGACAAAATTATGAGTGGAGCCGGTGTCGAAGAGGGCGAGGAAACTCTCGTCTTTGACGGTGACGGGGAGCAGCATGGCGTTGGGCGGCCGGATTCCTGCAACAGCATGGAGAGAAACGACAAGGGCGTTAGCAGCGTCTGCTGCATCACCGGCCACACCTTGGCCGGCCGGCTCGTCTGGAAAGGCGGCTGCGTCGGCTTCTGCAGCAGGCACCTCCCCGGCTGCCTCGTCGACGAAGTCCGTAGACTCGAGGTAAAACAGTCGGGGGCACACATGGCCCCGGACATAGGGCTCGTCGCAGTTGAAGCACAGCCCTTGACGGCGGCGCTCCAACTGTTCCGCCGGCGTGAGGCGACGGAACTGACGCACGGGAGGGGCGCCCTGCCCGCCCGCGGGGCCAGCGCCCAGCTGAGCTGGAGCCCCCGCTGCTGGTGGCGGGGCACGCGGGGGCAGGCCGGGACGAGGTGGAGGCCGGGCACCCCGCGGGGGTGGCGCCGTGGGCATGGCTGCCGCGCGACACTCGAAAGCCCGTGCCAAGTACATGGCCGTCTGGATGTCCTGGGGATCGCGCATCTCCACATCCACCCGAATGTACTCGGGAAGGCCCCCGACGAAGAGATCGGCCTTCTGTTTTGCCGAGACGCCACGTGCATGGCAGGACACCGCCTGAAAGCGGTCGGCGAACTCCTGGACCGTAGATTGGAACGGCAAGCGCCCCAACTCCGCCAGCCGAGTACCACGAACTGGCGGTCCGAAGCGTTGGCGGCACAGCTCGACGAAGCGCTCCCAAGAAGGCATGCCCTCATCCTGCTCGAGGGCGTAGTACCAGGTTTGCGCCAGGCCCCGGAGGTGGTACGACGCAATCCACGTTCTGTCGGAGGCCGGCCATCGTTGGCCCCGGAAGAATTGCTCGCAGTGGTTGAGCCAATTCAGGGGGTCTTCCGAGCCGTCGTACGTTGCGAACTCGAGGCGATGCGTCTTGGGCGGCAAGCGGTCGAGACCGCCCCCCATGGCCTGCTGAGGGCGCTCGTAGGGACCCTCCTGGTCGGCCCCAGGTGGCACGGCCGCGTAGGCCGCCACGGAGTCGCTGGTGTCGTGGAACAGCGGCCCGTCCACGCCGCCGTACAGGGTCCCTGCTGCATAGGGTCCCCCATGGGCGACCGTCGATGGAACCTGAGGGATGGTGGACCGAGGCGGCGCCGAGGAGTATAGCGGCGCGGTCATGGAGTGGTGCGCCGCCGAGGATCCAAGGGCCCAAGCCGGAATCGGCGACGGCGAGTGCGGAAATTGCAGCATATGGATCGGGACCTGGGACACCGACGGCTGAACGGAAGTCGACGGCGACGGCATGGAGTCCGTAGGCATCCCGTAGGGGTAAGTGATTTGCGGCACCGAGACGGATGAGGGCAACGGCAGCGGCGGATGAGGAGGATGTGACGGCTGTGGTGGTGGAACCACGTACTGGCCGCTCAGAAACGCCTTCATCATGTCCTGCAGTTCCTTCACGCCATGGCTGAGATTGACGATGGAGGTCGTCACCTCCTCGGGCGTTAACAGCCGCCGCGGCGCGACGGTGGTCGGCAAGGATTGGGAGGGCGGCACCACCAGAACGCCCGCCGTAGCAGGGGGCGCGGTGGAGGCGGTCGGCACCGGCGGGATCGCCGGCGATGGCGCGGCGGAGGAGACAGCGGGGGTGTCCATGATCGACAAGGTCTCTGGTACCAAGCTGATAGGAACCGAGGTTCCTCCTCTGACCGAGCGTAGGTTGTAGCGGTGGGTGATCGGGGGTCGAGGCTTAAACCGCGATGGACCACGGCGGGGCGCCGTGATCTCACGGAGGGAGAGGGTAGCGGCGCTACAGTACCGGCGCTACAGTGCCGCGGTACTGTTCACGGATGAGAGAAGCCGGCGGCTAGGGTTTCTCCCGGCTCCCTGAGGAAGCCGGAAACAATAATTGTTTCTGCTTAATTTCCTCAATAGAGTTTACAGGTATTTATATGTCTCTGAATAATAATAGAAAATAACTCTAATATTATGTAAAATATGATAAATATGGGCCTTAAGCCCCCTAACCCGCCGCATCCTCTAGCCACTGCTGGGCCTTCGCCTGGAGTACTGGATGCCGGTCATAACAGCATCGCTCATACTTTTTCTGTTGTGGTTCTGCAAATTCCAACCCTTATTTTATCACTTGTGCTTTCAGTTTATTGAATATATTTGAAATTTACAAAGTAATCCAAGAACTTTATAGGTGGTAAAATATGTGAAACTGCAGGTGGCAGATTGAGTATAGAAGTTCCAGAAATAATTCAAAAACATAAGTAAGAAAAGGAACAATGTGAATATTGTAAACTGAAACTAATACAGATCATGCCAAGAAAAGAATACAGATCATGCCCAGACTCACAGGAGCAAGCCCTGGTGTTGAGTTGAAAACTCAGACAGAAAAACAGTAATGCTATTTTCCTTTCAATTCTTCGTTCCGTTTGTGTTACATGAACTACCTATGCAGGAGAAATTATAGGTCCAATTTCGACCGTGTATGATAGTAGTACCTGAGAACGAAGGAGTTCCTTGTATGTCCCAAGCTCCCTGAAAGCAGTAGTAAACTTGGACATCACGGGCCCTGCAACATAGTAAAGAATATGGTTTTGAGACAATATGAATAGAGAAACACCATAAATGACTGTAAATTTGTAGCTATCAATTGTCATGCTATGCAATTTTAAATAGGAGAAATTTGATTAATTAACGAGTGCATGGATATGTACGTATCTGTACTATTTCTGTATTCTAAGATTCTGTTGTTCTGATCTACAGACATTAAAACAAATATGCCGTAAATATCCAAAATACTCAAAGTAACAGTGAGACAACTAGAAAATGGAAACAGAAAAAACGCACGTGTTGGGTTTCAACTCTAGCCTACCCCGACTTGCTTGGGACTAAAAGGCTTTGTTGTTGCTATTGTTCTACTAGATATAGATAGGATGGAAGGACAGAACACATTAGACAGAGGTTTGCTGACCTCCAATGGCAACACTAATAGGGTCATCCAGACCAGCACCAAATGCTTGCAGAGAATCTGCAAATGATAGATCCCCTGCATATGCCTCATCAAGTGATCCCCTGAAACTAAGGTGATTAGCAACATAATAAAAAAGCACTAGCTCATGGAACATTACAAAAACTAAAACACGAAACCTGGAACAGCAAAGTAAAGAAAAAAATATTGAATGTATTTCTTGAACTAAATGGAATTTTTGTGAAGGGGCCTTATCAGAAACTTATGCAATAAGACAGTACACATTTATGGCATTTGCCTCAAGTTATGTGCAGTTAGAAGGCCTCAAATGTATGCAAATGTGGAACAGGAGATAATCAAGAAACATACATGAATCTTTTACATCCTTTATGCAGGTTTGAGCACCGTTCTTTCAGTTCATCAGTATGTTGTTCCAAAGAATTGACCTGCAGGTATTGGAAATAAGTCGGGACAATAATTTAAATGCATGTATAGGTTTGTTTTGAAGTTCAAAAACAAGGTTTTGGGGGCAACAAACAGAGATAATTTGATAATTCTGGAGAGAAATTAGTGAGCCAAGTTACCCAGCAAAATTGTTAAGCCCAATGCCTACACCTCTTTTTTTGTTTGATTTCTATAAGAAACAGAATAGCAGGGATGTTTTTAAGAGGGGCCAATTTCATTATAAAATTTCCAGCAGGCTGATTCAACAAAAATGGATTGTTGTTGTTCCAGCAGGTGATTCAACAAAAATGAAACCATCAATTCGAAATGGGGAAACTAGTGTCCTCAGCAAAACAAAAATAAACAGGAAACCATTGTAAAAACTTGAGCCAAGCTGAAAATTTGCTCAAGCAAGCTTTACCCTTTGCACCATGTCCATCCATGAGCAAACTTCAAATAGGATCCACCCCCTTCTATTCAGATATGTTGTGCAATGCAACAGCAAATTTTGATCTTAAAAGTTGCGCCGTTGTCATCAAAGCGTTCTAACCCCTTCAAAGAAATCAACCCCGAACTATCTGAGGATGATTGACTTAATTCTCACCAACATGCCCAATTCGTCCAAACAAACACGGAAATCACGTGAAAACGCCAACTCTGCTCAGAAATCCCTGTGTTTCAAATCCAAAACGATCAACGCACACTGGATCAAGCTACCAAGCCGAGATCTCCCGCACACAAATGTTCCAAATCCGCCATAGCTCCGTCACAGCCACCCAGACTCCGACAACGGATCGAATCCTTCCATTCGACACACCCAAATCAACCCAAATCCAACTGACGACCGAGATTCCAAGAAACACGAAACAATGCCTCGAAGGGGCCGGATCAGGGAGGCCCCGTGGGCAGAGGGGCGAGGGGCGAGGGGCGAGTGGCGCCACCTGTTTGCGGAACATGGGGGAGTCCTCGAGCTTGGTGAAGGCCGCCATGTCCGTCCTCGTGGCGCGTGGAGGCGAGGCTGCTGCTGCTCTCTGGAAGCTCGTGGAGATCTGGGCGGGAGGGAGGAAGGAGGAGAGAACCAGAGAGGAGGCGGTCGGGCATAGCTGCCGGTTTCCTGTACGCCGTAGTGCGGTGGCGCTGTGCTGGTGCGGGCTGTGCAGTGTCGGGGTTAGATGGGTTGGGCTGGGTTTTGAACCCAATCGCATTTCACCGAATTGGTGGGCTGCGGAGTGTAAAATGGGATGGGCCGACTTAGCTGGTCTCGGGCTCTTGGCGGGCTCACGAAGTCGAAAAAAGCGTGCCTTCCAGCTTTTTTTCTTAAAGTTTCGTTCTTTCAGTATCCAGTTTACCAATTAACTTTCCTAAAAAAAAAAGTTTACCAACCAACTTAATTCGAGATAATTCCTTTTTTATAGTGAATTTGATATTGCTAACCACACGCCCATGCTGTCTGAGATAATTTTTGTTGTTCAGTTCAGCTAAGGTTTTCGGATTCAAATACGACCAAAATGGATGGATCTTGAAAAATTTAGATTGGAATTCACTTATTTTGACCAATCAAAACATCTTGTTTAGCTAATATCTTATCAAATTTCGGCCAAAATCAAGAGGAGGCAGAGTGTATTATAATTTGGTAAGAGTTTGCACTTTTATATTGAAGGAATAACTCTTGCAAGTTTGTTTGAACTCCAGATTATACTAAAAATTTAAATCGATCCGAAACTTTTGAGTGATACAATGTCATTTCAGGTCTCATCGAGATAGGTGAATTTCGATGCAACTCGATTGTTTTGGACCGCTATTTAAAAGCTATTAACGGTTCAAGATGAGATGATGACCCGACTTTGTTTGAAAATCATTTATATGATTGAAGAGAGTTATTATAGCATATTAGTAACACCTTTCATCAAAGATTGATGCAGTGTGCTACTGAACACTAAAGATAGCATGTTCGCTTGAACTTATCAGTCGTACCGTTTTAGCGAAATAACAGTGTTTTTCTCTCACAACAAATCAGCATCAGCCGTTTTTTCAGCTAGCCGAACAGGGCCTCGTCAAAAACAATATAAGCCGAAGACGTCGTTGAGGCCCATGATTCAAAAAGACTCCTTTAATTTAAGTTCCACTTGCCACGTACTTCGTATTCGTAACTTTTACCTTCTTCAACTTCTTCCTCACCTGGTTCATTGTAACAAGGATGAAGTAGTTAGGTCACACTGAACTTAACACTTGTCAATGCCCTTGCGAGACTGGGGAGATTGGTTGGTGCACCTTCAGGGCCTGTTTGGATGTTTCGTGATTCTTTTCACATGTAATAGCATTATTACACCTTTTTATTTTCTCCATGGTCAACCGCCGTCTCTGTTTGATCCACCACATCATGAGGTCCGTCGAAGCTCTTTGAGTGAATCCGTCTCCGATGTGGTGTGTTTGTGCCTCAGCCATCTACAATTAGGAATCATGACCCATTCCTAGCTGACCTAAGCCAACTACAATACGAGTCGTGTACATGCATATACGAGCCCGGTCATAGCCTCAACTGTCAACTGTTAGGTTTGATCTCCCACCAGTTAGGCCCAACGGCCTTTTGGGTCTTGTTCTCGCGCCCTGATCGGGGGCGCCCAACCCTACATGGTTGGTGGGCCCCCGTCGCACAGCGCTATAAAGGAAAGGTGGGGGCCGGGGCTCGCAGTACGAGGTTCACCGCGCCGCCAGTCACCCCACCGACATCCTAACCCTAACCCGATCTTGAGAAGGGGCGCTGCCAGCGACGGGAAGCACCACCGACGCCGGCAACGCCACCCCGACGCACACGCCGCCGCCAAGGACGCCACTGCATCGACTCCTCTCTCTCTCCACCGAACATCGCTGGCGGCGCGCAGATGGCGTCCGCCAACGAGATCCCAGCCGGTGCTTCGACCACTACGGCTTTTGATGGTCTGCTACCTCTCACTCCCCTTCTCTCTGTCTCTCTGTAAATCTTGAACATGTATTCCTATTCTATTACTATGTATCCCGATCTGATGAATATGACTAAAAGAAAGCCAACAATGGTATCAAAGTCACGGTTAGAGAAGAAATCAGATCGGGGTAAGAAAGGAAATGAAACTGACCGATCTGATGCGGATCGGGAAAAAGAAAATAGAAAGAAGAACCCTAGACCTAAATCCTTCCGGATAAGAGAAAACCCTAGACCCAAATCCGAAAGAGGGAAGAAGGGGAAGAAGAAAGAAAGGAAAGAATATGAACGAACCCTAACCCTAACCCTAGTTTCCCATTCGGATGAACCCGAAAAGAACAACTCAAATCAGAAAGGGGAAAGTGGAGGACGGATCTACCTCGCCGTGCGTCGGATGAACCTTCGCCGGCGCGGGAGAAGAAGCCGAGCCGGGGGCGCTGGCTCGCCGGGCTCGGCCAAGGAAGCGCCGCGGCCAGGCCGCTCGACGGCGGCGTGCACACCCATTGGGGAGCACGCGCGCCGACGAGGGGGCCGGCGACGGCGCCGAGGCTCGCTCCACCGCCCGCTCGCTCGTCGTCGCTCGCTCTCGATTGCGGCTGCACTGCGGCTGAAGAGAGAAGAGAGAGCGCGGCGAAGAAGAGAGAGGGAAAGGGCAGGGGTGAATGCGCTAGGGTTTCCAGGGCACCGCCGCGGCGATGTTTTTGATCCGGCCGAAACGGACGCTCGAGATTGGATGGGCCAACTCGAGGCCCAGGCGGGCGCGAGCGCGCGCAGCACTTTGCCGGCCCAGGCCCAGGTTGCGGCCTGGGTGTGGCCTGCGCGCGCGCGGAGGTCTGGGCCGAGCCGGCTTTTGCCGTCTTGGGCCGCGCTGGGCTGAAATGAAAGAAGAAAAATTTTGTTATTATTTTCTAGGAGCAATTTTAATGCATATTTTTTATGAATTTGAATTATTTTGATACAATTTTTCTGTGCAAATTTTATCCAATGATACTTTGCTCAGAAAACAGTAAATTTTTTAGTGCTTCTGGAAAATAATAATATGAAAAGATTATTAATGTTTCCGCTGTGCATGATAATTTTCGTTCTCTTTTGATTAAATTTGAACCAACGGGATAATTTAATTTTAAGAGAAATGGATTTCTGATAATTTTGATGAGATTATGATGTTGTTATTTTCTGACCAACGTTGTTAATAACAATATTATAATTTTGATCCATGAGAAATTATGCATTAATTTTACTTCTGCCCAACGGTGATGTAAAATATTTTACATGGATGAATTATAAGTTTTAATTTGACCAACGTTGAGTTAAAGCATGAAATTTTATGTATAAATGTTTCTTACTTATTCTGGTGTGATTTCAGGAGGCAAATGCATTGTGAACATTGCCAATATCCCGACACTCAATGGGACCAATCACTGTGTGTGGCGGGAGAAGTATGGATTGGAACTTGCATTGGGAGAGGTCGATTTTGCCATCACCTCACCATGTCCTACTGAGCCAGAGGACCCGGTGAGAGGTGAAAATGAATCTGACGCTGATTTCACTGCTCGAAAGCGTGATCATGCTGAAATAAGAATGAAATATGACCTTAAACATAGGCAATGGACTCTCTCCAACTGCAAGTGTATGTTGGTGGCCAAAGCCACCATAGAAGAACAAATAAGGGGCTCAATCTCTGAATGTGCTACTGCCAAAGAATATCTTGAGAAAATCAAGAGTCAGTTTACTGAGTCTACCAAGGCCACAACAAGTTCACTGATTAAGAAGCTTGTGAATGAGAAATTCACTGGTGGTAGCATAAGAGAGCACATTTTGAAGATGAACACTACGGCATCTAAGCTAAAGGAAATGAATTTGAAGGAGGAGGATTTCCTGATTCATTTGATTTTTGCTTCTTTGCCAAAAGAATATGACATCTTCATTGTGAACTATAATATGCAGCCCGAAAGATGGGGCATAGAAAGACTCATCTCAATGTGTGCTCAAGAAGAGGAGAGGATAAAGTCCTCATAAGGTGAATCCGCTCATTTTGTGAAGGATAACAAAAGAAAGAACTTTAATGGCAAGAATTCTAAACCACAAGAGAAACCTAAGTGGGATAAGGCCTCTTCCTCCAATTCACAGGGAAAGAAACCCCAGGATTCTGAGAATCAGTAGTATGGTGGAGCTGAAAAAGATTAGTGCAAGCACTGCTTCAAGAAGGAACACTACAAGAGAGATTATCCAGACTTCCTGAAATCTCTGCTAAAGAAATGTGATGAATTTATTACATTTGTAGATGAATCCCTATATTTATGTTATGATAAATCCACTTGGTGGGTTGATTCAGGTGCAACTACTCATGTTGCAAATTCCTTACAGGGGTTAAGTGGGACGAGAACCTTGCAAAGAGGAGAAAGAACGATTAAAGTTGCAAATGGAGTGCAAGCCAATGTTGAAGCCATTGGAGTTTTTTCTTTAGAATTAAATAATGGTTTTGTACTTAGACTTAAAGAAGTACTTTATGTTCCCTCTTTGCGTAGAAATTTGATAAGCGTTTCGAAACTTGATGATGATGGAATTGGTTGCCATTTTGGTGATGGCAAGTGTAAGATACTGGTTAATAATAAATGTGTTGGTCTTGCCTTCCGACAAGACAAGCTTTATTTATTATCTCTTGCTGAGAATGCGAACAATGTATGCGATGAGAATATGAATGATTCCCCATCTGCGGATGTAACTAAGAAGCGGAAGAGAATTGATACTGTCTCTTTGAAATTATGGCATTGTCGCTTAGGCCATATTTCGAGGGGGAGAATGGAACGATTGGTTAAGGAATCAATTCTCCCGCACTTAGACATTTCAGATTTAGAACAATGTATTGATTGCATCAAAGGAAAGTATGTCAAGAAAATTAAGAAAGATGCCAAACGAAGCACAGGAATTTTAGAAATAATCCACACAGACATATGTGGTCCTTTTCCTGTGAAAAGTGTGGATGATTATGACTCGTTTATAACATTCACAAACGACTACTCTCGTTATGGCAATATTTATCCAATTAAAGAAAGATCGGAAGCATTGGATAAATTCAAAATATTTAAAGCTGAAGTCGAAAATCAGCACAATAAGAAAATCAAGATAGTACGATCAGACCGAGGTGGAGAGTACTATGGGCGACATACCCCATATGGCCAAATTTCTGGACCATTTGCAAGGTTCCTATAGGAAAATGGCATAGTTATTCAGTACTCCACACCGGGAGAGCCTCAGCAGAATGGAGTGGCTGAAAGACGCAACCGTACCTTAATGGATATGGTAAGAAGCATGATGAGTTACTCCACATTACCGATTAGTTTATGGATGGAGGCACTGAAAACCGCCATTCACATACTTAATCGAGTACCAAGTAAATCGGTGCCTAAAACACCGTATGAATTATGGACAGGAAGAGAACCCTCACTTAACTATTTGCGTGTGTGGGGCTGTCCAGCTGAGGCAAAAGTGTTTAACCCAAACATAGGAAAGTTAGACTCCAAGACAGTCAGCTGCCATTTTATTGGCTATCCAGAAAGATCAAAAGGATATCGCTTCTATTGTCCTAACAGACATACGAAGATTGTAGAAACAAGACACGATGTGTTCTTGGAGGATAACATAATCAGGGGGAGCATGGTAGCATGAGAAATCAGCCTACAGGAGAAGCGGGTACATGTACCCACTCCGATGGTTGAAGAACCATTCTTCACGCTACCTGCTGCTGTTGCACCGATAGTGCAGGACACTGTAGTGCCAACACCTGTTGCAAGTTCTTCCGTGGCGACAATGAATAAACATGAGGAATCTATCCTTGAGGAACCTATCCTTGAGGAACATATAGAACCAAATATTACACATGAGGAAGAACAACAACAGCCAAATGTGGAACAAGTGCCGGAGGCACCTAGAAGGTCTCAAAGAATAAGAAGATTAGCTATTACTGATGACTATGAAGTTTATGAAACAGAAGAATGTCAGATGGGGGATGATCCCACCTCATTTGAAGAAGCCATGAGAAGCGACCACTCATCAAAGTGGCTTAAGGCCATGAGAATGTCCGGGCACGGCATGTGCGGCCGTAGTGCCATAAATGGCGAGGCGACGGCATCGACAGCGGGGGCAAGGCCACACGCGTGGTGGCGAGCAGGACATCAGCAACATCGCAGCGCAAGGTAGGGAGGATAGCGGCAGCAGCTATGCGGCGATGGATGGGGCAGTCACGCGGTAGGGCAGCAGCGCTGGGCCAGCGGCGGGCGCTGCAGCCAGAGATGGCTAGGCCATGGCCAAGCTGAGGGCGGCCCTAGCCCACCAGCGTGCGGCCACACGCGAGCATGGCTTGACCAAACATGGCCACGACGAGCACCGGAACGCGGTGACCGTGCACTCTAGACTGAGCAACCAGAAACGTGTTGCCCACAAATTTTAAAGCGAAGTAAAGGCTGCTGATCAACACGACTGGGGTTCAACCAATTCCACTAACCCTAAGCCGATACTAACAGCGACCTAGCAAAGCAATTCTCATGACCAGAGAGCAATCAAAAAGGGAGATAAAAGGATGCCAACATGAGTCCGTCACGCTGAACGCCGGTTTACGAACAGAGCGCTAACAACATGGTCTACAACTCGTTTTAATGAAGTTCGGACAATTTTTGCAACACCAACGAAAAACCAAACTAGTCCATGAACTACACCATGTCAAGGTACTCGTTATGATGCAACCAACAGTACAAAAATATGGATCTAGTTTTTAAGAAATTTAATCAACATTTAAATGCTGAAACAGCATCGTTATTAGGTTTTTAGACAGGTCATTCTAGTTCTAGAAGCTGAAATTGAATTCCACATTCAATTCTCGAGCTATCAAAAATACTATTGAACAACATCTATTCACCAAAACAAAAGTTGTATTTTCATCTACTAAACTTGTACTTCAAATTTTATTTAAGTACTAAATACAAGTTATATTTTATTTTTGTTTATAAAAATTGTTTTTCATGCTTAATCAAATAGGACAAGCCACTCACTATTTATTTGCTAGAATTGCTATTAGGCATTTTAAGCATTTTCTTCATACTTTTCCAAAACAAACCCTAAACAACTTTTGTTCCCAAGATTATTTAAAAGCTTTTAAGTACCAAAGAAAAATTGATTAGCAACACTTATTTGATTCTTTTATTCATAAAAGTAAGTCACACCAGGTTCACCTTACCATTTCATGTAAGAATTTATTTTAAAATCCTATAAAATGCATACGCTAGGGTTTAGGATACATGGTTATACTATTATGTAACACCCGGGGTGTTACATAATAGTATAACCATCTATTCTAACCTCGATCATGCACTTCTCTACACAACCTTTGAGCGGTAAAATGAAATGCCCTACAAGTATACCTTTGCCTTGCACATTCCATTCCATCTCTTTCATCGTTGATGCAACACATGCACCAACCAAT
Organism: Miscanthus floridulus; assembly: GCF_019320115.1. Lineage (NCBI taxonomy): Eukaryota > Viridiplantae > Streptophyta > Magnoliopsida > Poales > Poaceae > Miscanthus > Miscanthus floridulus. The sequence goes on from NC_089586.1 coordinate 92,653,306, forward strand.
CACTAAATGATATGATCTACTTCATATCATCACATGACTGTATTGGTTCATCGATCTTGACTTCACTTGCTCTTCACCGTTGTCTCGGTCCATCGACGCCAATTCATCACTCAACTTGCCCTTCACTCTTGCAACCGGTCCGTCGAGCCAAGTCTTGTCTTGATCTTCTCCACCTTGATCCCATGACTTCATGTCATGTCTCATATGCAATGAGCCCCTTCATCACATGTGTGAGCTTTGCAACGTCTCTGAGCCATTTTCACCTCCATGGCATATGTTGCTCACACACATGTACCTGTGGACTAATCACTCGTGTATCTCACATTAAACACAATTAGTCCACCTAGGTTGTCACTCAATTACCAAAACCAAACAAGGACCTTTCAGTCTCCTCTTGAGTCATGTCTTCTTTTTCTTCAGGAGATTTTTCCTGAATTATTATTTTCTCGATTTGACCACCTTGATCTTTGCTCCCTTCCATTTTTAAGGATTTTTATCTTTGAAACCCAATGGTCTACCACGTTTTATAGTAGCCTTTGACTCATTAGTAGTAGACGGTTGTCCCTCTTGGACATTAATTTTTTCAGGAGCATTAGCAGCTGGAATATATGACTTAGTCACTCTTTTTAAGTCTGTAAAAGCATCTGACAAATTATTTGCTAAACTTTGTAATTGAATTATCCTTTGAATTTTTTGCTCATATTGTTTTGTACGAGGATCAAAATGAGATAACGATAATTCATTCCACCTTATTTCTCTATTCAGCTGTTTATTTTCTCCCCCTGTTGTTGGGAAATTTGACTCATCAAAATGACAATCAGCAAATCTTGTTATAAATGTGTCTTCCGTTGATGGTTCAAGATACTTTATTATAGATGGGGATTCATACCCAATATATATTCCCAACCTTCTTTGAGGTCCCATCTTTGTGCGTTTTGGTGGAGCAATTGGGACATACACCACACATCCGAAAATTCTTAGATGGAAAATATCTGGCCCTTTGCCAAAAACCAATTGTAGAGGGGAAGAACTATGATAACTTATTGGCCTAATGTGAATTAATGCAGTTGCATGCAAAATAGTATGTCCCCATGCAGACATTAGGAGTTTTAACTTCATAAGTAATGGTCTCGCTATTAATTAGAGACGTTTAATAAATCACTCTGCAAGACCATTCTTTGTATGAACATGTGCAACTGGATGTTCAACACTTATTTCGGTCGACATGCAATATTCATTGAAATTATCTGATATAAATTCACCGCCATTATCCAAACGTATAGTTTTGATCGGATTATCCGGAAATTGAGCTCTTAACTTGATTATATGAGCCAACAACCACGCAAATGCTACATTGTGGGTCGATCGTAAGGAGACGTGTGACCATCTAGTTGATGCATCAATTAAAACCATGAAATATCTAAATAGTCCACTTGGTGGATGAATTTGTCCACATATATCTCCTTGTATGTGCTCCAAAAAAGCGAGGGACTCATGTTCAATTTTAGCCGGTGATGGGCGCACAATCAGTTTTCCTTGAGAGCATGCGATGCATGGGAAGTCATTCAATTAAAGAATCTTTTCGTTCTTCAGTTTATGCCCGCATGAACTATTAATAATTTTTCGCATCATTACTGATCCGGGATGGCCTAGCGGGTCATACCAAATAATAAAATTGTTATGGTTGGTAAACTTTTGTTCCACCATCATATATGACTCATTCTCTTTGAGTCTTGTATAGTATAAATCAGAAGGTAATTCTGGTAATTTTCAACACATACTTTTTTCCTGATGATATCTTTGTAATGTTGAGGTACTCCACGTTACTCTCACACATTGTCTCTATATGTTAGCCATTTCGGCGTATATCTTTAAAGCTCAACAAATTTCTTTGAGACTTTGGAGAATAAAGTGCTTTGTTTGTCTACCTTTGTCCCACAAGGTAACATTATTGTGGCTCTTCCTGAGCCCTCTATTAATTTAGCACTTCCAGATATAGTATGAACACCTGCATCTTGCAATGTAAGATAGGAAAAATGCATTTTACTCTTCAAGATAGCATGTGTTGTTCCACTATCTACGATATATATATTTTCTTCACTTATAAGCTCTTGGTTCATCCATTCTCTTCAAAATAAAACGTACTAATAAACATTACTATCTATTGAAAAACAATTATTATGTAGTGAAACATACAAAAATGAATACTAATTAAATACAAACATAATACAAATTTATTTATTACTTTATAAGATGAAACATGCTTCATTAATACTACTCATTTATTCTTGGACGAAGAAATCAGAAATATCAAGATGAGTTGTGGTGTTGTGGTCATATTATCCGATATCTGTCGCACTAAATATATTATCATAAAAAATATTATCACCACTACCACTTGCAAAGTTTGTCTCCATCTTTTTGTTCTTTTTCTCGAGTGATTCTTAATAGAGATCAACAAGATTTTTTTGGTGTGTGACAGTTGCGTGCCCAATGAGATCGTCCACCACAACGATGGCATGCATTTTTTGTTTCATCAATTTCGCCTTTATCTTTATCTCCCGTTTCTTACCTTTTATAGAAATTTCCTGTGTTCTTGAATTGAACACCATAATTTTCTCTGCCACGACCATGTACGTATCCACGACCACGCCTACGTCCACGTCCGCGGCCACGACCACGACCACTGTCCACTCCTACTATTTTGATTATCATATCTTGCTGCATTTACTTCAGGGGATGAATTTGAACCACGTGTCTCATGGTTTTTCATCAAAAGTTCATTGTTTTGTTCAGCCACAAGTAAACAAGAAATAAGTTCAGAATATTTCTTGAATCATTTCTCACGGTATTGCTGTTGAAGCAACACATTTGATGCATGGAATGTAGAGAATGTTTTCTCTAGCATCTCTTCATCTGTTACTTTTTATCCACACAATAGTAACAGTGATGTAATTCTAAACATGGCTGAATTGTATTCAGAAACACTTTTATAGTCTTGCAACCTTAGGTGCAACCACTCATAACGAGCTTTAGGGAGGATCACTGTTTTCTGATGATCAAATCTTTCTTTTAGTTTGTTCCAAAGTACAAGGGGATCCTTATCAATAAGGTATTCAGCCTCTAGTAACCAACTACGCTTTATGCAAACATAAAATTCTTAGAGACGCTCTAAGTTTCCATAAAATAGATGGACCCACCTCACTTTATGCAAACATACGTATACACACGTCTAAAAATTTGTTAGGTATGATTCGATACAACATGGAGTTGCTCCATGCCAATTAGCACTGTCAGATCAATGGCCCTGTTTGGATCCAGGGGTTAGAGCTAGTTTGTGCTAGTTTGAGCTCAACTAGCCCAAAAGTATCCAAACAAGAGGGCTAGAGTGGGTTATTTGCAACTAGCCCACCCAAAAAAACTATCCCTCAAAAGAGGTGATTATTTGGGCTAGTTCCGGTGGGGCCCACTGAAAACTATTATTTTTTTTATTACTCCACCGGTCCACCCGCACCGGATCCTCGGCACTCCCATCCCCCATCGCGAGTAGCTTCCCCCATTCGCGACTCGCGCCGCCGCCGGTCCCAGCCGCGCCGCCGCCGCTTCAATCCGCCAAAGGAGCAGCGCCGGCGGCCCCCCGGAGGCGGATCTCTGTCGCCCGCGCCGCCTCCCTCCCTCCCGTCGCGCCCTTCCCCTCCGTCGGCGAGCGATGGACGGAGACGGATTCGACTTGTGGAGCTCGCAGCCGTCGGCGAGCGGCCCTGCCCGCGCCGGTCTCGACCTCAACTCGCAAGCGCCGGCGGCGGAGGGGTTCCCGGGGATTCGGCTGTACGAAGACTTCCTCCAGGCCGACGACGTCGAGGTCCTTCCTGGACGCGGCAGGGGTTCCGGCCTCCCTCCCTATCGCCCACCGCGTGCCGGAGCAGGAGACGCGTGGGCGACTCCGGCACCCCAGCATGCCCGACAACTACTCTTTGGCGGCTCCTCCTCGGCGGCAGCCGATCGCGGAGGAGGAAACGGTGGCGGCTACACCGGCAGGTCGTCGTCGGGGGCAGGCGCTGGTGTTCGGCAGCGCGCGAACTCGACCGCCGCAGCAGCCGGCCGGCGTCCCCAGCGCACCAACACGGCTTCTCGTGGCAGCGGTGGCCAGGGCGTACCGCTTCCCCGAGCACCGAGGGCACCGAGGGCACCGAGGAGTGGCGTCCGTGGGCAAGCATCCGGCTCCGGTGGTACCTTCGACATTGACGATGAAGCAATGGAGGATAACGTGGAGGAGTTAGCGAGCTCCGGCGGTCCCCCGGTGAGCCATTCCAGTCGAGCCCAATGGAATGATGCAAATAATGCTTGCTTGTTAGAATTGTGCATAGAGCAACGTAGAGCAGGAACGTATAATGGTTCACAAATGAGTGGTGAAGGGTATCAAGCCGTTGTCGATGGCTTACTTGCCAGAAGAAGGTTGGTGTACACCCGTGGACAAGTGAAGAACCAAATAGGCGTACTCAAACACACCCACGCTTTCTGGCGCTACTTGCAAACGCACACAGGGTTGGGGAGGAGACCAGATGGATCCATTGATGCAGATCATGATTTATGGCTAACTCATACAGAGGTACAATATTACTTAGCATATTTTTGTGCTCTCATATGCTTGGTTACTCTATGCTTGCTTCGAATTTGATCTTACATGTTTGGTTCTGCAAAATGTGCACTTTCATCTTAGATGCCTGTAAATGCTTGGTTCTGGTTCTTACATGTTTGTGTTATCAACGAATAAAATGGATTACATCTTGGTACTGATGCACTAAGGACAATAGCTGGTGATTTTTCAGATGTCACAGGTCATTCGATTAGTTCCAGTCATTTGACAGTGTGCGTATTGAAACAAAAGTTCTTATTTCCAGGTAGCCATGTCCTGTTCTTCATGGCTGCTGCTATCTATTTGCTGGTCACAAAGCCAGTTTTATACTTTTATACATCTATATATAATTATTAAAAGAATCAAAATTTGAACCAACACTATCAATGAATAATTTGCAGTGCCAGCCACTGCCTGAACCAACACTGTTATTATTTCTGCATGTTTATTTCTTGATCGATTCAGCATATGAACTTTGGCCGCAGGCCAGGTTTCTTGAGGCTTGTCAGGAACGAAACGTCAATTGCTTCTGAGTTGAGCTGTCCGTTCTGACTTTGTTTTCGTGATCGACAGATTCGGATCAGACCAGACACTCTAGAGGCCAATCTTTAGTCATCTTTCGTCTATGAGGGAGAACGACCTTCTCATGTAGTAGTAGAAAAGATCAATTCAAATGGCTCAGCGATCGGATTAGTGTTTAGATATACTCTTTAGAACTGGTCATTATTGCCACCAACTGTGGTTGGGCTGTCAGTTTTCATCATATGTGGAGTCAATGTAAACAACTGATAACTATTTTGCTGTGCTCTCATAACTAGTTTCTCATAACTAGCTGATATTTTTCATCTTTATTGTAAACAGCTGATATTCTCCTGTCATAACTAGTTTCTAATCAACTTTTGTGCTCTCATATCTTAACAGAAAAAACCATACTTAAAGAAGCTTCTGACGAGTCCTCCAGCAAACGAGGACTTGCTTGATGAACTGTTCAGAGGGTACACTGTGGATGGCACCACAGCCTTTGTGCCTGGTGATGATTATGGTGACAATGAGGGGCAAGATGCAAGGACAGAAGATGATGAAGAAGAAGAGTTTGCACAAACACCTACAAGTAGAAGCAGCCAGAGGAGTCAGAGGGGCAAGAGGGCATTGAACAGCACTACAAGCACTTTGACCAGTCCAGTGAAGAGGAGCAAGAGCCCAATGGTGAAGATTGTGAAGGACATAGCCAGTACCTTCAAAGAATCTGTCGCAGCCAACACTAAGCAAATCCAGAAACGTGCAAATGACAAGGCTGCATTTTCTGTCAAGAGGTGTCAGGAGCTGGCATTTGAGTGTGGCGTTGAGAAAACCGTTGACTCTGTCTATGCTATGTCCAAGATGTTCGAAACAGAGTACCAAAGGGAGTTCTTCTGTGGCCAGTTAACTCCTGAGCTTAGGTTGGGTTACTTCAAGAAATGGTGCAGGGACAAGAATTTGGAGTAGTTAGGATCTTTTCGGTCCATGTGTGTTGAACCTATCATATATGTGTGAACTATTATATGTGCATGTGAACTATTATCTGTGTGGTGTAATGATACTTTATGCTATGTGTTGAACCTATTTAAATTAATCTATGAGCTGTGATGTCAAGTGTTGAAGTATTAATTTATTGAATTAATTTGCTTACCCTGGTTCAAGTTTTATGCTATGTGCTGATAGTTTGTTACATGTGTTGAAGCAGGAAGTTGATCATGGCCCCATGATTGAGGAAGAAGAAGATGATGGAGGTAGCTCAAGTGAGGATGAAATTATATCCATGTGCCGCAACAATTTGGTGCAGCAACAAAATTTGATTCTGCAGTTGGTACCTATCTTGGGTATGTACTCTGATAACTACTTCCTGAAACTACCTAAGAGGGTAACTGGAGATTCTGGTTTGGATTGGGTGCATGAGACACTAGCCCGAGAAACCCAATGTTATAACATGTTTAGGGTTGAGAGACCTTTATTTTACAGGTTGCATAATACTTTGGTCCAGAGGTATGGGTTGAAGTCCACTAAAAAAATGACATCTGTAGAAGCTCTTGCTATGTTTTTATGGATTGTTGGTGCACCACAGTCAGTTAGACAGGCTGATAATCGTTTTAGGAGGTCTCTGGAGACAGTAAGCAGGACATTTAACATAGTTTTGAGGTGCCTCCTTAGGTTAGCACATAACAACATTAAACCCAAGGACCCAACATTTCTAGAAGTGCACCCAAACTTAGAAAATCCAGCATTCTGGCCACACTTCAACGAGTGCATAGGAGCTATAGATGGGACACATGTGAAGGTTGTGGTGGATAAGAGTAAGAGAGTTCCATACTTGAACAGGCACAATGAGACCAGTCAGAATGTGCTTGCTGTTTGTGATTTCGACATGAGATTTACCTTTGTCTTGTCGGGATGGCCTGGTTCAGCACATGACATGAGAGTTTTCAAAGATGCCATAACTACTCATCATCACAAATTTCCACATCCACCGCCAGGTTTGCTACTTGAACTTTCTTGCAAAATTTTTTATCCAATTACACTTGTTCATCTAAGTCTCATTGTGTGCCTTTGAAAATATGTAGGGAAGTATTATGTGGTTGATGCGGGGTACCCAAACCGGCCGGGCTACCTTTCACCATACAGATGTACAAGGTACCATGTGGAGCAATGGCTAAACGGCCCGCCGCCACAAGGTATGAAAGAAACCTTCAACCATGCACATGCCAAAGTTAGGAATGTCATAGAGCGAACTTTTGGAGTGTTGAAGATGAAGTTTAGGATTTTGTTGAACATGCCAAGATTTCCAGAGGAGAAGCAAACTAGAATTATTGTTGCTTGTATGGCTCTTCATAATTTTATTCGAGAGAGCAGAATTGCGGATAGAGAATTTGATGCCTGTGATGCGGATGAAAATTATAACCCAATGCCTAGTTCTTCGGCATCAGCATGGCCAGAAGATGAACCTCTTGTTGAAGATGTGAACATGAATGCCTTCCGTGATGAATTAGCTCATGATTTGTTTCATGGAGTGTAATTTTTTTTTGTTTAGCTTGATTGAGGACTTGTAAGTTTGAGTGACACATCTCATATGTATGGAGAAATTAAAATTTATTGTGATTTCGATGCTTGATTTGTACAAATAATGTATTTGTATCATCCGTGTGCGGGAGGAGGCCACACAAGAGCCTGCCACACCAAATCCGGCTGAAAGATGGTTTAAATGAGTCAAATGATTAGAAAAGTACATTTATTGTTAATCTAACTCTTGCATCCAAACACCTCTTAGGCTAGAGTTAGTTCATGGCTAGTCTAGAGCTAGAAACTAGCTCTAACCTCTAGCCAAGTTAGAGTATCCAAACAGGGCCAATATATAGGCTCCACATCAAAGACGGATCCTGAACTAAACCATCGTGATCGCACTTTAAATTTCTTTGATATAATTCAGTGTGACACACTGACACGATACTACTTTATGCTGCTTAGACAAGAGCGAATCTGGTCGTACCTGGGCCGGCCCATGAACCTTATTGCATAGGGCGTAGACAGAGAGGGCCGTGACTTTTTTTTTCAAGGCAACCACGTTGTTTGTGCACAGGAATTTGACTCCTGAGCTCGGCCCCACGGGTGTTCCATTACGCCCTGTACATGCTCGGCGGATTCTGCACGAACCCAATCGCTTGGGTTGCGCTCATGTAAAGATCGCTCTACGATACCAGCTTTCTGGTGGCGTAGCGTAATGCCGTAATGCGTTCGTCTCCGTCCTTGGCCTGCACACGGCCGCTCTTAACAATCTATCGAGAAAATCTGTGCCCACAACAAACGTCAGTGGCAGCGAACAGCTGCAGTAGCATAAGCCGGTTTTGTCAAATCGACGAGCTGGCGTGGCCTTGATTTCCTTGTCACGGGCCTGTGATCTTCATGAGCTCTACGAGGACGACAAATCCACTGCCAAAAAAACACTGCGTGCTGAATGAAATAAAACGAGTTATGGTAGCACATGCACTGCAATGCAAATATGGATCACGGAGCTGTAAAATCGTGATGCGAATCTAGTAATAAATAGTGTTCCGTGAGACAAAATAAGCTGGGGCTGAAACAGGCCAGAAGTGGAACAGCCGAACACGCCGAATCTCGCCAGCTGAATCTCATTGATCAGAATATCAGATGGGCAGGCAGACAAATATGGATCGCACGGAGTCTGCAGAGATATCCGCTGTCGCAGGTGCTCATTTAAGAGAGATCCTTCGATACGGAAAAGGAGACGAGACCTCCTGTCCTGGGCGGTGCCAGGCGGGGAGGAGTAAATACCTGCGTCTCCTGTGCGCTGTGCCCCTCCCGTTCGCAGCAAGAATTCAAGAAAAGATCCTCGGCGTTACTCGCTCGCTCTCCCCGCCGCACGAACGCGAGCCACGTGTGCATCGCCCCGTATCAGATCAGAGCTCACCGGCCGGACCTGGCCCGTATCGAGATCTCGCGGATTCACCCGCCGCACAGCCGCACTGGGATCTCCTGACCGATCGCTTCCGTTCCACCTTCCGTAACAGGCAAGAAGCCCCCGCCGCCCGCGTGTATATAAGCGCGCGGCGCCGGCCCGTGGCTGGGTAGTAAGACGGCGGCGGCGTCGACAGGGGTCTTGCGCTAGCTGATCGATCGCTCTTCTCACGCGCCGCGCTATTCGCAGTGTGAGCGGAGCGACTACCGAGCTTTGAGATGGCCAGCGTCGGTGGAGCAACGGTCGCCGTGGCGGCGGCCGGCGGGGATGGGGGCGTGGGGGCGATGCCGCACGTCCTCGCGGTGGATGACAGCTCCGTCGACCGCGCCATCATCGCTGCCATCCTCCGGAGCTCCCGGTTTCGTGGTGCGTGTTGCGTGTGATGACACTGTTGCGTTGCAAGCTGTGGGCGGGCGGGCGCTCTTGTGGTTTCAGCACTTTACTGCTTGATTTTCAGTTCTTCATGTAAGTTGTTTTGGTCCTGTGATCGTGCAGTGACGGCGGTGGAAAGTGGGAAGAGAGCCCTGGAACTGTTAGGCACGGTATGTCATATACTAACTGTGTTTTTTTTTTTTACTAATTCTCTGTCTCAGATTTTGATTTGGCGTTCTTTTACACGGGGATTTGTATAGGAGCCGAACGTGAGTATGATAATCACTGATTACTGGATGCCAGAGATGACGGGATACGAGCTCCTCAAGAAGGTCAAGGTAATAATAATCTGACGACTAGTCCATTCTGCAATGTAAAATCTGAGCCTTTTTACATCGCTAACTGATGAAAAATCTGTGCATGCATGCAGGAGTCATCCAAGCTGAAGCAGATCCCAGTGGTGATCATGTCCTCAGAGAACGTCTCCACCAGAATCAGCAGGTAATAAGCAATCCTCATCGTCATAGCAAAGATGTACCCGTAGCAGCACCCATACCTACACATCTAACTCTTGTTTTGCCCTCCGTGTCTAATCTAATCAGATGCCTGGAGGAAGGGGCAGAGGATTTCCTGGTGAAGCCCGTCCGCGCGTCGGACGTGTCGCGCGTCTTCAGCCGCGTGCTGCGATGAGCACCGGATGTCCATGGAGCCAGCGCGGCTTCGGCTTTTTGTAGGGCTCTCGGGATGCCAGGCGCGGGAAACGAACGTCGTACGGGCAGTCGGTGTCGGTGTTTGTAACCCAAGTGCTCGATGTGAGCTTACGTTTTGGTCGTGTTGGCATGCTATATAAGCCAAAGCCAGCCTACAACGTGTGTCTTTAGACTTTCTTTTTTCCTGTCTTGTTGGATTTTGCAGTTCAGAGCAAGCGTCTGTTCTTCGGTTGTGTATGGGCTTCTGCAGTTGTTTTGGTTTGGTCTGGTCTAGGGAATTGGTTGATCTGGTGACAATTTGACGGTGCACTTGCCTTAACTATGTGATATGATTGGCGGTGTCTTTTTAGCGCCCTCGGCCCCAACTCCCTTCGCTTACTATTGCTGCAAATGTGGTCTCAAAAAATTTCTCTTAAATTAAGGTTTTGTTTAGGATTGTTCTACTCCACCAAAATCAACTCTACTCTACCAACTCCATTGTCGAATAACTCCATAAAAATCTAGAGTTCCTGAAGTACCTTTTTATGTGCTCCGTAAAACACACCTAGAATTGACCTTCAACACCAACTTTTTTCTATAATAGAGTTTATAGAGCCACACCTATTTATATTTATGATGCACATTAAGTATACATTAGATTAGAGAAATCATAAATGTTGTCATATTTTGTGTAAATCTAGTTAAATTGAAATAGTTTGACTCCTCTTGAGAATTTGAGAAGGAAGGAGTGATGCGCTATACGGACGTCATGAAATCTTGTCCTCTTGATGCTTATTCATGTCTCTGTACACGCATACGTCACGCGAGTGCAGGGACAGCGGCCTGGGCACGCAGCAAGAATTATTGTGCTGGAAAAAAATGGGCAGCGCTTATGCTACGGTAATGCCGTATGGGGCTAGCAAATGGAGTATGCACACGGAGAAAAGGTAGGTACGAGGAACGGGATACGATGTACTAATTCGGTATATACGGATGCAAGACAACGGGAGTTTTTCAGCTGGAAAAACTGGAAATCTACACAAATTTTTGTTGGGATCCTGTACCAGCACCCTTTCCACGGTACGCGTTCTGCAAAAATCTACGGCTCCGAGCCCTCTATTTAAATTTAAAAAATTCTCCCTTAGTCTCTCAAAAAATGTCATTTTAGATTTAGGCTAAATCAAAATATGTTAAATTTAATTATGTTTTTTTATAAAGATATCAATCTTTAAATAGGTTTTATTGTGACTTGTGATAAAATATTACATGACTCATCTAATAATACTTATTATGTATATAAATATCAGTATTTCTGTATATATTTATATTTATAATCTTAAGCTCATTGACTCCTTTGAAAAATGAGAATAGCATTCTTTGAGATGGGAGACGCAAAATGTAATTTCCATTGCAACACATGAATGTGTTTGTTAGTAAAAATAAAGTCAAAAGTTTCATCAACAAGCCTGGACGTTTTGGCCAATACTCTACCAGGATAAAGAACACAAACATCAGGTCCTGTTTTGGGACTACTTTTTTTCGAATGAGAAGGGATTTTATTATTAAGGTAGCATAATTAAATCCCTATTTACACGCAAGTCTTTGGACAAAAAAGATATACCCTAGCGTATATCCAGAGCCCAACAATAGCAATCTTCACCTTTAAATCACGGCTTCTATCTAATTCCACCTCACTAGAACTTAACAGTGTTGATGATAGCCAAAGGAGCATATAACTTGAAAATGCCATACGATCCAACACCACACGAATATCCCATGACTCATCTAAACACATTGAAATAACACTGGTGACCTCGTGGTCAAAGATGATCAAGGGGCAATCAATCTGGCGCCGCGAGATCAGAATCTAGCAAGACGGTAACACATAGATGCAAACGAGGAACTCGCTTATCCCCCAAAATCCGATGAACAATCCACGAAAATGATGATATCTGACAGCCCATGGAATTGGCTTTACTCAATCTAATCTAAAATCTAAAAAAGCATTAGACTTGAATGATGGAGGGAGACAGTCGGCGAGGTTGGCTGGAGGGATGTCCTCGCCAGCGGCGGATCTAGGAAAATTTTTAGGAGAGGCTAAACAAAAGTGCGACAGCCCTATCTACACGATAGAACTTTGCCTAAAAATTCATGGGGGCTCTACTGCTCCGATATCGGTAGGGGGCGGCTCGAGCCCCCCCCCCCCCTCCCCACCGTTGAATCCGCTCCTGGTCCTCGCTCCTCTTTACCGTCTGTGACTGTGAGGCTGCCACATGAAAAAAAAGTGATCAAAGGGGCGATGGTGGCGCGACTCTTTTCATAATCTATACTTAGGTGAGCTTTTGCCTAGGTTAGGGAAAAAAAATCAACCTGATCCCTCCACTCACGATTACAGTTCCTTCCAATTTCTCACATGACATCGTTTCAATGTTGAGGATCCTTTAAAAACAAAAAATTTCACAGAAAAGTATGCAGAAATTTTACAAAAATCAGTTCATTTTTACATATAGAAAACATAATAAAAAATAAAAAAATTCCATGCTGGCCCTGTCCCCTCAAGGCTGAAGCGTAGTCCGTCTCCGGGAGCTGTGGCTTGTGGGAGAAATCTCCCTTCGATTCTTCAACCTCCCCCTACCCCGTCCCCGCCGGACGCACGCCGGCCCCCCAGCTGCCCGCCTCGTCGTCGCCGCCCCTCGCTTCACCGTGCTCGCCACGCCGCCCCTCTCCTCGCGCTGCAGCCGACCCCCTCCCAGCGCCGCCGCCGAGCTCCCTCTCCTCGCGCCGGCGGCCGTCACCCTACCAGCGTCGCCGCCGAGCTCCCGTTCCTCGCACCCTCGGCCATCCCAACCCGCGACTCGCCGGAGGAGGCGGTACGATTAGTTCGAGCAGACGCGGCGGCGGATCCTAAACGGTACGATTCTTGCCCATCCAAATTTCTACAGGACCTTGCCAAACGCCCAAACAGACTCGACTGTGTTCACCCCTGCGTTCTCTTACTCGAGTTCAAGTGTGCTCCCTGTTCACCCCCGCGTTCTCTTCTCGAGTTCACGGGTGCTCCCTCTCTCTCTCCCTCCCTTGTTACGACGATTGGGTGACCGCCGACGCCGCCCCACGCCAGGTGCCCAGGTCTTCATCGGGCCCTTCGCCGGCGAGGAGCACCAACCCTGTATGCCCACCCCTTATCTGCCCTTCCTGCCGTGCGAAACCAATCACCCAAACCCTAACTTACGCTATTTGGCTATTTGTATTCGGATCTGGTCTAATTACAAGCATACACATGTATTATGCGTATTAAATTCGTTTTTTTATTTTTGCAAAAATTATAGGGTATATACATGTGTACACCCATGTCCTTTATTGGCTCCACCCTTTATTTGTAGTGATCGTGGCTTACTATTTTCCATTAACAGATACTGAGGTTATTTTGGTTGTGCATATCGTGTTGGATAGTTCTGGGTTTTCGCTCTGAAGAACAAAATGGACAATGCTCAGAGTGAGAACCGAACTGATACCAAGCAAGATGATGATGTGCGCCAAAGCAAACAGGACGATGAGGTAAATTGAGACCTCTACTCCTTTATTAAATATTTCATGGATAAATGATGTTTATTGTCATTGATAGCTCACAATTTTACTGTTGATGGTTATCCTACCGTTCTGCCTTGTAATTTTGTCCACCTAATGATATTGGTAAATTAGTCCCATCTAATCTTATTTCATTGGTAGATCCTGGCACTGATAGGGCTAAAAATTAGTTAGGAAGAGGATTGGGATTTTATTTACCATGCGCCCATGCCTAGAATCAGTTGGGCATTTGATAGACCTGCCATAATAAAGGCTTGTGGATTCAATTGGGAACACTGGTTAACGTTGATTAACCCCTCCTAAAAAAAAAACTTTGACCTAACTATATGCAGCTGGTTAACTTATATTTTATGGCCTAGAGTGCTTGAATGATGAGAGGGGTGTGGGACATAGCACTATATTGACACTAGTAACCATTGCATACTCTGAATTCTAGTCATGGAGCTAACCAACCAAATGTCACCAGTAGCAGTTATCTGCCCACTTGGGCAAAGACAAATCTTGGACCTATCTCCATCAACAAACTATTCTGGTCAGAGCATGTGTCTATGTGAAAGCACTCCACGAATGAAAATTTCTTTCTGTCTGTCAGTTTCTAGTATCCTATCTTAAGGCAACTTTTTAAAATTGGACCCTTGAATGCGGGTTGAGTGGATTTACCTTTGTAATTTAAAACTTGTGTCACCTATACCTGTTTCCATTAGTTGTCTGGGTATTGAATTCAAGTTTCATAAACATCAGGATCCTGCTCACTGATCCTGAAATTCTTTTACTCTATATATGCAGGAGGCCCGCCTTGAAGAATATAAAAAGATAATTGATCAAAAGACTTCCCTCCGCCGGAGCAACCTAAACCCTGAAAGGCCTGGTAGTTATTTCTTTCACTATTTTTATTTCATATACCTCTTCTAATCACAAGTATAAGTGAATATAGGTTTGTCCTAACTCCTAAGTCAAATTTTAAAACTTTGACAAGAATCCATAAAAAATATATTACTTTCAATGGAAACAGTTATGTATAAAAATAAAGTTAGTTTACATGATGAAGTAAGTCGATATAATTTTTTTCCCTCGAATAGGTAGGAGTAAAATTTTGTATGTCGATTGTCAAAAGTTAAAAAAAACTTAACTTAGGACATACCTAGATGGAGCTAATATTTGTGGTTGAAGTAATGCGTTCTTGCACAAGCAATCATTCAAATCAAGTGCTGGAAGCATTCTTGTTTTTATTCTTTTTAGGTGGAGGATTTGTTTCTACACTGGAACAATATTCTAGAATTGCATGAAATCCTCGTTTTAGATATTGCAGACAGTATGGGTTGTCTATTTTAACTTGTATGTCAAAAAATTGCTACATGATAATTATTTCAAAATTTGCTGGGGTATATTTTTTGGTACAATGATAAGGAACAATTTTATGCAATGATATAAAAAAATGGTTGAGGATAATTGCTTCAAATTGTGTTGGAAGAATTTTTTGGTACAATCATAACAAACAATTTACAACTAAAAAACCTGTCTTCGAGTGGAAGTGAACAAATCTATGTTTTATACAAATGGAAATGTATATGAAGTTTGTAGCAGCCAGAAATTTGATGAGAAATATGGCTGCAATCAAAGAAAACCAAATTTTGAAGCTTCTCATCCCAGAATCTCAAGGAAGATTTATTTATGTGTGTTAACTTAGATGCTCCTTTTCTTTCACATGTCACTTCTAAAATTCTATTTTTGTTTGACCGCTAAAAACCCACTCTGACAATTTGTTGCGGATGAGGTACAACATACAAGAGTCCCTGTTGCTTATATATGTTCTTAGAATCTTGACAAACCCACTCTGACAATTTGTTGTGGATGAGGTACAACATACAAGAGTTCCTGTTGCTTATATGTGTTCTTAGAATCTTGACAATGGGTGATGATGAGCTACTTAATGGTTTCATACTTTATTATTTTCTTATTTTGCTTATGTCATCTTCCATTTTGCAATTTTGGTTTCTTTTTCATTGGTGGATATGATTCATATTTTGTAAGAGTATACAATTTCTTATCTTGACTAGCAGCACCTAATTCTGTTTTTTTGACCTTTGTGACGATTCACTAATTCCAGATGCAAACTACCTGAGAACCCTCGACTCCAGTATCAAGCGAAATACAACAGTTATAAAGAAGTTGAAGACAATAAATGATGAACAGAAGGATGGGCTAATGGATGAGTTGAAAAGTGTGAATTTGAGCAAATTTGTCAGCGAAGCAGTTTCTTATATTTGTGAGGCCAAACTTCGCTCCGCTGATATACAAGCTGCTGTTCAGGTAATTTGCAATAGCAGTGGTTACGCTTTATGCAAAAGTGCCAATTTCTGATAGACATGCTTATGCTGTTGGTCCCTTCACTTTACATGTGCAAGATCTTTCCTCTGTGTGAAATATCTGAGCTACATAATGAAGTATGCTCATTATCCTCAGTGGTTGTTATGGAAACAATGTGTGCATCACCTCAGTTGGTTAGTATTAAGAAGGTTATCAATATTACCAAAATTATACTTAGGTGCATGCATCACCTCAGTCGGTTAATATTAGCAAGGTTATCCCTAGGAGTTCAACTTGGTTGGCTGTGATCAGTTGGCTGGTGCAATAAAGTATCAGTTCGCCAAATTGGGTTCAACAAGAGCTTCTTTTTCAATGGGAGAAGCCCGATGACTAGTGGGGAATCTGCTGGTCTGCACATACAGTGCTTGCTATCATCTTGTTCCTCATACCATATTAGTGATTACCTTTGGAATTATTTCTGTGTTATTGTATGTTTGGTACCAACCATTTTGACATATGCTGTAGCATAACTATGGTAACCAGCTGCTGCTGGCTTCCTGGAATGTTTGATTCACTGGTTAGTGGGGTAGCCACTGGTGTGATTGGGCAGAGTTTTTAATAGAAAGTTTGTCCTCTATTCCTATATTTGTTTGAGCTGCAGCTTTTGGGCTTCTGGTTCTGATTGTTACCTGTTTGCTATTGGCGTTTGTAATAATTTTTTAGCTTCTCAGCACACCAAAAGCAAGAAAAGCTAATCAGAACGTGTTTTTCAGCTTTTATTAGTTCATTTCCTCAGAAGCCAGCTTTCCAGCTTTTCCAAAGCTAGCTCAACAGCTAGGCTGTTTGTTTCAGCTTCTGGCTTCTGGCTTCTGGCTGGCAGAAGCCTGCAAAAAGCTGAAACAAACAGGCCCATAGTCTTGCCGCTGCAGCTTAACCATCATCACTTTACTTTGAGATTTAGTTATTAACGATGAAGGTGTTAACTCATGAATTTATTCTATGTGGATTTACTCTAATGTAGGTTTGCTCGCTCCTTCATCAAAGATACAAGGACTTCTCTCCTTGTCTTATACAAGGTCTACTGAAGGTCTTCTTTCCTGGAAAATCTGGAGATGATTTGGATGCAGATAAAAATTCGAGAGCCATGAAGAAGAGAAGCACATTGAAACTTTTGATTGAACTGTATTTTGTTGGAATTGTCGAAGATGCTAGCATATTTGTAAATATTATAAAAGATCTTACATCAGCGGAACATTTGAAGGACCGTGAAGGAACTCAAACAAACTTGTCTCTTCTATCTACCTTTGCTCGTCAAGGGAAGGTTTTTTTAGGGCTACAATCTCATGGTCAAGAAGCTTATGATGAGGTAAGATAAGCTTATGTATCAACCTTATTTGTTCAAGTTATAGAAGGCCTTAGAAAAAAAAAATACTGAACACACAATTCAACTGCAATAGTAGATCTAGCTGCTCTTTGTTGAATGCATAACCCAAGCAACGAAGTCCCCCCCCCACCCACCACCACCACCACCGCCACCGCCACCACCACCACCACCACCACACACAGGGCGAAGTGCCAAAGTTAACCAATGAAGTAGAAAGTAGAAAGTGAACTGAAAAAGTAGATTTTCAGTTCAATTCACTTCAGGAAGTGTCATTGACTCCTGATGCCCATCTGGCTAGGGCCGAAGCACGTGAGAAACCTGCATGCATAAAAATCATGACTCTGATAACCATTCTGCTACTAGGTACTGTGCTGAGCAGTGAGCACAGACCAAATATAGCATGCTGTCAAGTGTTGCCAACAGATATGTCTTGGTCATTTGGTGGAATTCCTGTTAATTTATTCACTACATGTGGCATCTGTCTACATCAATTGATTTGCCAACAATGTTGAATCTGTGCAGTTCTTTAAGGACCTAAATGTTACTGCTGGGCAGAAGAAGTTCTTTAAGAAAGCCTTGAACTCTTACTATGATGCTGTAGCTGAACTACTACAATCAGAACACGCGGTAACTCCTTTTCTTTGTTAGTTTGGACACTCTTGTTTGTTGTAATTTGAGTTTATTATATCATAAACTAAACTCTTCTTTGTACCTAGTCTCTTCGTCTAATGGAGGCAGAGAATGCAAAAGTTTTAAGTGCCAAAGGTGAACTAAGTGATGAGAACACAGCCTCATATGAGAAACTCAGGAAGTCTTTTGATCAGTTACTACGTGGTGTATCCTCGTGAGTATTTATTGGTCCATTTCAGCAGAAAGCTACCATGCTCTAGTTTTTTTTATTATATATATATATATATATATTGAACATCATGTAGTTCTGCCAATTTTGGATTGAGCGTAATGGCATCTGGTGTTTTGTTTGTGTGGGGCTGATGATGAATTGGAGGAGCACAGACATGGACGTGGACCTTAGAACTTACTACCTGAATTTTTCTTGTCTCCCTTGGACCAGCCCTTCTTTAAAATTAAAAATAAGATGCACTCTTTAAATAAAAAATAATAATATAAGCAATTTACTTACATGAAAAGTCACATTCTTCCATACCTCAGTCAGGATGCAACATCAATTGGGTATATTAAAGTAGACATGGTATAGGTAGTATTGGTGTACCATCCTACTAAGTTCCATCCACGCCTTCAACCTGCATTAGTAATTAGTGTGATTTCTTAATTACATGTGACAGCATGGTGCAGCAACCACAAACTGGCCATTAATTTTATCACGACGTGAGCATTTGTTGATAATTGTCTGTTAACATGTCAGTTATCATTCCATCTTTTTTTTTTCTGTATGATTCTTGGCTGTCTTAACGTGTTCTTTTGCAGGTTGGCTGAATCTCTTGACATGCAGCCTCCAGTGATGCCAGATGATGGAAATACAACAAGAGTTACTACAGGAACCGATGCCTTGCCTTCTTCTGGAAAAGAATCATCTGCATTGGAACCTATCTGGGATGATGAAGATACCAAAGCTTTTTATGAATCTTTACCTGATCTCAGGTTTAATTTTCACTAAGTTGCCAATATCTGTTACATTCTTTAGCTTTCTTTTATTATCCTTTTGAAATTATATATATATTTTTGAGCAGAGCATTTGTGCCGGCTGTATTACTGGGAGAGGTTGAGCCAAAGTCGAATGAGCAACATGCCAAGGGCCGTGAGCAATCTAGTGTAAGACTCTGAATCTTTAAAGTAGTCCATTCTTCAAGCATCATGTCTTTAATGTATATGTAAGAGGGTTCTATTGCAATTTCGTCTTTATAAACTTGGATTTCACTCTGATTATTTTTGCTTGCAACATTTTGGACACTGATGGGTTCCTTGTATATCTTTTGTTGGGTTTACTTAGAATATCCCCTGGCTTGTTTCTTTTGGACTGCAAGGTGGTCTTTCAAGGGCATGCACAAAAGAAACTCAACCACTGGGGGAAAGACTGCCCCCATGCCTTAAGGACATGCACAATGCTCCTGTCTCTTAGTATCTTAGCCTTTTTATAAGCTTTTAAGTGTGTTAAGAGATGTGGGTTGGCTATTAAGTTGATTTGATGTGATCCCACAGAATCTTCAACTTTTATTGATATGGCAGTCTCAAAGAGACGCTCTTCTAGCTAAAAGAGGAACTGCATTGAACAGCGAATCTAGGCCTATGTTCATAAATACATTGAAACTCTATTAAAATTTTAAATACAAAGAGTCTAGTTTAGAACACATTTATCCAGCGCCAGGCATGAAATTTCGGGGCCCACCTGTTAGATTCTTTCCTTGTTCTCTGTCTGCCTAGGATATTACTAATGGGGCAAGTCTGAGACATGAGGTGTCACCCTTGTGTATGATGATGTGGTGAATTACTCTCTTAGATTGCCCGGAATGGTAGTTTTGCTTCACAACAAAGATTTATGTGGTGCGGGTCATTTTTTCCACAACGGTAAAACCGAATGTCATTACCAAGGCAATGAAATTACAATAGTCACTGTTTTAAGAACCATTCTACCCGATCACTATCAAGACGACGGATCCATGCCCATGATCACAGAGGGAACCTGGGCAAGGATACTCACTACCACTACTAAACAGGCTTAAGAGAGAAACACCAGCAGAAACGGCCCCACAAGTTTAAACGGGTTCCATACAAGGCATATAGCCTGAAAAGATGCAAAAGCTACGCCTAACTCGAGCATGGCACTCAGCCAGCATATGGGATCCCATTGACGGAGCGAGACTGTCCATCCTGCTTGTGAAACGATAGAGCCGCCATCTTCACAGCATCCGCCCCTTGTATCACCTGCTGCTTCAAGCCATCCTTCAGCATACCTGCCCAGTATGTAAGAAAAGAACACATCATACAGACAATCTCAGTAGGAGATTTGATTCTTTTGTTATCAAAGCAAACTGTATTTCTGATACGCCAAATTGCCCAGCAAACAGCAGATACCCCCACAGCATGCATTGGGGCCCCCTGCGGATGGATGTTATGAATCCAAACCCAGTATTGCTCCAAACTCCCAGGCCTACAATCTGACCCAAGAGAATAGGCCAGCAAGCTCCAGATGTATTTAGCCGTCAGACACCCAAAGAAAAGATGATTTCCAGTTTCTATTTCTGAACAAAAGGCACACTTTTTGTTTCCTTTCCATTTCCTTTTACACAGGTTGTCTTTAGTTAGAATGGCATCCTGGGACACTAACCACATGAAGATTTTAATTTTCAAGGGCATATTAGCCTTCCAGATTCTCTTGAAATTGTGACCATAATCATATTTGCAAAGAAGTTTATAAGTTGATCTAACAGAGAAAACTCCAGATTTTTCCAAATCCCATTTAGCTCTATCTTTTTTCTCATTTGTACCACAACTAATCAAAATATCGTGTAAACACCTCAGCTGATTTTGCAAATCTTCATGTAACCATCTTCTAAAAGTGAGGTGCCACCTTTTCTGTTTCATAGTTTCAACAGTAGCCTCTTGCTCTTTATTAATAACATAAAGTTGTGGGAATTTGTCTGCCAAGGAGACCAATCCACACCAACGATCATGCCAAAAGCTGGCTGACTTTCCATTCCCCACTACCATAGATCTACCCTTCAGGTATATGTGTCTTACTTTCAATAGATCATTCCACACAGGGGAGTTTTTATTCTTCTTCTTTAGCTGAGCAATAATCCCTTTTCTCAAATACTTCTTAGAGACAATCTCCTGTCAAATTCGAGACCCATTCTCAATTTTCCACCACCATTTGCATAGTAGACTTATATTCATTTTTCTTAAATCTTTAACCCCTAAGCCACCTTTCTCCTTTGGCTTGGTTATCTTGGTCCATTTGACCAAATGATATTTCTTTTTCATGTTCCCCCCCTGCCAGAAAAATCTTTTCCTAACTGAATCCATCTTAGTTAAGGTTGACACAGGCAACCAGTACATGGACATTGCATAGATTGGCAAATTACTCAAACATGAATTAATCAAAACCAACCTACCACCCAAACTCAGAGAGCTACCTTTCCAACCATTAAGTCTTTTCAACAATTTTTCACAGATAGGCATCCAGTCAGCAACATGTAACCTGGATCCAGCCACAGGGACTCCAAGATACTTAATGGGCCAGCCCCCTATAGCACAGTTAAACATGTTCGAGTATTCAAGAATCTTATTATCATCTTGACTTACCATGATAACCTCACTTTTAGAAAAATTAATTTTCAAGCCAGACATGGCCTCATACAGGTAGAGAAGAAGCTTTAAATTTGAGGCTTGCTCCCTATCATCCTGGAGACACAGAATTGTGTCATCAGCATACTGCAGAATAGCCACTCCATCTTCAATATAGTCTGGCACTAGGCCTTGAATCAACTTATTTTTCTGAGCCAAAGATATCATTTTAGCTAGAGTGTCAGCAGCAATATTGAAAAGAAAAGGAGACAAAGGATCTCCTTGTCTCACACCCCTACCAGATTTAAAATAGCTTCCAATGGTATTATTTACTTTAACACTGACAGTTCCAGAACTCATCACCATCTTAATCCATTCACACCATTTAGCACCAAACCCTCTCTGTCTGAGACATTCAAAGAAGAAGTCCCAGTTTAGCTTGTCATAAACCTTTTCAAAATCTAATTTTAGGACCAGCCCATCCTTCTTTTTTATTCTAGTATCATGCAAAATCTCATGTAATGCCATAATACCATCCATAATGTTCCTATTTTTCAGAAAGCCAGACTGACTCTTATTAGACTGTCTCCAACGGTGGACGCAAAGAGCGACCCAAACGCAAAATGCGCTATGTACAGTGATTTGCGTCCCGAAAATACGCTCCAACGGAGGACGCAAACCAGCCAGCCATTTTGCGTACCACGTGAATCGGTAGGCAAAAAAGCGCCCTCATTCTCCATGACGCAAAACTGTAGCGAACGACGACGGCGAGGCGCGCCTGCCCCTGGAAGCTCCGCGCGGGGGCCATCTGCGCGGACGTCGAGGCAGCTGACCGGAAGGGGAGAGGGAGCCACCCAAAGCCGCTTCTCTGCCCTCCCTGCCGTGCAAAACCGAGCACCCAAAGCCGCTCGCCAGCCCGCCGCCGCTGCCACTCACCCAGGAGCGCCGCCGCCGCCATGCGCGCCGTCCCCGCGAAGACCAGGTATGCCGCCTCCGCCATGCGCGCCGCTCGCCCAGATCCGCGCGAGGCGCGCCGCCCCCTCTCGCCCAGGTGCGCTGCTGCTCGCCCAGGCCACCGCTGCTCCCGGCGACCATGGCCTCGAGCTCCGCCCAGGCGCCGGCGGCGAGGCCTGCTGCTTCCCCGTCCAGATCTGGTTCGCTCTCGAGCTCCACCCAGCCCCCGCCGCTCGCCCAGCCGGCGCGCTCGCTCGCTCGCTCCGCCCCCCGCCGCCGCCTGCTCGCTCGCGTTTTTTTTTTTTGCGGTCGCCGTTGGAGAATGAAAGATTTGGGTGTGCTACCCTTTTACTATAGGCGACGTAAATCGTAGAATGGGTCTCTGTTTTACGTTCCCGTCGTTGGAGATAGTCTTAATGATTCTTCCCATGACTTTATCCAACCTAAGCATCAGAGCTTTCGTGAATATTTGTAAATAACATTGAGCAGGCAAATAGGCCTGTATTGTTTTATGCTATTAGCTTCTTTCACCTTAGGCAGGAGAGTGATAATACCATAGTTAAATCTGCCAATATCCAACTTCATATTATAAAAATCTTGGAAGAGAGCAACTAGGTCAGTTTTGATAAAATCCCAACAATGTGGTGCGGGTCATGGTCAGAGCCAAATAATTCCAAGGGACCAAACAGCAAGGATTAGAACTTGGTGGGTGCCAAATAAGTTTTTGTTACTATCATACTATGTATGAGTTATTTGGTACTAATTAGATAAGTATAAATCAATCATAAGGGGGACAGGGCTCCCCCTAGTCCCTCACTGTATCCGGCTATCCGCACCATGTTTAGCTCCCAATTTATGTGATGCATAAAATGTATTCATGAATGGTAGAATGTTCACCTTTTGACTAATAAAACATGTTCCAATAAATTTTTACATCTGGCATCAACATGGTTTGCGCCCTTTGCTTCTGAGTGAGAGAAGGCAGGAGAAATTTATTCATCTAAATATGCATTCACTAGCTATTTTCTTTTATTTTTATTTTTGGGTTTGCCACTAAATTGTTTTTGAATTTTGTTATGAAGGAGTCCACTTCAGAACAAGAGACTGAACTACATGACAGTGTTCAAAATTCTGCCACTGAACATCAACTAGAAGTTAAAGTAGATGATGTAGTGAAAGAGAGTGAAGACAAAGATAAAGAGAAGGGAAAGGATGGAGAAAAGGAAAAATCCAAGGATAAGGATCTGGATAAGAAAAATGAAAGAGAGAAGGAGAAAGGAAGAGCCTTGGATGGTGCAAATCTGGATAACCTCCTGCAGAGGCTGCCGGGATGTGTCAGTCGTGATCTCATTGATCAATTGACGGTATTCACCCATCTTATAATTTCTGTCCTCTTTATTTTAGACTGATTGTCATAATCAAGCTACTTTTGATTTCCCCAGGTTGAGTTTTGCTACCTAAATTCTAAAGCAAATCGGAAGAAACTTGTGCGTGCCTTATTCAATGTTAATAGGACTTCACTGGAACTGTTGCCTTACTATTCTCGTTTGGTTGCGACACTATCAACTTGTATGAAAGATGTTCCAAGTATGCTTCTGTCTATGCTTGAAGAGGAGTTCAACTTTTTAATAAATAAGAAGGTATACTCATAACTCTTTGTTGCTTGATGTTGTTTGTGCTCAGTTCCTATTATCTTATCATAAATATTGCTTCTAAGCCTTGACAGTATCTAGTATTTATTGTTTGCTCTGGAATGCAAGTTGCATTAATAACATCAATATAAACATGAAATGCATGACAACACTAGTTGCTACAAATCCTCCTAGGAAGTTGGACTTGAAGTGGAGGGGGGCAGAAGTTATTTTGTCTCATATATTTTGTATTTACTGGACTAACTTTTCTCTTTGCCCTGTTACCTTTCAGGATCAGATCAACATTGAAACAAAAATAAAAAATATACGGTTTATCGGGGAGTTGTGCAAGTTCAAAATGGCCCCTCCAGCTCTTGTTTTTAGCTGTTTGAAGGTATGCGTTTATTAAGCTCAGAATTAGTAATTTCTACCTTACATGTGCTACTTTGGTAACAAATATTTGTTTTCTATATATTTTGCAGGCCTGCCTTGATGATTTCAGTCATCATAATATTGATGTGGCTTGCAACCTTCTCGAGACTTGTGGCCGTTTTTTGTATCGCTCACCTGAAACTACGATTCGCATGGCTAACATGCTGGAGATACTGATGAGATTGAAAAATGTCAAGAATTTGGATCCACGCCACAGTACACTTGTAGAAAACGCCTACTACCTTTGTAAACCGCCTGAAAGATCTGCACGGATATCAAAAGTTCGGCCACCTTTGCATCAAGTAAGATTTCCATTTATTCTTTGTTATATGTTCTACTATTGTGCCTTGTCTACAAAAATGTAACAATTAACTATTCTCCCTCCTTTTCCTGTGTAGTACATAAGAAAGTTGCTTTTCTCAGATCTTGACAAATCAAGTGTTGAACATGTTTTGCGCCAACTACGCAAGTTACCTTGGGCAGAATGTCAACAATTCCTTCTGAAGTGCTTTCTAAAGGTTCACAAAGGAAAGTACAGCCAAGTTCATCTGATTGCTCTTCTCACTGCTAGTCTCAGCCGTTATCATGATGACTTTGCTGTCGCAGTGGTAGATGAGGTTAGTTCCCTTAGTTTACTGCATAAATAAAGGAAGGAAAAAGGAGCATTTTTTTTAATATTTGTTGGAGTCTGTTCTTTTTTCTTTTTCTGTTGTAGTCACCATAAAATGAAATTGTACCACATTAATTAACTAGCAGTTTTCAGTTATCCAGCTGTTACTCTGGTGATATAACTAGTTGACATCCAAGTTATATGTTTATTTTTTTTTATTTTGATTTAGGTTTTAGAAGAGATAAGGGTTGGATTGGAGTTGAATGACTATGGGATGCAACAAAGGCGGCTTGCCCACATGCGGTTCCTTGGAGAGCTATACAGCTACAAGCATATAGATTCATCAGTTGTTTTTGATACACTGTACCTTATCATTGTGTTTGGTCATGGAACTCCTGAAGTAAGTAATTCCATCATTCAACAATGATTTAAGGACCATTGCTATTACCAAATTCATTTTCTGACATCATACCTCCTTACACACTACTCCCTCCGTTGATTTATTTTGGGACGGAGGGTGTATGTGGCACTAAAGAATTACCACAAAGCTTATGACTATATATGTCAAGCCAGCCTCTTTCATATTTTGTAATAAATGGAAGCTTATGTTTGAGGACGATTGATCACAATGTGTAGATCCATCATTTGTTCTCATTAGGCATGCAAGTTCAAACTATTTTGGGTCATCAGGTCGACCCAAAAATTTGAATCAAATGAACTAGAATGGCATTTCCGTAGTTTGAGGGGAGTGAAAAAATGAACCAGAGTGGCATTTGACCGTAATTAGTTAGCTGACCCAAAAACACCATTGAGTACCCACTTGCATCCCTATTTCTCATTGAACATTTTCCCTTTCACTTATGCAGCAAGATGTGTTGGATCCACCAGAAGATTGCTTCAGAATCAGGTTGATCATCACACTTTTACAGAGCTGTGGTCACTATTTCAGTAAGGGATCTTCAAAAAGGAAGCTCGACAAATTCTTGCTACACTTTCAAAGATACATTATTAGCAAAGGGCCCTTACCACTCGACATAGAGTTTGACATTCAGGTTAGTTCTTTTTGTATACAACTTGCAGACATGCGTGAATACATACATAAAACTTCTATGTTACAGACTGAATCGTGAAGTCGAACCAATTTAGAAGCTGTATGATGCATGTAGTTAAATCTATGTTGTGAGCGATCAAGAATGCTTTTTTGGTAGGTTTTACGTTCTGAGTATGAGGCAATGAACCGATTTGTATCTGACGTTTATCCAATAATTTGCTTACCTATGTATAATTAAACATTGGACATCCAGGACCCTTTTTTGGTGTGGTGGTGGGCTACAATCATAATGATTCATGCCTTGATCAGATCGTGCAGACTTTTTCCTATTCCTATCAATGGGACCAGATCCCTTTATTTCAAATAAGATTTATCTTACTCCTGGTTGACCTAGTGTGCTTAGGCAGCAGCATTTAATTTGCTAATGGAAAGCCTAATAAAGTGTAAATGACGATAGACAAATGAAAGTGTATGACGTTTAGTGCCTGACTTTGGTTCACAAATCACAAGGCAGACAATCAGTGCTCCAGTAATATACTGGCTACACGTCTGGCAACAACCCCACAATGTACTCTCAGACCAGCATGCTACATTTGGTCGAGGCAATATTCCTATCAGCTATTGGTAAATCATATTGCTGCAATTATGTTTACATGAAGTTCAAAGAGAATCATAGTACTGTACACTTGAATGTTGAATTGTTTCATGACTCTGAATACATGTATGATTTTTTGAGGATTGAGGACATATTTTATGTGTTCTTGCAGGATTTATTTGGCGAGCTACGACCAAACATGTGTAGGTATTCGTCAATTGAGGAACTTGTTGCCGCGTTAGTTGAGCTTGAAGAAAATGAACGTTCAGCCCCAGTAGAAAAGGTCGAAAATGAAAGACACTCGGACAATGAATCTCAGAAAAGACAGCCACGAGATGCTGGTCCATCTGTGAATGGTGAAAGCACTGCAAATGGAATTGAGGAAAATGGCAAGGATCATGAAGTAGCAGATAGTGAGAGCTATTCAGATAGTGGCAGCATTGATGGACGGGAAGAAGAGGAAGATATATTATCTGAGGATAAATCAAATGATGGCTCAGATAATGAAGGCGACGATGAAGATGATGGCATTCCTGTTGGTTCTGATGAAGATGAAAATGTTGAGGTTAGACAGAAAATCATGAAGGTTGATCCTAAGGAGCAAGAAGACTTTGATCGAGAGCTCAAGGCACTTCTTCAGGAGAGCTTGGAGTCACGCAAATCAGAGGCCCGTTCAAGGCTCCCATTGAATATGATGGTACCGATGAATGTGCTTGAGGGTTCAAAAGACTCGAGGGCCACAGAATCTGAGAGTGGAGAAGAAACAGTAGATGAAGAGGGTGGCAATGCTGGGAGTAGCAGCAAGGTACGCGTTAAGGTGCTAATGAAGAAAGGACACAAACAACAGACAAGACAAATGCTAATTCCCGCTGATAGTTCAATCGTGCAAAGCACGAAGCAGCAGGAAGCTGCTGAGCTTGAGGAGAAGCAGAGCATTAAGCGGAGGATCCTCGAATACAATGAGAGGGAGGAGGAAGAACTGAATGGAGCATCACAAATGGGGAACTGGGGTCAAGGAGCTACCAATACCAGCAGTATCAGATCAGGTGGCCGGGGCAGCTGGGATGGTTCAACACGAGGAGGTGGTCGACAACGGCACCACATCGCGGGTTCTGGTGGTTTCTATCACAGTTATGGCAGGAGAAGATAAGTTTGCTGTGTGAGCCATTTGTCCTGATGGGAGGTGGTCGACAGCGGCACCACATCACGGGTTCTTGTGGTTTCTATCACAGTTATGGCAGGAGAAGATAGGTTTGCTGTGTGAGCTATTTGTCCTGAGCTTTTTGGCAGGGCAATGCTTCTCTCTATTTAACCGCCTAACAGATCAGATTAACAGTGAAGGAATTTCGGGGAGGTTAACACAGCTTGATCGATAATTGCTTCCACCACCCTAATCTGAAAATAAGACAATTCTACCACTGATGGGAGATAGCAATGCCTTGAAGGAGCTATTTTTCTGACGGTCCGAATGGCTTTAGTTACTACGGTGCTCGGTAAAGCTGGCAGTTGGCTGTACCTGGAGAGCACAGATACTCCGCGCATGTACATATATAACATAATCTGGCAACGAGTGCAGGTCGTTTGGAAGATTGTGTTGTAGCAATGTAGCGTGCGCACATATATTATCCGAGTATGGATATCGTGGTGGTACTTGCATAGTTTACATGTGCATACTGTTTCGACGCCATGTGGGGGTATTTGATCACAATTTAACTGTTTGATGCCCATTCTAGTTTAGTGGAGTATTATTGGCAACGTCTCGAAATTGCACGATATGTTTGCGCCATTTGTCTCTGATGAGGTGTTACATGCGTGTACATTAATCGTGTGTTCACCGAACGATGCTATCTGCTATGCCGATGGAGTATGCTTTCTGCCACTGCATTGAGGTGCCGCGCAGCTCGCAAATTCCAGTTCAGTCGTTTGTCTTTCCATCCCGGCATGATTCCTTCGGAGCTCTCATGTCACGCTTCTTTCCCTCCTGCAAATGATTGCTCGCCTTGTGCCCGTCAACGCATGCGAAGGAGGAGCGAGAAAGCGGGGCGGCCGAATGACCAGCACCAGCACCAGCACCGCAGCACGCACGACTGCACTAGGAACGATCCATTTGGGCAATTACGAAGCTACTCGAGCTAGGTATCGGTAGCTGTAGCTCCTCCAATGGGAGCGCGCGCGGCGCAGGCAACCATGCCTCCTCAATTGCCGCCACGGCAGGGGCCTCAGCCTCACGCCCAGGCCCAGCGTCGCGTCAAACGTCATCTGGAACTGAAGCAGGCGCACGAAACGAAAGAAAGAAAGAAAGCCGCATGCCCCTGCCGCCGGGCACCCGAGTAGGATAGGAGTAGGAGCACACCATTGCAGTCGCGATTGCGACGAGCGTGGGACGATTCACCATCCGTATTCCGTGCAGGTGCAGCGCATGCAAGCAAGGTGTCGTGTGTAACAATAATTGTATTGTAAAGCCTGTAACAGCTCAACACATGACAGAAATAATCGAGGAAACCAAGGCTAGCCATCCATAGCTGCCTTCGCCTGCAGCCATGCAGGAGCACCGGGAGAAGAGAACGACGCAGCAGTATCTGCTTCTGCTGATCAGTGCTCAGTGGTCGCTGGGACGAATCTCTCCCAGGCCATCGAGTGGATTCCGTCGTCGTGTCGACCTCCGTGTGGCCGCCCGGAGGAATCTGTTGTGCGGGGGATCGAGGCGCGTGGAAGAAGCTTTTTGACGCCTGGCCCCGGGCGAGAGGTCTGAAATCTAGGACCGCCACGGCGAGAACGCAGAGTAGGCCTAGATTGTACGTACTCCTACACCGCATTACCAGACCGGCTGGCTGCCATGATATATTGGTATCCTTTTCGGGTCTCTCTCTTGTCATTGTGAGGGCGAATAAAGCGGGCGGCAAGTGGGTTGGCTGCCTCTCTATGCATCCCATGCTTAGCGCTAGTGCCCTCTGCTTCTGCTACACCCTCTGGTTATTAACAAAAGAGCCTGGTTCCGTTGCGAGTTGGATAAAGACGATGCATTTCCCTCTCACCTTGATGTGGCAAAGCAAGGCTTTAGGTGCCTTTCTTCGAGTGCAAGGTAATGAGGTATCCATGCGTATCTTTCACCTGTTGGTGGCCTCTAGCTTGCTGCTGCTTGGCTCCAAGGCAGCTAGCTTTACCTGTTATTGACAACTTTCTGTTTTTTCCCTACTAAAAGAGAGTACGTTAAATAATACGCACGTACAACACACATCAATCATGCTTATACGGTTATACCCACTCCAGACGTGCAAACACACGCTTAGGAGGCGTTTCCTAGCTACACGTGCTATATATATAAATTTCGTGGAGACGCAGCATAGAAGGCTTCATGAGCTGTCTAGTTTCGCAATTGGTACGATTTTTTCAAAACTTTTTTTTAACAAATTTACATAGACACAAAGGGTCATAATCAGGGTTCAAAATTTCGGCGAAATTTCGCGAAATTCGGTAATTTCGGTGGTGGCCGAAAGAAAAATCCGAAATTTTGTAATACACTAATACATGTGTTATATAACTTTAGACTCAATTTTTTATTGTTTATATTGCATATTTTTGTATTCAATAGATGTGCAGTCATAAATCATACTTATATTTGTTTAGATTTAAATGTTTTTTTAGAAAAAGCATACTTCATGTGCTAGTCTCTAAAAAAATTTCGCCGAAATTTCGGCCGAATTTCGCGAAATTCGGTAGTTTCGGTGGTGACCGAAATTTTTGCAATACCAAAATTGAAAACCCTGGTCATAATTTTCTTTTATCAGGGGAAAAATGAAAAAAAAGGTCCACCATTGTGGATAGTATATTTCTGAATTTATGATTAACCTACTACTTGTTAATGCTAGCGATTTAATTAGTTGTGAAAACACAAAAACACTTTTGAAGCATATTTCTGCACTAAAGTTTGAGGTGGTGGCCAGGCTAGCCCGAGTGCTGCCCAACATTGGCCCCGTTCGCTTGGAGGAATTTTGGAGGAATCTGGATGAATTTAGAGAAATTTGTGAAAGAAAAACATTATTCCGGATAAAAAAAAGAAGCGGATCAAGCCGGATTTAAGGGCACAGGGACATTCTTTTTGGATGACGTCACCTCCACTGCAGCACCAAAGAAAGAAAGAATCTACAAGATGTACCTCACCTGCAGGATGCAAATCTGTAATGTGTGCAAAAGAAAGACACACTGCATGTGAGAGTGTGTGTGTGGCTCTTTGGCACTAGAGCGATGTGATTCGATGTGATCTGCATAGTACTAGAATTTTTCAGGTAGGGTCATGCCCCCACCTTGGAGGGGCCACACCCCCAAAAAACAATATGACGCTTGACGCCTTTCTGTTGCACCGGCGGTGCTGGTGTGAGCGTTGCTTGTGCTTGCTTTGGCAACAAGCACTGGCCCTAATAATTTTTACCGTTGCTAATGGAAGTGAAATTCCAGACTTTGTTTTTTTTAAGATGGAGAACAATAATCTACAATAATTAATGTGAAAATCGGCGACATTTCCCTCGTTGGAGGCATTGCTATGAGCACCCCGCCCCTGTGGGAGTTTGGTTGAAAAACCTTGGTTGTCCGATCAGCGTCGTTCCCCCTCTTTGGAGGATTCGTTGCAGAAACCTCCTCCCCCTTTCCTGCTTCAATGCTTGTTTCCTGTGCCGTACAAGGTGGCGTTTGGTAGTGGTTGCGTTGGTGGTTTCGTCGGTGTTTTATTTGGTGGTGGCCTTGTTGTCACCTTCATGAGTGTTGAGTTTTTCTTTTTCTTTTTTATTGTATCTGGTTCCTTCTCTATTAATATATGTCCGACATGCTCTTGTCACTGCCTTTTCGGAAAAAAATGTGAAAATCGACGTGTCTTTTCTGTTCACACAATTCTTTTTTACTCCTTAAGAAGTGAGAGTTAATTAGCTCGTCATCTAAGCCTCTCACACTACTATATAGAAAACTTAACCGAGGCGGTCATTTTCGTTTAACCGAGGCTGACGAAAGGTCTACGTTAATGCAAACCTACGGAGGCGGATGCTTTGACCGCCTCGGTTAATCTATTAACGGAGGCGAACGCTTTGATCGTCTCGGTTAATAGGCGATTAACAAAGGCGGATGCTTTGACCGTCTCGATTAATCTATTAACGGAGGCGGACACTTTGACTATCCTGGTTAATAGGCGATTAACGGGTGCTCGGCTAGCGGCCCTGCCACTTATTAACGAAGGTGCCCGCCCAGTGTGCCCTCCTCCGTTAATTAAATGGTGGTGTCTCGGAAAACCATTTGTGTAGTAGTGTCACCGGTCCTTGGTCAGACGTGTTATCCCAAGAAATAGCCCTCCGAGCAAGTTAAACACTTTTGGAAGGGGTACGGTGAGAATTGAATGAAAGATCGAGGTCTACGTACGTGCCTGTGCTGTCCTGTTTGGAAGCTGAACTTAAGATTTTTTTTTGGAGGCACATATAAGTCCAATTACAATTCGCAATCTCAGATCATCAGGGATTCATGGTGCACACGAAACTACGTTGCCTGGCTAGAGGCACCTGGGCCGGGGGTCTAGATGCTCGTCTCGCATTCGCATTATGACGACGATGGTCGGCTAACTATAATTTGTCACTCAATAACAATGGTTTCTTTTTGTTAGTCTCGCGTCACTTGTTGGTCAGTCAATCTCTAATTTGTCAAGGGTTTAATGAACTACTCTTAATCCTATAAATAAACTTGTCAAAAGCGCGTTTAGCTACAATAAATTACATATACCACGACATCCATGCTCCGTACGGCCACATTTATAAACCATATATGCTCCGTTGTAGGAGTATCTCAATGTGTGTGTTTTGACCAACCTGCCACATGGTTTATCTAGCTCATTTGTTTAGGTGCTTCAGTAGAAGCGGATGAAGTAACTGTCTCTAGAAACGAAATCCACAACTACAAAAAGAATTTGAGAAGACAGACTCCCTGATTACCTGAGGTGAGTATTTTTAGGTGTTGTCTCTATAAATTATCAGGAGGGGTTTAGACAAATTAAATGCCCGCCTCTAAAAATGGATATTAATAGAGGTGGGCATTCTAAGGATCCATCTCTAGAAATCAACTAAGAGATGCAACACTATTAAGAGGTCCATCTCTAGAAATAGTTGCATAAAAAGTAATTCATACTGTTTCCACATAAAGTTAGGTGATAACAAACTTTATATAAAAGTTGTAGACTTTGACACGACCTACAACTTTTTGGTTGATAATTTTTTATTTGAAGCTATTAGAGCCCAAAAATTTTGTTTTAAGTTCTCAAAATTTAAAATTTAAAATTTAATATAACCTTGGATGTTGGCATGTTCTATACCAAAGTTGTAGTGCTCAATACAATCTATAATTTTATAGTTGACAAGTTTTTAATTTAAAATTACTTAGGGTCTCAAAATTTGGTTCTAAGTTCTCGTATTTTGACATTCAATTTTTTAAGTTTTTTTTGAATAATCTCGAATAGAGACTCTTCCTCTACCAAAATAGAAGTGTTTGATAAGATTTAAAGCTTTGTATTTGAAACTTTTTTCATTTGATATCATTTAGTGGCTAAAATAGTCAATAAAATATTAAAAAATATTGATTAAAAAAGACAATATTTGTATACTCACAAATGAGTGTATAGCTAGTGTAATGGTAGAGAGACGTTATTTGAGCTGAAGGTCATGGTTCAAATTAAAAGAAAAACACTTTCTTTTGTTTTTTTGAAAACCATAAATAAAGAAAATCAAAGGCCCACTTCATGAAGTGTAGTAGTGAAAGTCCCTTGGAAGGAAAGTCCGCCACGTGGTAAAAGGAACTGGTCATACCTAACGAACACAAATAAAGTCATCAAATGTCGTCGGAACAAATAAAAGACAGTTCCCTATCACAAGTGTGTGTGCCGACCTTGGATTTGAATCAAAAAAGAGCTTTAGTTCTCGGTTTAGTAGTTTCTTCCTCCACCGTCCAAGTTCGCATGCATGCATGTCGAAATGCAACGAAAACACGTTAGACTGACTCGGGAGCTCAACAAATAAAGCGCTTTTTCCCCCGCAAAAGAAAGCGCTTTAGTTTCATTTCACCACAAGCGATGAATCATCAAACGTACATGTTTTGTGATGCATGCGAAAGTAGGAAAACGATTGCTGAACCTGAACATGGAACTTTAGACCGCAGGAAGAGGCGCCACTGTTACGGATTCAACCATGCGAAAAGAAGCAGTAAAGCTAGCTAGCTAGGCACTACTAGAGTCTAGATGCATGGTTGCCCATATATATATCGTCACGGCGTCAAATGCCGTGGTACCATATGGCTCGTCCTGTATGTGCATTTCTACTAGCATGCATGCTTCATGCTTGCGACTAGTTTATTTCAAACGTTCGATCGGTTTTCAGCATGTGTGGCGCAGAATGACAGAGGATCAAACGCGCGCACGAACAAAGATGGACACGTAGGAGATCGACCAGCCCGTTCCAGTTTTGGGCGCTGCTGTTGTCGTCGCTTTGCACACGGCGGGTCGGCCGTCGGCGGCCGAGTGCCAACCACCGTGGTCGTTAGCTTTCCACGCCACGGTACGGTCTTGGCGGGTCCCGCGTGCGCGCACGCAGGGCCACCCGCCACGTCACTCCTCGCTTGCATCTCGTCTACTCCGTCCCGCGCCGCAGGCAGCACTGCAGCTGGTGCTGGACGCTGCACTATCCTGTGGTGATGTGTCGCTAAGGCGGCAGCTAGCCGCACCATAGGTCACTTTTTCGCAGCCACCGGCCGGAGAAGCCAATCATTGGCCGTGGCGTGTCAGCGACTCACGGATCCTCTCGCCCCGCCCCCGGTAACGGGCCCGCCTTCTGCCGACTGACGGCCGGCGTCCAGGCACAGTCCCGAAAGGGAAAGGGACCGTAGTCGTCTGTTCGCTTGCCCTCGTATACGATCGTGGATTATAAGTTAAAACGGTATTTTTTTCTCACACCAAAACAACTAGTAATAAATAATTCACGATCGTTTATGACGAAACGAAAAGGATGTAGGTTTGCACACCGCAGTGCCAAGGTAGATTAGGGTATAACACAAGCACCCTGTTCGCTTGTTGGTTTTAGTCAGGCTTATTCAACCAGCCAACAGTGTTTTTCTCTCACAACGAACCAGCACCAGCCAGCCCAAACCAGCCCAGAAACCAACCAACAAACACGCCGAAGGAGTCGGCAGCCCCTGCCCCAACCCCTCACGCCGTTGACCGGGCCGGGCTTAGACTAAACAACTGTACTATCAGGAAAGGCAAATGCTTTTGCTAATTAGTTATCTACTAGGTGCCGCTACATGAGATCCAACTCGAGAGTGTACTTAGAATTTAGATGGAGCGACTTCGAAAGGAAGCAAAAGAAAGCCTCTTTAAAATATTTTTGAAATGTGTCTTGTGGGACAATAAATGGAATTAGCACATTTAAAAAGGTTTGAGCGCTGCTGCTAGTGGAGTGATTTTTCACTCATCGGAGCTAGCTCTGCGGTGGACACTAGAGTGATGCCACCGGAGAGTAATTCCAGCAAAAGGTCAGTGAGGTGCGAAGTGGTCACCGGATCTCTCCGGTGGTCATCGAAGAGCATGCACCGGAGTTTTCATATTGAGAAGTTGTTTTCAGTTGAAGTTTCAGTGGAGCATGTTACCTTCCAGTGCGGGAAGAAACATTTGATCGCATAGTGGCGACTGACAACGCGGGAAGAAACGTTTGATCACATGGAGCTCTTCGGTGCACACCGTAGAGGTGCACTTGAGAGATACTAATTCTAGAGATGGTTTTTAGTGTAGCTTCGGGCTTTGTGAACACCGAAGCTCTTCATTGCTCGCCAGAGAGGTGCACCAAAGCTTTGTAAGGGCAATAACTAGTTGAAGTAGCCGTTGGAACTCTTTGGTGTGGGAGTTTTGGTGCTCAACGGAGCTTTCTGATGGGTGTGTTCCAATGCAACTAGGCTGCAACAGCTAGTTTCTTGTGGGTGTATAAATTGAGGGTGTGACTGGGCTTGACACATCTCTTGAGACCCCCATGTTGATACGAGAACACATTAGAGCTCAAGAAACGCCTCCACTCACATATGCTTAGTTGATATCGCATCTGTGATAAGATTGGAGTGATCTAGTGCATTTGCTTGAGAGTGAAAACATCTAGTGGCACTAGTGATCAATTGGCAATCGTGTGAGCTTGTTACTTTTGGAGGTTGCCACCTCCTAGATGGCTTGGTGGCTATCCGTTGAAGCATCATGAGGAGATCGCTCCCTGAAGAAGATTTGTTCGGGGCACTTGTGCTCGTTCCTGTAGGACGAAAGCAAAGAGCAACTCTAGTTGATTAGAGGCTTGGAGAGTGCCATGTTGATTGACCGGCTCAAGAGGGCAATACTCATGCTAGAGCCTAACTTATGTGGTAGACCACGCTTGCGGGCTTGGTAAACTAGTGGAAGAGAAGCAATCCTTTGACTCGCCTCAAAAGGCTAGTAGTCATGTTTGATAGTATGAATATCATTTGGCCTTGTCTATAAATGGTGGGAAAAGAAAATTCAAATTCGGTTGAAAATTATGAACATTTGAAAAGTGTTTCCAGAGATGGTTGGAAAATACAACCGTCTCTTGAAAGAATTTCTAGAGATGTATTCGTAACCGTCTCAAGAAATAAGATTTATACAGGGGCTAGGAACTCCATCCGTCTCTAGAAATCAATCTCTAAAAGCGACTGAATCTTTAGCCGAATCTAGAATGGATTTTAGGGACGGCTTGATACCCGCCGTCGATTTCTAGAGACGCATGGACAGAGGTGGTTCTTATAGCCATTTAGAAATGGATTAACCGCCTCTACAAATTATTTCCGTAGTACCGAGCTCTTGAAAAACTTTCTAGGCTGTATACACCGGAGATTGGAAATACTTTCAAAATGATTATACCAATTATCTTACAAATCATTACAATTTTATAAAATATAATATGCTAGTTGACGGTTCAGAGAAAAGCACATGGGGGGTCATTCCCATTAGTTGAATTTGATACTTTTATCTTTTGCACTGTCTATTCTATCCTCCTCGAGTAAACTTCTGAAGTACTACCACACGCAAGCATGATTGCCATCTAAACTCAACCACCCTCAAAAAGAAAATCCAAGTGAATTTTGAACGTATATTTCGGCCGGTCAATTCTTCATCACATATTTATTTTTATCAGCCTCTTGTTTTCCTTAAACCATGCTGTCTTAATTAGTACTAGTAATCCAGTAGTTATTTTGACGTGACGACCATCCGTGAATTCGTCCATACAAAATATCCAGAGCAGTAGTCAGGCCGGTAACCAATTCTTTGGTAGCTTCAAAGAAACTAATCTCGCCGTACGTGTCTGCCTCCCTGAGTGCCTGACACCTTGCATGGCCGACGCGTGGCTCGGTAGCAGGTCAGCAGGCAGGACTGTCACTGTGATCCAATCCAGTACTCCAACGCCAGTTCTGCAGAGAAAAGAAAACGTTAACGCGGTCATGAGTCATCCATTCAGCTCGGTGGTCACTGTCCTCAAATTCTGCAGGTACAGGGGCTCATCTCCTGCGAGTGCGAGTAAAGTGATTTACAGAAAATTTTAATGCTGCTAGGGATTTTTGTAAAGGTTCCATATCTTGCAACATTTATGTGTTTATATTTTGAATGAGGACTTTTGTTAAAATTAGTATACATAGCAACGGTTGGTTAGCTGGCGGAAAGCGATATGCTTCGTTCTTTGCACACACACAAAAAAAGAGTATTTTCCAGGGACTATGCCTTTTTAATTTTCTTTTTGGCTCAGAGTCTGCATGTTTGACTTTTTTATTGTTGGCTCAAAATGAAACTATAATTCCAGCCACATTAAGATGCTTGTGAATCGATTACAGTGTAAAATTAAAGTGATGGCCAGGATTTAGCATAAATAATTTTGATCAAGTTTAACAAATTAAGAGAGCCAATGGAAGTACTTGCACGTTTCTCCTGAATTATATAACCAGGCCTTGCGGTTCACGAGCTTGGCATCATATAAATTTGTTTATACCAGCAGCTGAGCAAATCTCCATGCGTCAGAGGGAGCACGCTTCGATATCCCGCGCACTGCGAAATGTAAGCAGGCATGGTCAACAGATCCAGAAATTTCACATAAACTAGTGCCGCCGCCGTTTACATGGAAGTAGTCTTGACGTAAAAAAAAACATCTGAAGGCTGAAATCTGAAGCCTTTTCCGCGTAGCTAGCTTAGCTTGTCCAAGAATGTCCATCAGCGCGAAATCTTAGTAAATGTACTTGCGATTTGCTCAGCAAGAATACGCCGAGGCCCCGTTCGTTTGGCTGAATTTGGCTAAAAAAACACTGTTTCGACTGAAAAAGAAATAGAACAAGCCAGCTTTTAAGGTCAGCCGAATAGAGCCTCGGTTCCAATCCTAGGTATTTAACTGCACAGTTTACTTGGAGCCGTACAATACAGAGATGAGAAACTGTGTGGTATCCGTTGATGTTCTTGAATTCCGATATATATGCTCCTGTTACCACCATATGACTTGGTCAGATTTTTTAGTTGAGATATATTTTACCGGCCGTGTTTGTTTATCCTTTTGTTTTCTGTAAACTTATCCAGTCAGATGTTTGCATGCGACCATGAGCAACAACTTCGTAATGGAAAAAAAAGGAAGCACTTGAGGTTTCATTACCAGTTCAGAACACTGACACCTGGAATCTCCGGTCCAATTCTTGGGGTAGGAGTAGAGGACCAAGCAAATCCGCACCTTCCTTCCCAGTTCACAAGTACTCTAGGCAAGTAGCAGCAGATGCAGATATATATCTCTGCGCAACAAACACTTGGATTGGACGGCGGGCCCGCCGCTTTTTTGTTGCGCTCTCCCCTCCTCTCCGCCCTGCCCTGCCTTTCCATTGGAGCGCACAAAGTCGGACGGCACCACCGTTACACAACCACGTGTTTTATGTAGTTTTAAAATATGATTTTTTTACACCATAAAATTAGAATCTAATAATTTTTTTTCTACCTTCAGCCTAAACAGATTACAGATCATAGATTATAATTTTTCTT
Organism: Miscanthus floridulus; assembly: GCF_019320115.1. Lineage (NCBI taxonomy): Eukaryota > Viridiplantae > Streptophyta > Magnoliopsida > Poales > Poaceae > Miscanthus > Miscanthus floridulus. Next base: position 92,692,398 of record NC_089586.1, read on the forward strand.
AATTAAAACAACAAATTACAGATCCATCACCGCTGAGACGCGCCGAGGCGAGCTCGCCGATCACCAGCGCCGGTGCCGGTGGTCATCGGTGAGAAAGAGAGAATGAGAAAGATAAAAAAATCCATATATTTTTTTTTGTTAAAATACATATGTATTGTATAGCATTCGTCTTTAAAGAAGGCCAAGCGCACGGCTGAGAAGAGACCACCACCCCACACTCCATTCACGCCAGGATCGATCGATCGCGCCGCGCGCTATAGCTGCTGCACGTACGCTTGCCTCCTCTTCTTCTGCTGCTCTGCGGCTCCGGGCTCCGGCGCAGGTGCGTTTCTTGATTTATTGGAATTCGGTAGCGTGATCGGGAAAGATCCTGATTTGGCAGGATTTATATGGCCAGCGGCCGCCCGGGTTGTGCTCGTGCGTTAGTGTTTTCTTCGTTCGTTCGGTTGCGTGACCTAGTGGAAACAAGGGAGCTTGGCGGTCGCTCGGGCCGGCGTGGAGTTCGATGTGGAAAGCGATCTCCTCTGGGATAGTGTCCTGCGCCGCGCCTGGGGGCCGCCGTCTTTCGTGCAACCATCGTTGCTTGATTTGGTTTCTTCCTTTTCGTTGAAGTCTTTCCGTGCTGCTTCTCTAGTGTACGGGCAGTTCGGGTTCCATCTTGAGGTTTCCACCGTGCTTGGAGGGTTTGGGTGTTTGGCTTCTCTGCCTTCTTAAGCTTCTGTTCGTATTGTAGAGTCCCTACAGAAGGCAAGTCTTTGAGGTTCTTTTGCTAATCGCTTCTTTGATTTGTCCGACTGAAAACATGATTCAAAACTTGTGTCCTCAACTTTTGATAGTTCGTTTCAGTTTTGGTGCTTTCTTGCGGTGAAAATCTCATGTGCAATTCCCCTGAGATGTCCCTACCCGTTCCTACCATGATGTTTGTGCTATCTTTACAAAGAGAAACATGCACTCGTATTTGTCAATTCATCAATCATCTATGATATGGTTTTGATATAATTAACTTGAACTGAATGTAAGACTCTTGCTCTGTGTACTATACTGCCTGCTGCTGACATGGCTAAATTATTTCCACATGGCGCAATCATGCTTTTTCGTATATAAGTGCTAATGATAGTCCATCTAGTTGTGCCAGCTTTGGTTAACCACTTCTTGTAAGACCCATGCATGTGAGTAACTAGTTATTCAGGACATTTGACTATAATAAAAAACAAACTGACTGTGCATTGGATGGTATCTCTTCAGACTCTTTTCTTCTTTTTGTGATGTGATCACTGGTTCTTCTCTTTGAAAAGTTGGTTCTCGCTCACCAGCTGAAAGTTTATTTTGAATTGGATTTGATTGATTATTGTGCTACTTTGTGAGCTGTCAAATCTCTAGTTCTTAATATAATGATACGTAGCTCTCCTGTCCTGTGTGTTCGATAAAAAAAGATCCTTTAGTTTTTATTATTGTTCCCGAGGACCAGATTCACCAATGTTCCTTCTTTCATGTCTTCTGTAGGAAGTCTAATGTGGAAATCTCTCAGTACTGCGTACTTTTGTTAGAAGAAAGATTTGTTCAGTCAAGCTTTGCAAATTATCATCATAGTTTGGATGACATCCATGGTTACTTTGACGAGTTTATGGAGCCCTGGTTGCCGAGCTCATCTGGGTTCTCTGACAATGGAACTGTAATATTTGCAGCAAAACTTTATTTCCTCATCTTGGAAGAAAGTTTCAAGAAGGGTTGACAACTTACAAGTGTTCCTGTGAAGCTTGATGACATGTTCGTGAGGGAGGAGTGGGAGAGCGAAATTTCTTCTGTTATGCAGATGTCAACAGATCCTAACAACTATGGGGTATTTCCACATTCATTCTGCAACCAACATGTGGTTTCGTTTCAGACGAGTTCAATTACTAGTGGATCAGGAGCCATACCAGTTTGTCTAGACACTTCCAGTGGAACGAATGGCAATATGGCGATGTTGAACACTACATCTTCAACAATTGTATCCACTGGTTCACCAAACATGATTTCTGATTCTTCTTGCCAGAACCTCAAGTATAGTGCACCGTTGGCTGTGCAGTGGTCCTATCTGGAGCTGCAAATGTTGAATGATGGCCTCAGCAAGTAAGATATACATCCATATAATCTGAATTAAATATATGTTAAAAAATCTGAATTAAGTAGCTATTTCCATCTCACCTTAATAATGAGACATTTTATCCTATATTTACTATTCAATTTTAAACAATTTAATCATGACCATGCCTCGAAGTTGAGGCCAAACTGCCAAGATTTTGTGTGTCCCTCGGTCTTAGAATCTATATTTAGTTGTCCTCAGTCAAACCATCCTAAGTTTGATCTGAGCCATCAAAGAAGCAAATTTATGAAAATATATTTCATAATGTATCTAATAAAGTTCATTAGATATTGTAAACACCATTGTTCTTTTCTACAGATTTGGTCAAACTTAGGATGGTTTGTCTTAAGACAACTGAAAATCCATTATATTCCAGGACGGATGGAGTATTATGGTTTCATAAACTGAGTTTTGTGATGTTTGTGGTTGATTCTAGTCAGAAATACACCTCTGTTGTCTGTTTTTTTATACTCTGATGAAAGGAGCACTCTTTATTTCTATAAGGAATTGTTACATGAGCAATTTGTTGGAAATATTAGATCCCTGTTCTCTTACTATAGATGTTTTTTTTAATGCACTCTTACTATAGATGTTATTTCACATTCATGCCTTTTACTTATATACTTAGTCCAATAAAAAGACGGATGATGTTTTTGTTTATCTTATGAAGCTTTTACCTATCAGTTCGTTCCTAATAGTTTATCCTTTTGGTTCACTGGCTAATGAAATTTTCAGGTATGCAAATGAACCAGGAATCATGAAGTACATAAAGGTAGCAGCCATGTTACCAGACAAGACAGTAAGAGATGTTGCCATGAGATGCCAATGGATGGCAGCGGTTAGTCCTTGATTTCTCTGATTTATTACGCAGCGTCTGAATGTCATTTCCTCATCTGTTATATTCAATCTACATTTCAACCCAAAACTTCAGAGGTAGCTAACATTTCATAAACCTGAACTCTGATAGATACTAAAGCCATGCAATATGTTTATCCAGTCTAGATTATTCATTTGAAAGGAATATGTGGTCCCAAATCAGCTTATGGATGGAGACTAACAGTAGTTTATACTTGTGTGACTTGTCAAGATGATGTCACCATAATTCCACTAAACCAGTGCCGCGTATGTGAAAGTAGATCATGCTGAAGATACACTTATTGTCCACATCTATAAAAATACTATATTGGTCGATTATGAACATTAAAGTTAGTGTGATCTGAGCTGGTCCTCCTAAGTATCCTTTTGAGCTGTTGCCTCATAGAATTACCTTTGTATTTGTCTAGTGTGTACTAGAATAATATAAGGAAGGCTGACAAGTGTCTGCTTTTCTCCTGTGTGTTCGAGAAAAAAAGTCTCTGCTTTTGACATTACTATTTACTAATAATAAGGTTTGCAGACTAAAGTTGGCCTGCTCCTGTTTCATGTCGAGAGTTCATAGCATGTACTCCCTCCGTCCCTAAATAACTGTCGTCGTTGGTGTGTGTGCCGCAAGTTTAACTTGATTTATAGAAAATGCGTACAACATTTTTATCTCCAAATAAATTTATTAAAAAAACTAGATTCAAAGATCTTTCCAATGATACTAATTATGTACCATAAATATTAATATTTTTAATATATATTTAGTCAAAGTTGTTTCTCGGGAAGCGAAAACGACATATATTTAGGGACAGGGAGTATAGCGCTTGGAAAGGTTGCAATTATTTTATTTACATTTTTCAGTTAGTACAACAGAGATGGCATATTTGATCCGATTGATCAGTGAACAGCATTCAACTATATAAAGCTGACACTGTCAATGTAACAAATAAGAATAATTCCATGTCTCTCTTTTTTAGTGTCAAGAAAGTAGGAAATATTTTTAGTTTGTTGTAGATGGCAAACGAAACATTGGTCTGTTGATCCACCATTTTACCTTGAGTAATAATTAGTTGTATCCTACTTGATGCTTTCCACTGGAATGCGTAATAACCAAGTAGTGTTTTATTTTTCATTCTTGTTGTTAATAATGATTAGTTATATTTTCTGAGGGAGTTTGTTCATCATATGTCGCTTTCCTTTTCAATTTCATTGGTGATGATATAGATTTTCTTATAGAGAAAAGAAACTACAAGACGACGGAAACCTGAAGAACACTATCCTGGAAAAAAGACAAAAGATAGGAAGGTACTCATCCTTTCATTTTTTTATAACATTGTTGTCTGTTGTTAGCACCAGCTCTACTTGAAGAAATTACTGTTCTGACTACTGATAAACATTAAATTTGGACTTCTTTGTTCTAACAAATATATTTTGAAACACACCAGTCCATGGCTCCATGCATCTACACATGTTTTGATTTTGTGGAAATGATGAAATGAACTTAACATTTAACACTCCAGTGGCATCTTCTCGACATAGGAAGATGAATTATAATCTGATACTGTTAAAATGCAGTTGGGATGAGAAATGTACATGATGCAACCTTATACAAGTAGTATCTATGAGTTCATTTTTAAATGGATCTGATTAAGGTTGTTTCTCAGGATAAAATGGCTGAGCCGTCATCATGGGGTACCAATCCTCCTGTTCAGACTGAGATGAGATCTTCCTCATTTATTCCTCAGAACGCCAAAAACAATGGATTTATCTCTGGAGGTTGGTAGGTCACTTAAAGAGTGATCGAGTGATTGACTGTGTGTAACGTACCGTTCACCATTGCTTTTGGCAACCATGAAATATTTGAACCAATTTTGCGTTCCGAGGAATGCTCAAATGCTATTCCATAAAAGTCAAAACCGTATTAATGCATTTAAACATATAGCATTATTGATATTTGATGGTGATTCTGCTCTGAAGTTATCCTTGGGGCACTTAATTCGATAAAACATCACCACACTTTTCAGCATATTTGAGGATCTTTATATTGTAAATGTTCCAGCGTCCTCTTAGTTTGCACTATAAGCATATGAAGTTTCTTTATCTGCCAAAATGTTGAAACAAACATTGCCCTGATTACTTCAGATCATTAAGTTCTTTACAAGGTTTGACATGTTTCTGTTTCTTTTATGCAGACTCTCAAATTGACCGTGGAATGCTAAATATATTGGAAGAAAATGCTCGACTACTCAATCAAATAGAAGTAAATATTTTAACATCACAGGTTGGTATTTTGTTTCTTTCTTTTTTTCTCGAACCTTTTGTTTCTTTCTTGTATGATGCATCTTATAATTTAGCCAATTCAGTTTAAGGCATTAGTTATATTTTAAATGTGTCTTCGTTCAGATAAACTCTTTATTTAGTTTGCAACAAAACTATAGAAACACAATAAAGGTTAATAGTTGATGCCATCCGGACCCAGTGCTCATAACAACTTCTCATTGGAGAGAGAAAAAAAAAACATTCCAGCATCTGTTTGGAGCATATTTTTGTGAGAAATTTTCATGAGCAGCAGGAAGATTTAGCTGTGCAGGAGTAATTTTCAATTCCTCTGATAATACTTTTCAGGCTTATAACAACATGGATCTTTTCCATCACGCAAGAAGGAACATCAATGGTCTTCTACAAAGGTAGAGTTTACCTCATTTTATACACAAAAATTGGCTCAAAATAGTAAAGTGTGTGAAACACGTGAATATGGATGCTTTTCTCTAATGTGGCGCTCTCCTTAATGAACAGCATGAGCCAAATTCCCGGAATAATGAGCAAGATGCCCCCATTGCCTGTTTCGGTGGATGAAAGGCTAGCTAGCTACATACTCCCTCGTGCTCCTATGGTAAATATCTTCTGCTTTGCCTATGATCTGCAATCTGGTACCTTGTTGGTTGTTGATCAGTATCTTAGCTACTGATATGAAGATACAGAATAAAAAATGCAGTCTGGGCTTGACCAATATTCGGCTGCATATAATATGTCACCACTAACTAGTTACTCCAAAGTCACTTTTATCGTTGGCTTGATATTCTGTTTCGTCCTGCCATTACTAAATGTAAAGTTGCACGCACCGACCGATTCAACCCAAAAGCTTAAGTTGATGGGGAGAGGTGGACAAGTCACTTATATTCCAACACTCCCCATCACGTGGAGGCTCCCTCAAGCCTCAGACGTGGAATAGGAGCGAGCAACAATTATTTTATTTAATTGCGCTAACCAGGATTAGAACTCGAGACTTCTGGCTCTGATACCATATTAAGTTGCATGCACCAACCAGTTCAACCTAAAAGCTTAAGCTATCAGAAAGAGATGGACAATGCACTTATACACACTTCAACACCCCCACTCACGTGCAGCCCGAGAGAGGCGCGCAGCCAGAGAGAGGCGCAAACATGGAAATAAAGGGGCGGAGTGGACAATTCACTTATATTCCAACACTAAATAATACTCACTGATTAGTTGGTGATACTTAAATTGCTTATTTGTTAGCCAAATACTCAAGGAGTATATAAAACGTACATTCATTAGTCATTTCTGTAATAGTGTAATCACTGTCATCAGTCTCAATTAGCAATATGCATTTTCTTTTGACATATATATTGTTGTTCTCTTATCACCGGGTTCTACTGAAATGCTCACTCTTGATATGTCACTGCTTTCATTTGAAGGCACAAGTTCTTGGCAGCAGTCATTTGAAAGAAGAACCGAGTATGGTAGGCCACTGCTAGACAGGGCAGCAGCTCAATTTTCAGCAATAGTTTGATAAAAAATATCTGAGGAGCCATGTGCTTGGGAATCTGCATGGAGAAGCGTAGGTGAAAGAACGATCTGGCTTTTCTGATGTCTGAAAGCTATAGAAGCAACATGATCCACTTCACCACATGGCCTTAAAAAACGCTGTCCAGCTTGCCTTCTCAGGATGCTCTGTATTAGTGATTATGAATTTGAGATAGGTAGAATTTTCCGTAATCTGCAGTTTTTCTCACCTTGGTTGCACATATCGATTCTTTTTCGGGTTTTGTCCTGGTGATCGATGTTAACAGAAGTCTAGCATAGAAACTAAACTTGATATGATTAATTAGCGGGAAAAGCTTAGCCTTTTTGTCCGTTACTACAAAGGTAACCAACCTTCTGTGTGTATCTAGTATTCTAGTTCTAGTTATAAATTTATAATAATGCATATGCAAGCCTGGTTCTCTAAATTGCAATCTCTCTCCTTCTGTATGTGCTGCGTGTCTCTTTGAAAATTGAAACTGCAAGAATTTAGCAGCATTCCAGTTAAAGTGCTGTAACACATACTCCACAGCAGAGTATCAAGATGGGGATCGAGGGAGAGTAGTAGTAGCAGGAAGTCACAGTACGTTTTCATTTTCAGTTTGTATGACACTGATTTGTGGGACCTTATTGTCAGATGTCGTGAGGATGAGAGCTTATAGCTGCCCATGTAACATTGAGACATCACGCAAAATATTTTGAAATACGTAGAACTAAGGGAAAGGAAACCTTCATCCTCGCTACTGAGATCAATTCCCATCACCCTGGATTATTGTCTGTGATTGCTCACGTCTCTAAAATCCGAACTGAACTCATCGGAGGCCAAGGGTGTTACATGTAACATACCAACATGTGGCATATAGAGGCAACGCTGTAAGCATCCTTTGGATGTTCTTGCCTAATGTTTGGAGTGAAACTCCGTAGCTTTTGGCAATCTGCGCAACGTTTACCATCAATTGAACTCAGCTAAATTCATCAATCTGCGCAACGCTGTACAACGACGCAGACCAGGAGCAATATAACGGGGATAAAACCACTTGGCAGCTGATGTTTTTCAAGCTTTGCTTCATCCAGCTCTCTCCCCATGTATGTGCACAGGTGATGTAGCTAGGTAGTCCCCACATTTCTTACACGGTGTTGGACATGTCATCCTCGTTTCTACAACAGTTTCTTCAGGCACGCTTCTCCCTCCTTTTAGTGATTCTTACCAGAAGAAGCACCGACGACAGGCGATGGGATGTTGAGGACATCAGGCTGCTGCCGGCGGCGCAACGGCGGCGACCACCTCACGGAGCGCCTGAGCCGCGTCGCCGTAGCACAGCTTCACGACGGAGACGCTCCGGTTCGCCACAGCATCACCCAGCTGCATGCACGCATTTATCCAAGAGCAGTTTCAGCGTCAAATCAACTCATCAAACGCACCCACAAACTCAACTAGTTTATTGTGTTGTCTTTGTCTACACAAGGGCCCTTTGAGCTTTCCAAGTTTGACCATGACTAATTACGCAGTAAGGCAGAAGTGCATTAATTCTACTCCCTACACTCTAAATTACGCTGCAACTTCAGTCTATTGGCAAATACTAGTCAAAAGTCAATAACCAGAACTTGCTTAATTCGTTTATATCTGGATGATCTGACTGTCTTTTGTTGACCTGATTATGATACAGAGTAAGGTGAGAAGGTTCTCAACTCTAAATAGTATTGTTCCCTTCTGGTACAAATTGTTGATCGAGTACTGCTATGTGTAAAATAAAATCTACCATACCCTTCTTTTCCTGAAATTGACCGGTAAATGGGCTATGGGATAAATGTTAATTGTTAAATATATATATATTAAAAAAGATTTTTTTCCCCATGTACGCTGTTTGTACTACCTGGTCAATTTATCATGCTGACTGAAAAAAATAGAATGCTTCTAATAAAAGCAACTCCTACTAAAGATGGGAAAAGAAGGCACCGATCTCATAACCTCATCCATGAAGTAGAAGAAATCGTTGGCGAGAAGGGTGATCTCCTCCCTGCGCTCCTCGCACTCGTTGCAGGCAATCACACGGTTCAGGTCAATGTACAGGAAGGTGGCCTTCAGCTGGAGATCCCTCCTGACCAAATCCCACAGGTCATCATCCAGATCAGTCGTCAGATCCTCCTCCATGGACAGAAGCTCAAGTGCCGAGCTCTTGATCCGACAAACGCATCCCCTCAGCTCCATCCCCTGATCCATTGGTGCTCCTGGCAGTGCCCTCTGCAGCTCTGCTTTATCTTGCAGTTGCAGATGACAAAGGATCAGAGCCAATGATGTGGACGTATTTATGGAAACGCGAAAAGAGAAACTGATTCTTGGAGGATGTCTAGAAGCAAACAGATGTCAGCATGTGCATCAGAGGAAGGCCCCCGTGTAGTGCGGCAAGGGGCAAAGTGGTCAGTGCAGAAGATTACAAGATTAGTTATGCATGAGAGATGAGACCTTTCTGAATGTTGTTGGACTTTCTTTAACTGAAAAAAGAGGAAATAGGAGGAAAAGGGAAGCTAAATTTTGCCACCTTTCCTCTCCTTGGACATCCAGCAAGGTAGGCAGCAGAAGAAAGTATCAAGAGTTGCTCACAAGGAAATTGATGAAATGTTTATAACCAAACACCGTTGCAGCCATAGGAGTAGTATAGAAACTTTCGAACAGAGGTCTGGGTTGGTACCCAAATTAGAACATAAAAATAAAGAAATGCAATGCTTTATTCAGGGAAGAAAGTTAACAAAAAGCAAATATGATACTCCCTCCGTAAAAAAAAAGTGATGCTCTGGGACAAATTTTAAATCACAGAACGTCACTTTTTTTGAGACGGAGGGAGTATTATAGTACGGTAACACCCTAAAATTTGCATCATTTCAAAATAGGCGAAATTGATTTATTTATGCTATTATGTGTGCATTTAGCATAGAGAAATAATAATTTTTATGAAGTTAAAATCAAATATAAGGTTAAATACATGTTGTTGCATACATGCTGGAGCATCGTTTCTTTTGTATTGTGTGACTTTGACCAAATTTGAAAATGATATTCAAAACCTTTTGAAAATTGGATTTGAAAACTCTGGAAAAAAAGAAGAAAAAAGAAATCTCCTTCCTTTCTCCGTCTCTCGGCTTTCGGCCTTTTGGCCCAGCCGGCCTGCCTCCGCCCTTTCCCTCCTCTCTCGCGCAGGCCCGGCCGGCCCAACCGCACCCAGGCCGCGCAGCCGCGCCCCACCTCCACTCTCCCTTGCTTAGCTCTCTGACCGCTGGGCCCCACCTGCCAGCGCCGCCTCTACAATGTCGTCCCCAACCTCCCGCCGAAAACAGGAGGATTTCTCCCTTATCCCGCCGCTGAGCGCCTCATCCCGCAGCCCTGCTCCCGTTTTCTCTGGGGTTCGGCGTGATTCCCATCGCACTCTTTTCCCATCTACGCACAGCTGTCGCCCCTATCGAGCACGCAGCGCCACCGCAACCCTAGCTCGCGCCGCCGAGCTCGAGCCACCGTTCAGCCGCCTCAACGTCGTTTTGGATCGACTGTCGAGTAATGATTCTCCCCACGCAGGGTTTTCCTTTCTTTTCGCCCTTGTTTGATCCTATCGCGTTGCCGACGTGCAGGGGCTTCGCCATCCGCCATTCCTAGCCGCGAGCCGTCTCCGATCCATCTCTGTCTTCGTTTCATCCGCGGTGAGAATCCCGGCTTCCTCCTCTTTCGTTTCGTGTCTTTCCCGTCTCGAGTCGTGGCCTCTAGGGCCGTTTCCGCGTGCGCCGGCGAGCTCTTCTCGGCGCCGGCCATGTCAGTCACCGCGAGGGCCGTTCTCCGGCCGCGTTAAGCCCGGGGTAGACTCACCTTCACCCCCGCTCTCTCCTGATTCCTTTGGTTCGTCAAACCGTGGGCCATAGGGCCATGTTCGTTCTCACCGTCGACCTTCTCGCCGCTGGCCATGGCCGCGCCGGTCATCTTCCCCGGCAGCTCTCTCTCTCTCCCTCCCTCGTTCTAATCTGAGCCGTCTGATCTCGATCGAACGGTCCAGATCGTGCCATACCCCTTCGCTGGCATTTTTCTTAAAGAGCCCCTTATGTTCTTATTATTTGTACGCGTAGTCCTCGGCCTGATTCAAAAACCCAAATTTTAATTTATTTTAATTCTTTTAAGTTCACGTTATTTACAGAATTGCCACCCAGTTCATATTTTCATCATAACTTATTCATTTTAGATCCGATTTGATCCGTTCAAGTTGCGTTAGGCTCGTAGTTACGTAAATCTACATGTTTATGGTACTGTTAATCATGTTTTCCATTTTTAAAATTTGTGGTTGGATTTAATCTATTAAACTACTATAGAAAATCTTGTTTAACTCATAACTTTCACGTTTTAGCTCTGATTTTCGTGATCTTCGTGTCTGTGTTCTTAGCGAGACGTAGATTCGTTTTATAAACCTCTTATCTTGTTTTATCTATGTTGGTGTACTGTTCTAATCTATATTCTTTGTTTGCTATGCATGATTTCTCATGGATGCTTGTATGTTGATGTGATGATCACGTATAGACGGTGAACAATTCACGGGTGATCAAGAGTACTACTTTGACGACTAGGACCAGCATGGAAACTTTGAGCAAGGCAAGTATAGCATGCGATCTCCTTGTCATATTCACCATTTAATTATTTAGTCATGTGCATGTGTCTAATTTGATACCCGTAAGGATCTCCTAGTTATTGTTACCTTGTACCTTGATTACCGATGGGCTATACCTGCATATGGGTAGCTGCTAGTGCTCAAATTAACTATACATGATTTGAATGATGATTAATGGTTCTATGGAATGAATGGTAAAACTTGCTCTTAGCAACTGGACGATAGGGCAAGAGAGCAATTGACTTTTGTACAAGATGCTCTTGGCCCTCCCCAAGGACTTATCTGTTGGTAAAAGCTAGGACATACAGTACAACCGGGGGTGCCACATGGCTCTGGCTTTAGCTCAGTAGCAGGACCTTTTCTAGCTTGTTAGTAGTTACCCGAAAGGGCGCAAATGGGGCCTACTGAGCTGAGTATAGTGCGGCCTCTGTCCTTATGTGTATAGCCTACGCGAAATGTGCCATTCGGAAGGGGCTCTATATTCCCTTGCCGGGGAAACTTAGCGGCTACTAATTTATTAGGGAAACCTTTGAAAGGCTTCATAGTGAACCCGCCGACTTTCCCTGGAAGTGGGTCAAGAGATTAGTTACCTCGGGCGAAAGGATAAATCACGGCTCTCGGGTAAAGATGTACAAACTCTGTAGTGTATTAAAACTGGTATATCAGTCATGCTCACGAACACGAGCGGCCTAGAAAACTGACAGAATAGTTGCTCACTTGATGATGATATTATTAATGATGATAATTCTGATGATGACTATTGCTCATGTTTATGATCACGTGGTTTAATTAGGGCTTGAGCACATCTAAATGCTAATGTAGTGCTAAAACTTTGACTTACTAAAATGCTAACTGCAGTAAACCAGTGTCAGCCTCCTGAGCTTCATAAACCCATGTTATTCTTGTTGAGTACGAGATGATGTACTTACGCTTGTTTATTTTTATTATTTGGATAAAAATCTCGGATGGGTAACAGATGGCAATGTTTATGAGGACTACCCTGAGAATTACTAGACTTGTGCTTCACCGGTCGACGTCCCTGTGGAGTTTGAGGCTCTCGTGGAGAGTAGATTATCTAGTTCTTCCGCTTTCATGATAGACTTGATATTATTGTATTGAATTATTGTTCGCGATGTAATAAACACTGTGATGATACATTGTCATTTGTCAGCTTATGTGTGCGACTGATCTCTGGGCGCACATAAGATTTATGCATCCCATTTTATCCTTAAAATCGGGTGTGACAAATTGGTATCAAAGCCGTGTTGACTGTAGGACGCAAACCTAGTTAGAGATAGTCATTTTAGCATCTTTTGCTTCACTTATTCATGCTTGCTACCTTAGTCTTGTTATTTGCTAAAAAATATTATGCTTCTTTCACTTTATTCTATTATTAAAATTCATTGTTTCTAATTCATCTCAATCTAAATCTATAGATGCCTCGTGCCAAGAAGACCGCTCACATCAGCACAGGAGGCTACCACCCAGCACGTGCTCTATTTGCACCCTAGGCGCCACCGGAGGAGGAGGTCGTGGTCATCTCAGATGATGAGGAGGTCCCCGTGCTTAAGGAGGACCCCGTGCTCGTGGAGGACTTCACTGAAGAAGATGAAGAGTGGGTCGCCTCACTAGCTCCTGCACCAGCGCCTGAGCCACTTCCAGAGGAGGCGGTACAGGTGCCAGCACCAGCTGCTCTAGAGGTGGAGGATGGTCTGGGTTGGACCAGCACGCACCACTTCAAGTATGCTTCAGACATGGCCTACTACCATTCGCTGCTCCTCAACATGTTAGAAGACTACTACCCAGACCTCAATGCCACCATCACGTATTATTGTGCCGAGCATACGCACCCCTTGGAGTCCATGTACTGGAAGATAGATCTATCCATCACGATTTGGAATAAAGCCGGTGATAGTCAAAAGGTGGAAACTGTTCATACCCACACAACAAGATGGGCTCAGGCAATGGATAGTATGGAGCATGCAGCTCAGGAGGCCTACATCCACTATCATGGTCGACGGTATGAGGCTATGAAGGAGGATCGCTTCAGGTTCTTTCCTCGCCATGATCCAAATGATGGGACTTGGGTGATTCAAAATCCCCAAAACAGTGACCCCACCTTGGACGCAACAGTTAGGCATGCTCATGTGATGCAAATGGAGAATGAAGACCTCAAAGAAGAGCTATGTGAGGCGCAGAGGACTGCGAAGCGTTTCCAAAAGGAGAATGATGCCTTGAGAGCTCAGCTTGAATTGCCCCCGCTCTATGAGAAGAAGCCTCCAGAGTTTACCATCATCGACACCGTCCCTTAGAGTTATGATGCCACTTTTGTAATAAAAACGATGTCAGTTGCGAGTTGAGTCAAGTCCTTGGGTGTCTTGTGAGACTTTATTTGCTTAGTTGCTTGTGCTTGTGAAATTGGTTGATTTGGAGTTTTCATGATTGTTGGGAGATTCTGGGTATTTCCACAAATCCCATAGTTAAGAACCATAAGTTTGAGTTGATGAATAATATAGTTGGGGTTGCTTTATCTGTCTCTGCTGTTTTTATTTTCTGGAGCAGTCTGTGTTTTTTCTCATATAACTCATTATCCGTATGACCAAAAATCATCAAAATTTTATGGAGATGGCTAGACTTCTGTATCTTCCAAATCCCACTAGAATCACATTTTTATCAGTTATGGTTTGGGAGATATAACTGTCGCAAGCTGAGGTTGCTGCGCTGTCTGGAGTCCAGAACAGTTTGGGTTGCGCTCTGTTTTTGATTAATTTAATGACAGAATCTGAAAAAGTGTTCTATAATAAAGTTGTAGAGAATTTCTTAAGCTTTCCAACCATGTAAAGAATGTCTTTAAATGATGTCTAGAACTCAAGATATGCCTGTTTTACCGGTCTGCTGTCGTTGGAACTCGCCCAGAACTGTGTAGTTTTTACTTTTTTTTCTCTTATACAAGTGATCTTTTTTGGGAAATTTCTAAATTTCACTTATGTGCCTTGGAAAACAGATGGCTGCCAGAGGAGGCAGAGGCAGAAGCAGGGGCCATGGCAGAGGTGCCCCCATGGATCCACCACCACCACCACCCCAGGTGACCGTGGAGCAACTGATGGGAATGCAAGCACAATTGATGCAGGCAATGATGCAACGCATGGATAATCAGCCTTCAGGAGGACCACCGCCTATCCAAGTCAGGGACAAGCATGGGGAGTTTATGAAGGGACGCCCTCCGGTGTTCACTCACGCTGCTGATCCTTTGGAGGCAGATGACTGGCTACGTGCTGTGGAGAAACAACTAAACATAGCACAATGCAATGATCTGGAAAAGGTGCTCTATGCTTTTGGCCAACTTCAGGGAGCAGCCCAAGATTGGTGGGAGTCATACCAGTATGGACGTCCCAACAATGCTTCTGCTATCACCTGATAGGAATTCAGGGCATATCACATCCTGGAAGGATCGGTGGAGCTAAAATAGGAGGAGTTCAGGGCCCTGAAGCAAGGATCTATGTCTGTGGCAGAGTATCATGACAAGTTTGCTCAGTTGTCACATTATGCTCCTAATGAGGTGATAGATGATGCTGATAAGTAGTGTCGATTTCTCAAGGGTCTATATGACGGTCTCTAGCTGTAGCTTATGTCCAACACCTACCCCAACTTCCAAGCATTGGTGATTCACGCTATTGTGATTGACAATAAGCGCAAGGAGATGGATACCAAGAAGAGGAGACTTCAGGGATAGGCCTCTAGAAGCAACACTCACCAGCATGCCAACCCATAGCAAAGTTTTTAGCAGAGGTACCAGGGCCTATCTAATCAGTGGAACCATGCTCCATACCCGCAACGCAACCAGTTTCAGCATCAGCGACAACAAAACCGGCAGCAAGGTGGCCAGCAAACACCATGTTAGGGGAATCCCAATACTACCCCCATGAAGACTAGTGCCCCTAACACCCCCAACAAGTGTTTCTGTTGTGGCAAAGAGGGCCACATGTCTTATAATTGTCATGAGAAGCAGAATAAGTAGGTACCCCAGGGTCAGAATAGTAACTAGAAAGGGAGATATCAGTCGCTACCAAATACTATAAAGGTGAACCATGTGTCTGCTGATACTGCACAAGAGGCGCCTGAGGTCATGCTGGGTACGTTTAGTGTCAACTCTATCTCAGTTGCTGTTCTTTTTGATTCAGGTGCATCACATTCTTTCATTTCACAAGCTTTTGTTAGAATGCATAGCATATCTTTATGTGCCATGAAAAATCCCATACTAGTAAATTCACCGGGAGGTAGCATGCCAACTTCTTATTGTTGTCCCTCAGCTAGTATTTCTCTAGGGGGTAGACTTCAACGCGAGCTTTATTGTGTTGAGAACTGCTGGTATTGATGTTATTTTGGGTATGGACTAGATGAAGCAACACCAGACAGTGATTCAGTGTCAGGAGAAGATAGTAGTTCTAACAACATCAAAGAGAGATAGAATAAGTGTTGATGTGGCAGTTGTAAGGAAAATAGACCCTAGGCCCATTTACTTTGGATTTTGGTGTTTGATGACTAACACAACCAAATTGGACTAATGAATTTGCAAGTGTTTGTTTTGTAGTTCAATAGGATGCAAGACGTAACTTGGATGAAGGCGACGTGATGATCCGATGATCAATACCTCAAGCAAGACCTTAGGAGCACAAGAGAAGACCCAAGAGATCAAGCAAAGTCCAAGCATGAATATTGGAACCAAGCCGTATGCAAGATTGTGAAGAAACGAGCTCACAGAGGCGACCGGACGTTGGATCGGACGCTGGTGGCTCGGTAGTTGGGACGACCAGACGCTGGACCAGTGGCTCGGTAGTCGGGACAACCGGACGCTAGACCGGTGGCTCTATAGCCGGGGTGACCGGACACTGGACCGGCTCTGCAGTCGGGACGACCGGACGTGGGCAGCGAAACCGACCGGACGCAGGGAAGCAACGTCCAATCGAGTACAGAGAGGTTCCAGAGCGGCAAATCTATGACCGGACGCTGACCAGCGTCCGATCAGCACATTGCCGGCTCAACGGTCAGGACGACCGAACGCGTCCGGTCAGGACGATTCAATGTCCGGTCAGTAGCAGAATTGCGGGAGTTCGATCCCAACGGCTACTTTCTCAGTGGGCCTTATAAATACAACCCCAACCTGCTATTTGAGATGTGTGAAGCTGAGGAAACATACCAAGGGTGTTGATACACCATTTTAGTAATCTCTACTTGCATAGAGCTTAGTGATTCATTAGGTGATTAGCGTAGGTGCTTTGCGATGTGCTTAGGTTGATTAGACCACCGCTCATGCGCTTGCTCTAGGTTTAGGCCTAGTGTTTAGTGAGGTTTGCATACCTCTTACCACTCGGTGCTTGTGAGCACCATTGTTGTACATCGGAGGGCTTGAAGTCTTGCGAGATCACACCAACCGCGTTTGTGGTGTGGCCGCCACCGTGTACCGGAGGAAACAAGGCCCACAGCGTTTTGGCCGAAAGCTTGATAGTAAAGACGGCGGAGAGCATCCGGGAGAGGCTTGCCGGAAGGCACGCCGGAGACCCACTTGCGCGTGGGGAAAGCCCGAGGCTATCCACAGAGTTACCCGACTGGGAGCTTGGCCCTTGCGAGGGATTCCTTGCGAGGGGCTCCAACGAGGACTAGGGGGAAGCTTGCGCGCTTCTCGATACCTCGGTAAAAATACCGAAGTCATCGATGGGAGTTTACATATCTATACCTTGCTCTTTAGCTTCCACATTTACATTGATTACTTGACTACGTTTGCGGTAGAGATAGCAACACACTAGCAAAACCATAGTTTCACATCTAGATAGTTTATCTATTGCATAGGTTTTGCTAGGGTTAGAAAAAGAGGACATAGTTTAGAGTTAGATTTTTTAAGTTGCCTAATTCACCCCCCCTCTTAGGCGTCATGGTCCCTTCAGCAGTGCAAGAGCAACAGACAGCTATAGTGAACCAACTAAATGATAATGTCAACCAACAGGACCATGTTGTGGAGGAGTTTCCAGATGTTTTCCCTGATGACTTGCCAAGTATGCCACCTGACCGTGACATTGAGTTTATTATTGAATTATTACCTAGAACCGCACCCATATCTAAGCGTCCATATAGAATGGGGGTTAATGAATTAGAGGAACTTAAGAAACAATTGAAGGAGATGCAGGAGAAGGGTTTTATCTATCCTAGTTCTTCACCTTGGGGAGCACCAGTTATCTTTGTTGACAAGAAGGATGGTACTCAGATAATGTGTGTTGATTATCTGTCACTTAATGAAGTTACTATCAAGAACAAGTACCCATTGCTAAGGGTTGATGACTTCTTTGACCGGTTGAGAGGTGCTTGTGTGTTCTCGAAGATTGATCTTTGCTTTGGTTATTATCAATTGAAGATTCGATGCCCCGACATACCTAAGACAATATTTACTACGAGGTATGGGTTGTATGAGTACACAATTATGTCATTTGGTTTGACCAATGCACCTGCATACTTCATGTACTTGATGAATAAGGTGTTCATAGAATTTCTTGATAAGTTTGTGGTGGTATCCATTGATGATATACTGGTATTCTCCAAGACTGAAGAGGAACATGCTGAACATCTAAGATTGGTCTTGCAGAAGCTCCGAGAGCACAAGTTATATGCTAAGCAGAGCAAGTGTGAGTTTTGGTTGAAGGAAGTATCTTTCCTAGGCCATGTTGTCTCTAATGGTGAAATAGAGTGGATCCAAGCAAGGTAGAAGACATGTTGAATTGGAAACTGCCAACCAATGTGAGTGAGATTCGTAGCTTCTTGGGATTGGCGGGGTACTATAGAAGGTTCATCGAAGGGTTTTTCAAACTTGCCAAGCCTATGATAGCCCTGTTAGAGAAGAATGCTAAGTTTGTGTGGTCTAATAAGTGCCAAGTTAACTTTGAGGAGTTGAAGAAGAGATTGACTATAGCTCTAGTGTTGGTTTTGCCAGACTTGAGTAAGAAATTCTCTATCTATTGTGATGTATCTCGCCAGGGCCTCAGATGTGTTCTTATACAAGAAGGAAGAGTTGTGGCGTATGCATCAAGGTAGTTGAGGAAGCATGAGCTGAACTATCCCACTCATGACTTGGAGTTAGCAGCAATGGTTCATGCTTTTAAGATCTAGAGACACTATTTGATCGAACATAAAAGTAACATCTATATGGACCATAAGAGTTTGAAGTACATCTTCACTCAGTCAGATCTGAATTTGAGGCAATGCCGTTGGTGAATTGATCAAGGATTATGATTTGAAAGTGCACTATCACCCTGGTAAAGCAAATGTTGTAGCCGATGCTCTTAGTAGAAAGAGTTATGTTAATGAGGTTCAGGTGACACCAATGCCTGAGGAGTTATGTGCAGAGTTTGAGCAACTGAACCTAAGCATTGCCATTAATGCTATGGAGCTAGAAGTGATGCCTACCTTGGAGCAAGAGATTCACAAGGGTCAGTTGCAGGATGTGAAACTCAAGGAGATAGCAGAGAATATAGTAATTGGAAAGGCACCAGGTTTTAGGATAGATGAGGATGGCACTCTATGGTTTGGGAAAAGGATATGTGTACCTGAAGTGAAGGCTATCCGTGATGCAATTCTATGAGAAGCCCATGAGTCAACTTATTCCATATACTCTGGAAGTACCAAGATATACTTGGATCTTAAAAAGAAGTATTGGTGGTATGGATTAAAGAGAGATGTGGCAGAGTATGCAGCCTTGTGTGACACTTGTTAGAGGATGAAAGCTGAGCACCAAAGACATGCATGATTGCTACAACCAATGAAGATACCTGAGTGAAAGTGGGAAGAAGTCAGAATGGATTTTATTGTTTGATTACCTCGCATGTAGAGAGGTCATGATTCTATATGGGTAATAGTGGATCAGGTTACTAAAGTTGCCCACTTTCTACCGGTCAAGACAACCTATTCAGGAATGAGACTAGCAGAGCTATACATGGAAATGATAGTGTGCCTGCATGGAGTCTCGAAGAAGATCGTGTCTAATAGGGTACTCTGTTTACATCGTAATTCTGATAGAATGTACATAGCTCTTTGGGAACCAAGTTGAATTTTAGTTATGCTTATCACCCCCAAACTGATGGGCAAACTGAAAGGATCAACTAGTTTTGTAACACATGTTAAGAGCTTGTGCATTGCTATATGGTACTAGTTGGGATAAGAGTTTGCTATATGCTGAGTTCTCATACAACAACAATTACCAGAAGAGTCTCAAGATGGCACCTTTCGAGGCTTTGTATGCACGTAAGTGCAGAACCCCATTATTTTGGAACCAAACAGGGGAGATGCAAGTGTTTGGACCAGATGTTCTTAGAAATGCCGAGGAACAAGTGAGGATAATCAAAGATAACTTGAGAGTGGCACAGTCCCGACAGAAGAGTTATGCTGATACCCAAAGATGAGAGTTGACTTTCGAAGTAGGGGATTATGTGTACTTAAAGGTGTCACCAATGAGAAGTGTGTGTAACACCTCGGGTGTTTTAAATACTAAAACCTGACATATCATCATATGCATTGCACATCATTTTGGTGTTAGTGAAAATTTTGATATGTATCCACTAAAACAAGTTTATTTTTATGTTATATGTGTTGACTTGTGTGGATTGAATCAAGTTCAAAACTTTTGTATTGGATTGGATTTCCAAAAACCCTAATTTCAGCATTTAATTTTACCCTAGAAAACCTAATTCAAAATCTAAGCACATTTTGGGGTTGAGCCTAAAAGGAAAAGTGTAGAGCTTGTCAAGGTGTACAAAGTTGGTTTTTAGAGTTTTCAAAGTTGTTATATAAAATTTGAAGTAATTTGAAAAGGCGAAATGTACTTAAAGTGTCCCCTTTTGGTTTTAAACTTGCATTTCAAAATGTAGACCGAATTAGAGCATGGTTATTAAAGCAAAGTTGTAGAATTTTAAATTTGGAACAACTTTTATTTTTGGATATTTTTGAGTTACCATACAAATTTGGGAGTAATTTGGGAAAATAGATGAGTGGCAATTCGGTAATTTCTGTGAATAGTGTCTTTGAGCAACACCTCACCGACGGCGAGCTTCCTCTGGCTTCCAGGCGTGCTCGTGGCCACGTTCGGCTTCGCATTGGCATGGAGAAGGCTGCGGTGTGGCTTCTTCTTGCTTCTGAGTCGCACTATAAGGTCTTCACCGTCGCCGTTTTTCTCCGTTCTTCTCCCCTGTTTTTCTCGACGCCGCCGCCGTTGCTCCATCGAGCTTGTGCCGTCACCATAGCGCATACCAGTCACAGCAAAGCCCGTCATAGCTTCGCTTGCTCCTTGCGCACCCAGCCGACCAGCCCTTGAAGCTTGACTCCACCGAGAAACCGCTGTGCGCGCCTTTCTTCCTCGCGGTCGGCAGCACCGCCGTCGAGTGCGCGTCACCGTGGCCAGCACTCCACGGTGCGTCTTTGCTCTTGCTCAGCGTAGCTCCTGCTTCGCCATGTTGCCATGATGCTTTGTTCTTTGTTGGGTGACCTTTTCGTCCACTGCAGTCACTGGAACACCACCATCGACGTAGCTTGCGCCGCCGTGGCTGCTGTGATCGTCGACCCGCTTCACCGTTGCTCCTCCGGTCCAGATTTATGCTCGAGCGTGTTTGGGGTGAGCTCCTGATTCTTCCCAAGTGCTTTGTTTAACTGCTACCGGCCTTGTTTCGTCGGCGTAGCACAGCCGCGCCATCGTGGCCGCCATGGCCGGCGTCAAGCTCGAACCCCACCGTAATTGGTCAAGCTTGTGCCTCCAATCGATGCGTTGTGATGTGGGGAATGTGTTGGTACCTTCGCCGTGGCCAGAGACCTTATCGGCGGCGAGATACCGATGGTCAAACCGCGGTCATCGCTGCTGAGCGTGGGGAACGGTGCTGACATGTGGGACCTCGCTTTCAGTGTCGGTTTGATTTGAAAATGGATTTCTATTTTGCAGAAATGGATGAATAGTGTAAGTTTTTGTTATTTTTGTGTAGAATTAAATAGAGCTCCAAAAATTATGAAAATTTTTGTGTGACCTCTATGAGATGTAAACTATTTAGGAAAAATATTAAATGTTGATTTTCAGTACATTTTGAGTGTGATAAAATTACTCTAATTAATTAGTAAATGAGTTTTCATGATTTTTCTAGGCTTTATTATTTATCCAAAAATTATGAAAATTGTTTTGCCACTTAGTTATCATGTGATAAGCCTTCACAAAAAATTTTAGCTCATTTGGAGAAAGTTGATTTATTTCATATCTTTTAAGTAAATAGTTAATTAATAAAAGCAAATAGTAAACCTTAATAACTTAGGTTTTGTTTGAATTTTGATTGAGTGATGACCTTGGGTCATTAGTATAAAATAATTCTTTCTACTTAAAGTAGTGTTTGAGTTTACAAAAAGGTTTAAGTAGTTGTTGACTTGTAACTGTACCGCGAAGGAAAGTTGTATTCAAGTTAATAATTTTTGCATCCATCATCAAGCATCACGTTTTATATCTCGCATCATATTAAACATGGCATTGTTACTACGTGTAGTGAACAAAAGCGAGAACGTGGTAGTCAATCAAGTTGTGGAGGAAGTTAATCCGTCTGTTGAGGTCGGGTTTGATATTTGTGGAACGTCTCCAGAACCTGACTTTTTCGTCAATCAAGGGAAGCCCCGGATGCATTTAAACCTACCTTGTATTTTACAAGTTTTTATCGCTTTTGCTTTTCAATACTGCATTAAGTGGTTAGGAGTTGAGTGAAAACCTAATTGGTGCATTACCAACCTTGTTTTTCAATATCAACCTTGTTACCCGTTTCAATTCGAGAATGTTTAATTATGCTTAGCCATGCTTAGAACGATAAAAGTCAGGTGATTACCGATCACCTGCGAGATATAAATGGTTTCTTGGATACAACTGGTTATTTATGTGATCATGAGATATGAGCATGTAAAGTAATAAATCTAAACCGGACGGACTCGGTGTATGGGAGCCATAAGACATGGAGGTCTTGTGAGTGGGTTCTTTCCGCCTATGTCGATTAAGACACGTCCATTGTTGAATTGCATGAGGTGAGACTTTGTAGTACTGATCACATACTCCGGTAAGCATTAACTTGGCTATTCTATTACGAGAATGGCTACTCACGCACTAGGAGTGGAGAGATGGCGAGAGTAGCGTGTACCCACATGGCAATGGGCTGGATTGGTGGAGTACTATATTCTCGGGTGGCGTGGACCCGTTCTTGTTTTAGAATATCTGAGGGCAGGTTGGTATATGTAGGTCAGGGACCTGCATATGTCATGTGGTTGGGAATCCCCAGCTAGGTTATAATCGGTTTGAATCGCCATTGCTCCTCGATTATGGAGACTCAACTCACTGTTCATCATCGTAGTTAATAAATGAAACTTGAGTAAGATTTGAGAAAGAGTTTGATATGAAGTTCATGATCTCATTATGGGTCATGGCAGATTCATATACGATTTTTATGAAGTTTTAAATGTTGAAAGAAAGAATCTTGTTAGAAAGCTTTTACACAAAAGAACCTTGTTTATTGCTAAAGCCTTACTTTCAATCCCTGAGCCTGCATTCCTGAGTCTTATTAGTTTTTATTTCGGTTAAGTCTTGCTAAGTACTTTTGTACTCAGGGTTCGTTGACCCTTGTTGCAGGTGAGCCTCATGGGTAGGTCTGTCTTGGACCGTGCTGCATGACTATTGTTCAAATCGATGATGATAAGTGAATGTGTGACCCTTGGGCAGGGTACTTATATTGTGTGTTTTGTATTATGTTACTAATGCTACTCAACTACTATGGTTTGTATTAATTATCAAACTTAGTTTGTAAGGTTTGAAACAACTGGTTTGTAAACAAAGTTATTATAAGACTTCCGCTATTTTACTCTGATGTAGATATTTGAATAAATGTTGTAATACTGCAATGACTCTGTAATGGGATCCTGCTTGGAAATCATGGATGATTCGGGGTTCTGCGAGGACACCCGATAGTCTTCTTAAGTTACCGGGAACATATGCATAGTCATCAGAGGTCATTGGACAGTGACAGATGCATGTGGAACCTATAATTTAGGAGGTTCTGCCATAGTGTGAAGAGGTTCAATATGAAGGGAAAGTTAGCACCAAGGTACATTGTTCCCTTCAAGATTCTAGAGAGACATGGAGAAGTGGCCTACCAACTAGAATTGTCTAAGAGTCTATCAGGTGTGCATCATGTGTTTCATGTGTCTCAATTAAAGAAGTGTCTACAAGAACCAGAAGAGCAGATACCTTTAGAAGAGCTTGCTGTTAAGGAGGATCTCACATATGAGGAGTACCCGATAAAGATATTGGAGATAGCAGACAGAGTTACAAGGAGCCGAGTTATAAAGATGTGCAAGGTACAGTAGAATCGGTACACAGAGGATGAGGCTACTTGGGAAAGAGAAGACGATCTAAGAAAAGCGTATCCACAGTTGTTTGAGTAAGCACCATCCAATCTCGAGGATAAGATTCTTTTAAGGGGGTAGAATTGTAACACCCTAAAATTTGCATCATTTCAAAATAGGCAAAATTGATTTATTTATGCTATTACGTGTGCATTCAACAATCAACATAGAGAAATAATATTTTTTATGAAGTTAAAATCAAATATAAGGTTAAATACATGTTGTTGCATACATGTTGGAGCATCGTTTCTTCTGTTTGTCAAACCGTGGCACATAGGGCCCTATTCGTTCTCACCGGCGACCTTCTCGCCGCCGGCCATGGCCACGCCGCCGCACCGGTCATCTTCCCCGGTAGCTTTCTCTCTCTCCCTCCCTCGTTCTAATCTAAGCCGTCTGATCTCGATCGAACGGTCCAGATCGTGCCATACCCCTTCGCTGGCATTTTTCTTAAAGAGCCCCTCGGGTTCTTATTATTTGTACGTGCAGTCCTCGGCCTGATTCAAAAGCCCAAATTTTAATTTATTTTAATTCGTTTAAGTTCACGTTATTTATAGAATTGCCATCCAATTCATATTTTCATCATAACTTATTCGTCTTAGATTCAATTTGACCCGTTCAAGTTGCGTTAGGCTCATAGTTATATAATCTACATGTTTATGGTACTGTTAATCATGTTTTTCATTTTTAAAATTGGTGTTAGATTTAATATATTAAACTACTATAGGAAATCTTGTTTAACTCATAACTTTCATGTTTTAGCTCCGATTTTCGTGATCTTCGCGTTTGTGTGTTCTTAGCGAGACGTAGATTTGTTTTATAAACCTTTTATCTTGTTTTATCTATGTTGCTGTACTGTTCTAATCTATATTCTTTGTTTGCTATGCATGATTTCTCATGGATGCTTGTATGTTGATGTGATGATCACGTATAGACGGTGAACAATTTACGGGTGATCAAGAGTACTACTTTGACGACTAGGACCAGCATGGAAACTTTGAGCAAGGCAAGTATAGCATGCGATCTCCTTGTCCTATTCACCATTTAATTATTTAGTCATGTGCATGTGTCTAATTTGATACCCGTAAGGATCTCCTAGTTATTGTTACCTTGTACCTTGATTACCGAAGGGCTATACCTGCATATGGGTAGCTGCTAGCGCTCAAATTAACTATACATGATTTGAATGATGATTAATGGTTCTATGGAATGAATGGTAAAACTTGCTCTTAGCAACTGGACGATAGGGCAAGAGAGCAATTGACTTTTGTACAAGATGCTCTTGGCCCTCCCCAAGGACTTATCTGTTGGTAAAAGCTAGGACATACAGTACAACCGGGGGTGCCACATGGCTCTGGCTTTAGCTCAGTAGTAGGACCTTTTCTAGCTTGTTAGTAGTTACCCGAAAGGGCACAAATGGGGCATGCCGTGCTGAGTATAGTGCGATCTTTGTCCTTATGTGTATAGCGTGGAATGTGCCATTTGGAAGGGGGACTCTATATTCCCTTGTTGGGGAAATCTAGCGGCTACTTATTTGTTAGGGAAACCTTTGAAAGGCTTCATAGTGAACCCACTGACCTTCCTTGGAAGTGGGTCAAGAGGTTGGCTACCTCGTGCGAAAGGGTAAATCACGGCTGAAAGGTCCTAATGGCTAGAGGGGTTGAATAGCCTATAAAAATTTCTACAACAACACTAAACAAAATAGTTAGACAATTATGAGGCAAAGCAATTGTTGCGCTAGCCTACTAAAATACAAGCCACCTACCACAATTCTAGTCTCTATGATCTCTAGGCACACAAAGCCAATGTCACTACACTAAGTTAGTGAGCTCTCAATGACTAACTAAAGAGACTCACTAACCACTAGATACGACACAAGCTAGCTCTAAAAAATGATTACACTAAAGAGCTTAGCTACACTATGAATGTAAATATACAAGTGGTTTAGATGTTTATACCACCTTGTAGAGAGGTGTGCCAATCACAAGATGAAACCAATCAATTACAATAGAGTCCTAGTGACAAGAGGTGACATAATGATTTTTCACTGAGGTTCACTTGCTTGCCGACAAGCTACTCCCCGTTGTGGCGATACACTCACTTGGCGCTAATTGGCATCACACGCCAAACCCTCTATAGGGTGCCACACAACCAACACAAGATGAGGATCACACAAGCCACGAGCAATCCACTAGAGTACCTTTTGGCTCTTCACCGGGAAAAGGTCAAGAACCCCTCACAATCACCATGATCAGAGCTAGAGACAAGCACCTCATCTGCTCGACGATCCTCGCTGCACCAATGAAAGGTCCTAATATGGCTAGAGGGGGGTGAATAGCCTATTTAAAAATCTACCAATCAACTAGAGCAATTTGATTAGTATAACAAATAGCGAAATGCAAACTTGCTCTAGCTCTACAAGGGTTGCAAGCCACCTATCCAACAATTCTAGTTGCTATGATCTCTAGACACACAATTTGCTATGTCACTACTCACTAAGAGCTCTCACACTTGCTACACTAAAGAGCTCCACTAGATGAACTTAAAACAAAGCAAGCTCTCAATTCTAATTACACCAAAGAGCTTGCTACAACTAGTTTGCAAGAATATAAATACGTGAGTAGGGTGATTATACCATAGTGTAGAGGAGTGAACCAATCATAAGATGAATACTAAATCAATTATCGGGAGAATACCAAAGGACAAGAGACAACCAATTTTTCTCCCGAGGTTCACGTGCTTGCCGGTACGCTAGTCCCCGTTGTGTCGACCAACACTTGGTGGTTTAGCGGCTAAGAGGTGTTGCACGAACCTCGTCCACACAATTGGACACCGCAAGAACTAACCCACAAGTGAGGTAACTCAATGACACGAGCAATTCACTAGAGTTACCTTTCGGCGCTCTACCAGGGAAGGCATGAGACCCCTCACAATCACCATGATCGGAGCCAGAGACAATCACCAACCTCCGCTCAATGATCCTCGCTGCTTCAAGCCATCTAGGTGATGGCAACCACCAAGGGTAACAAGTGAATCCCACAGTGAAATACAAATACCAAGTGCCTCTAGATGCAATCACTCAAGCAATGCACTTGGATTCTCTCTCAATCCCACAAAGATATGAATCGATGATGGAGATGAGTGGGAGGGCTTTGGCTAAGCTCACAAGATTGCTATGTCAATGCAAATGGCCAAGAGAATGAGCTTGAGCCGGCCATGAGGCTTAAATAGAAGCCCCCATGAAATAGAGCCGTTGGTTCCTCAGTCCACTGAAAAACAGGACGACCGGACGCGCAGGTCAGATCGACCGAATGCTGGACCACAGCGTCCGGTCACGCGATGTGTGCCACGTGTCCCCTACTTCAAATGCTGATCGCTCGATCTCAATGATCATCAGTACGTTTAAGTTGTGATTGGATGCAATGCTTCAAAGTGACTGGACGTAGGACCCCAGCGTCTGGTCATTTCCAGTAAGCATCTAGAAGCGAAAAATCACGACCGGACGCGTCCAGTCATGCCCGACCGGACTCACCTAGCGTCCGGTCACACGGCATCTCCTCTATGCGCTGCCATGTCAGCAGGACCGGACGCACCCCGTCAGCGTCCGGTCACTAAGTGACCCAACATCCGGTCGAAGACCGACGCCAGCGTCTTCACGCTTCTGCTGACCGGATGTGCCGATCCGACCGAGACCAGCGTCCGGTCACTTACAGTGACCACCGTCTTTTCTGTAGAGAGCACCGGTGGCACCGTCGGACTATCCGCACTCTATGGGCAGATACTCCATCGATGAAGTTTCTAACCTTTGCTCAAATGTGCCAACCACCAAGTGTATCACCTTGTGCACATGTGGTAGCCATTCTCATGTGCTTTAAGTCACGACCGGACGCGCCGTCGCATAGACCGGACGCACCGGTGCCAAGTCAACCATGCGTGCTTTAAGTCATGACCGGACGCATCTACGCCTAGAGTCCGATCACTTCTAGAGAGGTTCTAGAGCGGCCAAATCATGACCGGACACGTTCGGTGCATCTTGACCAGACACTTCACAGCATCCGGTGCAATACCCTAGGTTACACTGCCTCGGCCTCTACTGACCGGAAGCCTCCGTCCGGTCACTGCGAGAGCAGCGTCTGGTCACTGAAAATCAGTGACAATCACCTCCTTTACTTCACTAACTTCTCCACCCTTGCTCAAATGTGCCAACCACCAAGTGTATCACCTTGTGCACGTGTGTTAGCATATTTTCACAAACATTTTCAAGGGTATTAGCACTCCACTAGATCTAAATGCATATGCAATGAGTTAGAACATCTAGTGGCACTTTGATAACCGCATTTCGATACGAGTTTCACCCCTCTTAATAGTACGGCTATCGATCCTAAATGTGATCACACTCACTAAGTGTCTTGATCACCAAACCAAAAAGCTACTATCAAATTTCACCTTTGCCTTGAGCTTTTTGTTTTTCTCTTTCTTCTTTTCCAAGTCCAAGCACTTGATCATTACCATGGTCACACTATCATCATGATCTTCATCGTTCCTCCACCACTTGTAATAGTGCTACCTATCTCATGATCACTTTGATAAACTAGGTTAGCACTTAGGGTTTCATCAATTCACCAAAACCAAACTTCAGCTTTCAACGGCTCTCGGGTAAAGATGTACAAACTCTGTAGAGTATTAAAACTGGTATATCAGCCGTGCTTACGGACATGAGCGGTCCGAAAAACTAACAGAATAGTTGCTCACTTGATGATAATATTGTTAATGATGGTAATTCTAATGATGACTATTGCTCAAGTTTATGATCTTGTGGTTTAATCGGGGCTTGAGCACATCTAAATGCTAATGTAGTGCTAAAACTTTGACTTACTAAAATGCTAACCGCAGTAAACCAGTGTCAGCCTCCTGAGCTTCATAAACCCATGTTATTCTTGTTGAGTACGAGATGTACTTACGCTTGTTTATTTTTATTATTTGGATAAAAATCCTGGATGGATAATAGATGGCAATGTTTATGAGGACTACCCTGAGGATTACTAGACTTGTGCTTCACCAGTCGACGTCCCTATGGAGTTTGAGGCTCTCGTGGAGAGTAGATTATCTAGTTCTTCCGCTTTCATGATAGACTTGATATTATTGTATTGAATTATTGTTCGCGATGTAATAAACACTGTGATGATACTTTGTAATTTGTCAGCTTATGTGTGCGACTGATCTCTGGGCGCACATAAGATTTATGCATCCCATTTTATCCTTAAAATTAGGTGTGACAACTAAAGAAAATTACGATATGCAACTAAATATGAACATATTTTGGATGGCATTTTATAAAGAACATTTCTATTAGTCTATAATTCATGACGTCTGTTGGGGTGCATTATATGTTGGGGACCCTCCTTGTCATGTTCAAGGCCCAATTACATAGCTTAGGGGTTAACAATATAATATTTGGGGTCCATTTGTAACTTTTGATTGCATCTTTGTAAATACAAACCCACCGGAGTTCATTTATAGCCCCTAATGGCATTGTTGTGAATATCAGCCACATCATGAGAAATAAAAAGAACATCCCCTCCCACCTCCCCTATAAAAACGGGAGAGGGGGATGGTCACTCGGCTTTCTTCCTTCCTATCTCATTTGCTCTCTCTCCCTTCGTTCTCATGTTTGGTGTCAACACCAACAACGTCCATAACAAGTATCCTAGTTGATCATTTAGCATGAAACACTGTTAAACCCACTGTTTTTGTACATATACTTCTCACATGATTGTTATTTTTCAAGAATGGGTGATTAATCTTACCTCCAGACATCCTAACTTGCAACCAACACACCTCAAATTTGTAATTTTCCTTTTTCTTCTTTAATTTTTTTTTTACTCTTGATAAATTTGCATATTTTAACGATCTCATCACAGATTCATAATCCTTGATTGAGGAATTACATGGTCAATATAAATGCATGTTTTAATGATCTCATCAGCATGACGATTTTTGGTCTGCTTTAACTGCATGCGGTATTTTTTTTATCAAATAACTGTGCTTAAAAAACGAACTTCATGGTAGTCTTTTGTTTTTCATAAGAAAAGGAGGTAGATTATTCAAACATATAGATCCAGTACTACGTATTTTGGACCCTTTGATGCATAAATGGATTAATAAGTAAAGAGCCTCAGTGTAAAGAGTTAGACTGATTCACGATAGTGAAATAACAAATATAAGAATAGTTCAACAATCTCAAAGACTTAGACCGAGAACTTTATGTAAATTTGTTTATCATTTTTGTTTCTTTCTTTGTCTCTTAAATTCCTCTATTTTGCTATTTCTCTTGTACTGTGTTCTTGCTTTTTTTAAAATATATATATTTTCTCAGTAGGGGTTCGGTCTCTAGCCCCTCCTTTTTTCCTAAAAAAAATCCTCACCGGCCACACGAAGTTAACAGCATTAAGAAAGAAAAAAATAGAGCTCAATGGCACAGTGGAGAGATATTCCCTCTCTCAGCTTTGTAATAACAGATAAATTCAATGACCAAATGAGAAATTTTAAGAGCATTCCACTATGTGGGCAAACCAAATATGAACATAGTCTGATTCACTTTCCAATGATCAGATTAAGCATCCCTAATAACTGAAAGGTAAAATATCTTGATACCCTACTCCCCATCGAAACATCTCGATTCAGTTGAACCCTTTAACATAAGGAAAAAATGACTAATTACTTTTTAAAAATAAATGCCACCTTTCTGCAAAAGAAAACCTGATAAGCAAGATCAATCCTACAGGACAGAAGATAAGGTTGCAGCATTTCAACTGTGTAGAACAGAAGTAATAGAGAACTTTTTAGGTACTTTCGTTTGTCCCCTCCACCACTTAAACCATGCGCGTAAAACTAACTGAACAAGATCACTGGATGGGATCAAGTCATGTTCGTCCACATCAGGCAAGAAATAAACAACTGCATTAGAAGCAAAATTATTATAGATCTGCCTCAGCATTGTTGGGTTGGTAATTCCGCACCACTTACCTGCCACAAATCCAATCAAGTTGGGTTTATCAATTCCCCACCTGCTCTTTTTTTTTCTAAAAAAAAAGGCCAAAGGGAGTCAAGAAACGGGGGCACAAACTCGTGGTCATATGTCTAGACCCCATAAGCAATACTGCAATAATCTTTTATAAATGGACAGAAATTTTTGAGGAAGTTATCGAAGGTGAAGGTGAAGGTGAGGATGCTAGTGGCGGTTGCCCCTAAGAAAAAGGATGCGGCAAAAATACATTTTTTTAGCCCCCTGCTCTTGGAATTGATTAATTGGCTTGAGTGCTCTGATTAAATATAAAGGTTAAATGGGGAAAGGGATCAAGTACGACAGCGTCGGCCGCGATTTCCTCACCTTTGTGCTACTCTACAACCGTAAACAGTTGGTACTTGATTGCAGCATTTGCTAGTTAGTACTCCTTATTAACCTGATACAACTGTAAACACGAAGCTAGCACAGGGAGGAACCAAGAAAGGGAGAAAGTATGAGTACGGTAAAATCCACCTAAACAGTTAGTGCTGGTAGCTTACCTAAACACTGAAGACACCAGCCCCGGTC
Source organism: Miscanthus floridulus (assembly GCF_019320115.1). Lineage (NCBI taxonomy): Eukaryota > Viridiplantae > Streptophyta > Magnoliopsida > Poales > Poaceae > Miscanthus > Miscanthus floridulus. The sequence goes on from NC_089586.1 coordinate 92,723,887, forward strand.
CTGCAATCCACCTGGGCGACGCTACGATGGATGTCCACAAACGTATGAATGCGGTAAAATCCCCAGGGGCCAGGGCAATCTGCGACGTGGGGGTACGCTGGCTCCTTTTTTTATATGAAATTTTTTACAATAATTGGGGAAAAATTCGATGGCTGACATCGACCGAGAGCGGCCAATCCGACGGCAACAAAGGTAGGAGGCAACGGGAGGCAATGGGACGGAGGCAACAGGAGGCGATTGCTGTGTCTATGATCGGTGGGCCATATGCGCAAAAATCGCCTTCCATTGCCTCCACAAACGTAGGGATTAGGACTGGGCGGTAATTCCATTCTCGTAGTTTTTTTTATAAAGGGTAAAACGGTAACTCTATAAATGCAAAAATAATATTTTGAGTAATATAGTTAGTATGGATAATACAATTAGTATAGTTAGTTAAATGAATATGTCGTTTACTTCTTCTAGGGTTCCACCGCCGCCGTCCTGCGAGCCGCCGCCGCCGCCGATGGGAGGAGGCCGGGCGCAGGGCAACGGGCCACCCCTACCCCTCGTTCCTCCTCGCCGTCATCCGCTCGGGCGTTGCCCTCCTCCTCGCCGTACTCCGCTTGGGCGCCGCCCTCGGCGTTCATCCATGGTGGGGGAGGCAGGAGAGGATGGGGGCCATGAAACCTAGATCCAAGCGCGCCATGAGGAGGAGGCGCCGGCGCCGACACCGACGCTAGTGCTGGCGTGCTGCACACGACCAGGGGCAGGTTCGACACCGCCGCGGTGCTATCTGCGATGGGCAGGTTCGGCGTCACGCGCCTCGCGCTGGCGCCGCCGACGCTGCTGGCCATCGTGCGCACCGCCGAGGAAGCGGACGCGGGCGCTGCCGCCCACGTGGTTAGTGTTACAAGCCTTCTAACTTCAAAGGAATGTAATGTGAAGTAGCCACCAAAGCATCCGCATGATCTTGCCTGGTTTCTTCTCCCAGCACTTACTGTGATTTTCAGTCGCCAATGGCATTTGAAACCCTGTTTGAGGATTCATCCTATTTGCAGGTGGTCTGCCATTAAGTGGATTATGGTCATCACTGTAGGTCATCCTGCAAATTATTAACATCTTCTGATCCTTCGAAGTTGTTTGCATTGCTTGGACGCATAGCTATAGGACTGTCTTAATATAGCTCATTATCAAGTATATGCATATTTGCAGGTTAAGCTTCGTCGAAGCTCTCCAGATTGCACCCATTGTGGCAAAAATTCCTTTTTCACAGAACAAGATTTTCAGAAGTTTGACTATGAGAACTTCACTCAATCACCAATGTCTGATAAGGTAATGTGAATGTATGCAGTTCAGATCATATCAAGAATGATCTTGAAATCTTTGTCTTCATCGACTGTTACATTTACTGCAGGCAGCACCAAGTGTGAACCTACTCCCAGAGAGCGCCCGAATCACTTGCAGAGATTACAAAAAACTGGTTGACAATAGTGAACCTCATCTATTATTGGACGTACGACCCGCACATCACTTCCAAATAGCTTCGATTTCGCCTTCTCTGAACATCCCGCTCTCCATGTTGGAAGAGAAGCTACCTACACTTGAAACCTCGCTGAAGGAAACAGGAGAGGCATCAACCTTGGTTGTCGTGTGTAGAAGAGGCAATGACTCTCAGAGAGCCGTCAAGCTTCTCCACGAGAAGGGATTTGCTTCTGCGAAGGATATCATCGGTGGGCTGCAGGCGTGGGGACGAGATGTTAATCCTGATTTCCCTGTGTACTAGCGAAATGGATGTAACAAGCCTCCTTTTCAGTCAAAAAACAATTATATGCCTCCTATGAGGATTCATGATTAAGGTCAGAGCTTGTGGGAGTGAGTTTAAGATTGTTTCCCACGCGGTTAGCTATTGTTCTCGGCTTAAGAATGATCAACTTGTTCGAGTTCGTACCTTGTACCTTGTAACAGTTTGAATGCCGCCAGAGTTGCTGTTGTTGTAAGAATGAGAACTCTGATACTATTATTTGAGTACTAATTTTACAATACCGTGTACTTGCAACACACACAAAAAACAACATTATGGAAGACTTGTATGTTAAATCCGTGATGGCTCATGCCATGGACAAAATAAGATTTAAGCTACAAAATTACTTCAAAGGCAGCAGATCAAAAATAAGATTTGATGATGGGAATAAATTTTTTTTATCAATCAAACAGCAAAAAAAATGTTCAGTAACGTGCAGCCATGCACATTTTTTTTAAAAAAACACACACCATCCCATTGAGATTTCTGCCGCGTATTGATTTCTTTACAAAATTTGAAGTAACTATATTCTACCAAAGAACACAAGTTGGGCATTCAAGTTACAAGGAAGTCTGTTGGGACTTGGGGCTCAAGCGCACTGGATGGTGTGAAATTGGACAACAGATGTATGTGAGATTGCCGCAGACTTCAAAGGCAGCAATATGGCCTAGATATTCTGATCGTGCTACTGCCACCCTCTGGATTCACATTTCTCCTATGGCACTAATTGCCTAGGATTTGCTGGCTTGCATTCCAGAATTTCAATTCCAGACAAACCATGCCTTAGTGTTAAAAAACAAAGCAGTATGCCATCTGTGCCATCTCTGTGACTTCTCTGGCTTTGGTTGATCATCCATTCCTTCCTCGCATTCCTTAAGAAGCCTTTCTACAGAAGGATCATAAGCAATAGCCACCCGCAGATATTTGGTAGCCTCAGAATTCCAGCCTTCTCTAGATAATATACTGAAATAACCAGTGTCAGCACGTTTAACAACTGTAGAGCATTTTAGGCAAGCAGAGCCACATAAATAAAATCAACAATGGAGTTGAACCACAATATGTGGCTACACCGCTACATGCTGGGCCAAGCTACCCTCTAGAATGTAAGGTTATTGGTAGGGATGGTAGCCATAGCAAATCGTATCGATGGACCATTTGTAACAGAATGATCTACAAAAGGACTTTACCTTGCCAAAATAAGCATCCTGTTGATGGGCTTTTCCGGTTCCTTGAGCTCTGCTATTCTCTTCACATAATAAAGGAGACCATAAGCATAAGATAATTTGGCACAGGATTATTAGCACTGAATTCACATAAAGAAGACCATAAGCTTCAGATGATATTGATAAGATCTCAGGCTGATACGATCTCAGGCTAATACGATCTCATTGGTAATTCAAGTAAAAAATACATAGTGTCGACTTGGCAAAATAGTTCAAGAAATCACTCTATTCGAACTACAATAAAACTACAATATATTGGCATGGTTTTTAAATCTTGCCAAGGTTGGCTTCGACCTTCCTTCTGAGATCCCCGACAATCTTAGACATGTCGTCTATCATCTTTCCTTGGTGCTCGAGGCTGTTTTTTCATGGCACCGACCTTCTTTTGTCTATTGACAGCCCATACTCAGTAAGATTGATTTTCAATTAAGGGCTGTGTCATCGTGTAAGTATGGAATCTGTCAAAAATAATACATGCCAAAAATAATACATGTCAAATGAAGTGGGTTGTGTAGTACAAATTACATGGAGCCGTGCAAGAAGATACATGGTGGTCTGACACGTCCTCATCATCACTCCAGTCCTGACACCCATTCAAGCATCTACGGATCTCATGGCTCCAGCAGTTGCAGCACCACGCCAACAGGTCGTCGATGCCACCGACAGGATTTAGGCACGGAGAGACATTGTTCTTGCAGTTGTGGCACAGATACTTATTGCATCGGCCGTCGTCAGGGCAGAATTCATGATTGCACACCTGAAATATAATGGATCATATAAAAGAGCCAATGCATCTATCCCATTTTTCAGGACTAGTGAAGGTCTGTGCGGATGACTAGTGAAGCTTTACATGAACAAAAGACCGAAGTTAACTGCCAGATGACTGGGTTGAGAAGTCCGATCGCATTTTTCCACACAAAAGTAATTGCATCACAATGCTATTTGGTTGATTTTATCGGGAAGCATAGGATAATCCCCTATAGAAAGAATTAAGCATGCGGTTTCAGATTTCAAACGTACTGTAGTGATAAAGAACAGGGATTTTCAGTTTCAAGAAGACCTTGGTATCATTTCACATTTCAGAAACAAACACCACGGCCAGACTGAGTGGTGGCTTCAACCTTCGTGGTAAGTGTAAAGCAATACTGCAAAAGGACCCTACTGCAAAGGCTTCAACTCATTAGTAATTTTGGTCGCTTGGTGGTTATGGAAGCACAGTAATGGATGCTTCTGTGAGGTGACCTCTCCTAATTTCAATGTCATTATGCAAGATACAAGGGATGAGACCATCTTGTGGAGTATGGAAGCTAATACAGCAGTGGCATTTGCATGTATATGTTGGTGGTCGTTTTCCTTTTTGTTTACTTGGCATGGTCCATGTATTAAACCCTGCCCCAATGGGCTTGTATAAGTCTTATACTCTTCTTCGACTCCCTTTCTTCTTATTATTAATATAAAAAAGCAAAGATTTAAAAATAACAAAGGTCATGTTTTGATTTTTGACTAAACAACAATCCAAAGCTGGTGAGACCATGGATATGCTGTGGGGGAACAGTACTTATGCTGAAGTGTATGGATGATATTATTGGTGGCTCATAAGCCAATAATTGATTTTCTGTGGTTCAGAGACACTCAAACCACTACAGTCTTTGTCAACTGAAAGTTGCTGCTTAAGATTGGTTGGTACCATTTGAGGCAGGTCCTTTTCAGTTGCTTAATGTTTTAACCAAAATGCGCCATTATTACCAACATGCATTTCCCATGCCAGATATCCCAGATGAATAATTGATTTGCATGTTCTACGTTTAAATCTAAGAAATGTTTGATTATGTATTGAAATTGTTGATATGGTTGCAATATTAATATATGCAAATACCACTCATCTCCTAAATATAAAAGCTAACTACTAGTCCTACTTCGATCACATGTCAAAGAAGACAGTGGAGCATTCCTTGCCGCATGAGCTTGACATGTCAGAATTATCCAAAAGAAGCAAGATCCTACTTTGATCCTATTTCTCTCAAACGATACAGATATTTTGATAGTCTGATAATTATTTCAGAACAGTTTACCACAAGGTCACTCAAACAAAATGATATATGTGAAATTGCAGATAGACCTAATTAAAAGAAGCAGCCACCGCAAAGAGGCATATGAAAACTATGCAGATTAACACCAAAACAATTTTGGAATCAGAATGAACACAAACCAAATTGATTCGAGGTTTCATCATGTGATCGGATTACAGGGGAGTTGGTACCTCGAGGCTGGCCTCGGACTGGAGGGCGGCGAGGGCGCGCGGGAATCCGGCGGATTTGACGAAGGCGGCGACGGAGGCGACCACCGCGGCCCTCGCGCTGGGGGCGGGGGCAGCGGCGCGGCTGGGCCGCCGTCAAATCTAAGAGCTTTCTAGGAACACTCAACAAATGATAAAGTAATGAGAACCTGAAGGATGCTGAGCTACTGCCAAAGAAGACTACTCACTTAAAAGGCAAGCAAAAAACAAAAGGGAAACTAGCAGATTACTCTCTAAACAAAGGGAACATATCTGGTGCAAACCAACCACCCCGTGCAACCTTGGAAACTGTGAATCTGGGCCACAAGATGCTAATCCAATGGACAGGGTTAGAGGGGGCAGGGGGTATTGAAAAAATGGCCCGCTGGTGGGGGGGCTTAAGCGCAAAATCTCACCTTTAATCCTGTCCATTGAATTGGCATCTTGTGACCTAGATTCGTAGTTTCCAAGGTTGCACGGGGTGGTTGATTTGCACTAGATACGTTCCCCTAAACAAAGGCAAAGTGACAACATGTATCACTACTTACAAGAGAGTACATTAAGCAGTAATAGCACAAAGGGCGCCCTCTTAACAATCTACCACTATAGGTCTAACGCATCAAAATCGGTGAATGGATATTGACATGCAGAGAGATCCTCCACTTCTGAATCCAAACCTCAGTTCACAAACCAGGACCACTCATCTCATCTACAACGCTAGACATGGATTCATCAGAAACAGAAAACTATACATAGTAGTCTAATCTACATAATGATTTATCAGAAACAGAAAACTATACATAGTAGTCTAATCTATGTAATGAGCACGAATCAGCGGGCAGACATCGAAAATTGCAAGAACAATATATACCACACTAAAAAATGATAATTGACGATTACTGTACCATCGACCACGGTGGAGAAACCAGAAACGCTCATAGTAGCACAGAAAGAAAACAGAGCATCACGGAACGGAACCTTAAAATATATTCTGAACACCAGAAACAGAGTAATGTAATCATGTGATCGGATTACAGGAGAGTTGGTACCTCGAGGCTGGCCTCGGACTGGAGGGCGGCGAGGGCGCGTGGGAATCCGGCGGACTCGACGAAGGCGGCGACGGAGGCGACCACCGCGGCCCTCGCACTGGGGGCGAGGGCAGCGGTGCGGCTGGGCCGCCGTCGCGACGAGGCTCCGGCGGCGGCTAGAGGGAGGGAGAGAGCAGGGCAGCGGTCGCTAGGGTAAGAGCAGGGCAGTGCAGGCGATGGAAGGCCGACGCGGCGCCATGCGAGGGCAGCGGCGGCGGTGGCGGCTTTGGTGAACGCGACAGCGCGTGCAGGGTCGGGGCGTCGGGCGATGCCGAGTGCGAGGGCGAGTCGGGACGACGGCGTCGGGCGCGGATCGGGGAGGGGGCGCGGCGAGTAGTGATAGGCACGTGAAATGATCAACATACCCTTTATGATGATAATTAATATTTTATGGAGGTAATGGGAGGCAACGCGAGGCAATTTCAAGTACCGTAAAAGGGCTCATATAATTTGCTAGGCATGTATTAACATTCAACGGGGAAGAAGCAAAGTACAACAATAAATTGGTATATCTCTACACCAAATAAAAAGACTCATGATACCAAGTCTCAATCCCTACTTATGTTTCCGTGCCCGATACGAATCATCTTCCACTCGAACATCACACGTCCATGTTCTAGCTAGTTCCAATACGAATTTTTTAGAGCTCACGCGTCGACGTCCGATTACTGAGGTTCGGTAAAAAAAATCATGACCACAGCATATATCTAGTAGGAAAAAACACCTTAGCAAATGAACAACAACACGACAAACCACCACAGAACCACACTTCTGGCAAAACCACTAAAGCATCGGTGGATGAAGTGTTCTACACTTGTTCTAGCTTCCTTAGGTTTCAATGGACTCCAAGACTCTCCAACACAATTGTGAGATGGAGTATATATAAGGTCTCCATTGGAACCTAACCGTTCCAATCAGTTGACAAACAAATACGGAGAGGTCTCCCTAAGTCATAGAGTGAAAACTCATGACTTAGGAAGATCGTGTGCGACTCCTTGTTGGTCTCACATAGATCTACAATAGTGGCCATAGCTCGTGAGCATTCTTATCCGGTTCCACGGCGAGGTTGAGGTCGACTACACTCTTAGCATCATATCCAAGCCAAACAACTAGCTGCGGATGTGGCAGTTTATCTGCTCCCAATATAAATTATCGGGGCGCATGAGCGAAGCTGTCGATGTGTACTTGAATAAAACCCACTTGTAATTTGAGGTTTTCATCTCCAGGGTGATGAGCACATGAGACTTCACGGTGACGACAGCATAAGGATTGACGAAGGCAGGCAATGCGCGTTGGGAGGTTGGTTCGAGAAAATTGTGTGTCGCGTCGCGGTCAACTAGGCTGATGACTACTGGACACAGCTAGGCCATCGTGAAGCAGATCCTTGTAAAACAAAAGGGAGATCACTATTTAGTTCTGAAAACACGATACGGCGGGCTATACTTTTGTTTCTCTTATAGTTCACTAGTTACCTGCAATGTTCGTGACTATGCGCGGACTAAGGGTGCATCTAGATAGAGCGAATTATGATCCAAATTGCTTTGACTTAAATGAGTTGCAAGATTGGTCCCGGGGAGTAACCTCTCATCCAGAACTGGAGGGAAGAGTTACCTGATGATAATACCACAATAGTAACGCTGTGGAGGGCTAAATGGTAGGTCCTCATGTGTGATGATTGATCTCGTACTGCAATTGGTAGTTTTATGTTTGTGTTGTGGCATCTAGGACCGGGATGATTTTATTATACTGTTACACATCTGAGTATTGAGCAGAATCTTTTGGATCAATTTAGTTATTACTCTATCCGATCCAAATTATAGGATAATACATTGATTATACTGTGTATCTATACATAGTATATATCTTTTATTGCGAAAGACGCATAGCATATATCTAAATGCATGACAAAGTTATCTATCTAAAAAAACCAAAACGTCTTATAATTTGAAATGGATGGAGTATTGCTAAATCTGTAGTGACAAGTTTACATACACATGCACATCGATTGGTCCTGGAAATTTCAGCTGAATAAGCATAGAATTAATGATGTGCACCAAAACAATCAGCTATGCATATGTATGTTTTATAGCGCTCTGGGACAAGTTGGGCTCGATTCAGTGGTACATTAAGGCAAAGTGGAAAAGAAGTTTTCTTTTACTTTTAGTTTTGGAGAAAGTGGAAAAGCCGTTTCTTTTTGTGCTGCATTTGTTTGCAAGCAGCCAAAAAGGTGCGGTAAAGAACAAAGAACACATCAAGCAACGCCAAATGAAAAGTACGGTTTCAACATCGTAAGAAAACTGTGTACGAAATGCTGCAACTGCAAGGTGTAAGGTAACAAACAACAAAGGAAAGACCGAAGGTCAAGACAAACGCAAAAAATTCTCCACGTTCCTGTTCCCTGAATAAGCGCGTGCATATAAAAATGGTAGAAATAGAAAATGAAGCAATGATCTTATGTTATATCCTACACCACCATCTTGTCTGAACGTCATATAGCTTTTCAGCCTCATCTTGCCACGCAGCAGGAAGACTTCGCGCTCTATTGACAAACAAAAATTCATCCACTCAAGGATGTACACCATTTCTTCTTTTCGCGTGCTATGTTTGAGGATCATATCAGTCACTATTTCCAATTTACAACAGTGATAAATCTGTGGCTCCACCAGTTGAATACATGACGATATACGTCTAAAGATGAACTAGTTCCACACACATCAACAATAGAAGTTATATGAACCATCAACTTGCCTCCACTTCTTGCTTCTCTGCGTTTCCTTCCTCAGGTAGCTCCTGCAATGTCGTCAGGTTACTCAATTCAGTCTCTTGTACTGAACTGGAAGTGGATAATCCATCAGCCAGGACAACAGGGGTTGACCGGCCTGAGTTGGAGCCTGAGTATTGCCCCATGGACTGCTTTGATGTGTTTAATGCATGACAATGTGGGCAGTAGTAAGTAACATGTGGGTAATCTTCCTTTCGGGCCAAGCCTGCAAATATTAGTATTATTGGGTAATGAATCCAATATTTAGGTATGGTATGTGAAACATATCAAAAGAGCTTGGTCTATAATACGCACCATTATGCGTATGGCAGTTGCCACATATCAAAGCATAAGACTGTGATGGGTCCTCCCCCACAAGTAAGGCAGCAATCTTTCCAATCCATCCACCACCATCACTAGCCCCTGAGCCTTGATGATGCTCTACCACCATTGGAACTGGTGCAGTTTCCAGGCCAGAACTAGCAGGTAGATTAGATTCAGTTCCCTGTGCTGGTGTATGAGCAGCAGGGCTCCCAGTCCTGCTTCCTCTTGCACTGGGTTGCTTCCTGTTTCTCAAACCATCTGACGGTACTATCTCAACATCATTGCTTCTAGCCACTGCAGCATCCAGCTTTGGTTCTTCTCCAACATGAAATTTTAAGCCAGTCTCCTCCCCAAGCTTAGATGCCAAAACTGAAGCTGCTGCAGCCTTTGCGGCTGGATCAAGATCATATTTCTGCACATGCGTGATTAATGGTACATATCACAGTTCAGTATTGGTGTGGCAAGAGACATGATAAAATTTGATAACAGCAACTAGTGAATTTATGTTCATTGAGTAATAGCAATTTGCCCACTTGCCTGAATAAGCTGTTGGATAAGATAATAATTTGTTCTCTCTTTAAGCTCATCAATCTTGGCTTTCCTCTCAGCCCTCAATTTTTCAAGGGTCTTCTGGTCTTTCCGCTCAACTGCGAACAGATATAAATAGGAGCAAACAAACAGCAATTCAAGATCATTTTGTGGACAGATACAGAGGTTGTGACAAGTATACACTATACAGTGCAGATAACCATGTAAATGTATCCAGTCATACACCCAGAGGAACGAGGGGCATTACCAAGGCTTTTTAACCAAGTAGGTATAGTAGCACAAGAACAGTTCTGAAGTTTGTTTTCAGATTTCTCATAAAGCTAGTTTTAAGGCAGGTTTTAAGGTTGTTTTGGAGGGAAAATGCGAACCGTCAGCATAACTGGGACATCAATCTACTTTCTCATGATTTCTACTGATGAAATTCCCAATTTGACTAGTGACAAGTTTCAAAATGTTGATACATAAGAAGGGGAAATTGAGCAGCATTCAAAACAAAATACAAGCTTTGTGTTGTAAACAATATATTCAGGAGCCACATAGTATGAACTCTGAATAAAATCACCAGCAATTTTTACTACAGACCATGCAGATTTTATAGGTGAGAAAACAAAAGGAAATATAGAACCTCTTATAAAATTACACAGAAGAAAAGAAATACAAAAACTGGTATGTTCTACAAGATATACAAGAAACAGTGTTTCCTAACAGGGCTTTCTGGGTACTTACGCATCCTTGTGAAGTTAACAACTGCTGAATATATGACAGAGGATACAGCAGGAAGAATGAACATAGGCAGCACTCGCATTGCCCTCATTTGCCAAGTTAGATCCTCATCTCTTGTCATCATGATGGCATAAACAACAGCCAACACCTGAGAACATGACTGAACAATCAAACCAGTAGAAACTACAAGCTAGGGATATGCAGCGAAAATTAAGTCACTGAAGGAGTGAAGGTTCAACACGAAAGGTAAATTGCATTGCATCATATACAGTGAATCAACAACCAAAAAGGAAAAAAATATCATAAGAGTAGAAGAGATAAGTATCATGTGGATGAGCATCTATTTTAGTATTTCATCACCAATGAAGTTTCAGAACTCTATGAAATCCTAAAAAAACATGGTAACATATATTCATAATGCAAATACCATAACTTTATTATCCCCCCAAAAAAGAACAATGATTCACATAACTAAAGGAGCATAATGAAAAGCAAAACAGTGATGAACCCAAAAGGGACTTTCTCAGTTTGACAGAAAAGCAGCGGCATTCATTTTCAGATATTCAAAACCCTGGCTATTGCATCCTTGACATGCTTGCTTCCAATGTATCACCTACCTATGCAAATGAACACATACAGATATACTAGCTTCCTCCGTGAATAAGTAGTACATGGCTGACCTTTGCACGACTGATGAACTGAATAAGATTTTTTTTTCTGTGAACTTCAAAAAATTTAGTATAGACCAATGTTCTTAAGGCGGTATGGCATCCTGTAGTGCCTTGAGTATGCCTTGTCACCTAGGCATTGCCTTGAGAACACTGCCATAGGAAATATATGGTTACTGGTAACCAAAAATTACAAAGGAAAATAATGAACAGAACTGGATTTCTGAACATGCAATCCTGAGAAGAAATCACAGTACACATCCCTGTATCTATTTTCCAGCACAAAGATTTCACTCTAAACGCTGGAAGTTGAAAGAACAGTTCATTCCCATTACAATGGAACGATTAATACAAAATCGATTAACAACAGAGTTATCGTATTCACCAGTGATGCTAGGCATGAATCTTCATATGATGTGAGAAACTGCTCTTTAAGTCACTGGTAAACATAACATACTGCAGCACAGAAAGACCATACATGCATCATAACTCGGATATAGTCCGTATGATATCTAATGCCTTCCAGTAAAGTGGCTGCCCTTTTACCCTTGGTCGAAATAAAAGAGAGGCATGACATCCACATTTTTAAGTCATCTTTTTTGTTGTTCCTCTCCCGCGCCCTTATAAGCTAACCTGAAGAATCAGAGCAACAAATCACCGTATGCAGCAGACAGTGCCTTTGGACTCGATTACCGGAACACGCGTAACAAACACCATCCCATACTACGAGCAAAGTCTCCTCCGCGATAACAAATCGAACAACCACGAATCCAAAGACGAGCAAAACCGCCAGCCGCATCACCAGACCATCTCAAATCAGGGTGGGGGAGGGAAATACAAAAAAAAAAAAAAACAAGAGGAGCAGGGGGGGGGAAGGAAAACACGCGCAGACCTCGAAGAGGACGGAGAGCACGATGAGGTTCCGCACGGCGCGGCGCGAGAACTGCGTCCGCCGGCGCATCCACGCGTGCACGGCGGCCTCCTCCTTGGACAGGTACTGCAGCCGCTTCTCGAAGTCCTCGCGGCCGCCGAAGAGCGCCCGCCACACCCTCCCCAGCACCCCGCCCCGCTTGCCCTTCTCCTTCGCCTCCGCCGCCGCATGCTCGGGCGGGGCCGGTGCCCCCGCCTCCGCCTCGGCTTCCGCCGGGGAAGAGGCCATTGATTGATTGCCTTGCGGATCCGCGCGGCGCTGGATCCGATGGGGAGGAGAGAGGAGGTTGCCCGCGAGGGATGGCTGCCTGCCAGCCTCTGGACGCGACCCGAACCCGAATGGAAGGGAGGAAGAAGAGGAGGGGTTTGGGCCTTTGGGGGGCTCTTTCCCTCGAGCCTCGAGAGCTCGTTCCCCCGTGGCCGTGGCTGGGTCCCGGCGCTGTAGCTTTTCTTTTGGGTGGCTCGTCGCAGCTCCCCCAACTCTGCAAGTGGGGGCACGGAGAAATGGCAGGGACGCACGCGTGAAACCAGCGGGATTGCGGGTGGATCCGAATTTTTTTTAATACTAGCGACATGCAACTTATGCAGTTATAAGAATAAGTCTTGTGTTCCAATTCATTTTATTTTATCTAAATCTATTTCGGTTATTCGGAGTTGGAGAGATCTAATTGGATTAAGATTTTTAGTTGTCTATATTATTATGTTATTTTGTTTGGATTAAGATTCCCGTTCATCCAAAATCGGAGAGATCTAATTGTATTAGGATTCCTAGTTATATAGGCCCTGTTCGCTGATTTATTTTGAGAGAAAAAGACGGTTCGTTCGTAGAAATAGTATGGCTTATAAGACAAGCGAACAGGGCCATAAAGAGAAATGCTATAGGTTGTTTTCCACATTCACAAAATTAGTTAATAGATGGTCGGACCAAAAATAGGTGGAGAGAAATTTTACCTCTTTATTATTAGTTATAGATAATAATGACATGGCTCCAAATAGATCCGCGTCTTGTCAGAGCTAAGGCCACTAAAACCAAAAATAATATTTTCACACACTCCTAATTTATTTTGAAAAGAAAAAATAGTTTTATGCTACATTAATGAAGGAGCTAGGACCAAAGCCACCTAGAGCTGTATCAAACATGACGTAATATAAATCAGATAGTTTACGTAGATTCATATTTGAATATCTATTTTTTTCATTTGCATAATGTAGATATAAACATGCACATAAACCAAAAGACTAAGGACTTGTTTGGACGAGAATCTGGACTACTTTTGCCTGGATTTGCAGCTGCCCGGAGTTTACCTGTTGGCCTGTTGGGTGTTTGGTTGGAACCTCGATTCTTGACTGCCTGGCATGGTAATCACAATGATCAAAGGGAGGGAACCAATATCATATCATCGAGATAATTGGAATTTTGCCATTATGAAACTTTGGCTTCGCTCGTTTGCCATCCCGCAAAAGGGATTCACTCATTCACAATGTTTCTAGCTCAAAAATCTATTCCCCTTCTGTTGCCTTGCCTGTATATACTGTAACCTACTACATTCACAATGTTCCAAGCCCTGTTGCTATATGAATGGGATTAAGATATAAGGCGAAATGCAAGGGAATGTATGAATTACATTGGCTTTGACTACTCCATGGATGTCTGTTGGCTGATTGGCCATGAAATGAATTACATGGATCTTTTTGTACAGTTAATTAACAAGTCATTAACATGGTTATTTTTCTTAAGAATGTTGCTAACATACAAAGGTAGCTATGCTGCAATTGACCTCCAAGTTTCTCTTTTTATTATCTCTGGTTCTGTGATGATCTTCTATGTCAGATGTACTTCTGTAGTCTTATTTTAAATGCATTAGTCATTACAGAATATGTAAAACCCAGCCACTTTACAAATTTTCATAATATTGGTTTACAACATAGCACCCCGGCCCTCTTACAAAACAGTACTAATCTCTGTAAACTCAACCATCTAGCATATATATATGCAGTTCTTTACATGTGCACTAACTTACAAGCTGACATCAAAGTTGCTCTAGGACCTTTTACTACCAGGATGAAATAATTGGAGAAAGCAATCTACGCAGCTAACCCTGTCCTCTATTCAAGCTTTAAGTACAATATAGTCTCACAATTGCGGAGCAAGAGATGAGAGTGCATATTTTGCTTCACAGTAAAAATTTCTTTCGGCCATTCTCGGTGATCCCTAGCTGGCCAGCGGAGCCTACCGCCATGGAGATCTCGGAGAAGATTAGGTCCTGCAAAAGGAGGCATCGTGGCTGGTAATTCATTCTGAGCTTCAAACATTTACAACGCAATTTCAGTTGTCATAAGTTGTAAGGATGGGAGTAATCAATGTATGCCACATCAATATATGTTTGATTGAAATGAAGCTCCATACGTTGATACATTTGCTAGCTTCAATATTGAAAGAAAAGGTGTCAACTATCAAGTACTCAGCTCTATTTTTTCTGTTATTATCAATTATGTTGTCATTATACTGCATATCCAAGAGTTGCTGGTTTTAATCATGTAATATCCAATTTTTTAAATTATCCAAAATTCCCATGAAAGAAATCATTCCAGTGATACATCCAAAGCTCATTGTAACTATGACCATTATTTTTCTGCACATGACACTCTAGCTTGCAGTGAAAGAGTTGCAGACGATTAATACCTTCAAAGCACAACACGAGACGCTTCTATACATCATGAGCTGTTGTCAAGTAATCAACAACTTGCTTCTCAGCATATCAATGTCAAATGATCGAACATTATCTGGGGCTGTTGAATTCCTTCCTATTCTTATCTATATTACTATCAAGGCAAGGGCAATCCTCGGCTGCACTCAAATCTGAAGAATTATCTGACAAACCTCATTTCACCAAAGATGTTTATAATAGATGTCAACTCTCGCTCACTATCGATGGAGTAATCGAGTTTCAAAAACATATGAAATCGGCAAGACTAGCTACTCAAATATCTGTTGCTAGCCCAAGTACCTCACACAATCATATACTTCTCAACTCCTACTTTTTGTGGAATTACATGTACTTTATTAATTTGCAGAGATGCTTTCCATCAGTCTTAAATAGGTTATCATCATGTAAAGTACCTAACAGGCTAGGAGCCCAAGCAGTGAGTTCATGTCCATTCAAAACAAATCAAAACAGAGAAAAATGAGTCATATCATTGAAAAAAACATGTTTTACTTGAGCAATTTAAATGCAGTCATGTTTGGCTCTGCTCAAAGCTTTGAATTTAAACTCAAACAGCATATAATATTTGCTTTATATACTATTTCAGACATTCTCTTCCATTGCAACATCTTTGACTTTGAACTATAAGGCAGGCAAAAAAAATGCAAGTCTACTATACATCCATCTTTGTTCTGCTATATTTTGTGCTGATTGCTAAAGCTCTCCACGTAACTTTCTCAACTCATCGACTTCTCGTAATTTGGATTTTAGCTGTGCTACTATCTCCTTCTGTAAATGATTTGGCTAATCTGTGTAGTTAAATTTTTTACTTTGTTTTAAAAGCTTCAGATCTTAATACAGTGCTAGAGTGTGACAGCCTGTTCGGTTGGCAGGTTCATATCGTTGCTGGTTCGTGAAGAAGTACTACTGGCTGGTCTGTGTGAGAGAAAAATACTGCTCCGGCTGAAAATTTACGATCGTTTACGACAAGCCACAGCTAAACGAACAGTCTGTCAATCTTAGACAACACTGCCACTGCTGTAGTTTTGATTGCGGTGAATGTGTGGATTGTCATCTCGAAAACAATTTCTATCTTCCTTTGAAATTATGACTCAAAGGTAATAATTCTACGCCTTGTATTTTTATTTCAGATTTAAATAAATATCAACTTCAGACTTCAGAGAAAAAGGACTGTGAAAGGTATGCACTAAAATATTTGCTCACGCTTATATGCTCTTTGATATATGTGACTGATTATACCTAATACTAATCAATTCTTAATTTCACAATGATGGGTGTGTCATGCATAGTTCTTAATTGAAAAAAATGAGGCTCCAGCTATTATCCTCTGCAATGGCAACGATCAACATCAACTCTACTGATCTGTATAATTATATTGTACTACTGCTATTTATTCTCCACAGAAGCTAAGTAATACTAATTGCAATATAATTATTAGCTTCATGATGCAAGCACCACACGGGACCACGCGGCAAGGCCGCGCTGCTTTCTAGTAATTTTAGAAAGAGTAAACTTTATTGGCGGTCCTTAAACTTGCTGCGGGTTTTCATTCTGGTCTCGATACAAATAAATTGCATATCCACATCCCTACACTTGTCACGAGTTCTCATTTATATCGTAGTACCTGTAAATTGCACACTCGGCTGCCTAAACTTATTCTGAATTCTTATCTACTTGCAAATTACAAGCTTGAGCCCTAGACCTTTATTATTGTATCATTCCGGTCCACCTCATCCCTCCCACTCTCATATCACGCCGTAGTCACCCCGTCATGCTGCATATGCCCACTCACCTGCACGATCATACCACGCTGCACCATGGTAGCCCCTATCGTTACCGATGCTGCCCCCTACTAAGCTCTCGATATCATGCTCATACTCGCCCCGTCGTAGTCTTTCCCTCTCCTCCGCAATGCAGACTCTCATGTTCTCCATCTCCCGGCCTTCCTCGGCTCTTGTGACAATGAGTTCATCTCACGCGAACGTGCCTGCCTACACCACCGTGTGAGAGAGAGAGAGAGATACCTTGGTGTGGTAGGGCAAGTGTTGCGACAGTATGGGCAGGCGTAAGCACAACACATGTCTTTAGCGTGGCAGCGTGAGTGCGGCATTGCGTGCGTGCAAAGAACGGGGTGGCAGAGTGAGCGTGGTGCAGCGCTGAGTAGCCATGCGAGCGAGGTGTGCGTGTGTAGCGGGCAGGGCGAGGGAAGGGTGGTGCGGAGAGGAGGGAGACAAGGATAATGCATTAATGCAAGTTTAGAGAGGTGAGTGTGTGTAATTTTACATTAATTGGGACCGGAATGAAACGAAAAAAATTATAAAGAACTGATTTAGATATTGGTCTTGTTCGCTGGTCTGGTTCCAGCGAACCAGCCGGTTGGTTCTCCTCTGGAGATTCAGCCAGTTTCAGCCGCTACAGTGTTTTCTCTCACAACAAACCAGCCGGAACAGTGTTTTTCAGCCAAGTTTCAGACCAGCGAACGGGGCCATTATCCCCCACAGCGGGGCTGTTATGGCCCGTGCGCGGTGCCGGCTCCAAACCGTTCTGATGGAGCCCGTCGTTCCCTCGAGACCGGTGGTTTGGACGGCTCAGGTCTGGACGTGTGAAATTTTTGTATTTTGGTCCCTTTTGAAAACATTTTTTACAAAAAGACCTATGCCAAAACGTTTGCTGAAAATAGACCATTTTTAGGCGTCTTAGAACATGATGCCAAGGTATGAGGGTCGGCGTCGACTGACACGACGCCGAGGTCTTGCCACGTCACGGACGACCCCGGTCGACGGCGACACGGTGGCGCATGGGGTCCGACACGTCGGCGTTGTGTCAGCCAACGCCATAGGCCGAATCTCAGCGCTGTGAGACTACAAGCCGAGCTATTGCCACCATCCGGCGCGTGGGCCAGGCGGCCCAACAATGCTTCGTGGCCCAATAGCTCGGCATGGTGTCACTTAACGCCGAGCCACCAGACTCGGCGCGGCCGACTCAATGCCAAGGTCTGGACCCTTGAAGCCACGCCGCGGCCCCCTTCTTCTTCCTCCCTCCATTCTGAAACCGCCGGCTCTCCTCTCTGTTCTTCTCCCCCACGCCCCCACGAAACCCTAGCCCCCAAAAGCGACCCTAGGTGCCAGGATCTCGTCTCCCGAAGCTTCCTCGAGGTAATGGTCCCTCCCCTCCTCCAATCTATCTGCGTAGATGTGCTTGCATTGTCTCTAATCATGTGGAATCATGGGTGTATGGTGTTTTGGTATATGTGTATTTGCATTTGCAAAATATATGGCTTAGGTTGATTGAGTGCATTGTTGTTTAACTGTTTTATGTGCTGAACATGTTAGGTTAGTTTGGTTTCTAGTTATTTTGGTCATTAGGGTTCTTTGTTTATTGTAGGTGTCATTAGGGTTAGTTATTTGTTGGTCATTAGGGTTAGTATGTATTTTAGTTATTTGTTGGTCATTAGATTTCAATTTTTTAAGACTAGAAATGATTATGTTGTTGGGGTTGAAAAAGATGAAATGATATATTTTAGTTTCTACTTATTGGATTGAAACTCGCATGATATATTGATATGTGACACTACTTGTTGTGTGATGGTTGTAGATGGATAAATTAGTGAGGTTGCATCATGGAGGCCGTATTGTTAGGACAAGAGATGATAGTTTGGAATTTCTGGACATGTGTGAGGAGTTGTTGATTTTTTCTGAAACACCATCTTTGACCCAGTTAGTGGAGCGAGTGAAGGTTAAGTTAGGCTGGAATGAAGGAGACGTGCATGTTCAGTTTGAAGGTGTCATAGATGTTGGGTCATCGAAGGGTCCTCGGATCAAGCGATTGCTCAAAATTACAAGCGAGTCTGAATGGAATGATTACAAGGCAGTTGTATTGACCTCAGAAGTACGATCTTTAGATTTAGTAGTAAGTAAGGAGTCCGGCTTAGGAAATGATAACTTTGAAGCATGCCCATTTTCTTCCGCTCACATAGGTTATGGTCCTTTGTCTGAAGAAGAAATACTTGTCACACAACTAGGCTACGGTGGAGATAAGGAGGAGAATGCGGTTGCCGATGGTGAGGGCAATCTTGATAGTGATGAAGAGGATGATGATTATGTATTTGGTGATGCAGAAGAAGGTTTGGACGACGCTAGCGGAGACTTTTCTATTGAGGATGAGCTTAGCGACGAAGATGATCTTAGTGGTGAAGAAGACTTTGGTGATGCTAGGGCTACGAACCGTTTTGACATGGAGATAGCTGGAGATGATGAATCCTTCGTAGAGGAGATAGTCGAAGACTCTGATGACGATCGCCCTGTTGGTCGTCTCAATTTTAGGGAAATAGATATATTGTCTAGGGTCTTGCCTTGGAGAGATCCACTAGTTGATGATTTCGAGGACCTTAGCCATGGTCACAGGGCAGTAGCTGATGGTGGGCTAAGTGATACAACAGTGCCTGATGTTAGCGGTTGCCTCATCATACGGAAGGGCATATTGTTTGCTACCATGGATGAGTTGAAAACATGGTTGCAAGAGTACTCCATTGTACACAACCAACCTTTTAGGGTCATCAATTCATTCAAGGAGAAGAGGTACACTGTTGCTTGTGAAGAACAACAGTGTGGTTGGAGAGTATGTGCTAGGAAGACGAAGGCAGGCAAATGGAAGATTACCTCAGTGAAGCAACCACATATTTGTGCCACTGCTGAGGCAGAAGAGAACCATCTGCAACTCAATTCTAGGTTCATTGCAAGGTAGTTATGCCCCGTGGTGAAGCATATGCCAACCATTATGGTGTCCGCGTTGGTTGAGATCATCTTCCAACGGTACAATTACTATGTCAAGTATGGAAAAGCATGGAGGACAAAACAGAGTGCACTGGAAATAATATTTGGAAATTGGGAAGAAGCTTATGAGCGTCTCCCTTTAATGTTGAACGCAATGAGGGCTGTAAATCCTGGGATGCACTTCGAGTATTTACCTAAGGAGGGTGAAATAAGGAATGGTAGCCAGGTATTTGGAAGGGCCTTTTGGGCGTTCGGGTAGAGCATCGAAGCATTCAAGTATTGCAGGCCCGTCGTCTCAATTGACGGGACCTTTCTTACAGGGAAATTTGAAGGCACAATGCTTATTTGTATTGGGACAGATACAGAAGACCAGCTTGTGCCATTGGCCTTTGCGATTGTTCGGAAGGAGGACACAAATAGTTGGTGTTGGTTTCTCAGGCTAGTAAGACAAGTGGTAATTGATCTGGGACGTGATGTTTGTGTGATATCTGATAGGCATGCTGGCATTCTGAATGCCGTAGAACAAGAGATTCCTAGTTACGGCCAAATACATCACCGGTGGTGCACCAGACACCTTGCTCAGAATCTTATAAGGCGTGATCACACAAAGGACAACTTCAAATTATTTGAGGAGGTTTGCAGGCAGCAAGAGGTTTAATTATTCAAAGACAAGCTAGATGCCCTGAAGTTAGCCACAAATGTTGATGGCAGGCAATTCTTGAGCGAGTTGATGGCGTCGAAGGATAAGTGGTCACTTGCATATGACACCGGAGGTTGGAGATGGGGCTTCATGACTAGTAGCATGGCAGAGATGTTCAATAGCCTTCTAAGAGGTTGTCATGGTCTGCCTGTGACTGCTATATCATGCGAGTTTCAATCTAATAAGTAGAAACTAAAATATATCATTTCATCTTTTTCAACCCCAACAACATAATCATTTCTAGTCATAAAAAATTGAAATCTAATGACCAACAAATAACTAAAATACATACTAACCCTAATGACCAACAAATAACTAACCCTAATGACACCTACAATAAACAAAGAACCCTAATGACCAAAATAACTAGAAACCAAACTAACATAATATGTTCAGCACATAAAACAGTTAACACAACAATGCACTCAATCAATCTAAGCCATACATTTTGCAAATGCAAATACACATATACCAAAACACCATACACCCATGATTCCACATGATTAGAGACAATGAAAGCACATGTACGCGGATAGATTGGAGGAGGGGAGGGACCATTACCTCGAGGAAGCTTCGGGAGACGAGATCTTGGCACCTATGGTCGCATTTGGGGTTAGAGTTTCGTGGGGGCCGTGGGGGAATTTGGGAGAGAGCCGGCGGTTTCAGAATGGAGGGAGGAAGAAGAAGGGGGCCGCGGCGCGGCTTCAAGGGTCCAGACCTCGGCGTTGAGTCGGGCCGCGCCGAGTCTGGTGGCTCAGCGTTAAGTGACACGAAGCGTTGTTGGGTCGCCTGGGCCGTGCGCCGAGCTATTGGGCCATGAAACGTTGTTGGGCTGCCTGGGCCGCGCGTCGGATGGTGGCAATAGCTCGGCGTGTAGTCCCACAGCGCCAAGGTTCGGCCTGTGGCGTTGGCTGACACAACGCCGACGTGTCGGACCCCATGCGCCACCGTGTCGCCGTCGACCGGGATCGTCCGTGACGTGGCAAGACCTCGGCGTCGTGTCAGTCGACGCCGATCCTCATACCTTGGCGTCATGTTCTAAGACGCCTAAAAATGGTCTATTTTCAGCAAACATTTTGACATAGGTCTTTTTTTAAAAAATATTTTCAAAAGGGACCAAAATACAAAAATTTCACTCTAGACGTCTGCACCCTGTTCAAGCGAACAGGGTGCTGGCCGTCGTTTGTTCCCTGCCAGTGTACGCAGATTCAGGTAATTTTCAGGAGCAGCAAAGGCCAAAAGGTTTGGGATTAAGTAGGTGACGTTTGGCTGTAAACTTCTGGAAAAGTTGAAAGAGTTGGCAAGGAACTGGATGCGCGCGCGGCGGTAGCATGTGCACGGCCAGGCGGCCAGGCGTCGACGGGCGGCCCGGCAAGTCAACACGCGCGTCGTAAAAGAGGATTGTTGGGGACAGCTCACCCGAGCTCACCTGCCACGATCTACCGGCACCACCGGAGTGGCCGGCTCCACACGCGTCGTCGTCCATCATGCCTCCATGTTCCTCCAATGTTTCCGCCGCATTAAAAAAATCAAATCCAATGCCATGACGGGGCTAGCTAGCTTCCTTTAAAAGAAAGGCCAAGGTCTCCCCTGCTTGCGACGGAAGTAGGGATCTCTGTGTCCTGTTCAGTTTCAGGCCTTCAGGGTTATGCCCGATTGCCTGTACGAATACGTAGGTAGTATGTTACGATCACAAGTTCGAAACATGATCTTGACTTCTAGCCGTGAGTTGCTCATCAAGCTAGAACGTTGACATCTCATCACTGGGTTCCATGGAAAGTGATTAATTGTGTTGTACGTTTGCCCTGTTCGCTTCACTGAAATTTGTCTCGTACTGCTGCTTATATTGATTTGTTATAAGAGAAAAACAATGTTCATTCGCTGAAAAGTACTACTGAAGTAATGACGAAGGACAGGGCGATTATTTTCTTTTCATCATGACTAGCAAACATCTCAGTGCATTGCGGATGCATAACTTACATGGTCTATTTAATAGGTTTTAAATCAAACTGGTATTCTAACTTGTATGAGCCTAAGAGCTACCACAGTGTACTCCAAAAACTGTCCGTAGAGACTAAATTAATTCATATGAACTATCTCAAACTTTGTGAAACTAGTCCTAAAGTAGTATATAACAAAAGCTATCCATAAGCCTAGGGGCCACCCATAAGCAATAAAAAACAATTACTCTCTCTCTCTCTCTCCATCTCTCTCCTTGATTCTTGCTATGTATAGAGCTTTGGAGCCTTTCGTATTGTAGCAATAGATATAGGCCTTGTTTGGTTACATGGCTAAAGAGAGATGAGAGAGAGAGAAAATAAAGTCACATGTGAGTACTTTTAGCCCCCTTTAGCCTACCTTGCAAGAGCTAATGGGCTAATGGAGGGCTAAAGATTAGCCCCTACTTTTAATCCTCATGTTTGGATCCTCAAGGACTAAAAAGTGGCTAAAAGAGGAGGGCTAATCTTTAGCTCCTTAGATCCAAACAGGACCATAGTTACATAACCCACTCATATGGACTACTTGATCTAATACATTATGGTTGCCCTAAGTATTAGCATTATACTATCTTTTGAGGTGGACAACCCTAGCTCATCTCCTGCCTCAATAGCCTCATCAAGCCGAACTCGATTTACCTCTCTCCCAAGCCGAACTCGAATCTGTCTCAAAGTTCACTCATAGTCAGCAGCAGGCCAATCCAGTTAAACTAGCATTGCGACCTATGTTAGGGCCTATTTGGTTCACCTCTCCTAAAGTTTAAACTTTAGTCACTTTTAGTCACTAAAATACCAAACATCCCCACTAAAGTTTAGGGGTCGTTAAAGTTTAGTGGTTTTTAGTCACTAAGAGATAGCTAAAAGTGACTAAAGTGTATATAGGACAACTGCTTTAGTGGGTGGAACCAAATAGGGGTCACAGATGTCACTAAACTTTAGGGGCCACTAAACTTTAGTGGGTGGAACCAAACAGGTCCTTAGTGAGAAAAGCACAATTATCACCATTACTGGCCTTCATTCGATTGTGAAATCTCTTCACTATCAATGTATCAGAACTAGACCTAAGCAAATTCAGCCCCGCTTGGCCAGATCCCGCCGGGCTTGGCTCAGCTCATGGCCTTTAGTAGAAGGGTTTGGACACAGGTTATACTGTCCAGAAACTTTCTTCTTAGATCGAGTTCAGCCCGAGATATTTATTTTAACTATTTTTTCACTAGAAATGCACGGATGACCTTCCCAGGCCTAGGCCCAACCTGATTCTTCTAAGGTTTTTTTTCAACCTAGCCCACAAAATGCTCAAGTCTAGTCAGAACCACACTTCTCAATTGGCTTTTGAAAAGATCGAGAACCATGGCAGGCCATATGCGCGGTCTGCGTGAGATGAATACTCGAGCCACCAGCGAACTGTTCATAGATCCGTTGATTGGGCTCGTGGTGGAACCTGCCCAGCGGATTTAAGTCCTCGACTTGGCACGGATGCTTTCGCATTTTCTTAGATTTATTCTAGGATTTAACGCCGCTAGGGGTATGATTTGCGTACGTATGTTCATAAGAGTGAATATACGTGCGTGTTATGGGTGTCGACGTTGTACCGTGTACTTCTTAAAAAAAATACTCGAGCCACCAAAAATCTTTAAGCCAACACTATTTAATCAACGATGGTGCTACAAAGGGATACCCTATTAATATTGGTTGATATGAACCCTCCAATATATAAAACAATTGAGTTTCATCTTGTTCTATAGGTGAGAAATCCTTTATTTGAGCACGCTTCTCCGATACATACAATCGCAGGGCTTCATCTTGTTCTTGGTGGGAAATCCTTTATCTGAGCATGCTTGTCTGGATCCCTCTCAAATTCCATAGTTAAAATTCTTAGCCCCTTTTAGAACTTGGGATTTTTTTTTTCTGTTCCTACGTTTTTCTTGCGAAAAATAAACTGAATCCTGTAAAATTCCTATGGAATTCCTGAGTTCCATAGGGGCCCTTAGTGGTTCTGGTTCAGCTTGTGATGGAGCAGAAGTATAATATGATTGGGAGTTTGGTCATCAACCGGTTCTATAGGTTTATCATTGTCGTTGGTCGCTTTGATGTTTTTGCTGCTACAGCTGCAACTGCCAGACCTTGTTAAAGACTTAAAAAAACTATCGACTTTCTTTAATCTCTTCGTCTTAGGCAAATGGTCACTACCGGAAACCGGTACTTTGCCGAGTGCCGGAGGCTTTGCCGAGTGTAATTTATTGGGCACTCGACAAAGACGGTCTTTGCCGAGTGCCAAATAAAATACACTCGGCAAAAAAAAAACACTCGACAAAATGCGTCTTTGCCGAGTGCCTTTTTTCTGGCACTCGGCAAATATGTATTTTGCCGAGTGCTATTTTTTGGCACACGGCAAAATGCGTCTTTGCCGAGTGTCTTTTTTCTGGCACTCGGCAAATATATATTTTGCCGAGTGCTATTTTTTCGGCACACGGCAAAATGCGTCTTTGCCGAGTGCCTTTTTCTGGCACTCGGCAAATATGTATTTTGCCAAGTGTCTTTGTTTTGGCACTCGGCAAAGAGGCATTTTGCCGTGTGCATTTTTTTGTCCTCGTCAAATCAGTTTTTCAAAGTAATTTTTGAGGCCCTAAATAAATTCAAATGAAAAACTTTTCAACTACAAAGTTGTATAACTTCTTAACATCTACAAAGTTTATTTTGGTCATTTCTTTATTTGACAAAATGACAATAACATTGTTCATAAAATCTACATCTCTCATATCTCTCATATTAGTTTCATGAAAGTAGAAGAGAGATATATAAGATTTGTGAACAATGTTACTACCACTATATCGGATGAACAAATGACCAAAATAAACTTTGTAGATCTTGAGAAGTTATGAAATTTTGTAGTTGGCAACATTTTGATTTGAAATCATCTTGTCATGCAAAAACGACGTTTGGATTTAAAAATTTTAAAATTTGAATTTTTCAAAAGACCTCGGATGGAAAAACTTCCTAAATGAAAATTGTAGATCTCCAAAAGTTATGAAACTATGTAGTTGACAACTTTTTGATTTGAAATCATCTTATCATGCAAAACTATGTTTGAATCTCTCAATTTGAAATTCGAATTTTTCAAACGACCTCGGATGGAAAAACTTCCTAAATGAAAATTGTAGATCTCGAAAAGTTATGAAACTTTATAGTTGACCACTTTTTGATTTGAATTCGTTTAGGGTCTCAAACAAGCAATTTACGCTCGGTTTAGTATAATATACAAGGATAGATAACGGAATCTAGATACAAGTGACAGTGTAGTGCAGTGGTAGAGCAGCAGACACGCGAGGGAGAGGTCGTGAGTTCGAATCCTGCCGGCCGCATTAGCCGTGAATTTAGCGCAAAAAATGCACCGACTTCGATGAAGACGGGTGGGCGCTGGCTGGCGGCGGCCTGTGCAGCACTCGGCAAAGGCTTTGCCGAGTGCAATTGCACTCGGCAAAGCACGCATCTGCTGTAGTGGGTAAATGCCTAAATTAAAGATAAAAAAGAAATTATTCATAGAATAGATAAATAACATCAAATTTACTTAACTTAACCACTTGTTTTTTAAAAAAAAGTAGAATTAACTCTGCTTTTATAAAGCAAATGGTAACCATACAAGGTACAGAATTTGATCAACGCGCTCCTTGTCCTTCTCCTTGAGCTGATGACTCCATTTCTGCATAAGGGATATATAGCAACGTATATAACATCAGAACGAGCCTTAGGGAAAACTTTCTCAATAGCCTTCTTGTTTCTTGTAATCCATAGAGCCCATGCAAAACCAGCAAAAACAAACATTAACAGATTGCAAGGCAGAGGCCCCTTGCCCTGCTGCCAAAGACAGCTGAGATCTTCTAGAGATGATGGACAGTATTCCAAGTTAAAAATTTCTTTGACAATACTCCAAATTAGCTTAGCCAAATGGCATTTGAATAGCAAGTCCAAGCCACAAAGGCTTCAGTGAATATCTCCTTTCCACCCCCTTTTGGCTAAACTTTTAGCAACCTAAAGTTTATTGTTGAACACTTGCCAAAGAAAAAAAATTGTTTTTGAGAGGAATTTTGCATTTCCGGATGTAACCAGCAACCTTGCTAGTAACTCCCCTATTAGTAAGAAAACGATATAAGGATTTCGTTAGTAAAATGACCTTTACCCTCTAGAGCCCATTTCACATAATCATTGTTCGTTTCGCTGAAAAGTCAGGCTGAAAAGTACTGTTCGCTGATTTGTTGTAAGAGAAAAACACTGTAGCATAGCTGATAAGCCAGGCTGATAAGTTCAAGCGAACAGATAATGTTCTGGAACTAAGCTAACACCCTAGAGTATGTCTTTCAATTCAGTCCACCTATTAAACTAAACAAACTAAAGATCGATTCTGTTATGAGTGCATTACCTATTTACTGTACAGTACTTCAGTAGCGCTCTCCTGGAACGGGCAAAGTGCAGGACTGCCAGCAAATGGCAGAGAGAGCCCGAAGGGCGGGCCGGCGGGGTGGCGGGCGACGGCGGCAGCCTGGCCGATTTGCAGCTTCGCGGCTTTGCGGCATAGGGAGGGATGCAGTCGCGGAGACGTGCGAGTGAGCAATCAAACGGCCCAACTAATTTAGCAGACGTGGCCACTGGTTCTTACCTAGGAGCCCACCTGGTTTGTAGAGTTAAAAATACACATCGGGCACGCGAGGGAACCGGTGTCAGAGTTACATCGGGCGTGCGCACCAAGCAGGGTTGGACGAAAGTCGTCCATACTTTTTATGTGGTAATAATAGATATAATCTAATTCTTATACAAAAAAAAACTCTTTCACTTCACTTTGTCTCACTTTCTCTAGAATCTCTAGAAAAAAGAATTGATCTACCCTTTATTTAGTGATAATCAGAGACTATTAAATAAAAAAATACTTACTACTAATTAGATTAGAACCTAATTAAAATCGGATGATTAATATATAAATCCTAACTGAGTAATACTAAAAAAAGAATCATATTTCATAATTATGAAACATAATATCCCGTGAGGAGACGAGAATGGGTGAAACAGGGAAACGGGTGTTCCCCGTGTATTCCAAGCCCATACCCAAACTTAGATCGGATAATCCATACCCTATGGTTATATCCAGACCATCCAGAACACAGCTCAAAAGGGAGCCAGTTAACAGTTTTTGGACAACAAACATTCACACAAAGCACAAAAGCCCCTCATGTGGCTACTTCCCTGTTTTCTTGATCTTTGAGCAGATATGCTTCTTCCTTGGTGTTATCTTCTTGGCAACGGGGTGCTGTAGCACTTGTGAAACTTCAACTCCATCTTCTTGGCTTCCTGGGACTATAACCATTGCCAACCTCCTGTGTTCAACACAACTTTTTGAAGTATGGTGGAGCACAATGTCATAGATCTTAACACACTGAATCAAACTAAAGTGGAAACATAACATACCTCCTAGTGCTTGGACCTGATGGTGTTGCTGGAGCTAGGAGGCACTGGTTCATAAGGGAGCTCTCTGTTGGCTTCCCTTGCTGCTGCTTGTGCAGCCTCCAGTGCTGCTTTTGCTTTGGCTTCAGCTTTGTTCCGCCTCTAACCTGGCCCTAACTGTAGATTCTCTGGCAACTACTGCTCTTGTCCTTGGAGTGGCTTCTCTAGGTGCAGGGATGTCCCCTGTCTTTGCCTTCTTCCTCCGAGCCTTGACAGTTGTCTTCTTGGTTCTTTTCCTGTAGCAGCAACAAATGATGTGAACAAGTATTTTTGAAGAAATAATTTGAGTTAAAGAAAGTATGTCAGGGTGACATAGATAAAACCAGCAGCAGCAATATATATAATAGTATTATACGTACCTTGAGAGATGGAGGAACTCGGAGAACCCACAGGGGAGGAAGGGCAGGGAAACAAATGACTTCTCTTTGGCCAAGTCAGCAACAAATCATCTTTTTTAATTTGAATTTGAATTTGTGTGTATATATATATATAAATGGTCAAATGAACCTTTGAGTAAGTCCTTCTCCCTCCCTTCCTCTCTTCTCTGTTGTTCACGTTAATTCTCTGCTGGGGTGAATGAAGTGTGAGGGAGAGAAAGAGAGGGAGGGGCTGGTGGGAGGGTGCAAGTGTTGGACTGGTCTAGTTGGTACATGTATCACCATGCGCTCACAGACTATACACAGGTGAGTTGTGGACTGTCTCACAACACCATCAATGATGTCATACTTATTAGGGGCCTGTTCGCTTGGAGGAATCTGAAGAAATCTAGAGGAATTTGTGAGAGAGTGAACAGTATTTTCAGCCGTGAACAGTGACTTCCGCTGAATTTCATACCATCCGAACGGCCCCTAGGTTGGAACCCTTCTGCTGTATTCTAAGGTAACAACTGACATGGAGGGAAGCATGTCCTAGGGGTTTAGCAATGTTTTAACAAGTATTTTAAAAACGGTAGATTTGTGCTGTTACGTGTACCTTTATGAGTATTCTCTAAATATTGTAACTCATAACGTATGATCGATGTGCCTTTAATTTGTGCCGATATCTTATTGTCTATCAGTTAGATTTTCCTTGCTGCTAGATGTTACTGAATGAATGGTAGTTCTATTCACATTTGGATATGCAGTTTTTTTCTGCATGAACTCAGTTCCTGTATGAGATTCTGTATTGTGTATTTTCAGAGAATGCTTGTGTATTTTCAAAGAATGCTAGAAGGTTGTTTTCTAAACTAGATGAGCGGCTCCGGTTGTTTATAATAATCTAATATGCCATTCAGATCTCACACCGATTATGTCACACTACTATCAATCTCCTTATCTCATGCAGAGTTACTTTGGTGCTTCTCTGACTGTATCAACCTGAAACTCAGAACTCAAGCTATTTTGGTGATTTTCTGGTAATAAATCTGCACCCTGATTATCGCAAGGTTTTTTATATTGGCCAATTTATTTGCTAAGTTGCCAAACTGTGATATTACAACTTGTTCAAGAGCTTAATTTTCTTTGATCCTTGAGCCAGTATATTTTTTTAGTTATGTATAGGGTCAGAGCAGCAGGTTACCATGTGCCTTTGTGCTGGCAGAGTTAGTTGCTTGTTTTCTTAATCTGGATCAGTTCTCTGAGTAGACAAAAATAATGCTTAGGAGTCTGATATTGACATGCTATAACCTCCTGGTTTCAACAGTAGTAGAGTTTTTTTAGAATACTCAATTGCTTTGAGTTTCATGTTGCATTGGCCATCAACTCAGTTCATTTTTCCCCTGCATTTCTTGTAGATTTAGTGTGCAGTAGCAGATGACATGCTATATATTTGTCCGAAATGTTAAACTCAGACTGATTAGCAACATTAGTGACCTGCTTGGATTATTCAAGAATAATTTCTCGAATCCTATTTGGACTTTGAAAAACAACTTTAAGCAGAAAAGACACCATCGATGGCAGTTGGCCCAGTCAAGTTATATTTCCTAAATGTGACATGTGTCAACCTTACTATCAAAACAAATAATAATAATAATAATAAGGCTAGACACTTCTCTTTTGTTGAGCTGAGTTGGATTGTGTGTGTTTGTTGGTTTACTCGTTTTTTCTTTTATAGTTTTGGTGCTGTGTGGGATTGGTCTCTCGACCCTCCCTTTGTAACTTTCTGGTAGGGGATTCAGGATTGGTCTTTGACACCTTCCTTGTAGCTCCTTTTTTCTTCTTCTTAATGAAATGACACGCAGGTCTCTTGCGTCGTTTGAGAAAAAAAAGGCTAGACACTTTCTCAATCTCTACAACTAAAAAACCTCGAACGGACCCATCTACCCCGACATGATTCGCGACTCCATTCCCCTCCGTGTTTTTTTACCGCGCTGACAGGTGGGCCCCCAGTGCTGATAGCGCCCCTCACGGCACATCAGGCCTCGCCTCCCTCTCCTATCTGTCCCCTGATCCCCTCCCGCACTCTCACCGCCGCCGATGCAGCGGCTAGGAGACAGCCATGGCGGCTCACGCGACGATCCCCTTCTCCAGCTCTTCCACGCTGCAAACTCTGACTCGCATCCTCTCCTAGCCCGGGGACCGCCAGCTTTGCCTCGTCTTCCTCCGCTTCCCCTTCGTCGCCGCCCTCCTGATGCTCGCCCGCCCCCTACCTCCGCCACGTCTCGACGTCCGCCGCGGTAGGCCTCAACGGCACCATAGCTCCCCTGCTACCCCGCTCCCACTCCGATCCATGACTCCCACCTCACACGTCCGCTCATCCAACAGGCCCCATCGGCAGATCTGGTGCCTCAGTATACCGCACCGTGGGAGGAGACCAAGGTAATGCCGTCGATTCGCTAGAAAACTCGCTGGTGGTTTGGGGTACGTGGCCAGCTAATGACATCGAGTCGCCGGACTACACCATTGCCGATCTATTCACTCTACAGCTGATTCATTGTCTTGCCCCATTGTTGCTTTCCTAGAACCTCCATGTCGACGGCACCTCCACTGGTTCCCACAGCAGGCTGCAATTCAGGATCCGTGGCTCGGTTATATGGCAGTGGCAGCACGGAAAGAGGCAGTGGCAAAGAAGGGGCTGCAGCATCATTCTCGTCATGACCTCGGACTCTAGGAGACGAGACATCAAGAGGTTGCACTCTATGGTTTGCTCTAGGAGTCATGATTTGTTTTTCCAGTAAATCACAAAATCAATTAGCTTGTAACATGTTTCTTTTGGGCATCTGTTTTGCGCAACAATCTTTTGGAAACAGTTCGTAAACTGCAATTCGGAGTAGATGCATTCATTTTGTTTGGGACATGTAACTCGGTTAATAGCTAGAACTTTGATTCTAATTAATTCATGGATTACACGAGATAAAAAAAAACAGACAAACTCTATCTACAGTCTATAGGTTGTTGTTACGAGAGTAGATTTGTGTTCCTGAAGTGCAAAAATGGTGGTCGGGCTGCTACGCTTCCTTTGTTCTCTGTCTGCAGAATTAGTCTCTCAGGTTATGCATTGCGAAAAATAGTTTGGTCCAAATGCAGATGAGTTGTTGATATATGGAAGACCTTGATTTATAATTGCAATTTATACTGCGTGACCTGAAATTGTGCAACATTTCTTGGCAGACAATTTGGTGGTATTGGACGCTACTATTTCATTTCTGGTGAAGAGGTGTGACCTAGGTGAGAACACAAGCACCTCACCAGACAATTTCGTTGTTTATTTAACAAAGAGAAAATATTTTAGCATGTGAAAATTTATTACCACTTGGCTTATTCTCTGTATTTATTCTGTGCTGACCCTGTATTTCGAGCAAGTTGGCAGTATTGGTTTAAAAATGCTATACTGGTAAGTTTGATGTGAAGTGAGGCTTTCCTTTTTATAAATTTGATGGTACATAATTGTTTTATCCTAAATGCTGGATGTTTGTTAGCTTGCAAAATTATATTCTGGTAACACACACCGATGGTAGCAGTATCCTGTGATAATCAGCTACCTCACTAAATATTTTGCTTTCATATTTTCCTCAGCTCATGATATTTGAAGCCATGAAATCGAATTATTGTTGTTGTGGTGATGCATTTTGCAGACCAAGAGCAGATGGTCTGGTCACTGCAGGTGAAGCAGAGCCATGATTAAAAGTGTGCGTTTCAGATTCCTGATTCCTTTGGCTTGGTGTGCCTGGCATTATGGGAAGACAGATCTTTCCTTGGCTGTCAGTTTCTCTATCCTCAAAGTAGACCAGTGCTTGATGCAGTCTTGATTATCTGAAAGAGGGCTGCATGAAGAACAGAGTAAAAAACATGCTCATCAATGAAAGTTTTCCATGATACATGAAACTGAGCAATGTGATGTATCTATGGTCTCATCAAACCATTGCTATGCCATTTGTTGACTTCTCTATTCTACCGACACATTATTAGAGTGGAATAGCTATTGCCTTTGGGTGGCAGTCAATACACATTATTAGACGCTACTTCTTTTTAAACCTGGAATTGCAATGGTGCTTTTAAATGATTAATCAACCAACTGATGTCACGATACATTTAGATGCTGGCAATCTATTAAATAGACAGTATTTGATGTTGTTCAGCTCTTGAGAGCATTGTCAACATGGAGACTGGAACCTTGCAATGCGCAATCAAGCTATTCAAGGAGCCTCATAATACTAGAAGTTGTCAGACTCTTTGCAGCGTCTATGCAAAATGGTGTTATTTGTGCTAACATAAAGTTCGTGCTTTGGCTTAGTGGGCCTGAGCACTCAATCCATTACATGGTTTATAGGATCAGATTTCAGAATAATGTAATTGTTTCCACGGCCCTCACTGACATGTACTATTAATTGGGGTTAATAAAGCATGCCACAATTAAGCCTATCTATAATGTTGAAAGGTTATTATTTCCAATTGCATTACTTCCTTTAATATGATTCCAAGTATTTGACATGGCTTTTCCTATGTATGAGGTTGTCAGATTCAAATGCTTCTATAGTAGGATTGGCAACAAGTCCATGTAAGAGCGTGCCTACAAAATTCTTCGGGGAAGAAATTGGCTAATGATGGAGATTTTACAGTTCCCTCTTTTATTCTGGAATGTCTCTGCAGTCCAGTCAAGAAAAGCTCACTCTCTTCCCTACCACAAGTCCATGTAAGAGTGTGCCTGCAAAATATTCTAGCACTGGCAAGAGACAGTACAGGTGAGGATAGACTTGGAAGATGAGTCAAGACGGGGAGAGCAGATCAAAAGGTGTCTTCATACAAGGACAGGCTGAACAAATACAATGCTGCTGATAAGCAACATTCTGGAGCTGAGAGTTACCAGGAATGAGGATGTATGTGCCAATTCGGCGAGTGTATTCAAAATGTACATTTTAATAGACTGGTGTCAGTGTACTGTAGTTTTGTTTTCATCTGCATTGCTTGCACAGATCTTTTTTTTGGCATTATACCAAACAGGGCTATAGTGTTTGTTCTGATATCTCTGCTCCCACTTGGAAGAATTGGTGGGACGTCAACTGCATATTTTCTGGTCTCCCGATGAATCTTCTAAGATTGATGTCAAGCCTGAGTTCTAAAATATTAGGGGAGATAGCATATGAAGAACTATTTTTGATAAATCCGATCGGAAGGGCAGGAAAATTTTCAAGCCACAGGAAGAGCTAGTTGATGAGCACCTTATACAATCTATTCAAACAATACTCATTGTTGGACATTGATACATTGTTCCTTAAATTAAAGGCGAAGTTCTATTCATGTGAAGCTTCATAGCATGGAAGGATAGGTAAAAGAGGTGCCTGCAAAAGATGGTGACATCTATAATTGATCCTTAGGCAATTGGATGTTGATGGCACTATATATTATCTCGTGATAATTTTTTCTCACCCGATGCAACGCACGGGCATTTATCTAGTGATTATATGTGCATGATCAGTGGCTTAGAAAGTGAAGCTGGCCATTCTGTTGTCAGGTGTCCCTTGCAGATCTCTGCTGCAGGTATTGAGACAAAAATTTAGGTGTCCAGATTAGGAACAGTGTAGGATCGTTGAACCAGAGTTGTAATTTCAGAAAATAGGCACTCAAACATGATGCATCTATACTTAGTTATAGCCCCTGCTAACCACTACTACCTATGCTTTAGCTAAATGCTGCTGCTATTTTTTCATTGGGATCTATTCCACGACTGTTTTAGTAATTCTACTAACTAAATTGAAATTTCCCAAAAGCAATCCTTCTGTTAATTAAGCTTGGTTAGACTGAATAGCAGTTTACCTTTCCCATCAGTACTCACATTGAGTTGTCAGAAATGAATAGCTCATCACTGATTTTTTTTTTTTTCAGAAAAGGTGCTCATATATGCATGCATAGATCTCTAGAAAAATAGGTCCACACTGACTACAACGGAATGCTGAAGTGTGCTTTTAGATAATGCCAAATTATCAGGAAACAAATTATTTTTCCTCAAGGAGCAACATCAATCTTCAATTACGTCAAACATGCTTAATATGTTACATTATTTTTAAAGTTCATTGTACTTTAAATTAGTGAGGCATATAACTGATCTTGGTTGTTGGCTTCCTCCTTTCAGTTACCATTCTTTCTATTTGCTTCTATTAGGAATATACTCAGTTATTACCTCCACCCAACTATTTGCAGTTATATCTCATTGTGTCATGTACACTGTACTAATTTAACCCAAGATCATGTTGGAGTATTTGTAATCTGCAGTGTAGCTTACTGGTAGCAAGCAGGAGGCAGCTGATCCACTTCCAAAAAAGCCAAGGTATTACTATTATCACCTCATAAAACACATGCTGTCATATTCAGATGTTCTAAACATCTGATCATGTTAGGGTCGAATTGTTTTGAGAAACATTAAATAATTAACAACCTTGGTAGTTCAGATTGGTGATTATTAAACATTTAGTATCTATTTTTCTAAGAAGAGGCTCTATTGCGTTTCGGTTATAGCTACTATTCTTTGCCTTTCTTATTGATTTGATGCCGAATAAACTGGCTGGATGCGTGATCAATGGGGCCTTTCTAAATCATGTTTAGTTTTTTCCCTAGATCATAACACATATAAGTTCTCAGTGTTATTGTATGGATATGGATGGGTTGTAGATGAGTGGTAAGCAGAAGCTGGAGGAGTACTGGTTATAGTCGCACAGTAATATAACCACAAAAGTTTATGTGTGCTACGAGCTTTGGACTCAAGCCCTGTTTGGATTCAGCTATAATAGTTTTGTTGTGCAAGTAGTGATGTGTTCTGACGAAGGATCGATTTGCACTTGCACATTAGCGTGGTATATGGCTAGCTGTAGCTGGTTGCAAAATTAATTATCTATAAAATATGATGCCTAATGTTACAGATTTTGTAAGGATGCTCTCTATGATTATTGCGAGCCCTTTTTTTGATATTCTAATTGTGGTTGTGTTTGACAGTGATACAAAAAAAATCGATGCTTATTTATTTGAATGTGGATCATAATAGTATGTTGTTAAGCTAAGTTTTTTTTGTCGTTGTCTGTTGAATTTGACCCACTATATTTTTGTGTACTCTTATTGCGAGGAAAATTGAGGCTCTCGACCCACTATTTTCTTTTCATCGTACTTTTATTGTGTTGAAAATTTTGAGTCTTCCATAGCAACGCACGGGAATCTGCTAGTATATAAAAAAAATTGAACCAACGCCAAGGTCCGCGGGGCCTATTGCCTTGTCGAATCCTTCATGGCAGGCAGGCAGGGGTTTGACGTGCACTGATATGACGCCGAGTAACGTAGCTAGGATTACCCTCCTAAGACGGCGAGCTTTGGGTCTATCTTTAGGGATGGTTTCGTCAGGAGTTTGTTTGCAAAAACAAAAACAAAAATCCAAAAAGGATCAAAATGCAAAATTTTCACTTCCGCTAGTAGTATGAGTAACGCCACTTTATTAGTAATTTAGCATACATGTAGAATGGACGGACGGAGCATGCTATCATCTTCTATCTTCTATTATGCAAAATTTGAACTTGTGCAAGTAGAAACAAAAGGAGAATTGGCCTTTAATAACTTATCGTTTTTATAGAATTCTTTCTGTAATAAGAGCATTCCAAGAGTGTCTCGTATCCCTTCTCCATCCATATTTTTTTTAGAAAAAAAAGAGAAAAACTCATCTTCAAGAGTTCCATATCCCTTTCCCATCTTTTCGCACTTCTTCCATCTCCGCGCGCGTTCTTTTGCCGCAATCCACCCCTTGGAGGCGCCCGATCTCTCTGACGGCCTGTTGGTGGCGCTCCCCTCTGGAGTCTGGATCTCTAGTTTTGCGATGACAAGGCCTGCGCGGGAGGCTGGGAGGGGCTGAGGGGCGGCGGCGGCCAGGACACCTACACGAACCATCGGCCTTGCTGCCAGATGACCAGTGCCTTGGCGACGTACGTTCTCACGCACGGCCGCCGCGGTGTTCAGGGTCGACCGGCGGTTCACGTACGCCGCCGCACTTGCCACATGCTCGCGGGCACGCGATGGCCGTCCTGGACGGTCTTGGGAACCTGTCCAACTCACGCCGGTGGCGACGAGATGGGCCGACATGGCGTGGGGTGGAACTTTGGGAGCATCATCAAGTGATGTGCTTCTGGCGGTGATGTTGGAGGGCACGTTGCAGAGGCATTACATGGATGCGTGGTGAAGGCTGGACTGGACACCGACCTGTTTCTTGCGAGCGCAATGATCGACATGTACTATATCGTGCGGAGAAAAATAAAGAATGCGGCAACGAAAAAAACTTGTGAGGCCAATATTTGATTTATTGGAAGTGAGAGATGCATTTCTTTTTTTTCTCCCAATACCCTTTTGCAAGTTGGAAAACATGTTTTGGGAAACAAATAGAAAAATCTTGAGATGCTCTAATATATTATTCATGTTTTCACCATAATAGGCTCAGAGCATCTCCAAGCGCGAACTTCCAAAATCTAATAGCTAAATTTACGTACAGAATACGGCCTTGCGCAAAATAGGTTTACACATACAGTACTACAATGGACTTAGAGCGCGGAATTCAAGTTACATTTATCCACTAAGAGTGCCTTTGGTTGGAGGATAAATA
Organism: Miscanthus floridulus; assembly: GCF_019320115.1. Taxonomy (NCBI): domain Eukaryota; kingdom Viridiplantae; phylum Streptophyta; class Magnoliopsida; order Poales; family Poaceae; genus Miscanthus; species Miscanthus floridulus. The sequence goes on from NC_089586.1 coordinate 92,760,941, forward strand.
TTAGGATAAGGATATCCGTGATGCATATTTGGTTTGGTTAGATGGATTGGACGAACCATTTTTTTTTGATTGGTTGGATGAATGAAAGTGAATGGAATAAAAATAGTTGACTAACTATATCTATTATTTTTAAAAAAATAACAACTAATTAGACACTAATAGATATGCACTAATACTAATTTTGTCATGATAATCACTAATTTAAAATAAAATATATTAATTAGCACCACTAATATCCTAATTAGCACACAAAACATGCACTAATCAATGTGTTAGCACTTATCAAAACTAATCCTATCATCATAATTACTAAGTAATAATATAACATACTAATAATCTTTAATTCATTTACTAATGACAAAGATAAGATATGGATAAGCTAGTCTGCTAGATTTTTTCGGACCAGGAAATCCACCATCTAGAGGTATATTCTTTATCCATGGATTTGCTTGTCCCAGTGATCCATCCAACCAAATATTATATATTCCATCCCTTCCATGGATATCAAGCAACCAAACGTGCAAGGCTTTGCGTACACCGCCTGTCAGTGTTCGATGTAGAACAAGATACCGGTTGCTTCCTATAATCCGGAAACCAGGCTATACCTTACCATGATCAGGCCAACATTCTCTTATCACATAGCTCAAAATGTCCACAGGGAGCCATCCTAGGATGAATGCAAGTCAAGAAAGAGAATCAATCAAGGACGTAGCAAAAGAATACTTGCAGAGGGCCACAATGCACGTTGAACAATGGTTCTTCCACTTTGCTCCTGAAGGTGAAGAATTACTGGATTTTATTTTATGAATTCTCAGGAAAGATCGTCTGAATGAATTTCAGGAAGCGCTCTGAGTAGAATTGGGTTCCACGACAGATATTGACAATTGAGTTATATTGGATGGACTTGTAAGCATGCTCAATCTTCTTCCTTATGTTGTACTCCTGCAAGATATCAATTATTCCCAGGTAGAGCACCACATCATACACCTGACCATTGGCCTCACTGTCATTATCCTGAACCATCTGTTCTGCCCTCGCCGGCATGTTAACCCCAAGTTAGATCTGGAGCCTGATAAAATTGATAATTTCTAGTCAGCCTTACACTGCGCTGGCATTTAACATACAACAAATGACAGCATATGACGACAGTATAACTCGCCTTGCGGTGCCTGGAAGCAAGAGATCTACTTCCTCAAAACTGACGGGCTCCTCTTATATGAGAACCAATGACAGCATCATTTTGATCACTGGCTCGCTGAACCAAAACCAGTCCTTCAGGACTGTTCAAAGCATCCTCCTCCAGAGCACCTATATTGCTTCATACAATGTTAATAATAGGTAAAAGAAACGTTGCTGGAGGTAAAGGCTTTTGCAAAAAAAGAATTTTTTTAAAAAGAATTTTTCCATGATGGTCGAATTCCAAAAAACTCTTTCATTTGTTTTCAACAGTTATGGATTGTTTGTTCAAATTCTTACTGCATTAAAACTAACTGCAATGGTTTTGTCATACCTGGCATATGATCAGTATCAGTTGGGTGAGGACACTGTTCACATTGAGGATGCCATCGATCTTGATGAGTTTGTTATGTTGAATTTCATGGTTGATCACTCCTTCCCACATATGCAAGCAGATGAGAATGACCTTGTCTTTTACCTAGGAGAGACTGATCAGAGTCCGCACATTTCTGTTCCCAGTGACAAGACAAAGAAGTTTGTATCGTCACTGCTGGATACTCTCCGGGAGAATGAGAGACATGGCATATGTTTTGGAGAGTTTGGGTGGAACAATCTATTGGTGAGCAGATCTACTGGGAAAGCTAAGTTTCATGGTGTGGCCTTGATCACAGATCTAGTTGGACCTGCAGTGGATCACCAGCTTAGGCTTAACTACACTAATGCCCATGCTGTCATTGCTCACCTGTTCGTGAATGATGTTCCTGATGACATAGGCGCTCTCTTGGATCTTATGCAGTATAATTTTACGGAGAGATCACTGTTTCCTATCCATTCCTCATTGGTTTTCATGGCAAAACCACTCTGGTCTCTTCAAGGAGCTCTTTGACATACTTTTTAATGTTGTACCACCAGCTGAACTGCATGATATTCTGCAAAGAATGAGAGCTGCTTTCCCTCTTACTCTTTTGCATTGGAGGGCATGGGTAAACAGTAATGATCTTTTGATGGAGACCTTTAATTTTAATGGTGGACAAAGCTATGTCATTCCTCAGAATGCACCCAACCAGAGGAATCTCAGCAGAGATCAAAGGATTATGCTTGGCCATTTAAGGATTAGTACTGTGGACAGGCAGATACTAATTGTACCAGAGCTTGAACTTATTGAGCCTCTACAACTGTTACTCTTTCTCAGGAATCGTCCTGCGCACAGGATGGAGCACTATCAGAGATTTCTTACGGCCCATGCTGATCAGGATTTCAATAGCTTAGGTTCTGAACGCGTCACTCATGGTCGTTTTCCTTTGATCCCCGTGTTCCTTCAGTGGGAGCTACACTTGAGGGGTCACCTTTGGAGGATCCCTGCTCGTCAAATGTATGGCTGATTTGGAGAGAAGTTTATTTGAAATCTAGCCTTGTGAACTGTTTATGGTCTTAGTATTAATTCAGACTTTGCATGTGATGTGTGTTAAGTTGTTATTGAGGATGTCTCTATGTTAGTGGACCCTTCTATTTATTTACCTCTGGAAATTGTAACATCTACTGGATGTCTCTATGTTAGTGGACACTTCTATTTATTTACCTCTGAAAATCGTAACGCGTACTATTTGTCATTTTGGTACTAGTGCATGTCCCGACCCTTCTATTTATTTACCTCTGCCTGCCCACAGTACTAATCATCAAATGGCCAAGCATAATCCTTTGATCTCTGCTGAGATTCCTTTGGTTGGGTGCATTATGAGGAATGACATAGCTTTGTCCACCATTAAAATTAAAGGTCTCCATCAAAAGATCATTACTGTTTACCCATGCCCTCCAATGCAAAAGAGTAAGAGGGAAAGCAGCTCTCATTCTTTGCAGAATATCATGCAGCTCAGCTGGTGGTACAACATTAAAAAGCGTGTCAAATAGCTCCTTGAAGAGACCAGAGTGGTTTGCCATGAAAACCAATGAGAAATGAATAGGAAACAGTGATCTCTCCGTAAAATTATACTGCATAAGATCCAAGAGAGCGCCTATGTCATCAGGAACATCATTTACGAACAGGTGAGCCATGACAGCATGGGCATTGGTGTAGTTAAGTCGAAGCTGGTGATCCAGTGCAGGTCCAACTAGATCTGTGATCAAGGCCACACCATGAAACTTAGCTTTCCCAGTAGATCTGCTCAACAATAGATTGTTCCACCCAAACTCTCCAAAACATATGCCATGTCTCTCATTCTCCTGGAGAGCATCCAGCAGTGACGATACAAACTTCTTTGCCTTGTCACTGGGAACAGAAATGTGCAGACTCTGATCAGTCTCTCCTGGGTAAAAGACAAGGCCATTCTCATCTGCTTGCATATGTGGGAAGGAGTGATCAACCATGAAATTCAACATAACAAACTCATCAAGATCGAAGGCATCCTCGATGTGAATAGTGTCCTCACCCAACCGATACTGATCATATGCTAGGTATGACAAAACCGCTGCAGTAAGTTTTAATGCAGTAAGAATTTGAACAAACAATCCATAACTGTTGACAACAAATGAAAGAGCTTTTTTGGCGACCATCATGGAAAATGGGCTTCGGTGATTTGCCATCCCACAACGACGCTTCACCAGCTTGTCATTATGAAACACGACTCACTCGCTAGAATGCCATCCGATGAGTTTGGAACCCTTTTCTTCCTCTTTTGCCCCTGTCCCTTTCACCAAAGCTCGCACGGACGGAACAGAGGGGCGCATCGAGCAGGCTGCTGCTGCTTCTCCGAGCGCCGAGCGAGGAGCCAGCGGGCGCGCTCTACCATGGCGGCCCACCTCTCCCACAGCTAGCTCTCCCATGACGCGCCTCTCTCCGCACGCTTCCTCCCTTCTGCGCGCCGTCCTCTCCGGGCGTGCGCGCGCCCTGCCTTCCATGGTTGGCCTTGGGGGTACTGAGTACTTGCTGTTCTCCATGGCCGACCTTGGGTGCGTCGCTATCGTGCTGTACTCCATGGCTAGCGTGGGGGACGGCGACGGGGAGGCGTTGCAGTCATGCCGCCAAGGTGAGCAAGGGCCGGCCATGGCGTGCAGGGCAGGCGGGTGACGCTGGGCGTGGGGGCATGGGGAGGCGGGTGGGTGTGGGGAGCTCGCCGTGCTCGGAGAAGATGAGCGCTAGTTGAAGAAGAGCGCTTGTTCCGTTTTGCCCGACACCGGCGTCTGGCCTGAGCGGCGCAGCCTATCGGACAGGAACCTGCCGTCCGTCCCCGCGCGCTGGAGTGGCGGCTGCGACGCCGGGCCGGAGTTCCCGGCCTCGTCCTGCAACAGGTAGCTGGTCGGTGCGCGGTTCATGTCGCCCCGTGACGCGGACGACCACGGCACGCACACCGCCTGCCCCGCACTCCATGGCCGGCCCCTGCTCACCTTGGCGGCGCCGCTCGCGTGCGGGTACGCCATGGACGTCCAGGACAGGATGTTGAACTCCGTGCGGCGGGCATCGCCCTCTAGGCCGGTCGGGCCCGTGGCGCCCGTCCACGTGGCGAGGATGTTGACGCCCGGCGCGATGAAGTCCGGCTTGAGAATTTCCGTGACGAGCCCATTGGGTCCACGCACCGAGAAGGAGGCCACCACGGGTGCCGGCTTGACGCCGACGACCGTGCCCCCGAAGCTAATTGTCGCCGTCGGGTTGGAGGCGTTTGCAGCATACGCTTTGACCGCGTCACCCTCCTTCTCGCCCACCGCGCAAGCAGGGAGGACGTGGGCGTCTCCAATCAGCCCCTCGTCGTTGGCCTCTCCATTAGTAAGAACCATCGCCGCGCTACCAGCTTCCTTGACGACCATTCCCTTGGCCACACGCGGGCTGCTTCCGCGGTCGCAGACGACGATCTTGCCTTTCACCAGTGAAGGGTCGATGGAGTTCTCCATGCACAGCGAAGCGGAGAGCCCGCCAGTCCTCCCGGGGTAGTACAGAGGCAGAGATGAATTGGCCAGAGGCTTCCCGGAGTACAGAGACACACTTGACAAGCGTCTGCCGTCGCCCAGCACGATTTCAGCGGGGAAATTACGGTCAAGGGGCAGGGGCAGAAGAGGAATAAAAGAGTCCCAAAGCTCTCCAATGGCATTTTGGCATGGTGGCCATGTTTCATAATGGCGATCCGGTGAAGCCCCGTTGCGGGATGCCATTTTGACGAAGCCCACTTTCTATAATGGTCGAATTCCAAAAAGCCCCAAATGAAAAAGCAAAACAGTAGATGCATGTTAACTGTTACCACTGGGAATGGGCAGTGGCAATTGGACTTAGATATCCCTATCTTGCGCCTGTCTTAAGAGTGCTAGAGAATAGTACAGAGGTACAAACAGAAACATGTCATTTTGCCAATCAGAATGACAGAAGAAGACACAAAAATAAGAAGCTTATAATAATACAGTAAGGTGAGGTACAAACAGAAACATGCCATTTTGCCAAACAGAATAACCGAAGAAGACATAAAAATAAGAAGGTTGTTGCCCGAGGTGCAAGAATCACATAGATAAAAACTAGAAAGCGAGGAGAAAAGTCCGACCTGGCAGACCTAGATCTTAAAACTAGGGATCACCTAAGCCTAAAAGACAGTATTGACAACCAGATGCTGTATACAGACACCCAGATCCCAAATATCTCTAGCAATGTTTTGGATACAGACAACCAGATGTTGCTAAAATGGCAGCAGCCCCTACGACGAGCCTTACCGATCTCGCGGCGCCGGATCTCGCTGCCGCCGCCAACGCTAACAGTCACCCAACCTAAAAACCCTAAATCTCGCGGCCCCGGATCTCGCAGCCAACCCAACACCTAGCCTAAATACCCCTAGAGAGCTACAGGTATGAGAAAAGATGTGAGGAAGGGCGCGGCGCTTACCTGCGAGAAGACGGCGGGGAGTTTTCGTTGCCGTCGCGGTGGTCGCCTCCGGCTAAGTGAGTGCGTTCGTCCGAGCGGAGGGGGTGAGGGAGTGAAAGAGGTGCGTGAGCGGTGGGAGGGAGGGAGTGAAAGAGGTGGACTGCTCCGATCCGGCCCCGTGTGGAGAGGCTGCTTCTATACGGCGCCGAGTGGAGAGGCCGCTCCGATACGGCCTCGCAACCCTCCATCGCTGCCACGCAGGCCAGGCCGGAATTCCCTGCAAACTGCAAACTTGACTCGACTGCAAAAACAAAATCGCGAGATCAATCAACCACAAAAAACCGAACTAAGAGGTAAAATCTAATAGGATCCTATTCTGATAGCTAGGCCATGTTCGTTTGACCCCAAAACCAAGGGGTTACAAATCAAAATCCCCTCCCAAAACCAGGGGGTTGGAGAGGATTGAGAGGGATTCAATCCTCTACAAATCAAAATCCCCTCTTACCCCCTTCAAATCCCTCCATCTCAAGGTAAACGAACAGGCCCGGGATTAGATCTTACCCGGCCGGCGGTAGTGCACAACCAAAGAGTCTCGCGTATCATCTCGCAGAGTCTTGGATCCATCATCTCGCAGCAGAAGATGAAAAACACGGGTGAAGATGAGAGAGACGGAGGAATCTTGGGACGCGGGCGTGAATGAATGAAAGAAGAGAGAGCCGGAACGATATCGTCTAACTTCACCTCGATCGACTGCGCCGTGCAGTCAGCACATCTGTGCCGTCAGCTCCGGATCGAACGAATGCAGACTTATGCGCTCGGAGCCTGCAGGTCTGGCTGCCGCGCTCCTCTGTTATCTGGGCCTCGGCCCAAGAATAACTCCATCGCTCCCCCGTTTTGGCGCCGTCTTTTCCTTATTGGCGCGATTTCCGTCTGCTTTTCCCGCGAACGAGGCCGCGAGGGTGAGGCATCGGCGTCGGCGATCAGCTTTTCCCGCGAGCACGAAGGCGAGGCGTCGGCGATCGGCTGCTGCTTGTGTTGTGTCGTCACGAACATGTTCGCAGGTCTGCACTCCTCTCCGTGTGTGTTTAGATTGCATCAATATTCTCCTAATTTGTTTGTCATCCTCTACTACGTCAGCTCGTGTTGGAATTGATTAAAGAAACATCAACTTGCGTCCATCACAAAATAGAATCAAGATATATGAGATGGAACAAAAGAGGTGTGTAACCCATGCTTTTTTCTTTCTCCCCATGCGGTCAGACATATTTTAGTTGCTTATTATATGACCACCAAGTTAAATATTTTATTTGCTGTAGGGATGGGTTTTCTCCTAGTTTCTCACCTCCAGTTGGCATGGAATTCAGTAGTACAGAGGAGGCTTGGATGTTTTGGGTTAGCTATGGTGGTCAAAAAGGTTTTGAGGTTCGAAAAAGGTACTCAAACAAAAGGAAATCAGATGGAAATGTTAGGTCGTGCAAATTTGTTCGTGCGAACGAGGGTCACTGAAAGATAAAAGGGATCATTTAATAAATGTCATGTTCGTTTGGTTGATAAGCCATGGCTGAAAGTACTGTTGGCTGATTTGTTGTGAGAGAAAAATACTGTTCGTTGGCTGAAAAAATACGACTTATAAGCCAAGCGAACAGGAACTGAAACAAGAACTGATTGTCAAGTTCGTATGGGTCTCGTACTAGACCGGGAGAAGGGAAATTATAAAGTCACTGAGCTGATTTTGGACCGCAATCACACCTTTCAGTTTCTACAAACCTCACATTTGTTGGTGTCTCAAAGGAAAATTACCGATACGCAATCTGGATGTGTTTTGCAAGTCTGTATGAATGTCTTTTGCCTCTTGAAAATGAGCTACCATGATCTGTACGTAGTCTCTGGAATTTAGCAGTTATGTCATGTGCACTTGATACTGGATGCCTGGGAACAATGATATTTGTGTAGTCTCTAAAGTTTTAAAAATTCACCAATGCCTCCTCTTTATTTAGTCAAAACATTCCAAAAGACAATCTATACAGATTTGCTCTTTATTCAGTCATAACATTCCAGATTTCCAGAAGACAATCTATACAATTTGCTCTGCTTTTCTGTTTCTATAGAATCACAATTTGCTAGCAGTTTGCTGTCTACCTGCACAAATTGCTAAAACTTGTGCTTCCTATTCAGTTACTGCAATAACACAATTCACACAATACAGTGCAAGCACAGTTTGCAGAACACAATGCTTGTGCAGCAGCGTCCATGCTCCCAGTCCAAGCTTGATGGCCTCGATGCACCCAGGCTAAGCACGACCTCCTGAAAATGACGCAGCCTGGAACTTGCCGAGGGCAGCCTGGACCTCCACCACGGTGGCTGCATACTGCAGCAGAGCTCGAGCACCACACATCTGGCGCACGGGAAACCAGCCTCTGCGTGGCCAGCGGCAAGGCGGAGAACGCCCCCGAGGAGGCTAGCTGGGCGGCGCAGCATCCAGAATGAGGAGGCCAGGGCGCCGAGGGAGGAAGAAGAGATGGAGGCGACGCTTGTAATCGCGGAAGAGACGGCGGCGGAGGGGAAGAAACGAGCGGCGACGGCAGCGGACAGGAGTCGACCAAGCACATACTCCACACGGTGTTATGGGCCTATTTGGGCCGTCGGGCCTTTGTTGTATGGCCTGTGAGATGGAGAACGTCGGATAGCCCGTAGATGGAGCGGACGGTGCAGATGGCTCGACTGCAGAACGCAGTCAGGCTGCTCGACGTTAGACGATCTCGTTCCGGGGCTGAGGGAGGGAGCGGTGGGTTCCTCTATTAGGCTGCGTTTGGATCACGGAATTTCAAAGGAATTGTCATTCCTGTAGTTTTAGCTACTGTAGATGCGTTTGGAACAAAGGATTCATTGATTCCTTTTCAAAGGAAAGATTTCTATACCTATACGTTTTGGAGGAAATTTAAAATCCACTTCAGCCTCATGGTTTCTTTTTCTTTGCGAAGTCCGAGGGAAACTCACTCATTAAAGCACGTGTGTCATCTGTGGGAGTAGAATCATGCATGCACCTTGCAACTACTTGTTTAATAGCATCTAATACATTAGTGAAGCTTTGATATATACTCTTTGTTTCCTGTGTTCTAAACACCCACTTCTATGAAATTTCTGTGTTTTTCCTTTCCTCTATTTTATCACTGCATTCCTATCTGTTTCCTGTGTTTCATTCCATTCCTATGTTTTTTATTCCTTCGTGACCCTTAGTAGACAGCGAGAGACATAGATGGGGATGGGAGGAGCGGAGCGGAGCGGCGGCAATAAAAGCTGGGGGGAAGGACTTTTCGCATTTTCCAAAACACACCAAGCAATATATATATACTGCATATAAAAAATAAAATAGGCTGGCCGCTAGCATACGTATCGGAACAAATAACGTATACGCGGCACGCCACGCCACAAAACCCACGAGGTGTCAGTGTCACCGTCAGCCCACGAGGCACGCATGTCGTTGCTGGTAATCTGCGCTATCTTGTGAGGATCCTCATGTAGGAGTACCGAGTAATATATTTCAATTTCAACTGTACAGTACTACGCCAGTCCCTTAACAGAGAACGTCCAACATTCAAAACAACTACCATCAAAATACATGGAGAAAATTTGTTCACTGCCATAAAAAATTATAGCGTTTTCCTTGTTGCCATAAAAAATTAGAGCTTATCTTATCTGCCATCATAAAAAAATTAGAGCTTATCTTATCTGCCATCGATTTGTGTTTTTTTCCTTAGCTGCCAGTCTTCTGTTAGATGAGACGGGGAAGACAGTTTACCTCTCAAAAAATTTGATCCCAAAATTCCTTAAATGCCATTGATATCCAGAACCATATACCAGATAAAATGAAGATCAACAAATGACAACAACATAAATATGACTGCATCAATATAAATACTATAGGAACATGACAGGCAGCATTAAAGCAACATTTTGAACACAGTTCACATGAAATTAGACATACACTACATAGATATTCATTGGTTCAAATGTTTACCAAGCAAAGTAGCAATTCATTGGTTCACAGGCCAAGCAAAAGAGCAAGTTCAACCAGCCATCGTTGTCCATATAACTTGGCTCGTTCTCGCTAAGCAAAATAGGCAGCCATAAGTTTGCATAGCAAGCAAAATAAGGCAGCTGCACTACTTAACATCACAAGCCACATAGATGATATGCATGAACTACAAATTAAGATCTGGAAGTTTTCTCTTGCTTCTAGTGTGTGCAGCAGGGCTTTGGTTTAGAGGAGTCTTGCTTCTAGTCGCCATAGCTGGACTATCTGGTGGCACTGGAACCATCTTTTTCTTCTTCTTCACTTGCGCCTTGGTCTTTCTTTTATCCTTTGTATGTCCTGTAGGCATGGATGTGGAAGGTGGTGGTGTTGTTTCACCTACAGACATGAAAAAGTACTCAATGGCAAGCGGATCAGGTTGGTTTAAACCACTTCCAGACCTACATGTGAGAGAGTTTTACAATTTCTGAGGATAATATTGAGAATAGTGTGACCGGAACACTAACTTTACAATTTGAGCATATGATATTGAGAATACTATAATCAAGAACGGGAGTTTTGCAATTTCAGCATACCCGAGAGAGTTTGCAGAACCTAAGTTACCTGAAGCGCCTTGGCTGTAATAAAAAAAGATACATTTTTAAGAAAAACAAATAAGAATATAACATGTGAGATCTGTAAAAGTGTACACATAAGCTATGCATCTAAGCATATGTAAGGAAAATGCAAACTAGCCCTTTTTCTTAAACTTGGTTACCAGTTCCTAATCCGAATACAGTAAGACATATCAGTTTTTTGCAAAAATGCAAAGGTGTGGATGGTACATTAGATGATATACTGATATCACACATTCTTCTTTTTGGAGAAAAAGTTGCTTATTTGTCTAGTTGCTTATCAGTTATCACCATTCAGGTATCTATTTCAACAAGAAGAAATCGCACTGGACATGTACATCTGAATTGTTGCAAATACCAACCTATACATCTAAAATATGGCAGCTTACTGCTTATAGATTCAATTTAGTGCATATTTATTGGGATTTGAGTTCTGCTTGTAAAATTTTGCTAGATGCCTGGATAACTTTACTTACTGTGCCAAACAAAAAAAGGTGATGAAATATCAACTTCAAAAAATTAGCTGGCTATAAGACAAAATAGGAAATGCATAGGTGCTGCCAGTGCAAATTTATCTGTACTGCAACAGAGAAAAAAAGGATAATGGATGCATATAAAAATGGCAACATGGGGTGCTTGTAGCATATAAAAAAGGATAATGCAAGCAACAGATCACCTTGTAAGCTACGTGCAAGCTTAGCATTATCTTATCTTTACATTTAACCAATGCTACCCAAGTTTGGCAATTCATCTCCAGGTGAGCTACCATCTCTCTTACAACTATTTGTAACTGTTGGATTGAAACTGAACAGTCCTTATTCACCCATTTCTCCTTATTCTACCATGCTTTCCTGCAACCTATATTTAATTTCTCTACTTTGAACATTGTTTCTCTTAGACTGGAACATTACAGATGGGCCAAAAAAAAAAAACTGAGTAGGGAAACCCATTAAACAACTAGCAGCTTGAGGTATCAAAAGTACTCAACTGATAGACTTCCTCATATGCTGCTCTGAACAGCAATTTATGTGAGATCTCTAAGTGTATAGGGGCATACCTAGATGAAAACTGCATTGTTTTAGGTCTTACTTGAACTTGAACAATACTACTCTCACACGATGGTTCAATTATTTTCTTCCTCCTCTTCGGTGGCCCCCTGCATTGTGGCAATATGAAATTAATAACAAGTGGTAAAAAAATAAAGATGAGCAATGTCAGCATGCTTACTTCTCAGCTAGCATGGCTGCTATATCATCAGGGTCAACATACTTGCAGTTATACCAACGGTGGCCATATCCCTTGCAGATGCGGCACTGATGTGAACCTTTTCTCTTTGTCGTGCTGCTACCACTCTTAGTACATCCTTTCTTTCTCTCTTTCTGCCTTCTACCAGCTGTAGGTTTTAGAAGCGGTGGCTCCATGAAGAAACCATGGTCAGATTTCAGCCACTGAGACTTGTCTGGCATGACAGGTATAAGGGCCTCATATGCTACTCTAAATTTCTCAACGGAATAATAGATGCCAACATGTTTCTCCAATTGATCCGGAAGAGATGTGATGAATGCAATAGCGTGTTTACAAGGAATCCCCGAGACTTCCCATTTCCTACATGTGCAGGTTCTTGCTTCTAGATTGACAACACATTTGAAGCCACTGCCACCCTTCACATATACCTCTGCTACGGTATCCCCACATCTCTGTACATCCATATCCAAGTTCCTGCTTTGCTCCTTCAACATCTTGATGATGTGTGGCAGAATGATCCCTTGAATCTTTCTTGAGATTGTTCTCCTAACATCCCACTTATCCATAATAAGTTGCCTGATCTTGTCCATAAGGTCATCCAAATTCAGACCTTTGTACTTCTTGATCCAATTGTTGAAGCACTCTACTAAATTATTGGTCACATAGTCGACTTTGCAATGTGTCCAGAACTGACTTCTCGTCCATATCTTAGTATGCCATTGCCTTATATAAGCCATTGCTTCTGGTTTAGCATCTTCCATTGCTTTCCAATGCTTCTAAAAAAAGTAGGGGCTCCATGAATATGCTACAGGCCAAAGATGGTCCTCAAATATCTTCCCGCTGTACCTTTTCTTAAAGTTTGACACCAAATGCACCATGCACTCTCTATGTTCTCCATTTGGGAACACTTCCTTCACTCCTGCCATCACTCCTTGACCAGCATCTGTACAGATAGCTAAGCCTACAGGAGCTCCAATGGCATCTCTAAGCCTTTGCATAAACCAAATCCAATTTTCATTTGTTTCTGAGTCTATCACTCCAACAGCAACGGGATATATCCAATTGTGCTCGTCAACAAGTATCGCACATGCTAGCTTCCCCCTAAACTTTCATGTAAAAAAGGTGCTATCTATGGCCAAGTATGGTCTACATCCTTTTAAAAAACCACCTATGCATGGTTTCATAGCAAAGAAGAACCTATTAAATCTGATCTGATCAGCAATTTTGTGGTGATCTATGACTACAAAACTTCCAGGGCTGCACCTTTCAACCTCTGCCTTAAACCTATATAGGTTGTCAAAGCTACTATCCCAACTACCAAATAGGTTTTTTCGCGATCGGGGAATATAGCCCGTTTTTTCATTAAGGGGAGTGAATTACAAGTCAGCTATGAGAGAACCCTCATAGCACAGATTACAAACCACTAAGATAATAGTGAGTAACCTGGAATAACATAGGAACAATAAAAAGATACAAAGGAAGGAGCGACCGCCCTCAACACCCTAGACATACAACTTTGCCTGCAATAAAATAACAATGCAATGGTTTCCTATGCAAAGACCAAGCCGTGATGGCAAAGCATCCACCCAGAGAATGAGCAAACAATAGCAACGGCGGCAAAGCATCCGCCAACGAACCGAGCGACCACGGCGGCAAAGCATCCGCCAAACAGCAGGCCAACACACTCTCAACAGCCAAGCATCTACCAAAGAGGGGGTTAAAGAGCCAAAGGATCCACAGATGGCCAAGCATCTGTCAAGTAAGAAGACACCCCCTATGGCAAAGCATCCACAGCGGGGGGTGGCCATGACACTCTCAGTAGCAAAGCATCTGCCAAAGAGGAGGCCAGCGACAATGACGACAAAGCATCCGTCAAAGAAACAAGCGATAACGGCAAAGCATCTGCTAGAACGACACCGGTGAGGTCAAGTGCAGTAGGACAAACCATTGTGGTGTAACATAGACACACATAGGCACAATTAGGAGCTTCTCTAGGAGCTCGCCGCACAGGAGGAACCACAGACGTCGGCGATGACACGGGGACAAGCGAATAGCCGTAAGTATTCAATGACACCTTCAGCAAGGGGATGACACCCAAGGCAACCACCATGGACACCATTCTGCTAGCCTTAGAGGCATCTAAGGCGGGGCTTACGCCCAGAATCCGGCGTTCGTAGCAGAGGTATGGGTTCAAAGGACGACGCCTCCAAGGAGGTATGTGGCGCCCGGGGCGTCACCGCCGTCCGCCTGGCCACAGTCGGGCTGAGCTTTTGCCCAGAACACCATGGTGGAACAGACGCAGCCGTCTGTACGCACTCTGGCCACAACCGCAAGTCCCACCACTGGTCGGCCATCTAAAAGGGTGACCAGCACCGCCGCCATGCCCACTGGGGAAGGCTCCCTGACCGCTTCCCTGGCTGCCATCGCCAGGAGGCAACCGGCGTACCACGAGCCCGGCCGGATCCACGACCGAGCACCCGCTAGAATGAATCAGGAGTAGCATGCACCATCCTCATGTCCCCCAGTCGAGAATTCATGAGGGGAGGCGTCAGGTCCCCAAGCCGAGAAGTCAGGTGTCGCGCCTTCTCACGATCGACTGCGGTCATCGTCGGAGTGGCCCTGGCCGCGTAGGAAGAAGGACGGTGCCTGCTGCCCCTAGGCTGTTGCCCGACCAAATTCGGCCACGGGCCGACGCCGCCCCGACTAAAAGGTCCTAATGGCTAGAGGGGGGGTGAATAGCCTAATAAAAAATTCTACAACAACACTTAACAAAATGGTTAGACAATTATGAGGCGAAGCAAGTATTGCGCTAGCCTACTCAAAATGTAAGCCACCTACCACAATTCTAGTTTAGATAGTATCTATTCACACAATAGCTATGACACTACTCTATGTTAGTGTGCTCTCAAAGGCTAACTAAAGAGCCACACCAACCAAGCAAGTAAGCTCTCACAACTAGCTACACAAAAGAGCTTGACAACTAGTTTGCGGTAATGTAAAGAGAGTGATCAAGAAGATTATACCGCCGTGCAGATGAAGGAACCAATCAATCACAAGGAAGAATAACAATGAAGACCAATCACCTCGGAATCAATGATGAACACAATGATTTTTTACCGAGGTTCACTTGCTTGCCGGCAAGCTAGTCCTCGTTGTGCGATTCACTCACTTGGAGGTTCACGCGCTAATTGGCTTCACACGCCAAACCCTCAATAGGGTGCCGCACAACCAACACAAGATGAGGATCACACAAGCCACGAGCAATCCACTAGAGTACCTTTTGGCTCTCCACCGGGGAAAGGTCAAGAACCTCTCACAATCACAATGATCGGAGCTAGAGACAATCACCACCCTCCGCTCAACAATCCTCGCTGCTCCAAGCCATCTAGGTGACGGCAACCACCAAGAGTAACAAGCGAATCCATAGTGAAACACGAACACCAAGTGCCTCTAGATACAAACACTCAAGCAATGCACTTGGATTCACTCCCAATCTCACAAAGATGATGAATCAATGATGGAGATGCGTGGGAGGGCTTTGGCTAAGCAAACAAGGTTGCTATGTCAAAGAAAATGGCCAAAGGTGTGAGCTTCAACTGGCCATGGGGCTTAAATAGAAGCCCCCACGAAATAGAGCCGTTGTACCCCTTCATTGGGCACAACGCAGGGTGACCGGACGCTCCGGTCCGATCGATCGGACGCTGGCCCTCAGCGTCCGGTCACGTGACTCACGCCACGTGTCCCCTACTTCAAATACTATTCATTAGATTTCAATGGTCATCTATTAACCAGACACAGCGCACAAAACTGACCGGACTCTGAGCCTCCAGCGTCCGGTTGTTTCCAGTAAGGTTCCAGAAATGATTTTCTTCGACCGAACGTGTTCGTTCATGCTTGACCGGACCCTGCCAGCGTCCGGTCACATAGTGACTTTTCTCTACGCTGCCCTACAATAGGACCAAACACACCCTACCAGCGTCCAGTCAGTCCAAGACCCAGCGTCTGGTCAGAGACCGACACTGGCGTCTTCACTGCCACACTTGACCGGACGCACCGGTCCCTCTGAGACCAGCGTCCGGTCATGCAGTAACCAGCAAGACTAACTCCTTTTCACCTCTAACTTCTTCACCCTTGCCCAAATGTGCCAACCACCAACTATATCTCCTTATGCACATGTGTTAGCATATTTTCACAAACATTTTCAAGGGTGTTAGCACTCCACTAGATCCTGAATGCACATGCAATGAGTTAGAGCATCTAGTGGCACTTTGACAACCGTATTTCGATACGAGTTTCACCCCTCTTAATAGTACGGCTATCAATCCTAAATGTGATCACACTCTCTAAGTGTCTTGATCACCCAAAACAAAATAGCTCCTATGGTTTATACCTTTGCCTTGAGCTTTTTGTTTTTCTCTTTCTTCTTTCCAAGTCCAAGCACTTGATCATCACCATGGCATCACCATCATCATGTCATGATCTTCATTTGCTTCACCACTTGGAATGTGCTACCTATCTCATGATCACTTGATAAACTAGGTTAGCACTTAGGGTTTCATCAATTCACCAAAACCAAACTAGAGCTTTCAATCTTTCCCCCTTTTTGGTAATTGACAACAACCCTTTCACAAAGATATGAATTGAAATTCAATTGAATCTATGTTGCTTGTCCAAGCATTTTTACCATTTGTAAAAGAATATGGACAAGTTTCATGAACTCCAAATGGTAGCAATTGCTCCCCCTACATATGTGCTAAGAGTTTGGATTATAGCTTGCACATATGCTTAGATAGGAAATATAGGAGTCAATGTCTACCAAATGATGCTAAGGTATAAAAGATGGACCTTTGAAGTGTGATACCAATCAGAGTGCACCATTATACCATCCTGAGAACTATGGTTAGCTTTATACCACTTGGAAACATACTTTGACAAGATACCACTTGTAAAAGCTTACTTGGAAATGAAAGTTATCTAGTGATTTTATTTCATCATTCAATCTTACAACTAGCATACATCACACAAGCACGGATATCGAAATTTAAAACTTGTGCCATGCAAGCAAACATATGAAATGCACATTCAAATGCACCATACAAGTTTATGAGCTTGCTCCCCCTACTTGTGTGCTCAAAGTTTTAATTGATTCCTTTCCTTTTATCATATCTCTCCCCCTATCACTTGTATCTTTATTTCTCTTCCCCTTTGGGTTGTCTTTTCACTATCTTTGTGCACTACTTCTCCCCCTTTGTCATCAATGACCACAAAGGTTTAAAATATAGATAGGTAGAGATTATCAATATCAATCAATGGGGTGAGGACCATTTTCCCAAATTTGATCCAATCTAGATCATTTGCCAAAGATATTTAACTCGGTTTGATCTAAGGACATGCTTCTTCACACCTCCAAATGAGGGTTATCTTGTACCATGTTGAGTTAAACACTTTAGAGCTCATTTTCTAGATCAAACACTAGGTTTACAAGCCCATAAACATGTCATATGCTACCACTAGATTAAGTCAAGCATAGAAGCGATAGTGATACCATATAAAACATCAAATTCATTTGATTTTCATGAATGGGCCTAATAAAATAGAGAGATGACTAGATGCACTAAACATGTCCTTAGCAAGGATGTATGTCATGCCAATCAACTTTTACCTTGGATTGCTCGAAGGAGAGGCATGTCATATAAGTGGGGGTGCATCAACACATATTTGAGAAATCCAATATGTTCAACTCATTCCTTAGCTTGCAAAACCTTTTCTCATCCAATGACTTAGTGAATATATCGGCAAGTTGATCTTCGGTGCCTGCACTCTCAATGCAAATGTCCCCTTTTTTGTTGGTGATCTCTTATGAAATGGTGGCGGACATCTATATGCTTTGTTCTTGCATGTTGAACCGGATTGTTGGTCAACTTGATTGCACTCTCATTGTCACATAGCAATGGCACTTTCTTGAACTTGATTCCAAAGTCACTCAAAGTGGCCTTCATCCAAAGTACTTGTGCACAACAACTACCGGCGGATATGTATTCGGCTTCGGCGGTTGATAATGCAACACTATTTTGCTTCTTTGATGACCATGAAACAAGTGATCTTCCTAACAATTGACATGTGCCCAAGGTGCTCTTCCTTTCAACCTTGCATCCTACATAATTCGAGTCAAAGTAACCAACTAGCTCAAACTTTGCTCCTTTGGGATACCACAAACCAACATTTGGTGTATGCTTCAAGTACCTCAATATTCTCTTTGTAGCCTTCAAATAACTTTCTCTTAGTGAGGCTTGAAATCTTGCACACATGCATACACTAAACATGACATCCGGCCTTGATGCGGTCACATAGAGTAGGCTTCCAATCATAGACCGATACAACTTTTGATCCACCATATTTCCACTTGCATCACTATCCAAGTTGCCATTTGTTCCCATTGGTGTGCTAATGACTTTGCTATCACTCATGCCAAACTTTTTGATCATGTCCTTGATATACTTGCCTTGACTCACAAATGTACCATTTTTCAATTGTTTGATTTGAAGACCAAGGAAGTAACTCAATTCTCCAATCATGGACATCTCAAACTCATTAGCCATTATCTTTCCAAACTCATCACAAAAATCTTGATTGGTTGATCCAAATATGATGTCATCAACATATATTTGCAACACAAATAGATCTTTTCCAATCTTCTTGATGAAAAGAGTGGTGTCTACCTTGCCCATTGTGAACCCTTTAGAGAGTAGGAAATCCCTCAATCTCTCATACCATGCTCTAGGTGCTTGCTTCAAGCCATACAAAGCTTTCTTCAACTTGTATACATGGTTGGGCTTCTTGTCATCTTCAAAACCGAGAGGTTGCTCAACATATACTTCTTCATTGATGTAGCCATTGAGGAATGCACTCTTAACATCCATTTGATAGAGCTTGATGTTGTGGGCATAAGCATAGCCTAGCAAGATTCTAATTGCTTCCCATCTAGCAACTGGGGTATATTTTTCTCTAAAGTCAAGACCTTCAACTTGTGTATAGCCTTGTGCTACTAATCTTGCTTTATTCCTTACTACTATCCCATCTTGATCTTGCTTGTTTCTAAAGACCCATTTGGTTCCAATCACATTGTGTCCCTTTGGTCTCTCTACTAATTCCCATACTTGATTTCTTATGAAGTTATTCAATTCTTCATGCATAGCATTCACCCAATCAATATCCTTCAATGCTTCATCTATCTTCTTTGGTTCAAAGGATGACACAAATGAGAAATGCTCATAAAACGAAGCTAATCTTGATCTAGTTTGCATACCTCTAGAAATATCACCAATGATAGTGTCTAATGGATGATCCCTTGCAACATTGGTTGGTTGGAGGATTGAAACTT
This sequence comes from Miscanthus floridulus, assembly GCF_019320115.1. Classification (NCBI taxonomy): domain Eukaryota; kingdom Viridiplantae; phylum Streptophyta; class Magnoliopsida; order Poales; family Poaceae; genus Miscanthus; species Miscanthus floridulus. The sequence continues at coordinate 92,780,224 of NC_089586.1, forward strand.
GATTGCTTGCACTTGCTTGATCATTGGGTTGAGATGATGTACTAGCCACTTGATCTTGTTCATTTTCATGAAAACCACTTGTACTAACTTGATTTGTATCATCTTGTACATTTGAGTTGGAGAGCACTTGCACTTGATCATCTTCATCATCATTCACTTGCCTAGGCCTCAATTCACTAATATCCATGTTCTTCATGGCTTTTGAAAGTTGAATGCCTCTAACATCTTCTAAGTTCTCATTCTCTACTTGTGAACCCTTGGTTTCATCAAATTCAACATCATGAACTTTCTCAAGAGTGCCACTATCCAAATTCCAAACTCTATATGCTTTGCTTGTAGTGGAATATCCAAGTAGGAATCCTTCATCACATTTCTTGTCAAACTTGCCCAATCTTGTGCCTTTCTTCAAGATATAGCATTTGCAACTAAAGACCCAAAAATATGCAATGTTGGGCTTTGTACCATTCAAGAGCTCATATAATGTCTTCTCTTTCAATTGGTGACAATAGAGGCGGTTGCTACAATAGCAAGCCGTGTTAATAGCTTCGGTCCAAAAAGATTGACTCACATCATACTCACTAAGCATAGACCTTGCCATATCAATGAGTGTTCTATTCTTCCTCTCAACAAGGCCATTTGATTGAGATGTGTACTTGGCCGAGAATTGATGTCTAATTCCAAATTTATCACACAACTCATCAATTCTAGTGTTCTTGAACTCACTACCATTGTCACTTCTCACTCTTTTGATGGTTGTTTCAAATTCATTGTGAATGCCCTTGACAAATGATTTGAATGTTGCAAATACATTACTTTTGTCCACTAGAAAGAATACCCATGTGTATCTAGTGTAATCATCCACTATCACAAGTGCATATTTGTTACCATAAATGCTAGTGTATTGAGTTGGCCCAAACAAATCCATGTGTAATAACTCAAATGATTTACTAGTGCTCATCATGCTTTTCTTAGGATGGGTGTTTCCAACTTGTTTGCCTGCTTGACAAGAGCTACAAAGCTTATCCTTTTCAAACACAACATCTTTCATGCCTCTAACCAAGTCATGCTTAACCAATCTATTCAATTGTTTCATTCCAACATGACCAAGCCTTCTATGCCATAACCAACCCATGCTAGACTTAGTGAACAAGTATATAGATAATTTAGCTTCACTAGCATTGAAATCAACCAAGTATAGTGTAACACCTCTGGTGTTATGAGCTCGCTTAGCACCTTAACTGAGGCCTAAAAGAAATTAATTAACCAAGCACTCGTGTTTTAAAGTTTTAAACTCACATAAAATGATAAAATGAATTATCCATGTTTTTGTATAGCTTGATGGTTCCCGGTGAGTACCTTGGTTTGATGTAGTTCGTAGGTTGGTTTGGCGCTGCGATGTTATCTCAAAAATATCCTGAAGTCATGTCGTAACATACTAGAACTCGTCCTTGCTACTCGACCCGTCTACCTACATCATCGCGTTGCCGACCGTGTCACTGTTGCAGTTGACCATGCGCAGACACACCTCTTTGGAGCTATCCGTGCCAACCGACATGCTTTGCCGGCCACCTTGGGCTAGGCCAAATCCTCCCCATCCTTTCTTTGATGATCGCCTTAAATGATGTTGGTCGAGTCGCTCACGTTTCTGCTGTCTTGGTCTTGCCTTGCTCGTCTCTGCGGTCTCGATATTGTCGTTGCCAACCGGCATGTCCTGCCATCCATGCTGGGTAATCAGTCCTGCCCCCCTCCTTTTTCTTCTCGGTCACCATGGGGGAACTCTCCCAGTCCTGCACGTCTTCCTCGCTCTGCTTTCTCTTCTGGTTTTCCTCCCCCCGTGTGGCCATCTCCGTTCGCCACGCGCGCTGCTGCTCATCTGAGCTGGCCGCCTGCTGCAAGGAGCCCCCTGTTGGCGCACGCCATGCTCGCGCCATAGCCCTACCTCCTCGCTGTGTCGTCACCAACCCACGCGTAGCTTCGCCACCCCCCTTTCCTCGGTTCTGGCCCGTTACCCGACACTGCCTCCATTCCCCTACGCTAGGCGCTTGGCCGAGCGTGGCCATGCCCGCTGCCGCAGCATTCCTTAGCCGCGCCGCAGCCGCTCACCGTCACGCCTTCCTCTTCCCCTCTCTCTCTCGCATGAGCGCGCGCCTGGCCCACGTTGCCCCACACCGATTCTCTTCCGGGATGGCCATAGCACCCTACCTTCCCGCCATCCATCGCCGGTCATCCACGAGCGCGCGTGCGAGCCCCTTGTTCCCGCGCGGCACCCGTTGTCCCTCGGCACTGCTTTTTCATGCCTCCCACCGCACTCAGCTTCGCCGCTCCCCGCTGTGGCCGTGCGTCCCGCTGCACCCGTGCCGCGGCGCTCGGCCAGACGCGACCCATCCGCTGCGCTGCCCTACCATTCTGGTTTCACCGATGCCGTTGCCGCCTCATGCTCCCGCCACCAGAGCCACAACGCCCCCACCGTGTCCCGTGCTGGACCACAGCCATAGCGCCTCGCCGGCGTTCGCGCCACCCTCACCTCCGAGCGTGAGCTCCTCGCCGCCAATGCCCTGCCACCCACGAGCGCGCCTGGGCCGTGTGGCCGCATTGTTCCCTCGGTTCCGTAGCTGTGCGCCACACCACCGCCGTGCCCCTCCTCTTCCTCCTCTGCCGCGGCCGTGTGTGGCCGCCGTGCCCGCCTGCCTGCGCCCGTTGTCGTGCCGCGCCATTTGTGGGTCCTCCGTGGCCGGCCGCAGCGCGCCCAAGCCCCCGCGTCGCCCCCACACCACCACCTCGCTGCCGGCGTGTCCTCACCCCGGTGCCGCCCGGTTCCGAGCGCTGCCGCACGTGGCTAGAGCTCCGTGCTCTACCTCTGGCCGAGGCATGTCCACTCATGGGCGCACCCGGTAGTGGGTAGGCCTCCTCACCATCGTCGATGACCTCCTAGCCGAATTCGTTCGCCGACCGGTTCCTCGGCGCTGGTGCTCTGTTTTTAGAGAGGGAGAAGGGTAAGGATGCAAGCAGAAAGTTTATACCGGGTCCTTGTTGCAAAATGACGGCATGCCCTAGGATTTCCCACCTGGGTCGGTCTACCGTCGGTCATGCGCGCTTGTGGGCCATTCATTGCCTGCGCGTCTGTGGGCCGGCCGCTCCCGGTCGCTGGGTTGCTAGCCACGTGCCGCTGGCCGCGCGCCCCGCGTTGGGCCAGTTCGTTGCCTTGCGCCTGGGCCGGCCTGCCGTTGGTTGCTGGGCCGTGCGCCCCGCCGCGCCTGAGCCGCGCATGGGCCTACTGGCCATGCAACCACCTGGGCTGTGTGCGCGGATGTTGGGCCGAATAATTAGCTGCTAGCCCTTTTAGATTTCTAAGGCATTTGTCAATTTAGTTGAGGAAATAACTTGTAAAAATTATAGTAAATCATAGAAAAATCATAAAAATGTCAAACCAGTTTGGTTGAGCTTCTAAAATCATGATCTACCTATTAGTGTATTTTGTTCACATAGTTTGATGATATTTTTAGGAGCTATATAATTAAATTAGGATACTTAATATTGTAAAAATATAACTTATATGAATTGTTGGGATAATCGGTGATAGTGTTGAATCTAAAATTTTTACAGTAGACTCTTAGTAATATTAGGTACTCGTGGTAATTTTTGTAGCCCTAGAATAATTAGTTTACTAGGTAACTAATGATGCTCTATTTCGAATAAGGATTAAATCGATAGAATGAAATAAAGAAACAACTTGGGTTTGTATAACCAAAATAATTGTTGGGAAATGACATTTTATTCGATAACATGGATATGTAGCATAAGTACGGTCGTCGTTAGATCTAGCTCGTTAACTCGAGAGGCGTACGCCGTATTTTACGAGTCACGATTGTAGTTGATTAATTACATCTTTGCATTGCATCGCATGCATATCATTAGGTACGATGATGGATCAACGGATCGATTGAAGGATGATTAGGAATCCGAAGGTGGTGTATTGGTATTCTCTCCAGGAGATGATGCAATGAGCTTTCTATTCGGATGATCTGAAGATGCAGATACTAACTTTTTAATATATCTTACCCAGGTAAGCCCCGGTACATAATCCCTACTTTCTGCAGTTTAAATTATAATTATGCATTAAGTTTTAAGGAGTTGAGTGAAACCCACTTGCATATACCTATCTTTATCCTATGAGTCTTACTAGTATGACAGGATCGTGTAGAATGCTATGCTATAGGACTCCGGTAGAAGTCGAGTGATTGCCTGTCACTCGCGAGAGATAGGAGATATATTATTGGATTATCATCACTTGGAAAAAAATATAAATGGTGGAAAGGAAAATGGTGACCGGGCAGGGATATGGTTTGGGTATTGGTGGGTGTAAGAAGTTGTGTCACCGCGGATGCAGGGCATAGCTTGGTTACACTGCTTTCCCTGTCTGGTCGGTTAAGGACCGTTCGTTGCATAAGACTCTAGGCAGGTCACAGACTTATTATCCCAAGCACATACTTGTGTATGGACGCTTGGAAGACTTGTTGCTCTCTTGTCGCGGATCCGGCTCTTTTCGGATTGACTGTTAGGGTTTTATTTTGGTGGAGGAGGTCCTTGCACTGCACTGAGTCCGAGACTCAGGAGCGGGGGCTTGGGGTCCTAGTTTGGACGGGGACCTAGACACCTAGGATAGGAGAGTGATGGGTTGGTCCTGCTTATGCATGGGGTACAAGCAGGGCGTGTGTTTTTGGGGTACCCAGCTAGGGGCATTGATTCGCGAATCGTTGGGAAATCCGGTATGGCTTGTCTATGGTTTAGCATCGTAGTAAGAACTGAAAGATGAAAGATGGAAGATGGAAAAGGGAAACCTGATTGCTTACCACCTACTTGAAAGTAGCACAGGTGCTTACATAGAATGGTTAGTTAATGAACCAATGCGGCTATAAATAAAAATCGAATATAAGGACGCACGCTTAGTAATGCTTCCTACAATTGTAATAAACCCACAAGACAGATAGCCTTGCATAGTCTTGGAGTCTTTTCTTTTCTCCTGTCGGGTAAGTCTTGCTGAGTACAATTGAGTACTCAGGGTTTTATTCCCCCTGTTGCAGGTGACAGGTGGATGATAGAGCTGACCTTTGTGTGTGGATACCTCCTGGTGGGCTCAGCGAGGATTCCTTTACGCTGCGATCGTAGTTGTTATTTATAACTCTCACCAAATGCTTTTATAAATGAAAGTTTCATAATCAGTTGTCGTGATTTATATATCATTACTTCATCATGTCATGAATAGATATTGATTTCGCTGTAATTCTAATCACATGTTTATATTCCGCTGTTAAATTAAATTGTTCATAACTCGGATAACATGATTACGTTCCGCTGTTATAATAATACATATTATACTCTGATATTGTATTAAAAGTGTTGTAAGAAATGGTTAAAAATGATGTAAGCTTTATTCTCTCATTTGTGATCCTGATGGCAAAAATGTGGATTTTCGGGTTCTCCCCTGGGGTGTGCTCGACGGAACCGAGTAATTTAGTATTCTCCCTCGAGTGCTTAGTGTCTAATAGAAGACGAGCACTCCTGTGAGGCATTAGATTAGGCGCTTCTGCCACATATAGATTCTCATATCTAAAGTCTTTGAAGATCAAGTTAGAGCCATCTACACTTATGATCTCTACATCATCTACCCCAAATATGCATTTGAATCCAAGATCACACAATTGAGCCACGGATAGCAAATTGAAGTTCAAGCTCTCTACTAGCAACACATTGGATATGCTCATGTCATTGGATATTGCAATCTTACCAAGCCCTTTGACCTTGCCTTTGCCATTATCACCAAAAGTAATACTATCATAACCATCATTGCCATTGGTGTTGATTGAGTTGAACATTCTTGCATCACCGGTCATGTGTTGAGTGCACTCACTATCAAGAACCCAATGCCTTCCTCTAGCTTTGTAATTGACCTACAAAAGAAGATCAATTCTTTTAGGTACCCAAACTTGTTTGGGTCCTTGAAGGTTAGTTACTAAGCTCTTTGGTGCCCAAATGACTTTCTTCTTTGTGCCTATCCATGGTTTACCAATGAACTTAGCCTTCACACCATTTATACCCTTAATAAGCATATAGCATGAATCAAGCTTTATGGAGGATATATTAGTATTTTTGGTCTTGTTGTTGCATTCTTGCTCTTTATGACCTACTTGCTTGCAACTAGCACAAAATCGACCATTGTTCTTCACAAAACTAGTCTTGTGAGGAGCAAAGGCCGCCTTGCCTTTCTTGGGGGTATAGCCCAATTCCTCCTTGTAGAGAGAAGCTCTTTGGCTACCCAAGCACATAAGCAAGTGGTCCTCACCACCATAGGCCTTAGCCAAGGTGTGAGTGAGCTTATTGACTTCCTTCTTGAGGTTCTCATTCTCAACCACTAGTGAGGCATCACAAGTGAGACCATCACAACTAGATGAGGTAGAAGTGAAAGTGCTACAAGAAGGGTTAGTAGGAGCAACAATGAGGCGAAGCAAGTGTTGCGCTAGCCTACTCAAAATGCAAGCCACCTACCACAATTCTAGTTTAGATAGTATCTATTCACACAATAGCTATGACACTACTCTATGTTAGTGTGCTCTCAAAGGCTAACTAAAGAGCCACACCAACCAAGCAAGTAAGCTCTCACAACTAGCTACACAAAAGAGCTTGACAACTAGTTTGCGGTAATGTAAAGAGAGTGATCAAGAAGATTATACCACCGTGCAGATGAAGGAACCAATCAATCACAAGGAAGAATAACAATGAAGACTAATCACCTCGGAATCAATGATGAACACAATGATTTTTTACTGAGGTTCACTTGCTTGCCGGCAAGCTAGTCCTCATTGTGGCGATTCACTCACTTGGAGGTTCACGCGCTAATTGGCTTCACACGCCAAACCCTCAATAGGGTGCCACACAACCAACATAAGATGAGGATCACACAAGCCACGAGCAATCCATTAGAGTACCTTTTGGCTGTCCGCCGAGGAAAGGTCAAGAACCCCTCATAATCACAACGATCGAAGCCGGAGACAATCACCACCCTCCGCTCAACGATCCTTGCTGCTTCAAGCTATCTAGATGGCGGCAACCACCAAGAGTAACAAGCGAATCTCGTAGCGAAACACAAACACCAAGCGCCTCTAGATGCAAACACTCAAGCAATGCACTTGGATTCTCTCCTAATCTCACAAAGATGATGAATCAATGATGGAGATGAGTGGGAGGGCTTTGGCTAAGCTCACAAGGTTGCTATGTCAATGAAAATGGCCAAAGGTGTGAGCTTCAACCGGCCACGGGGCTTAAATAGAAACCCCCACGAAATAGAGCCGTTGTACCCCTTCACTAGGCACAACACGGGGTGACCGAACGCTCTGGTCCGATCGACCGGATGCTGGCCCTCAGCGTCCGGTCACGTGACTCACGCCACGTGTCCCCTGCTTCAAATACTGTTTGTTAGATTTCAACGGTCATCTGTTGACTGGACACAGCGCACAAAACTGACTGGATGCTGGGTCTCCAGCGTCCGGTCGTTTCCAGTAAGGTTCCAGAAATGATTTTCTTCGACCGGACACGTCCGGTCATGCTTGACCGGACTCTGCCAGTGTCCGGTCACATAGTGACTTTTCTCTGCGCTGCCCGACAACAGGACCGGACACACCCTGCCAGCGTCCGGTCAGTCCAAGACCCAATGTCCGGTCAGAGACCGACACTGGCGTCTTCACTACCACACTTGACCGGACGCACCGGTCCCTCTGGGACCAGCGTCCGGTCACGCAGTGATCAGCAAGACTAACTCATTTTCATCTCTAACTTCTTCACCCTTGCTCAAATGTGCCAACCACCAAGTGTATCTCCTTGTGCACATGTGTTAGCATATTTTCACAAACATTTTCAAGGGTGTTAGCACTCCACTAGATCCTAAATGCACATGCAATGAGTTAGAGCATCTAGTGGCACTTTGACAATGTCATTTCGATACAAGTTTCACCCCTCTTAATAGTACAGCTATCAATCCTAAATGTGATCACACTCTCTAAGTGTCTTGATCACCTAAAACAAAATAGCTCCTATGGTTTATACCTTTGCCTTGAGCTTTTTGTTTTTCTCTTTCTTCTTTCCAAGTCCAAGCACTTGATCATCACCATGGCATCACCATCATCATGTCATGATCTTCATTTGCTTCACCACTTGGAATGTGCTACCTATCTCATGATCACTTGATAAACTAGGTTAGCACTTAGGGTTTCATCAATTCACCAAAACCAAACTAGAGCTTTCACCGACCCTAGCCGCCCAGAAGTGGCATGGGAGCAGAGCAGCAGCGCAAGGCCAGCCGGCTAGAACCGTAGGAAGCCCAGACCCCGACCGGCCGGACCTCACCCGGGCGACTCGGGGGCGTCCACCCCGCCGCCCCTAGACCCCCCCTCCCGGCCCTCCCCTCCGTCCGCCATCGCCGCCCTACGGGGTGTGGCAGTGGCTGCCCAAAAATCGGTGCCCACCGTGGCTTTCCCCTCCTTCCTCCTCTGTCTCCCCTCCCAATCCCCCACCCTCGGTGCTTCTTTGTCGGGCTCGTCGTGCATCCACCTTGTGCTTATCCTTTATCCGCCTCACCAATTCTTTAGCTCCCACGCTTGCATCTTCCACGAGCCAATCCTTGACTTGTTCACACACTCAGAATTTGCTTGCATTCCTCACTACCTTACTCCTCCTTGAACTAGAACATGAATGTTTATGTGGGTCCCTCGTCACCTACATATACATTTCAACAAATTAACAAATGTTCTTAGGGGGTAGCTAAATGAAGCACTCATCCTTTAACAATATATCCAGAATTTTTTCAAAATAAAGCACAGAACAAAAAGAATTCAATTGGACAAAGGTTACCTTCATTGTAATCTTGTCCTTCATTGTACGAGCATGTAATCTCCATCTACATCCTTCATCTTTCTTCCTTGAACAATATACCCTCACTCTCCTTGGGTCACTCTTTTCGATGTTAAACTCAAATTCATGTTTAATAGCATTTTGAGAAAGTGCTAATCTAAACTCACGTATGTTGGGATATATGCTGCCTACACACATTGGAGGATCATTTTTGTCATAAGCTAAAACTGGTGTATGTGACAGATGATCTTTCCCAACTAGACCATCCTCTTCCTCATACTCTTCATCAGACTCGGAGTCATTGCTCTCAATTTGAGCAGGTCTAGATTTACCATGGGTCAGGTATTCAGCTTCATCATCAATACCCACATGTTCATTATGTGGCTTAGGATTTGCAAGAATACATCATTAGCAAGAATATCATCATCAGCAAGCTCATTTATGCTAGATTGGCTTGAAGGCATAGTGGACTGGCTAGCAGAAGGCATAGTGGACTGGTTTGCTTGAGGTATAACTGGACAAGCCACAGATGGAGTATTTGGGATATCAAGGACCTCTGAATTTTCAGAAGTATAAGGCTCAGGGATAGGCACAACATCTCCGGGTTTAGTTTATGTAACGGTCATGCGAACTACCTTGCTATGAACATGTTTGCTAAACATTGCAAGAAGTTCTTGATCTGTTGTGACTTGAGGGAAGATCTTTTGGAGCTCATCATAGTAAAAAACAGTTACTATTTCATTGTAGTCAAGTGGATATGCATTGACAATTTCGTAGAAAAGATCCTTAAAATTGCATCGATCAGCATCAACCACCTTGGTGATATGAAAGCATGCAAAATCCTTCCTACGCTTTTTAGGATTCCCAGAAAGTCTGATTTTCAGCAGGTAGCTGGACTCAGGGTCCATCCTATGAATCAATACGATATCAAAACTTTGCACAACCAACAAAGTCTACTCGATCGTGCTCCATCTTCTAATCGACAAGAGATAAGAAGAGAAAAAGAAGAGCAAAAGCAATTACCCTGGAGGAAGCCATGATGTGTCAGAGCTATGTGCCGGTGACGCCATGCCTCCTCAGACCAAGTGCGGTGAGGAGGGGCGGCGCCCAAGTCTGCCGTTTGTTGCTGTCAAGTAAGATTCAGAGTAGAGGTCTGTAAATTAAGAAACCTTAAACAAATACTATCTTGATCGATCTGCCTTAGATTTGTGTTTAGTACTATATATATAAAAGTACTATAGCGAATAGGTAGAAAAATCAGTAGTCACCTTTGTCGCTGCGACTCACCCTTCGGCGGCGGCGGGATGGTGGCCGTGGCGTGCCCCAGGTGCTTCCTGTACGTGCTCATCTCCTGGACCGACCTGCTGTTCAATCTGCATGTCGCCGTCCTCTTGGCAGCCTCCAGCGTCGCGGCACGGCGTCCTCCTAGCTGCCACTGCGTCGTCGTCGGCGACGGAGCGTCGACGTCGACGTTGGCTAAGGGCGAAGAAGGTAGGAGGAGGACAGCTATAGATGTGGCGTACATCACAGCTGCACTTGCTGACAGGTTTGAGACAAAGAATGTGGTCACGCTATTGTCAGATTCTCGTCAGCTAAGAAGATGGCAGAGACCGGAGCAGAGTGTGCTCAAAATAAACACTGATGGAGCTTTTGACAGCAGAAGAGGCATAGGAGGTTGGGGATTCATAATCAGGAATGAAAAAGGAGAGATGATCCAAGCCGGTGCAGGCAGAGAAGCATTTTTGCAAAGCGCCTTCCATGCAGAGCTGCTGGGGTGTGTGGACTGTGGAGGGACCGAAGGCAGCAGCAAATCTGGGAATATCCAGAGTTGTCTTAGGCAAGCATAGCATCTTTCGAGACCTGATGTCCAAAAAAGCAAAACCTGATGTGCATCTCGAATAGAGACAGATGAGTGCAGCTTTCAATAACAGATTGCAAATATATACATCAAGTCATGCAAAGTATAGTAAAGCTAATAGTATATATAATACAGATAACTATTGCCTAACTATTACACCACAGTTGCCAAATAGCTCCACCGCCTTGCGACAAATCTACTGACGAATGTCGTATCCGCCATTGTAAGAAACTTCTGTCGGATGCCTACAATTTTTGATATAAAATGATGTATTATTGAACATTATCTTTCAAAAAATACATAGATTAGAAAGGGTACTTTCTTTTATCTGTAAATCTCGTATTTGATATACTCACCCTGAAGTTCGTTCGTTGTACGGTGAGGTGGATCGAATGCTAAAGTCGTATAATCAGTCGTTTCTAAACACCCTGGGTTAAATTTTTTTAATCAAAATGAACGGTCAGTTCGTAGACTGTTTGTACATCTCAGATGTATATAAAAAACTAATTTGATGTATTAGAGATTGAATGGAATCGATTACTTACTGTGTTTATGGTTCACTCTGAGCATACTCGCAAGAACGACAGTATTGTCTAGGGCAGCATTTTGCAACTTTACTTTATGCGCAGCCAAGACTTTACACGACATGACGACAACTATCAGATCGCATCTATAAATTACACATATTTACGTGTCAGAATATAGGAGGCATATAGTACATATACACATGTTTCAGAAAGAAATGGTTACAATATATAAATCTTACCTTGTATCCATGAGGACAACCTCTCTACACAGCCCTGAACGTGGTGTCTCAACTCGACCCCAGTGCACAAGAATTCCTGCGATGTCTGTATAAATAGTACATGTATTAGTACAATGTGTATTATTAATATTAAAGGTAAAGTAAGAGAGTGTAGATTTAAAAAATACCTATATAGGTCTTGCTAGGGCAATTTATCACTTCATGGATGGACGTTAAATGGTTTGAGCACACTGGAAACTGGATGGGCATGTTCCAACGCTCCACTGTAGTCAAACGGTCCAATCGACACTCAAAATTGCTTTGAATATTGCGAAACTCAAAATTGCTTTCAATTTATCACTTCTCAGTTTTCTCTATCTAACTTTTCTTATACAGTTGATGCGTGTCTGATCCAGTAGTATTACAATTTTTTAATTGTGCGATTCGGGGGCCAACTTCGCAACCAAGTTTTCTGTTGTGTTCTTAAAAGACCTGATGGTAGATGGTTAGCTGTGTATCCCTATTGTCACAATACATTGACAAATCCTGACGAACAAAATGTGTCTAAACTCTAAAAGAGCATCATATGTTGTTGATTATTATTAAGCATCAGAGGAGCTTATAAATATGCCATCAGGGGCATCCGAACCAGCCTGCATAAAATTTATGAGAGAGAGAGAGAGAGTATGCACCAATTCTGGATAATTATTACTCAAGAGTGAGTGTGTGTGTGAGAGAGAGACAGTCAGTAGCTGAATATGCACCATATATACACCAACTGACCGCACTGCTGGATAGGAGCCAGGATAAGGCCTGGTTGCTTCCGCCGGCCTGGCCGAGGGTCGTGCACCCTACCAATCACGCCTGGTTTCCTTCGGAGGGCAGCCAGGCTTGCGCGAGCCGGCCAGGTCCCTGTCAGCCATGCTCTGCGCGTGGGCTTTGTTTGGTTCGTCTTATACTGTAAGCCCGGTCAAGTAGGGATGTTGTTTGATTCCCGTGGCCACTGGTTCGCCAGGATCGAAGACGCAGTATAAGGCCCCGTTCGTTTTATCAGGAACGACCGGTAGGAAGAGTTCCTAGTCGAAATTGTTATTTAATTTGTATAAGCTTTCAGTAAATAAAATGATTCCTGGTGTGGTTTTGCCTGAACCGAACGGGCCCTAAGACGAACCAGTGGCCACGGGAAGACGCCAGGTTCGAGTGAGAAAATTGATCGAAGACGAAAGAGTCGCTGGATCGCGGCGCCCGAGCCGAGCGCCGGCGCCCAGGAGGCCAGGACCAACGATGCGAGGAGAAAACTGAGAAGTGCCTGTTGGTTTCCTCAGTTGGGCCAGGATTCATTTCTTGCTGGTTCCTTTTAAAAAAAAAGTTGGGCCAGGATTCCTGATTGGGCTTTGGAAAGGGCCATCATCAAGGGGGTGTGTGTACCTAGTGAAGCCCGTTAGATCTGTTAATCATGCTTGGCAGGCCCAGAGTATATACGGGCAACACAATTGGATGGGATACTTGCTGGCTGTCGCAAAGTGTTAGGAAGGCCTGGAAAAATGCCCTCGAGAGTCGAGACGGATCGATTCTCAGGAACCGAGGACCGGACGCGATGATGAAATGCATGCACGTGCTCAGTCAGCGCTCAGCAGAATATCGCTCTTTTGCTGTGTTTAGTTCGTGAAATTTGTTTTTATTTAACAATTAGTATTCAATCATGAATTAATTAGGCTCAAAACGTTCGTCTCGTGATTTTCAACCAAACTGTGCAATTAATTTTTTTTTTTACATTTAATGCTCCATACACGTATCGCAAGATTCGATGTGATGGCTACTATAGCACTTTTTGGAAAATTTTTTGGGAACTAAACACAGCCTTTGTAACATTCCCGCTGTCAGCATGTCTGTGAGCAGAAATATCTGCCTTGATTCCAAATTCGTTACTAAGATTGTGCAAAGAGGCCTCGTCAGCATGGCCAAGTTGCAGAATCTATGCTCATCATTTTTTGCAACCAATAGTTGCCCATCACCGAAGGTTTTCGGTAGAGATGCAGTCTCTCCGTTCTCAAATATAATGCATTATGACATTTAAAATTTATTTTAAAGTATAGTGCATTTAGAAAATAGAAAGATAATGTTTACTTAAATAAAAATATGTAATTATTTTATATAAGAAAAGTAATTCATGTACTTGTCATATTTTGTATAAGGAGACTGAGAGTTTACCCTTTAATGCGGAATAGAATTAGATTTTAATAGATTAGGAAGTTAAATGAGGGGTACATGCGTCTATTGCACTCTTCCTTATTTTGTCTGAGAATACCCAGAATGCACTATGCGACAGAACCGCCCAATTTATACAAGATTAAGTATGATTGTCTCCGTTAAATATGTTGACACGCGCATAAACCCAGTAGTCCGTCGAGTACCACGAAAGACTCGATAAATCAACTTCACAACCAAGATCGTACTTGATTAAGCAAATACCTATCACATACACAAAGTTTACAACAAAAATAATATTACAATAGGGTCACAAGTAAATTAATACAAGTTCAGTTTCAAATCCAATAGGTTAAAACAACATAACTTTGAAATGATTACCAAACCATAATTTTGAATCATATTGCTAGCTCTGATGACACCCTCCAACAAAAGCATAGAGGAGAAGCAAATACAGAATAGCCGAGCCCACCGACACTTAGTCACCACCTTCAGCAGACATATCACTTCACTTGCAACAAGTGGGATAAAACTTTGAATACTTAATTGTACTCAGCAAGACTTACCCGACTGGAGAAAAATAAAGACTCCAAGAATATGTATGGTTTATTTGGTGGATCTAGTTGGATAGCATAATCTTTTGTAAAAGAGCTTACTATGTAAGTTCTTACTTTCAATATTTAAGCATCAAGTTCAATGAAGCTAATTATAGCTAAGTTTGCATTTATCCTGTAACAATCATTTGATTAATAAGTATCACAGTAGTAACCATATTCAATTATCATGATCAACAGAACCATCATGTTTCATCAGCTACTACGACTGCCGAAGCAAGGTATGCGTTTCTCACTATCCGGGAGAGACGGCGATTCGAATCGATTACATCCAGCTGGGCAATTCCAAACACACACCCGTACGAGCCCACATTAGCTCGCATGGGTCACCGTTCACTCCATTCGGTGGTGAGTCTGGACCATTTCGTAAAACTCATGATCCTGTATCCTCACATGAATTGCCCAAAGCCCATAGAAAACATGGTCTTGGACCAGTCCCCTTCATTTAGGCTCTCCTCCTGGCAATGCTCACAGTCCAATATACTCAGCCCGAATGAGCTAATCGGCTTCACAGTCAACTATAACTCAGGCCCGTGTTATGTGTTTGGTACCTTCAATCTCAATCAAGGCCCGACAACGAAACGGTCCTTAAATGACACAGACGGGATCAAAGAATACATGCCTAGCTGATATCAACAACAACCATAATAGCACTGGACCCCATCCAGTCTCCAGTTATTCATTATCACCTGATTTCTTTTTCACGATAGCAAATATAGCCAATCGTGTCATAGTAGCCACCTATGTCTCGCAGGCGATAGGAATTACCCGACTTCTACCGGTTTAAGCATAGCTAAGCATAGAGCGACCTATACATACTAGTAAGGATACAGGTATATATATTATAGACAAGGTAAGACATGCAGCAATAGGTTTTAACTCAACTCCTATACTTAATGCACAATACAAAATATAAACTCAAGTGTATTTTAAAAGAGAGGTAGGAGGCTTAGAATGCTCCGGGACTTGCCTGGGGTTCAACACTAGGTCAGTGTTTGTTAGATGACGCCTGCTTGGTGAGCATCTCCATTCCCAGGTACTTTGGTCAGTCCTTCCATCTTCTAGACCTGTCTACCAGATACCGTCTTCCGGCTCGACTCCAACATTGCCCTTCACTTCTTTGCGTCATTTATCTAACGTGCCTAAATGATATATGCAAAGATGCAATACATAAATATGAAGAAAGAGTGATACGTGATGCATTACAATTAGGCAACAAGACAAGCACATGGTTACACTAGATTGGGTACAAGCACTTACATGAATGAAGGTTAACTAAACATCACACAGTTTACCATAGTGAGGTAGCAAGTTACAATCCAAATCATTCGATCATAAGTTACTTTTGTTAAATTACTACAAGGCATTCATCTATAAAAAATTAGCTAGCATGGCAATACCAGGGGTAAAGGGGCTGTTGGGTTCACACTTGACATAGTCATTAACCTAACCAAGGTTCATAAAGATGATACATAAATACAAAGTAGGCCACAAAACATGCACCCAAATAGAGAGCATGCATGAACATCATATGAGCAAGAGAATGATATAGGTTGCATTTCCCTTACACCAGTTCAACATAGGAATAATAAGCTTCAGGCGATTGCACCCTATTATCTTAGTTTAGACTACTCACATGCATATAATTCACATACAAATATGATGAAGGTTCTAGCAAGCCGGATACAAACATTATTTCTAACAACCTGCATACAAGACCATCTATTAGCTTAATTAGTTGATCATCATTAAACCACAAAGTGACCAGATGTTTTAGGTAGATGAAAACAACCTTAACTAAGGCATGGGTTAACACTAACAAACATATTACTCATATCAAGTTAAAGCAATCAGACTTAGCAAAAGTTATTTTTCTAGACTGCAGCACAGTAGCTACTTGTTTTGACTATAACTGGAGTTATAGGCATCCCACAAAGGTGTTCCTAGACTTTACAGAAATCTTATAAAATTGTTTACAACTTTATTATTATCATATTGAGATGATTAAACAGTTAACTAAGATAAACAACACAACCTTTCAAATCTGTCTAGCATACAAGTAAAACCTGATAGGGAATTTGTAAAATTCATAACTCCCAAATCTATTGGCATAAAATCATGAAATTTTAGTACAGCCAAGATCAATAAGTTACCTACAACTTTTGTATAGATCACAAACACAGAAAAGATATTTTTCACTATGAAAACAGTTCCTCCACAGAAACTGCACATAAAACAAGCATTGACTTAGGTAAATAAAAAACTCACTCATACATACTCCAATAAAGCTGAAATTTTTACTAAATATTAAGAATCACATTATAAACCTACCATAAAAATTTCACGTCAATTGGAGCAATACAACAGTAGATATGAATTTCTCCCTAAAAAGCATTGGTAAAAATCTAGAGCAAGATTTTTCCATTAACACATATAATATTATACATCCACTGCATAGATCTTGTCATTAGGATTCCAGAACATCTTTATTTTCCATTTTATGATTTTTCTATGATTTACTATGAATTTCCAAAGTTTTAGCCACATTATAGATAAAAGAAAAAGGAAAACCTAATAAGACAAACACTTTTCACAGAAGCCCCTGCATGAAACTATAATTAACTCATAGTGAAAACATTATACAACACTATTCATATGAGTCTAGGACTTTGCATCTGGACCCTAGAAAAGCTTACAATCTATTTTCCTCCTTCTTCTTCTTCTTCCTTAACGCAGGTAGAGCATAGGAACGGGCTTGGCTGTCTGAAGTCCGGTGGCCGTGGAGGATAGTCGGCGGCGAGAGGCGACGCCGAGATAGCCACAAGCACCGGTAGCTCGAAGCTGTACGCTCCAGCAACAACGGTGAGCGGCTAAAAGCTCTAGTTTGGTTTTGGTGAATTGATGAAACCCTAAGTGCTAATCTAGTTTATCAAAGTGATTGTGAGATAAGTAGCACTACTCCAAGTGGTGAAGCAAATGAAGATCATGACTTGATGATGGTGATGCTATGGTGATGATCAAGTGCTTGGACTTGGAAAAGGGGTAAGAGAGAAACAAAAAGCTCAAGGCACCGGTGAAATTGATAGGAGCTTTTATGTTTAGTGATCGAGACACTTAGCGAGTGTGATCACATTTAGGATCGATAGCTGTACTATTAAGAGGGGTGAAACTCGTATCGAAATACGGTTATCAAAGTGCCACTAGATGCTCTAACTCATTGCATATGCATTTAGGATCTCATGGAGTGCTAACACCCTTGAAAATGTTTATGAAAATATGCTAACACACATGCACAAAGGTGATATACATTGTGTTTAGCACTTGGGAGCAAGGGTAAGAAACTTCACCGATGGAGTGCCACCGGTGCCCTATACAGAAAAAGACAGGGTTTCACAGAGTGCACCGGACACTGGCCTCAACTGAACTGGAGTGTCCGGTTAGTGGAAGCAGTGAAGACGCTGGCGTCGGTCTTCGACCGGATGCTGGGTCACTTCATGACCGAACGCTGACGGGGTGCGTCCAGTCCTGCTGACGTGGCAACGCATAGAGAAGAGGGTGACTGACCGGACGCTGGGTGAGTCCGGTCAGGGGTGACCGGACGTGTCCGATCATGAAATATTGTCTCTAGATGCTTACTGCAAGTGATCGGACGCTGGGGTCCTACGTCCGGTCGTTATCAAACTGACGTGTCCGGTCGCGAGTGGAACCTTACTAGAAATGATCGGACGCTGGTGTTGGTGCATCTGGTCACTTCAAAGCAGCACGTCCGGTCACAACTTAAATGTACTGATTTGCATTGATATAGCAACCTTGTGAGCTTAGCCAAAGCCCTCCCACTTATCTCCATTATTGATTCATCATCTTTGTGAGATTGGGAGAGAATCCAAGTGCATTGCTTGAGTGTTTGCATCTATAGACACTTGGTGTTCGTGTTTCGCTGCGGGATTTGCTTATTGCTCTTAGTGTTTGCCACCACCTAGACGGCTTAGAGCAGTGGAGGAGGATTGGCATGAGTTGGTGATTGTTCGTGGCCATCTCCGGTTATTGTGAGGGGATTTGTACCTTCCCCGGCGGAGCACCAAAAGGTAACCCTAGTGGATTGCTCATGTCATTGAGTTACCTCACTTGTGGGTAGGTTCTTGCGGTGTCCAATTATGTGGACGAGGTTCGTGCAACACCTCTTAGTCGCCGAACCACCAAGTGTTGGCCGACACAACGGGGACGTAGCGGGTTGGCAAGCACGTGAACCTCAGGAGAAAATTGGTTGTCTCTTGCCCTTTTGGTATTCTCCTGGTGATTGATTTAGTGTTCATCTTATGATTGGTTCACTCCTCTATACGGCAGTACAATCATCCTATTCACTCATTTATATTCTTGCAAACTAGTTGTAGCAAGCTCTTTAGTGTAGTTAGAATTGAGATCTTGCTTTGTTGTTTTGAGTTCATCTAGTGGAGCTCTTTAGGGTAGCAAGTGTGAGAGCTCTTAGTGAGTAGTGACTTAGCAAATTTAGTGTCTAGTGATCATAGTAACTAAAATTGTTGGTTAGGTGACTTGAAACCCTTGTAGAGCTAGAGCAAGTTTGCATTTCGCTATTTGTTATACTAATCAAATTGCTCTAGTTGGTTTGTAGATTTTTAAATAGGCTATTCACCCCCTCTAGCCATATTAGAACCTTTCAGTGGCAATGTCTATGGGGCCTGGAGACGGCGAGATGGCTGCAGCTCGGTGTGAGAAACGTGGGGTCACGGTCGGCTTGGGCGGAGGATGGCCGAAGGCAAGGGATAGCTGTGGGGATGGAGCTCTGCTCGCTCATCCATGGTAGACAACGATAGAGAGAGACAGAGAATGAAACAGAGAGAGCGAGAGAGATGGCGAGCGCGTTTTGGCTTTCCAAACATGAGCACGGGCGAGTTGGCAAACATCCTCGATGAGGACACGCGGCGCTAAAAGGCCACGACGACGACGGTGAACAGGCGAGCACTCTGCTGCCGATGCTACTATAGCAGACTGCATTTCTATCTTCTCCCCTCTTTTTATCTTGATTTAATAATTCACCAAACTTCAAACTTGATAACTGATATTCAAGGACTTAGAAAGATTTTTGGAAAGCTAAAACAACACTGCATTTAAACTTGTGATCACTATTTCGTCAGGTTAGAGGCTGATTTAAGCTTGGGTCCAAAAACAAAGTTGGTTGCACACAAACTAAACTACAACTTTTTTTAAAGGTCAAACTTCAGAACTAGAACAGAAACCAAAGTTCTGTATTGATCAAAGCAGCAATATGAAAAAGTTTAAACTAAAGTTTTAGCTATTTTTAAGCATTTTCCTCACATTTTCCAAATATAAACCCTAAATAACTTTTGTTCAAGAGTTAAATTAGAGTTGTTTGAACATGAATGCAAGGTTTAGTTGACATCACATCTTTCTACTCAATTGATAAAAGTGTTTTTAAGCAAAGCAAAAATTATCATTTCATATAACTTTTTGATCCAAAACAACATGCAACTTTTCATGTGACCAGAATATGTTCATGATTAGGCGATGCACATGAAAAGACATGATTAAAACTACTCATGCACATTTTGAAATAAAATTTACTTTTGAATAAAAGAGTTTTGTCTTTTCATTTGAAAAGTTTTAAGTTAGGTCATATTTGAAAGAATTTGACTCCACCTCTGTCACCACTTGTTAGGTGTTAAACTAAAGCTCACAATCATCCTTTGACTTGTGTAGATTAGAATTAATTCACTGCTTAACTTATATTTCAGGATGAAGGGAGTATGGCTCGTCGATTAAGACGTTACGCATTGCGTTGTCTCCTATCACTTATTATCATGACTAAAGGTTATCTACAATGGTACCAATTTAATATGACTCGACTCCTCAAAAGAGATCCGACTTCGATTTCTCTTCTTTGATGGAGCTAAAGCCATTTTAGAGAATATTTGACAAGAAAACAGCTATAGTGGTATCTCCTACAACTAAAAAGAAAGAAAGTAAGACCACCGTTTCGTGCGACAATCATCGCTCCATCGGTTCGCCCCTCCCCTTGCGATACCCGCCTCCCGTCCGCGCGCAAGTCGCTCTAAAAACAGAAAGCTGCAATCACCGCCCCCACCCACCGTGCGACCCGCTGGATCCCACGGGCTGCCACAGCGCATGCCGCTCCCCATCCCCATCCGCGCACCCTACACCACTATCGCCCTCGCCCCTCGCACGCTTCTACGCTCGTGCCACCATCGGCAGGTCGGCACGGTTGAGGTCGAGGCGCTTGCTGTAGGTGGGAGCTCCGAGAAGGCCAGCAAGGCCAACGCAAGCGAGGCAGCCCACTAGGGCGAGGGCGCCAGTCACCAGGCAGGGCAAGGGCGCCTTCCAGGCCGCCTCTATTCTTCCTCAAGTCGGTCGGAGCCATGGCGGCATACACCAGCGGCTGCGGCAACCACCCAGCCCCCTGCTCTTCCTTGAGTTTGCGTCTCGGTAGATCCACCTATGACAATGGTAGGTCAGCAGTCATCATGGCCCCTTCCCTCTCCTCCCCTCCCCTTTGGCTCAAATTTAACAAGCGAGGGTCGAATCCATGTAGGGTCAGCTAGATCCACGGTCACCCACGGAGAAGGGTGTCGAATCTCTGTGTCTAGTGGGATCCTTTCTTCTTCCTCAGCAGGATCCAACAGACTATCGATCTAGCGTGGTGGAGCACTGGTGCTTGTGACCATGTGATTTGTTAGGTTTTGTTTAGTTCTCATCTATAGTTCCTTGCTCATGTAATGACTCACCTGTATCGATCTTTTACTCAATAATCGTCTTTCAACTTCTGTGGATTTTTGATAGGGTGGCTTCAGGTTGGATCTTTCGGTGTGATAGAAAAGGGCAGGCTAGATGGCCGAGCTCTCCCGCTGCGAGGTAATCACTGCAGTTTTTTTCCCACTGCTGTCTTAACGTTGAAACCTCAAACAATCAGTGCGCGCTGCTCCTGCTTGTGTGCTGTACTTGCCATTGATGAGTTTGCCAATGTTGCCCAATGTCAACACATTCTTATTTCTACAATTAGTGTTTGTAATCTAATTTTGGCACACTACCATTGAAGTGAAGTAGATTGGGATGAGTTTAGGATTCATCAGCAACCACTACATTATGTTTTTTGGGGCTGCTTTCCTCGTCTAGTGGGTTTTAGGCATGCCGTCTTAAGGTTTTCTCCTTTTGATAATTGATCCTTTCATATAAATTGTGTTTTGTTTTATGTGCTATGCTCAAATATATTTACTGCTCTGTAGTTGTTGCCTACTGATAGTCTGATACAAGATTAATCTTTCAGGTGCTTAGAAGTTACTTCCAGTGGCATGGCGGATTGGGCATATATTCGAACTGATGCTTAGCTTTGGGGATGCTGTTGTTGTGTGCCCTGCTTGTAGGAAAAGGTATCCCAAATCTTAGTTGGATATGATGTCATTCTCGGATTTTACATTCAGCTTTGCACTGTCAATTCTATGGCTTTACTCCAAGATTAACTATTCATTCATTTGTTATCTTATCGCCTTTGCTCTAATATGTGGTTTTGTGCGGTCATGAGTTGCTTGTGATCTCTTCTCGACCGTGGCAGTGCCCTTCCCCCTCCCCTCCTGATGGCCTTGCATGCGTGGGTGCCGGCGACGGGCAGCTGCCCTTGGGCTCTAGATCCATGACTTTGATCCCCATCCATCCCGCGGGCTCTGGATCCGTGACTCCAATCCCCATCCATCCCGCATCCCACGCCCTCCGTGTCCATCATCGTGCAGCATGGCGGTGGCCTTTTCCCGTCCAGACCTCCTCGCACACGATGCAGATCTCCTCCTTGCACACGATGCAAGTAACCCAGACAGACGACAGCCGTGGCAAGTCTCTGGATCGGTTGAAAAGCTCGACTGTGTGGTCTTCCTCTTACTGTCTTGCTATAGTTGGTTAGATCCTTCCGATTAACTACCCGTAGTGCAAGGTGCCTAATTCAACCCCAACTATATCTGGATCCTAACGATTTTTTTACATTTGCTTTGAGAAAGACCTGGCAATTGCGAATTACATCGTGCACCTACCTCATCCTGATGGCAATTAGAATGCAAGCATCAAATAAGCACGGTCGATTGCTTTCTTCCTCACTTCTCTGATTATATTTTGGATTGATTTAAATGCGCTAGGGGCTCTACCGCAGGCCACAGCTAGTGAGTCATTCTGAAGTGACCCCGTCTCTGGCGTGGCACGTTTCAGTTACATACCAGCTTCCTGTTAGACTGAGGAGGTGTGAGCTGTCTATGTTCTTATCTTCTTATGGTTGTTGGTGCTTGATTTTATCTGATTTGTTTGGGATGCGCGTGTGAGCAGGAGGACGTCCTCGCTATACAACCAGATCAACCCCACTGAAGAGTCTGCGAAGGCTTGCTCAGATTCCAGTCTTGTTCAATCCCTCCTTGCAGGATGACTCTGTCCTCCCTGTTTCCTAATTTTTAGGTATGATTAAGTATGAATGTGCAATGCATGTAATTTCTTTGTATAGTTAAGACCTAGGAGTGAGGGATTTTAGAAGTGTGTAGCAAATTATTCACAAACTTTCTCCAAGAGATTAATTATTTATGTCCGAGACCATTGTGCTTTGGTGGGAAGTAGTCATGGATATTTAAACTGGAAGCTTGGAAATTGACCTTATTGTGTGCAAATAAACTGCAGAGCTTGACTTGCAGCATTTTTTTAAAAAGTGCTAAAATGAGGTTCAGCTGCCATTTTTTCTCTTATCATCAAAGCAATGCTATGATTGTTCATCGTTCAGGTAAGGAAATTCTTATGAAATAAATGGCTGAGGGGGCAACAACAATTTACCACATATGTGTCACTGTTAGTTTCATGATTTAGTTTTTAAAAGAAGTGCAGGTTCATCATCAAGGCACAGTTGCTTTAAGTTTTCCAGTTATTTAGTTCATAGATGGTTATAGAATGTCCTTATTTTGTCTTCTTGCTACAGGGTGTTGCTTAGTGTGTGGGCTATATATATTTGTATCACATCTGTGTGAAATCTCTGAATAATGAAAATAGTCTCATTTTCTGTTGAAATAAAATTAGTGGAACTTTTCAGTCTCCTATTTCATATTAAATTGGTGCATGACAACGTAGATTGCCTGGTTTGAACATTGTACAACTCGTGGAACAGGTAATACTGCTAGGACGGCTTTGGATCACGGCGTTGGTGGTGCCGGAAATGGATGTGGACGAGCTGCACCTCCTACTCCGGCACTGGAGGGAATCAGCCGAGCCGAGGTATGGAGATGGGTTTGGTGGTCAATAACTGTTGCGTGAGTAGTTCTCTGTGAATTCTGGATTGTAACAAATTTTGGTCTGCTTCTGTTTATTTGCAGATGAGGGGGCAGCCGTCCTAGCTGCCAAGCATGCGGAAGCAATGGCCCGGAAAGCCACTGCTGTATGGAATCGACACCCTGTTGGTCACAGCCGGCACTGACCGACACCCCCGGCCGGCCAGCAATGTATAAGTCTTAGGTAGATGTTTTCCTGTATATGATATAGCTTTCTGTTCTGCTCAGTTAACTCTTGTGGTCTATGAAAATGATAACTTCAGGTAGTTTTGGATGTGGGTTGCGGCACTGGTGTTCTTTCGATATTTTGTGCTTTTGCTGGTGCCACTCATGTAAGTTTTTAGTTATTAGTTGCACACTTTGCATTTATGATGATCTTATCAATGTAGGAAAATTGATGATTTTTTAATCCCGCACTCTATAGATGCTACTATATTCCTCGTATATGTGGAGGCGTAGATCATTCACCATTACAGTCTACACTGCATCTTTATCATCAAGTAAGTAGGTAAGTTCCACGTTTCAGACTTTAGATTCTGAACTTTCACTTTCTGCTACAGTGACTTTCTTTAGATAATCATTCCTTGCTTGTCTTTAGTTATCTTATTTTATTGTTTGTTCAGTTCAAGCTTGCATAGAGTTCAAATTAATTTATTTAGCTATAGCCTTCGTCGTACAACTTGTGGAAGAGGTAATACTGCTAGGACGGCTATGGATCACGGCGTTGGTGGTGCCGGAAATGGATGTGGATGAGCTGCACCTCCTACTCCGGCACTGGAGGGAATCAACCGAGGTATGGAGATGGGTTTGGTGGTCAATAACTGTTGCGTGAGTAGTTCTCTGTGAATTCTGGATTGTAACAAATTTTGGTCTGCTTCTGTTTATTTGCAGATGAGGGGGGCAGCCGTCCTGCTGCCAAGCATGCGGAAGCAATGGCCCGGGAAGCCACTGCTGTATGGAATCGACACCCTGTTGGTCACAGCTGGCACTGGCCGACACCCCCGGTCGGCCAGCAATGTATAAGTCTTGGGTAGATGTTTTCCTGTATATGATATAGCTTTCTGTTCTACTCAGTTAACTCTTGTGGTCTATGAAAATGATAACTTCAGGTAGTTTTGGATGTGGGTTGCGGCACTGGTGTTCTTTCGATATTTTGAGCTTTTGCTGGTGCCACTCGTGTAAGTTTTTAGTTATTAGTTGCACACTTTGCATTTCTGATGGTCTTATCAATGTAGGAAAACTGATGATTTTTTAATCCCGCACTCTATAGATGCTACTATATTCCTCGTATATGTGGAGGCGCAGATCATTCACCATTACAGTCTGCACTGCATCTTTATCATCAAGTAGGTAAGTTCCACGTTTCAGACTTTAGATTCTGAACTTTCACTTTCTGCTACAGTGACTTTCTTTAGATAATCATTTCTTGCTTGTCTTTAGTTATCTTATTTTATTGTTTGTTCAGTTCAAGCTTGCATAGAGTTCAAATTAATTTATTTAGCTGTAGCCTTGGTCAGATTAGTTAACAATATTGTGGTCAAAGAAACAAGACATTTTCTCAAGTTCAGTTTCCTTTTTAGTTACAGAAGTTTCAGACTTTGCAAGTGACTTTTCCACTTTTAAGTGATCGGCAATCAGGCATACCACTGTTGCCTGCATTTGGATTGATATTGCCCTTGTGACATATGCAGCTCTAGCGATCACTTATTTTTGTATCATAGCCAACCTGCAGAATGTAGTTGGTTTTTTTATAAGGACCATTCTTCAGCTCTTCTATTTCAGCTAAGCTTAGGAAGCAATCTAGAAAGTCTTGACAAATTGGAAGTTATAGCATCACTAAATCAATACACCATAGGTGTTGCCTACAGAAAACAAGGCAAGGCTTTCTAATTGAGTTAACTGAAAGTGGTCTGGAAAATTGCCACAACTGTTACATCTGAACTAAACAAATAGCATATAGTTGATAGTTGGAGTGAGATAAGAGGGAGAATAGCATATAGTTGACAGTCTTGATCGATGAATTTAGAATGAATCACAATCTTGATCGATGAATTTGGAGGGAAACACTATGTGTTTAATGCAATTTATAAGCAAATTTATTTGGCCATGCTACTATGCTACTTTGTTTAGTATTGTGATACAATTATAGAAATAATCTTTTTTTTATATTTTGTTGTTTGTAAATTGTAATGTGGATGAAGAAGGGTGCTAGCACTAGCATATTTGCATCGTGGGAGAAAGCTAGCACTTGCAAAAAAAATTTACATGGAATCACGGCAAAATAGGAAGTAGAAAATTATTGTGCTATCCATATACACATTGTATGTTTGCATGCACCAGCATACATGGCAACGAGCCTCTCCCGGCTCCCATGCGCCTTGCTCCAAGGAAAGAGAATTAACACAGAAGGAAAACGAATTAGGACAAAAGGAAAGGGAGAGACTGCTATCAAACCTCTGCTACAAATCCTGTGGCCTCGCCATAGCGCCCACCTCGCCAGCTGAGCTCGCCCTCGCTCACACCGGCCTCTGCCCTCTGCGCCCTCCCTTGCGCACCGGCTGTGCTTCGCCATAGCGTGTCGCCATTGTCGTTGCCTGCCGCCATTGCCTTCGCTGTCTTGCTGTGCCCTCAAGGAGGACTACGGACTGCCATGAGGAGCTTCCAACATCTTCTATCTTCGACAAACGTCCACCCTGTTAGTGAATTCCATCCTGCCCTGACGCGTTTCTTTATTTGTTATTGCCTCCAGTGCTTGTGTGATCTAAAATCATGCCTCTTTAAGAGTCTTGGATAGATACATGCAGAGGCTATGTGATGTGTGTTGTCGTGGTAGTGGTTTGGGAATGGTTGGTCCAGTAATTCATCATGAACCCTCTGTGTTTCTGCTTTAAGTTCTTAGACTGTGAACCTCTATCTGTACCTGAAATCGAATCATTACCGCAGCCATTTGCCATGATTTCGTGCTTCTGGTTACTTTGATTTGATGTTTATTGCCTGTGTTCCATCTTTCCATTAAGCTGTCATGATCCTTATAGATTCAAATGGCTGAGTATTCCTGTTACGACTGTTGAATTGAATGATGATTAGCACTGGCTCGATCGCTCCATGATCTGGTTCTGCAAGTCTACCGTAGCAACAGTTCCTTTGCTTAACTTTCTTTTACCATTGAGTAAAAGTTAAAAGTTTCAGCAAACAATCACTTTTACAGTAACCATCAGTTGCATCACTGGTTTATTTTTGAGACGTTCATCACTGGGTTGATGCCGTTGATGCAAGTTGCAACTGCTAACAAACCTGCAACATTAGCTGGAGCAGCAACACAAGCCATCCGGAAAAAGGGGGAAAATAGCAACCATGTCACTTGCACTGTTGCACAGCGCTACCTCCGGAATGACTGAACGAGAGAACATAGCATACACACCACATTGCAAAAGTGACCGGCGCCAATTTTAGTGAGTCGTTTTGACAATTCGACGTCTGCGTCTCGTCTCGGCTGTGCACGCGTTCACTGACATCTGCGACCATCGACGAGACGACGAGCGCGTTGCTTGCTACTGTGCTTCAGCCATGGTGATGGCCGATGGATCTGCCTCGAGCCCATGAGCTGCCACAAGCCCGCAACGAATGTATAGCCACGTGTAGTAGTGGTTAGGCCCAAACGTAACAACAGTGGAACAGTTCCAGATCCTTCTGGCCTATCCGGCTGTCCCTGCCCTGGTCGTGCGTTCTTCTTTCCCATGCTCCAAGAAAGAAAACCAGAGGCGCCCGCTGTCCGCCTTCCCCCAAATCTGTTTGTTTCCCACGGCGCAAGAAAGAAATAAAAAAATAGTAGAATGCGCGCACCCTCCGCGCACGTGGATAAACAAAATATGGATGTTATATAGAATGCGTCCACCCTGTTAGTGAATCCCATCCTACCCTGATGCGTTTCTTTATTTGTTATTGCCTCCAGTGCTTGTGTGATATGAAATGTCTCTTTAAGAGTCTTGGATAGATACGTGCAGATGCTATGTGATGCGTGTTGGGATCTCTAGCTAATACAAGGCTTAGCTCATTTTATCTCTTTATAAAATTTATTCCCTGTACTTCTTAGAGCATGTAAATCCTAAAAATTTCATGGCCTTGTTTGGATTGGATTTCTGGAGGCTACACAACTCCAATAAAAAATCATAAACCAAAAATTATTTCTAAGGCATCATGATAGCAACCAAAACATGATCTTATTTTGGTGGTTTGATTTGCATCATGATCCATCACCTGCAGTTCAAAATTTGTTGGCATGTGGCCACTCACGGGCATCAAATTGCGATCATGTATGCTAACAAATTAACAATGTAGGTGTTGTAGTTATTCAGAGGCTTTACATGACGTCATCAAGATAACAGGACAGAGGCACAGAGCACGCGAACAACTTTAAATCTTTAATTGCTTGCCGATCTCCATAGAATAATAGTTATTATGTTCAGACTAATGTTTGCTTTACACCGAGGCAAAGCTGCCTGGTGTGAGCATTGAAATGATATATAGCTACATAAAAATACATTATAATTAGGGTTTGATTAAATCAACTAAATAATTAATCGCTATTTTTTGTTTGGTTATTCAATTGAACAGAACAAATCTAAATGATTTCATTATTAGTGCTTAGAAAACTAAACTGAGAGTATATAATACTTTTTTTAAAAACAAAGTAGAACAAAGACAATACAATTTTATATAGCTATATATCATTTCAGTTCTGAATTAATGACATCCATGTTTCATATACCTTAATTATTTTAAAAAAATTAATATGTTCGTCTTTTAGGTCTCGATGGATAGTTCAGATGCAAAGGTTTTGAAGGAAAATGGAGGCCCCTTAGAAGATATTGTACAAACAGAAAATTCCAGTGAGCCTATGGATGATTCTAGATGGTTGCAAGAAAGCATGAGTACAGAAGTTACCCACGAAGCTCTACCAGTTGACCAGGGCTTTAGCACGGCCCATGATGAAAAGGCCCTATCAACTTCTGGGGTAGATCCGACGGGAGAAAAAGGAGTTTCGGAAATCATAATCGTATAAAATAACCCAAAAATCTATGTCTTCACCGTTTGCCTAGAAGGTATTGATATTTTCTCTTTGATGGATTAACCTAGAAAAAACTGCTAACTATTGTTGTATACTTTAATTTAATCATCTTTTAGATTATGTTTGTACCAATACTGATAGAGCCATAATTGAATCTATCAAAAAATCCATCTTCACATGGGAATGAGGAGCTTGTGCTCATAGATGATGTTCTGGTGTCGAGAAACCACATGGAAGGTCTTTTTCAGCCATATGAATACTTGTCTGATGAGGTAACAGACCAAGTCATAATACTCAATCAAACATTGCCAACTTCAATGCTCTTTCTCTCTAATGGCAAAATGTATGCAGGTCATAGATGCTTATATTAAACCGCTGAAGGCCCAGGAGGGTTTAAAAAAGAGGCCAGGAGGTACAGTCTATCTTGAAACTGCGTGCTTAGTTGCAATCATGAAGCGGGATGGAGAAAAGGATGAGACCATTGAAGCCAATTACCCTAACCATGGCACTTCACAGCGTCCTGGTTTAGTTCAAAGGGTGCTAGCTTACTTGAAGCATGACATGGTAGCAATTTTTTAAATGATCTATTGGTCTTTCATTATCAATTTTTTATGCCTGATAAAATGTTTATTGTTTGATTTGATAAGTGTTCCTTCCAATAAATGTTACAAATACACATTGGTACCTTGCTGTTATAAACGCTGACAAACGTGAGGTTCAGGTGCTAGACTCTTTGGGCAAGATGTCTGGACGTGTTGACCTCAATAAAATTGTGGGTATTTCCTAACACAGCTATTTGTACACATTTTATATTTTAGAAATGCTGATTGATTCGTTCTTCTATGAACAAATAGCGAGGTGGATTGTAGAAACAGATAGATTTCATATTGGGGGAGACATGCCCGAAAGAGCACAAATGGCTAGATATTGAGGTTGATACCTGGCCGGTTAGGGAGATTTTCTACGGTAAATTATTACAAACAGATGGGTACATCAGAAATAATGGCATGTCATATAAGTAGAATTTTATGTGTCTTTTCCTTTTGATCTAATGTGAGCCTGAACCTCTATTAATGTTGTATGTAGTTTTTTTGATGCGGTTTATTCTTAATAAACTTTATGGAGTATTGGACTGGGAACGATTTGTCAGACGAATTCAATCAGGTAAACTATGCGTCTTACCATAAGTTATGAGTGTGCACTAGCTGTGGGTTTTTAATTAATAAATAATTAGGTTCATACTATCATGTAGGATGATATGAAAGAATTTAGATTGAAGCTTGCGGCGATCTTGCTATCGTTAGAGTTAAACAAACGAAAGGGTGCTCCATATCTTGATAGGGATGAAAATATTGGAAGCCTAAGCGACTGTGCCATAATAGAGAATCCAAAGATGGCTGATCAAGTATCCACGAAAAAGAGAAAACATTATGAGAAGGCCGAATGCTTAGTGGTTCAAACGTGCACTCCTCAACACATACAAACTCAGAATAAATCCCCACAAGTCCATGCCAACCAAAACCCTGATGAGTTTTGGGTATTTGAGGCCATGAAAGACATGCCAATAAACAAGGAACAGATGACTAAGTTACTGTGTGATTACGTCATGGCAATTCAGGATGAAGTGACGTTGAAGTAAGCTACATGCTTATTTTAATTACTTTATTTACTAATAATAGTGGCTATCTTATATGATGAAAACCATCATCTGTGTCTAATGCTTTGCAGGAAGCCTTGGGTTAAAGGTTTTCATCCCTCCATGATTGCTCTAAGTGTCAAGGACCTACAAGAGTTGTTAATGAAAAATCGAGACATCTCTGAGAACTGTTTCAACTTAGGTGTCCGTTTTCAGGCAGTTCGAGAGTACAATACAATAAAAAAATACAATAGTATTACGAAGCATCACATGGACCTGAGATTCTGTGTAAGCGCATTTTTAAAATTCTTATCATGCTATATTATATTGTCTTATTTGTTGTTCTCCTAATTGTATAAAGTAGGCCAAGTTATACTAATCTTGACTCTCGATATCCTTCTCTTCCAGAAAATGTGTGCTTTAACAAAAATGCAGGATACCATAAAAAATACACTAAGAAAGAAATGGCTGCTGCGATTGGTGTATGTGAGGATATGGAATACAGCTTAGCACAATGTAGATATGTAAGTCGCTTGTTCATGCTTTTATTACTTGTTTCCTATATACTATTCTAAACGCTACCATGTTTGCAATTTCTTTTGCCATGGCTGCACGTTCGAAAATATATGCTTTATATTTTCGATCAGAAGGAGAAGATGCTTATCATGATTGATCCTAGACCTATTGAAGACTGGTGTAAAGACACACCAATGCTGATGTATGACAGATACACTCTTGGATTTACCTTGTAGTACACGAACGCAGTGAATGTACATATTTCTAGATGGAACGAGGATGTCTTCAAATAGAAATTCAGACGGGAAGGAAACATTGCAGAGGACATAATGGGTAACTAACGCAGAGTCACTATAGCTTGCAAGAATAATACCTACGATTTAACTATTTCTATATATCGCTGATCGTAAATCTTGCCACAGACACTTAAGTGGATATCTTATTCTACAGTATATGTCTGCGTGGAATAGACCAAAAGCCACACATATTTATACGATGAGTATAACACTTTGTTTTAAGTTTTTATGGAAGATTTTTCAAGAGACGCAGTATTACCCATGCGACAGGCACTAATATTGACATATATAATCGAGCCTGTGTACAGGATGGTATGGAGATGCGACGGAACTTATTCGTGGATTTATTGGCGCACGAAAGAAATAGATATCAGAGATTTCTTCCTGCCGATATAAAACATTATCTTAGGCGCATCACGGAAAGGTCTATAAAGTAGAGTTTGTAAGCCTGTGACGCCGCGCTCTTCGTGACTGTTAATTTCACAAACTTTGCTTTTTGGATTAACTGTAACTTTAACGTTGATATTTAATTTTTACAGTATTGTTATCTTATCGTGCGATCCATGTGTTTTTAGTACAAAATGTTAGCTATCCCGTAGCAACGCACGAACATGCTACCTAGTTTTTATAATAAAACTATGTCAAGTTTGCCATGTTTTCATGGCTTCAAACTCCTCCGTAAAAAATGTTTCGGCTTCTGTAATCTCCTTGTAAGAAACCATTTTTATATGGCCGTTTGATACGGCTCTGTGGCTTGAGCCGTGAGCTGGAGCCGTTCCAAAGAAGGCCTTAAGTTGTCACTTTCTATTAACCTCGACATGGTATACGGTTGCTGATATCACTTTGCCCATGCTTTATACATGACAACCCTGCATGCCATTTTGGTTTATGGATTCTAGAGTAGAGCCTATATATTTGGTAGCTATTTGGAGCTTCATGATGACCTGGATGGCGTTCGTGAAAAACGTTTTTTATTCTTTCAAAATGACGCCTAATTAATTAGCTAATGGCATATAATAGTGTTTATAAAAGTTTTTGTCAATGAGCTAAGTGCAATAGGATTGAGCTTAAAAAACATCTAGGCCATCTAAATTTGGTTCTGGCGATTAATGAAGGATATTAATTTTGAGCTTGTTGCTACTAATGGATTGCTAATAAGAAACATGAGCTTTATAACCTCATTGGTTCGGTTGTCTTGCGGTGTTTGTGGAAATTATACAATTCTTTGTGCTTTCAGGGAGTCACTTGGTAAGGAGAGAAAAGCTTGCTTATGTGGGATCATGTGGGAAAAATGGAGGCCCATGTGGGATCAGGACCTAGGAGCGAAGGTGGACTCTTTTGTGCATCTATTGCAGAAGCAGAACCAAGCCTTGCAGCCGCCAGAATCGGTTGGAATGCCGAAACATTAAGCTACTTAACGATGGACTCGCCAGATGCTCTGCACTAGGGACAGGATTCTTCGGCTGTGGCTCATCACACGAATGAAAATATTAGAATTAGCGTCTTGGGTATTTGTGATGAGCACGAAGTTGGCTGTTAGGCCTTTCTATCTGTGGCGGGCTCGTCAATACCCTTCAACCTAAATGTTTGAACGTTTTATGATTAATAAAGCGGGGAGACCTTTTCTCTAAAAATAACCAATCCATGTCAGAAATCGGTCGTGATAGTTTTTTCAAAGCATCTCAGCCAGTTAGTGGTGCGGAGCAATAGTGTTACTAATTGGCGTTGTATCACTATTTCTTTGCCAACCGGACCTTATTCGATGTTGTGTCCCTTGAACAGGTGTGGAAGCTACCATCACGGTTGGTTGGTGTTAATTGATTATGAAGTGGACTATTACAAAAGACCATTTCTCTAGTGATGTTTTGGACTTCGATGCCAACCATAATGTTCTCCAAGATAGAATACAAGTTCCATGAATCGAACATCTACCTGTGCAGATAATGTATATGATGTATGGCAAAAGCTACGCAGATCTTCGCACCGGTCACAATTCGCGTGTGCGGTGTGACTCATCATCGGGTATCTCTTATCCAGGGTTGCCCACCACCTAGTGATAGGGCGTGACTCGTGGGGAAGGACATAACTGTGGCAGCGGGAGTCTAAGGGCACGTTCAACAGTTTAGACGACAGCCATATGCAAGCACGGGTTATGTCACATAGAGACATCAATACAGACAAATTATACAATGTGTTATCTTTTAGGCTATCTGCAAGATAATTAATTCTTGTACAGACTCATAAATTAAGGTAATAAAAAATGGCTTGGGAGCACGAGCCCCCGTCATACAACGGTGCTAGAGCGGGCGATATAGCTTGGGAGCACGAGCCCTCGTCGTCTCTTCACGAAGAGACGGCACACCCGTCTCTTGGCTGAGTCGAGGGGTTTTTTGCAAAAATAACATCTCTCAGACGACAAAAAGACAACCGTTGCACGTGCCCTAAACACTACTACAAGGTATTCGCGACTCAGGAGAGAAAGAAGAGCAAGGAAGGACATAATCATCCTTTTGCATTACCATTAAGAGAAGGATTTCCTAAAATCCAAGTGCTTGACTCTTAGTTAAAATTAAGGAGACAGTTATTGCATACATTTTATGTTAAAGTTATAATTTTAGCTCATTATAATTTCTTTAGACATATTCTGCAATTTGGTTTTGAATAAAAAACCCGTTTGACAAAACTACAAACCCAATAAAATCTGATTTGTGTTGGAATAAAAGCAAGTAACAATTTACAATTATTTCTAGTCAGACAAAGATAAAAAATTGATATGTGATCGCACAAGGACAAATAATAAATTATAAAAAATAACAATTTATTTGTAATAGTTGGTGGTACAAGAGTGTTGTCTGAAATTACCATAAAATTCAGAGAAATATAGGATAAGCGAGTAAATAAAAATGGTAGATAAGGGATACAAAATTAATACCGACGTCATTGAATGTAACTTATATTTTTTATGGTACAGAAGAGATGCGTATAGATTTAGATGTCATAGAAGACCTTTTCTCTTTGATTAATAACCTTGGAACTGACAAACTGAGGCTCAGTGATGACTTGACACGGTGGTACTAGTATCTCTCAGTGATTGATGATATATGGCCGGTAGTCAAAGAAGGTACACCGTGATTTGGAATAAAAGTTTACCATGGAAGTGTGTCGGCGCCTCTAGCACGAGTGTTGCCTCCGGCGGCGACACGGCGGGTCAGCGCTGCTGACACCACACGCTTGTGCCATTGGACTGCGATGGCTATAGCTCAGCCATCAGCTGCAACCGCGAGGCGTTCGTGTCACGGGCTTGGGCCGCACGTATCGAAAGGCCAGCGCGCGTTTGCCGACCTCGATGACAGGAGGTTACTGGTTAGCTGCCTGCCGAAGCAAATTGGATCCCGTGTGTTGGCCGAATTTTCCTATTCTCATCACGTCGTAACGATGGTGTGAGTGACATATCGCGCGCGGTCAATTAACGAGTCGATGATAAGCCGGTGCATAATGGTACTTCCGGAAGAAAAAAAAAATTCTATGCGACATCGCCCTGATAATATCCACGTGGCATCCTGACCTCAACCAGCGGCCGAACAACCAACCGAGCGATTAGGACTCGATCGCCTCACGGGCGGATTTGCAACATGGGCTGGATTTGCATTCCAACATGGTGGACACTGTCGTGTATATATATTTTTCTGGTACTCCATTTCCAAATTACAAGATATTTTGATTTTCTGAATATATTATTATTTTTACTATGTATATAAACATGGTGTATATGTAATTGTATTGTATAACAAAAAAAATTATCTTATAGTTTAAAATAGAGGAAGTACCTAGTTTATGGATCCGTGCCAGTGCATAACTACGCACCCTTTCCCCATCATATTGCATTAGAGGAAAGGTGGAAATTTTGTTAGACCGAGTGTGTAGTATATTATGTCTTTAGTAGTTTTGATAATTGATAAACTTACTAAAATAATTAATAGAGCTAACCTGTGTGTATATTATGTGTTAGACTGTTTTATTCAGTCATTTGAATTCAGAAAAAAATATTAAATACACGAAGAAACAAGTAAAACATAAGAGATTACATGCACGGAACAATCCACATCTCAGAAAATAAACACGCCAACAAATACAAGCATGCCTGGTAAACAAGGTGCCAGAGATGAGAGACGACAAGTGCTAGACAAATAAGAACTATTTTACAATCAACACAGGATTAGGGTTTTGGGATAGTTGGAAAGATGAACAGACAATACGTTCTGCTGGAGTGGAGAAAAGAAGGGTGCCAAACAATCTGAACTGTGCTGTAACTCCAGATCATGTTGTTGATGGTGCATGTGGTTTACATCAGCAGAAGTCCAATGGTTAGTGCCACAGCTATAGGTCCTGTTTGGACCGCTTATAATCATCTTACCGTGGGGATTCTTGATTCTCGAGTGTCCTAGTTCAAAGTTCAAAAGCGGTAGTGAAAAGAATCAGGCATATGGCGGAATTCTCACTTTTTTCACTAAGAATCGGATTATAAGCGGAAACAAACAGGGCATAATGCACTTGACGGTCCGTTGATGGCCAATTCCTGAGCAACGACTTGTTTTTGTGTGGGGAGGGGGCTATATATACCTTATGCGCTGGTCAATTTGGTAGGTGGGAGTACCTTGAGGCTACATGAAGCTAATGCTAGAGTTGGAACACTCCATCCACTATAGGAGTCATTAGTGTCATCATTAGTGAGTGATTAGGCCTTAACTTGACAACAAGAGAGAAGCAGAGATTGAGTACCAAGGTGTGTGGGGTCAAGGAGATTGTAGGGTGTATGACCCCGGATACCCACGGCAGACCACATGGGCTGCGCCTCTAGGGGTGGCCCAGCCCACAAGAAGAAGCCTTGCGAGACACGACTCTGCTCGGCGCCTCCCGCAAGACATTGGGAAGATATCCTGAAGATATTGCGAGTTCTGTTAGGATATGTATGATCCCAAGATTCCTGTAATCAGTTATTACTTTCCGGTTATCTCTTAGATCTAACCGACTTGTAACCCTCCTCTCGGACTATATAAGGCGGACAGGGACCCTCTCTAAAATCACGGCATATCATACGATAGCTAATACAAACCAACAGACCACAGGAGTATGGTATTACGTCATATTGACGGCCTGAACCTGTCTAACTCGTGTCTCTCTGTTGCCTTCTTGTTCTTAATCTCGCGCTCCTCTGCCGATCAATCTACCTTCGTGGGATACCCCTTAGAGGACTGCCGACGATATTCTGTCGACAGTTGGCGCGCCAGGTAGGGGTGTGCATGCTGTTTCCTTGTCGAACAAGATGACTTTTTCCACAGGCTCTTCGTCCCTTCAGCAGCCCGGCCAGATCTTCACGGTCAGATCCATCTCGTGGGTCATCAACGCTGACGGAGTCGGAGAGCTCCTCGAGCCGGAGCAGATCGGTTCTGCGCCGACCACCCCTGCACCTGCAACTGCAGATCTGATCTCGGAGGCGATTCCGAGGTCTCTTTCGGCAACAACTCACCGTCCGCTTCCTCGCTACCAGAGGAGGCCGATCAACAACGATGATCTGATCGAATCCATCGATCAGGTCAGATTGAAGCTCGCCGATTGCCTCTCCGTCGCCGAATCGGCACTGGACACTCTGGTTCAGCGCCGACCACCCTCCGATCCAGATCTAGCGGAGGCTGCTCGGGAAACCGCAGGGGCTACGGCCCTACCCTTTGGATTCACCAATGCCGCCGCCGCTTACCAACACGCCCTAAGGGGCAAACTCGCCGACCAGGTCGCCGTCCAGCTTTCGCCAGCCGTCAACACACTACACTTAGGCCGGAGCCTCGGGGCACACCTCCAGACCATCCCGGAAGGAGCTCCGGGCTTCGAGTCTCAGGGCTCTACGGAGACCCTCGCCGAAACCGCCTCCGATCAATTTCTCCTTCCATCCTTCCGAGGTGGTGCGATCTTCAACGTCAGCATCGACAGTCCTCCCCGGAATGGCGAAACCGAGGAGGAGCGCGCTGCTCGGGAGAACCGGAATGTCAGCCACGCGCAGCGACGAGAAAACGAGGCAGCCATCGCGAGGGCCGAGGCTGCTCGAAATAATCGACTTGACTCTCAGGGAAGACCACTCCCGCTCTACCGCGACCTCGATGAAGAATTCCTCCGCATTGACGGCCACGACGTCTTCAAGACTCCAAGCGCCAATTTGGCAGTAGTCGCCAACGAGCTCGCTTGTTTCCCTCAAACGCCCGAGCTCACCAAGATCGCCGCCATGCTTAAAGCGGCTCACTGTCAGGTAAATGAGATCCGCGAGGAACAGAGGCCTTCGTGCTCTACGAGCACGATTCACCGATCAGCTGCGCCGAGGTCCAATCGCCGCCCAAGCCAAAGCCATCTCACCGACTAATCACTACCTCTCTAGGGGGACCTGGGGGGCATCGCGCCGAACACCATCGCCAGCACGACCAAGAGGTCGAAAAGGATGCTAGAGTACATCTTAGCAACCTCCGGGATGTGCGGCGGCGTATCGAGCAATGTCGCTTTGGTCGCCATGAAGACGAAGTACGTCGCCGTCGGGATTACGAAAAGGAGTACGGCAACCCAGACTCAGCCCTCGAGCCTATTCCCGACCACAACGCCACATATTACGGTGTCGACAACCTTGAGGGGCCTCCGGCTTTCACAAGGGCACTCCGGACGCTTCGATGGCCCCGTGGTTTTAAGATCACCGGGGTCGAGCCCTACGAAGGAAGAATGAACCCAACTCAGTGGCTGCAGGCTTACGCCACTGTCATCCGCGCCGCGGGAGGAGACACCAGCCTCATGGCCAATTATCTCCTCGTCATGCTCACGCCATCCGCCATGAGCTGGTTCACCAGCCTTGCGCCGAACTCCATCGGCTCATGAGAAGAATTGAAGAAAGTTTTCACCGACAACTATATGGCCAGGTGTACTCGACCCAGCACGAAGCATGATCTCAGCCGCATCAACCAGAAGCCATCCGAGCTCCTCCACAGCTACATCCGGCGTTTCTCCGAGATGAGGAACTCTATCCCCAACATCACAGAAGCTGAAGTCATCACCGCCTTTATCCGAGGACTCCACCATCGTGAGCTTCGCTCCAAATTCAACCATAAGCCACCGACAGGTATCGGCGAAATGATAACTACCGCCAACCAGTATGCTGATGCAGAGGAAGCCGAGGTGCGCTTCAACGAGGATGCGGGCACTCAGCGACCACCTCACCGATATGACGATCGCCCCGACGATCGACGTCACAGAGACTGCCGTCTCGACGACCGCAACTTTCATCGCGATAGCGACCATGAGCGAACAGGAGGACACAAGCCTAGCCAAAATCACCGCCGCCGACCAGAACACATCTTCGCCGCTGTTAGTCAACCTCACGCCAAATGTAACTACGACGAGCAGTACCAAAAGATCCTCGATGGCCCATGCCCTCTTCACAAGAATGCCAAACACAAGATGAAGGACTGCATTGGTCTAGCTAGGGAGTTCCAGGACAAGAGGCTCGATGATGACACAAACGATGGAGACGGAGGTCGCCGACCGCCTAGGAACAACAACAACGCCTTTTAGGACCACGATAAGGTGGTCGCCACCATATTTGGGGGCCTCGCCTCCACTGAGAGTCGAAGGGAACGGAAGCTTGCCGCCCGACGAGTGCTCGCCGTCGCTTCAGAAGAAACTACCGCCGACCCCAGCTATCGCCCATGGTCCGAGATCCCCATCACCTTCAGCAGGGTCGACCAGTGGGTAGACATACCATATACAAGGCGTTTCCCCCCGTCCTTGACGCAACCATCCAGAAGGTGCTCTTCAGAAAAGTCCTTGTTGATGGTGGCAGTGCTTTGAACCTACTTTTCGCCGGAGCCCTAAGGGAGTTGGGCCTCACGATATCAGATCTCACACCCTCGGACTCCTCCTTCTGGGGTGTGGTACCAGGAAGGGCATCCAGACCACTTGGAGAGATCACCCTACCAGTTCAGTTTGGCACGACAAACAACTACCGCGTCGAGCATGTCAACTTCTACGTCGCCGACTTCGACACCGCCTACCACGCCATACTTGGCTGGCCAGCTCTGGCCAAATTCATGGCCGTACCACACTACGTGTATCTGGTGTTGAAGATGCCTTCGCCTGCAGGAGTCTTGGCTCTGTGGGCCAACCTTTCCGTTGCCTACGCCTGCGAGACAGAGAGTCTTGCTCTCGCCGAAGCCACCGACCTCTCCATCCAGATGACTAGCGTGGTCGCCGAAGCCAAGACAGTACTCGCCGATGACATAGAGATTCCAGAGCTAGAGCTTCCCCGTGCCTCCGCCAAGTCCAAGGAAATCAAGGAGGTCGGCCTCGGCCTCAATGACGCCTCCAAAACCATGAAGATTGGGGCTCACCTTGAACCTAAATAGGAAAGCGTGCTCGTCTCCTTCCTACGTGCCAACGCCGATGTGTTTGCTTGGAAACCTGCAGACATGCCAGGGGTACTACGGGAGAAGATTGAGCACTCCTTGAATGTCTCGCCGACTGCCAAACCGATCAAGCAGAAACTCCGCCGATTCGCGCCAGACAAGAAGGAGGCTATTAGGGTAGAAATAAAATGGCTCTTAGCTGTCGGGTTTATAAAAGAAGTGTATCATCCAGATTGGTTAGCAAACCCTGTTCTTGTTCGAAAAAAGAATAAAGAATGGAGAATGTGCGTTGATTATACTGATCTTAACAAACACTGCCCTAAAGACCCCTTCGGCTTGCCTTGGATAGACGAGGTTGTAGACTCTACCGCCGGCTGCGAACTACTCTCTTTCCTTGACTGTTACTCCGGCTATCATCAGATCTCTCTCAAGGAAGAAGACCAGATAAAGACGTCGTTCATTACACCTTTCGGTGCATACTGCTACAAAACTATGTCCTTCGGACTCAAGAATGCCAGGGCTACCTATCAAAGGGCCATTCAGATGTGCCTCGACCAACAGATCGCCCGCAACGTCGAAGCCTACATCGATGACGTGGTCGTCAAAACCAAGACAGCCGACAACCTTATCGCCGACCTCGAAGAAACCTTCGCCAACCTAAACAAGTACCGATGGAAGCTGAACCCTTCAAAGTGCATCTTTGGAGTTCCATCCGGTATACTGCTGGGCTACATAGTCAGTGCTCGAGATATTAAGCCTAATCCTGACAAGGTCTCCGCCATCACCAATATGAAACGGCCAACATGTGTCAAGGATATACAAAAGCTTACAGGTTGCATGGCTGCTTTAAGCCGCTTCATATCACGCCTCGGCAAAAAAGGGCTGCATTTCTTCAAGCTCCTCAAGGCCTCCGAGCACTTTTCCTAGTCGAAGGAGGCAGACTCAGCTTTCGAGCAGCTCAAGTTGTTTTTGACAAAGCCGCCGATCATGACAGCGCCAAGGTCAGATGAGACTCTGCTCATATACATCGCTGCCACTTCTCGCGTTGTGAGCACAGCTATCGTCGTCGAATGCGAGGAAGCCGGGCACGCTTACAAGGTGCAACGTCTGGTCTACTTTATCAGTGAAGTACTTAATGAGCCAAAAACTCGTTATCCTCAGGTACAAAAGCTGTTATACGCAATTTTAATTACATCGCGCAAGCTCCGACATTACTTCAAATACTACAAGATCGCCGTGGTCACTGAGTTCCCCTTGGGGGACATTCTTCGTAATAAAGAAGCCAATGGCTGCATCATTAAATGGGCTATTGAGCTCGGCACCTACTCCATTGAATTCAGAAGCAGACCTACCATTAAGTCATAGGCGCTCGCTGACTTCATCGCTGAATGGACCCAGATCCAAGAGCCCATCGCCGCTACTTGCCCCGAACACTGGGTAATGTACTTCGACGGTGCCCTTAACATCAACGGTGTCGGTGCAGGCATTTTGTTCATTACACCGACCAAGGATAAGCTACGTTATGTTCTTTGGATACACTTCCTGGCCTCCAACAACGCCGCGAAATACGAAGC
The DNA here is from genome assembly GCF_019320115.1 of Miscanthus floridulus. Lineage (NCBI taxonomy): Eukaryota > Viridiplantae > Streptophyta > Magnoliopsida > Poales > Poaceae > Miscanthus > Miscanthus floridulus. Next base: position 92,821,410 of record NC_089586.1, read on the forward strand.
ATGTCTCCATGGTCTTCGTATAGCCATCGCGCTCGACGTCAAACGCCTCATGGTGAATGGGGACTCCGCACTAGTTATCAACTAGCTCAACAAAGACTGGTCCTATTCCAGCGAGAAGATGGATGCTTACTGCGCTGAAATCAGGAAGCTTAAAGGAAAATTCTATGGCATCGAGTATCACCACGTGGTACGTGACCAAAATCAACTTGCCGACCAACTATCCAAGCTCGGTTCTTCTCGCACCGTGATTCCATTGGGGGTTTTTGTTTAGGATCTCCTGGCGCCATCCATTAAAGAAGATAAGGAAGTTGAAGAAGTTCCCCCTACCGAGCAGTTGGTACTTACGGTACCCTCGCCGGTCACCGATTGGAGGGATCAATTCATCAAGTACCTCACCAGCACCGAGGTACCCGCGGACAAGACTGAAACTGAATGCCTGGTTCGTCGGAGCAAGCTTTACATGTTGGTGGACGGCAGCTTGATGAGGAAAAGTGCCAAGGAAGGGATACTGCAGAAATGCATCACCCAAGAGGAGGGAGTGAAGTTGCTTCTTGAAATTCACTCTGGTTCTAGCGGCAACCATGCGGCCTCGAGAACATTGGTCGGCAAGGCCTTCCGAGCTGGTTTTTATTAGCCCACAGCCATCACTGATGCAGAAGATCTCGTCCGATGATGTGAAGGATGGCAATTCTTCGCTAAGCAAATACACATGCCCACGCAAGAGTTGCAAACCATCCCAGCTTCCTAGCCCTTTGCATGCTGGGGACTGGACATGATCGGACCTTTCAAGCCAGCACCAGGTGGTTTTCGGTACGTGTATGTCGCCATTGACAAGTTCTCCAAGTGGATTGAATATAAACCGCTCGTCTCGGCCACAGCAAAGAAGGCAGTTGAGCTCTTTGAAGATATTATCCACAGATTTGGTCTACCAAACAGCATCATCACCGATCTCGGAGCTACGTTCACTGGACATCACTTCTAGGACTTCTGCGAAGACCATTGCATCTCCGTCGAATATGTTTCTGTTGCTCATCCAAGAGCCAACGGTCAAGTCGAACGGGCGAACGGTATGATCCTTGATGCCTTGAAAAAATGACTGTATCAGAAAGAAGAAAAGCACCCGGGCAGATGGCTCAAGGAGCTTCCAGATGTAGTCTGGGGACTATGTACTCAAGCTAGTCGCAGCACCGACGTGACTCCATACTTTTTGGTCTACGGCTCAGAAGCCATACTACCAGTGGATGTTACTTTCCGAGCACCTAGAGTGGAAAACTATGATGAAGAGCAAGCCGAGGATGTCCGGTCTGAGGACGTCGAGTGAGCCGAGGAAGAGTGCCTAGTCACCTGAGTCCGTATAGCTAAGTATCTAGAAGGCTTGTGGAGGTACTACAATAGAAACATCAAAGGTCGTTCATTTACTGTTGGCGATCTTGTCCTCCATAGAAAACAAAAGACTGACGGTTTGCACAAGCTCTCTTCCCCCTGGGAAGGGCCTTATATCGTCAAAGAGGTTACCTGACCAGGTTCTTATCGCCTAAGTGACTTAGAAGGAGTCGATGTTCCCAATTTGTGGCACATCGAACACCTTATATGTTTCTATCCTTGAAACACTACAGATATGTACTCTACAAATTCATATTCAGTAATGCTTTTTTGGTCTCCATAACTTGTCTCCGTTTTGTCTCTGTTGTGGATTAACAACCACTTATGGTCGCCGAGATATATACTACTTCATAACGAACTCCAGTACGAAAGCGCCGAACATGTTTTCTCCAAATCGTCGAACACGTTTTCTCCAAATCGCTGAACACGTTTTCTCCAAATCGCCGAACACATTTTCTCCAAATCACCGAACACGATTTCTCCAAATCACCGAACATGTTTTCTCCAAATCGCCGAACACGATTTCCCCAAATCGTCGAACACATTTTCTCCAAATCGCCGAACATAATTTCCCCAAATCGCCAAACACGATTTCCCCAAATCGCCAAACACGCTTTCTTTTTTCTGATCTCTTCGAAGACGACCCAGTCTCCGATTTCTCCCTACACGTGCTATGGGCTTCGTGCTTTGCGTCATGGGTGGTCGGCTACGGTCCCTTGGTCACACCAATATTTCCTACATGTCTACGGGCTCCGCGCTCGACATTATGGACTATGGGTCAGCCAAGGCCGAGAGTTCAACACAGGACTACTTGCTCGTACTCCGCTTATACGATCTTTATCTCCAAGTTATTTCGATAACCGCCGAGCAGCACACGTTCCGCTTTTTTCTTTCTATGGAGAAGACCCAGTCTCTGATCTCTCCCTAAACATGCTATGGGCTCCGCGCTCTGCGTTATGGGTGGTCGGCTGCGGTTCCTTGGTCACGCCTGTTCTTCCTACATGTGCATGGGCTCCGCCCTCGACGTCATGGACTATGGCCTAGCTGAGGCCATGGGGGTCAGTAGCAAACTAACTGCTCGGACTCTACTTATACTACGTGTAAATACCTTATGGGCATATTTACGAAGATTATTTCACCAAACTAAAAGCAAACTGCATATATTACATATATAAGCACCTTATGACAAATATTTGATAAGTATTTGTTTCTTGCGCTATCGCGTTTTCTAATACATAGTCGAGGTTTTACAGATGGTCTTCTATAATAAGATTAATGAGCTCCACCATCACCAGTCGTTTCGCCAAACAGATCTATATCGCCGACCAGCATTTTTGCTGCATCCTCCACTTCATCCTCCAGCTGCTGGGTCTCCATGTCGCTTAGTCCTTCTACAAACCCACCCTCTATGGACTAAAGGTCGGTGGTCGGATAATGGGACCGAACAACCGCAAGGACATGGGTAGCAACGGTAGTAATGGCATCACGGTTGAAGGTTTTGAAGTTTTCCCATGCTGCCTTGCACCTTTGAATGATGGTGTTAGGGTGTTGCCGCCTGCCGTCATGCTAAGTGGCCGTCTTTAGGTCGATGCAGTCAAGCACCGGCTCAATTGCGGTGACTACAGTATCGAAGTTCTCCTTCTGGACCTTGGCCTCCTGCACCAGCACGTCGAATTGTGCTTTGGCTTTATGACGATAACCTGCGAGAGTTACAATGATCCGTGATACGAGGAGCTACTACAACAATGATACCGACCAGAAGGAATTGACCTTTCAACTCCTCAGCAAGTTTGTCCGCCCGCTCTGCTTCCTTTGTTTTTTCCTGGCGAAGTTGATCGATGGTCTGGCGCATCTGGCTGAGCTCAGCATCTTGATCTACAAGCAAACTAGTTGTTAACGGAAATGCGGCTGTTCAGCAATACTAAAGTGCATTCGTTGATGTACCGTACCTGCTTTCTATTTGGATACACTGTTGAGCTGTTCGCTTTTCCTCTCCAGCTGCTCGGAAGCACATTTTAGTTGGTTGGAGATAGCGGCCAGCTGCTTGGACTAGCTCCGCACTTGCTCGGACGCAGCCACCAGCTTTTCGGTGAGGACCCCCTTTTGGTATTCCAGGTCCCACGCGTTGGACTCCGCAAGGTCTCGTTCGTGTTGGGCTCGCTGGATATTCTTCTCTGATAGTTTTCTGGCCTCTTTGAGTTTTTCGTTCTCCGCTGCAAGGGGCTCCATTCGCTTTATTAGCTGGCGACGCTGCTCGGCAACTCGAGATATTTCCTGCAACAAATATGATGACATTATTGATAACAAATGCCAACAAATGATTGGGACTTTTCCAGAAGAAGTATTCACCTTGATTTGTTTCATCACACCAGTAAGGGAAGTCTCCAGTCTCCTGAACTCCTTGGTGGTGTCCTCCTCTTCAACAATAACTATTTCTTCACCGTGCTTTCAGAGGATCCGGACTGCTTGAGGTCGAGGTTTGTCGCGCACGATCTCCTCCACCTCGTCCTCTTCCATCACAGCCGGAGGGACCACCTTGGGGCTCGGTGGTCGGATAGCAGTTCCGACCATGCCCTCTAGAGAATCGGGGACCGCCGTTTGTTCATTTGACTCCGAAAGCTTTTCTGCCCCCGTTTCCACCTTCGCAGAGGGAGCTGTCGCCGATTCGCTCGCTATTGTAGGTAGTCGCTCACCGCCAGGAAGCTCACCAGGGGCAGCAATTGGCTCCCCCGCGTGCTCTCGAGCACTCGGGGACTCCAGGATGTGGTCCGCTGTCGTCTCCACCGCTCCAGGACAAGTTTCTGGTCGTCGATCAGTCTGAGCGGTTGGGGATGGATCTGTTGCTCGCCTTGCACTGTGTCAAATCAGTTATTCAGTAACAACATAAGTAAAGAAAATATAGCAAATTAACTACAGCATAAGATTACTTACGGTTTGGTCTAACGGTTCAATTTCTTGAACCACCGGTGCCGGCCAGAGCCTCCAGGCGCAGCTGCGGGGTCAACTCCTGTGCTCGGGGGGGGGGGGGGAATTCTCGACTCTTCCTCGGTCGGCCTTGGTTCAGTTTGTTGCTCTGGGGCTGCTGTCGTTTGTTGCCCCAGGATCTCCATTACCCGCTCCGCGGGGATTACCAACGTCTGCTGCGCAGCAATTCCCTCCGCTCGATGCTCGGGGACTCTCCTTGTCGAAGCCTCAAGGACTTCTTCGCCTACACCGGTTTGTTGCTCCGTGTGTGGGTAGAGTGGAGGCCCTTTTGTGCTCGAGGGAGGGTTCATGAGAATTTCGTCGTCGTCAGACCAATCGAACACCACGGTTCTTCGTGTTTAATTGGTCTAGTCATCATCCAGAGAGATCCCGCCTGGTTTGCAGGGAGTAGTCGCTGTTGTTTTCCTCTTCTTCTGTGCCGGCTCATCTTCTGCCGGCCTCTTTCCCTTATTTTTTGTAGGCACCGGGGGAGGACTCTCCGTCCTACCAGTGTCCATTCCTCCGGATTCTGAGGAGACACTGATGGAGCTCTCCTCAATTTGAACAGGTCGACGTGCATCCACTGACGGTGGCCAATTTTTTCTTGGTACGCCTGAGAAATACACTGCCCTGTCCTGCGAATGGATCTTCACATGAGTAGGATCAGTTTATTGCTCGGCAGTATAAATAAAATTCTCGGAAACATAAAGTAAAGACATTCACTTGAGGGGGCAGATTCTTGCAATTGAAGGGCTTTGTGTACCCTAACATCCCGAAGGAGGATAGCGGAGCGAATAGCTCGGCAGTTTGCTCTTTAACGTCGCTCCTGGAAAGTATTTCGGGCCTCTCTCGAGTCCTGTCGGTCTCCCCTTTGAATTCAAAACCTGGGTGCGCCCTCTCCTTACAGGGTTGTATGCGGCGCACTATGAAACTCGCCGCTACCAATCTGCCATTGGTCTTCACGCCCTTTATCAAGCCAAGGAGTTCATTCACTTGATCCATGTCATCCTTGCTCGGTAGCTCCGACCAACTCCTTTGGCTTTCTGGGATGTGGTCGGCGTTACAACGCACTGCTGGGTGGCTTTGTCTCATGTAGAACCATCTGGTGTTCCACCCCTTCAGCGAAGTGTTCAGCGGTATGGTAAGATATTCACTCGCCATCCCATCCCGAAGCTAGAGATACACCCCACCGACCACCTTCGAACCAGCGTCGCCTCTCTTCTTCAGCCAGAATAGGTGATAGAAGAGATTGAAGTGGGGAGGATGCCAAGGTATGCCTCACAAAAGTGGATGAAGATAGAGATGTGCAGAATGGTGTTGGGTGAAGGTTGCACAGAGTAACCCCCCAGAACTCCAACAAATCCCTCAGAAATGGGTGCACAGGAAACCCTAACCCACGCCAGAAATAGTCTTCGAATACTACCGCTTCGTCAGTGTGAGGCGTGGGAAAGGACTCACCGAGAGCTGGCCGCCATTCGGCGGTCGCACGGTCGGGGAGAACGCCGGCTTCCACCAATCAGTTCAGCTCAGCTTCTCCTGTTCGTGATGGCACCCACTCCTCGTCGCGTCGGGCCATGGCATCCGCCTTCTTGGGACTCGTCTTCTTCGGTTTCGCAGCTCCTCTCTTCAGCGCCATCTCTCAGATCTAGTTAGGGTTCGGCGGCGGAGGCAGCTATGGTTGTGGATTTGGCAGCGTGAGAAGTGAGGAGGAAGATGAAGTGGAAAAGGTGGGAACGGGGACTGTGGTGGCACTATTATATAGGATCCTCCCCATCGTTCCGCATTCAAGGGTTTTTTGGGAACCGTTCCCGCGATCTGCGCCGCTGCGATTTCTCTGATGCGACAAATGGGCCGTTACCTGGGCTTCCGCGCAAACCGCAGTGCATGGCGCTCATTTATCGCTGCTTTTAGTTGCTCCACGCCAAAATATCGCCAACATCTCCACCATTTATTGAGGCTAAGTAACTGGCGCCGTCCAGCCGTTACTCCGGTTTTTCCCCCACGGTTGGATTTCTCCGATAACTCCGCCTGCAGCTCGGGGATTGGTGGTCTTTTCTGTTGGTTTTTGGTTGTTTCTCTATTTTTGACCCTAGCACCACGTGACTGTGCCACCTATTGTTAGGCTCGGGAACTAAGTGGGCACACTTCACCTTTTGGTGAATGTGTTTTGTCTCTTTTTTGGGCCACAACCGGGGACTGGCTGCCTGCTCGGCTAGTTTCCAACTATTCTTCAAGTTTCTGACCCTGGCACCACATGACTACATCATCTGCTGTCAGGCTCAGGGACTAAGTGGGCACACTTCACCTCGCGGTGAGTGTGCGGGATTTTTTCTCGAAGACTATATGCCTATAGAGGAAGATTGACTCCAACAAGTTTGTTTGGATTCTAAGTGGGCACACTTGGTCCACTACGGATAAATTTTCGATTCTAAACTTGAGCTCCTTACACCCTTATGGCAAGCCGTATTCTGGTCACTTAGCTCGGCGATGAATCACGGTGCTCGGCAACATGTCGCCCTGCTCGGTGATAGATTGTGCTGCTCGGCAACGGTTCACACTGCTCGGCGATGGCTCACATAGTTCGGCAGTTCAGCATGGTGGTGAGACCATAAGCTTGACTGCTCGCTTAAGACGACGTTGCACAATGGGTACAAGGTGCTCGGGGACTAGCTGTGGGGTGTACGACCCCGGATACCCACGACAGACCATATGGGCTGCGCCCCTAGGGGTGGCCCAGCCCACAAGAAGAAGCCTTGCGAGGCACGACTCTGCTCGGCGCCTCCCGCAAGACATTGGGAAGATATCTTGAAGATATTGCGAGTTCTGTGAGGATGTGTATGATCCCAAGATTCATGTAATCAGTTATTACTTTTTGGTTATATCTTAGATCTAACTGACTTGTAACCCTGCCTCCCGAACTATATAAGGCGGGCAGGGACCCCCTCTAAAATCACGACATATCATACGATAGCTAATACAAACCAACAGACCACATGAGTAGGGTATTACGTCATATTGACAGCCTAAACCTATCTAACTCGTGTGTCTCTGTTGCCTTCTTGTTCTTGATCTCGCGCTCCTCTGCCTATCAATCTACCTTCGTGGGATACCCCTCGGAGGACTGCCGATGATATTCTGTCGACAGAGATCCCTCCCTTGGTCTAGAAACTATGGCCCCTTGGTCATGTGGTAGTGGTGAGCCTAAGTGGATTGCGACACTTGTTTTGTTTGGTGGGAGTCTTTTTGGCAAGTAGTATGACCAGGAGAAGATTTGATGACCAGGAGCGTACCTTTTGGAGCACCAACGTGAATTGGGTGCTGGATTTTGGTAACCAACGCCACTAGATAGATTGGTTCATCTTGGGAGTTTGCACCTCCTTACTTGAGCCCTTTATTACTTACTGCATCGACATTTTGGCATATTCATTGTGCGTGTGGTTTCAACTTTCCTATCGTAGTCAAAGCTAGTTGATGGGATTGATTCTTTTTCTTTATAAAAAACAACAGGTAAGGTCGCTAGAAGAACTTTTTATTATTAAAAAGGGAGACAAAACAAGAGCAACGAGGTGCCTAAAACACACATAAAGAAAGAAAAGAAAGCATGAGAGATAGAGAAAAAAAGAACACACCCTTCTAACCTAAAAACTTACCTAAGCTAATTAAAAAATATACAAGAGAAGACCTAAACAACAGGGCTAACACAGCAAAAGAAATGATTAAAAGTCAGTAGGGTATCCAAAACACCTAAGTTACAAAGAATTTATCCAATCCATGATAATAGGACGCAACTCTTCCTTGATCCTGCACCGGTGTAGGATAACCTCTTATCGGATAGATACTTTCCAATGGCCTAAGTTAGACATCTTTTTTTTTAAGTAAACACATCACACTCCCTCCAAATACACAAAGCTGTTACTATGAAGATATCCATGAATAACTGAAAGTTGAGGCTCATCCATTTGTGCTTTAGCCACCAAAAGTGCTTAGGTAAATATTAGGTGATTAGTGTAGGTGCTTTGCGAAGTGTTTAGGCTAATTAGACCATCGTTAAAAGCGCTTGCTCTATGTTTAGGCCTAGTATTATTGAGGTTTGCATACCTCTTGTTCACTCGGTGCTTGCGTGCACCATTGTTGTACTCAGAGGGGCTTGTAGTCTTGCGAGATCACACCAATAATGTTTGTGGTGTGGTCACCACCGATGTACTGGAGGGAACAAAGCCTGCAACGTTTTGACCGAAAGCTCGATATTGAAGACGGCGAGGAGCAGCCTGAGAGAGGCCATCTTGGAGACCAACTTGCATGTGGGGAAGGCCCGGAGACCATCCATGGAGTTACCTGACCAGGGAGCTTGGGCCTTGCGACGGGCTCCAATGAGGATTAGGGGAAAGTGTGAGCTTCTTGATACATCGCAAAAATACCATAGTCATAGGTGGGAATTTGCATTTCTATCTTTCTATCTTAATTAAACTTCTGCACTTTAATTTGTGTACTTAGGTTGTGTGCTTTATACTCATATACATATCAGAGACGGGTACTTATGTGTCGGTGCGAAAAATGATCAACAAGTAAATATTTGTAGTTTTGTCGTGCGTTGTGATCGGATGTGGCCTAGCACTCAATGACACAGGATTTATACGAGTTTAGGCAACGATGCCCTACGTCTAGTTTCGGTCGGTCGAAGATTTTATTCCTGAGCCTAGGTGCTCGAAGTTTGCTGTGGGGCTATTAAAGGCCCGGTCGGACTCTGAACCGAAGGGTCGAGAGTGACAGGGGCTCTAACATGCGCTAAGTATTAGAGTGTATACTCTGTGTAGCTTTAGAGATCTAGAGCTATTGAGCTATTCGAGTTCTCAGGTTGAGTGCTCGAATCGTCTAGCTTTTCTTTTTTTGAGGAGAGCCAGAGAGCCAGATTCTGAATCGCCAGATCCCTTTTTAGGAGAGAGCTCATCCCCTTTTATAGTCAAAGGGGATGGCCTCTTACAAGTCAGAGAAAGAGAGAGAATGTATACGTGTGGTACCTAGTCTTGTTGCCCATGCTGTCGGGTATGAGACGGTCATCAGCGCCCACAATACTGTTCATGTCCAGATGCATGTGGCAGGCTCTACCGTGTTCGCCTGGTATATCAAATGTCGGCGCCTACAATACTGTTTGGGTTCTAACACGCCTAGAAGGTTGCATAGTGCCTTTCTAGCATGGCCTGGTGGCACCGTCCTGTAGGTGCGCAGGGTATGGCAGGGTACGGTCCTCGGTATTGCGGTTTGACTTGAGCACCTTACCTTATCTGCTCTGCCTGATCCCCAGGCCTTCACCGAGCGGGCGTCCCCGATCGGTCGTTCCGAGTTGGCCCTGACCGTGTCGGTCGGAAAAGAGCTACAAGTAGAGGCCTGGTGTATCCCGGTTAGAAAAGGAGGTCGGAGTCGGACTATGTCCCCACCTTGGCCAGGCCTTCCGGTCGAGAACCGGATCGTTCTTCCGACCTATCATTAGGTATCTGGGCCGGCCCAGGAGGCACGCGTTGTTGCTACACTGTCTGTTGGGCCAAGTTTTTGCTGGGAAATAGGCCCATTGGGGACCCTGGGTTCATGAACCCAACTGGAGCCCCTTGAGCCCTTTTGGGACTTCTGTGAAGTCGTGAAGGGGCTATTTACACTTGTTTCATGAGCGTACCCGGTGGCTGTAAGATCGTGGGTCGCCGTCGGATGAGACGAAGCGCCAACCCAAGTGTCGGGTATGGTTGAGGGATCGGGCAAGATGGAGAGCCAACCCAAGCATCAGGCACAGCCGAGGGGTCGGGCAAGACGGAGCACCAACCCAAGCATCGGGTGCGACCGAGGGGTCGGGCGAGATAGAGCACCAACCCAAGCGTCGGGCGTGGCCAAAGGGTTGGGTGAGATAGAGCGCCAACCCAAGTGTCGAGCGCGGCCGAGGGGTCGGGCGAGACAGAGCACCAACCCAAGGGTCGGGCATGGCTGAGGGGTCGGCGAGATGGAGCGCCAACCCAAGTGTTGGGCGCGGCTGAGGGGTCGGGCAAGACGGAGCGCCATCCCAAGTGTCGGGCACGGCTGAGGGGTCAGGCAAGACGGAGCACCATCCCAAGTGTCAGGCACGACCGAGGGGTCGGGCGAGACAAAGCACCAACCCAAGTGTCATGCGTGGCCAAGGGGTCGGTCTAGTTTCGTTCATTTCCCCATCTACGGTTTCCACAATCGAAGGGGTTGAGCTAACATCGCTTGCCTCGATGGCTCGTGTGACGCGCTCGGTGAGCCTAATAATAGGTATGTCCGAGTGGAATCTAGGTCCATCATTCATAACGAGGTCAGCATAGCCCTCATGTGGTATTCCACTGCTCCTTAACCCGCCTCCTGATAGATACCCGAGCCATTCCAGAGACTGACTCAGGTGGCCCATTGGCCTGCCCTCAATGGAGATTCTGTGGGCATGGCTTGAGGTCAAGATCAAATGAGAAGGTCGATATGACCGTGTCCGCTTCTGAGCGGATCGGGCGAGGGCCGCTGGGGCTCATCTATGTTTTCTCCTCTGGCTCTGTTTGACGTGAGACGGCCTCGAGCCCTTTGCAAGTTGACCTTCAAACCTCAGTCGGTCATCGCTGATATCGAATGAGGCGACTACCACTTCGTGACATAACATGAAGCGTTATGATGCAACTACTGCATATGCAATGCTTGGATGTATGGGATGAATGTTTCAATGCATGCATGAGAATGGATGAATGAATGATTATGCATTAGAAAACAAAAAGGGGGTTTTGGCAAGGTTACCTCGATGGCTCGAGTGATGGGTCTGGGGAGCTCCTATAAGATATGTCCGAATGGGATCCATGTCCATCGTTTGTGATGGGGTTGGCATAACCCGCATGGGGCATCCCGCTGCTCCTTACCTGTCTCTCGGCAGCCGCCTGAGCCATCCAATCGACTCGGGTAACCCGTTGGGCTCTCCTCGATGGAGATTCTATTGGTGGGCCCTTTGAAATCCTGCCTAGGAAGGCGGAGGATCATTTGCGTGCAGTTGTGCCTTATTTCCTATGTCTGGGTTGTGGTAGTGGTGGGCCCTGCCCAGGCCACGTCCCGCTAACCGGGCGATGTTTCATTGGGCAGGGCGCGTCCCATCAGCCAGGGCCATGTTCCGCTGCATGCTTTTCCGCATTAAATAGGGGGAAGGTAGAGGATTTTCCTCCTATTCTTTTGCCTTCCTTTAACTGCTGCCATTCCTCCTTCCTCCCCTTTGCCAAGTCTATTCATGTGCCACGGCAGTTTCTAGGAGAGAGGAGGGTAGAGCGAGAGAGAGGAGAACTCACAAATTCGTTCATAAATCTGAGGCGCGATGTCAAACTAGAGGCCTTCCAACATGGATAAGGAGGTGCTGGCCGCCTTCACTGAGAAGGGGCTGCTCCCATCGAAGGAGGTGACGCATTGGAGGGCTCCTGTGCCAGGGGAAGTTGTTCTACAACCCTAGGCCAACGAGGTCATCTCCTTTCTCGCCTTCCACTAGTGCGGGCACGGGTATCCCGCGCACTGGTTCTTGCGTAGGCTCCTCAACAAGTGGGGCCTGGGGCTGTAGCACCTCAATCCGACTAGGGTACTACACATCGCTAGTTTCGTCACCATCTGTGAGGCCTTCCTCAGGATGGAGCCGCACGTGGACCTCTTCCGGTGGATCGTCAGCGGGCGAGCCCTGTCCGAGGGGAAGCCGCCTAGAATCGCACCGGTTTGGGGATTCGCCTTGCAAAAGAAACCAAAGTCGTCGGTCCCCTACCCTGCGTACTCCCCCCGTGACTCCAACCAGGGGTGACACGGTGAGTGGTTCTACATCAAGAACCCGGCGGAAGCGCCATTCCTGATGTTTACTAGGAAAAAGGACGGAGAGGAGAGAAAGCTGGTTGTGGGGTCCCACCGGTCGGCAAAACAAGTTGGAGGTTATTGAAATGGAGCTTCAAAGGCTCGTGCAACATGGCCTCAATGGGTTGCGGGTCTTCCAGACCTTCTTCTGCCATCGGGTCGCCCCGTTAGTGGAAAGAACGTGGCCGATGTGGGAATACGTCGGCCCGATGGATCCTGACTGCGCGTCACCGGTGGAGTTGCCAAAGGATGAAGTCTAGAGTCATCTTAATCAGGTGCTGCGGTTGAGGGATAAAGACTCCCTCGAAAGGACGCCTGGTCCCCTCCATTCCACGAAGCTATCCAATTTGGTATGCCCCCTTTTGTGACCTTTTCCTTCTTGTTTTGATGTTTTGATTGATTCTGAGTTGCCCGTTTTGAAGGGACTTGCGGGCTATAAATCCTGGCCACATCTTTCGAGTGGGCCGGAAGGCGCGGCTCGGCAAGCTGCCCAAAGGGAGGCGACGCTTGCCAAAAAGAAGAGGAAAGCCAAAAAGGCTCGGAGGAGGTTCGATAAGGAGAAAGAGATCAATCGACGGGTCCGGGGGGGTGAGAGCCAAAGTGATGTGGAGGCAGAGCTTGAGTCAGAAGAACCCACGGAGATGGGTGATGACACAAGTGCCTCAGAGGACGAAGGAGTCAGGGGCACTGTTGTGACCTCGGTAGAGTACCGTAAGCCCACGACTGTGTCCGTCAGCGGCGGGCGTGATGTGGAGACGTGCGGTGATGTTCCTGAGTCGAGGAAGCACGCTGCGAGTGAAGACACTGTCCTCGAACAAGAGGTGAAGCAGGCGCAGGCGCCATGCCTTTTGGAGGCGTCGTTGGCTTCGTGCCCCTCTGCTCCGAGTGTGGCAGAGCTCGCCAGTTGGTCAAGGGGACATGATCGTTCCCTTGCATCTTTGGGGTCGGCGTGTGTGTGCGAGCCCCAACGGGAGGATGCCCGCCAGTTGCTCCGGTGGTTTCGCCATGAGCTGGCGGTAATGGCCGTTCACGGGCCGATCGAGGACCGGCCGGGTCGGCCCCTCCCTCGACCAATGCGAGGGGGCGCGGGTCACGACCCACGAGTGGTCCTCGTCCGGTTGGCTCATCGTTAGCTAGTGGAGGCTTCAAGGCTCTGCCGCTTTCATCTAGGTATGCATTCATGCTCCTTTTTGTTCTCATAGTTGAGTTTTTGAGTGTGACTAACCTGCACTTGTTTGACAGCGGCCAAGGGCTGGCGGTACTGGGAATATCCTCGCCTCACGTGTGAGAAGAGTGGAGACCCAGCTTGCAGTGGGTTGCAATGAGCGATGGGGAAGTAGGTTGGCGGCGACACGACCTTCCCTACTGGGGATTGCGTCTTTCCGACCGATCATGAGAACAGCGACAACGGCGGTGGCTGTGATGGCGGCGATCCCCGTGGTGACGGTGGAGGTCAGGTCGGAGGTGACTCTCGCGGTCCCTCCCCCAACAGTTGCAGAGGAGGAGAGGAGGGAAACCAGGCTCCCTGCCTCGCTTGGCGAAGGGGCGCACGGTTCGCTCGCCTGGTTAAAGCTGGAGGGGTCAGGAGGAACCGCGGCTAGGCCGGAGGTAGTGCATCCGTCGGTGAGCCATAGAGTCCTGGCGGTGGACATCCCCTTCTCTGGTGAGGAAGATACCAGGGTGGAGCCGCCGGCTATCCCGCCATCCTAGGAGCTGGTGATGATCCTGTAGTCTCATGATACTGTGATGGCTAGATGTTCCAACGGGTCAGGGTGACCCACGAGCTAGTGTGGCCTTACCCCAACGAGACGGGAAAGGCCTAGTTCATCCTTCATGACGAGGAAGAGGTGAAGCTCTGGCGCCTGCTCGGGGAGAGAGGACTATCGATGGAGTCTGATCTCGCCCTTACCAAGGTGAGGCTCAAGGAGTCCTTGGAGAGGGTTGAGGTCGTATCGGCACAAAAATGTCAACACACAACAAGGCGGAAGGATCTGCTTGATGAAGCAAGGCTAGAGATCCGCTTGTCTTCAACGTAGGACCAGTCGATCCTATGAATTCCTGAAGGCATGATAGTCAATTTGACCTGCAATTAACAAGGAGAGAAAGTTTATCAGTAATTTAGGGTGGAATATGCTGGTTTTGCCAAGACAGTTCCAAGTGTGTCACTTCGGGAGCGGCCAGACAGGGAAATCGACTAAATAGCCGATACGAGAAAAAATCAGATTTTAGGGACTACGTTATTCGTGGGTCGCGATTAATTTTACAGTAACGAATACAATGCACCTAGATATAAGTAACGTCATCAGCTAGATAAATATAACCAATGTAAAGCATTGAGCCAATAAGTTCAACAAGAAAGGATGTAACATGCGAACAGATCGACTGTCTAGTACAAATGGATTTACAAACACTTTGAATCTAATCGGTTACCATTTACTGTGAGGTTCGACCAGATCGATGTAGCTATGGTGATAACAACAAACTAAAGACAAAGAATCTATAAAACCATCTATATATTGATAGGTTTCTGAAAGACATGCTACATGTGTGAAAGCACAGGCGAATCGGCTGAAATAGCCGATTCTGGTAGAAAAATGGTTACAACATGTGAATAATCAACTATTTAACCTGGACAGGTCTATAAACTCATCAGATCTAACCCGTTATCTTTAACAGTAGGGTTCGACCGGATCGATGGTAGCCATAATAAAGATAATAGGTTAAACCTTTAAAGTAAACAGATCTATTCACATTTAACAGAATTATGAAGACACATCATAAGCGTTAAAGTACATGTGATCGGCTATTTAGCCGATGCAGGCATAGCAAACAGCCAGGGTCATGCCTGGTCGAAAGCAAATCTGCCAACTAGCATCCTCCGATCTAAAAGTACTAACAGTGGGGATCGACCAGATCGTTACATCCATATTAGCGAGCTATAGATCAGATTCAACTAGCTAGTAAACCTTCTCAAGATCAGACATGCCTTAACCACGTACTATGCATGATCAAGATCGAAGTAGAACAGCCGATAAAACATAATTCGTCGTTTAAAGTAAGAACCATCGTGATGTGACAAAATAAATGATGGACTAAAAGGATGTGAGGCCGATCTAGATCGATCTTGATCGGATAGGTTAATATTGCTGAAACGAATGACACAAAGAACACCAGCAAGATCAGTAATTTAATGAATCTACCCGAAGAACGCCACCATTGGGTAGAGCTGATAACTTGACCTTAATCTAATTCGAGCAATGGAGGTCAAACTTAACCGATGGAGCCATACTTGAACTAGATAAGGATCGATAACTAGTTTATACTAGAGCTCGCAAGAGGTTGGCCGGACCGATGTAGCCTTACAAACAGAAGTATAAGCCATGATGGTACTTACAGACAAGTCGTAGGTTGGCCGGACCGATGTAGCCCTGCTTGTTGAAGAACTCGCCGAGATCTACACCACTCCTACTCCTAAGGGTTGACGTGAAGCCGAAAAAGTAATTGGTATTGATTCATTGGATATCTTGATACAATGGCCGGGGTTTATATTTATACCCTGGGCTAATAAGAGTCCTAAACGAACATGACTAGATAACAAAAAGAAATATTAAGGTACATGGACTCTAATTTCTCTTATGAAGAATTCTTGCTGATAAAGTTTCCTTGACCGATGTGTCTTCTCTTGTTATGCATCATTGAATTCACCATATATGCGTATATGCACGCCGATCTTTACTTGTTTTTGCATGCACCACGTAATAATCCTGGACCTGTCTTGGCGTTTCCATTCTTTTCATTGCTTCTTATGATACGGATGCTTTCCGTATTGCATGAGACTTGAATGGATGCGACCAAATATTAATTCGCCATGCATGCATAAGCACCCCTGGTAACCGACATAGAAGTCACGTGATGCACATCTTGTCTCTCCTTGCCGAGTATTAAATAATCTTTCCTTCCAAATATATTAAACATTCACCCTGTTCGCTTGTTGGTTTCAGCCAGGCTTATTCAACCAGCCAACAGTGTTTTCCTCTCACAACAAACCAGCACCAGCCAGCCTAAACCAGCCTAGAAACCAACCAGCGAACACGCCGATTGTCTCTGGCTCGTATGACAGCCGGACTCATCTCCTTTAATTCTTAGCTTCCTCAGGTACATGCTTACGTACAGCAGCATGCCAACCAATGATAATCACGTACTTGGAGATGCTTCCCCTCGCAATACACAGTACCCCATATCTGGACATCACTGTCGGTTCAAAAACCCCCTTCACTACCGGATTTTGAACCGACGGTGACATACCGGTAGTGATGTGGGATTGACATCACTGTCGGTTCTTAAAAACTGACACTGATCTACAGACAATAGTGTCGGTTCGTGGCTCCACCCGACAGTGTCTAGTTGAATAACACTGTCGGTTTGTAGTCCCCACCGACAGTGACGTTTGCTTCAAGAGTGTCGGTTCTTGCCCAAATCGGCAGTGTAGATCAAGCCAACACTGTCGGATTATGGCTCAAGCCGGCAGTGTTGATCAAGATAACACTGTCGGTTCTTGACCCAAGCCGGCAGTGTTGAGCAAACCAACCCTGTCGGTTGATGGCTGAAGTAGGCAGTGTTGATCAAGACAACACTGTCGGTTCATGGCTCAAACCGGCAGTGCGGAGCAAGAGAACACTGTCGGTTCATGGCTCAAGCCGGTAGTGTTGAGCAGTCCAACACTGTTGGTTCATGGCTCAAACCGGCAGTGTCGAGCAAGAGAACACTGTCGGTTCATGGCTCAAGCCGGCAGTGTTGAGCAGTCCAACACTGTTGGTTCATGGCTCTAACCGGCAGTGATGGTTATGACAACATTGTCGGTTTGTTGCTAACTGGCAGTGATGGTCCATTCACATTTTATTGTTTTATAATTTATTTTAATTTATATTTTTTCGTGGGATCGGGTTTCGCTTTATATACGCTACGTAGACGACATGTCCATAAATATTAAACATTACAAATGTTACAGTTACAGTTCAAATGTTATATCTAGATCTCGATCTCTCAAAACAAAAAAGAAATGTTCTCAGACTTCTTACAATAATCTGGCGAGCCGCTCTGGGCCATACTGGTCCTTGTACTTCACGGATTGTGCAATGGAAAATAGTCCATCTTTTTCCAATACCTCGGCTAAGATGAATTTTGACAGCTCCGATTATAGTGCGACGATCTCCATCTCTAGCAGCCTTTCGTGCTTAAATTTCTTGCGCTGTCGTTCCAAAAAGATGATATCCAAAGAGGAACAGTAAATCATTTTATTGAATTATTAACAGACATAAATGAAATGGGGATTATACACACCAACTTATCGGCTTCTTCCGATTTCCCGCCGATGTAGCGAAGCATTGCCCACATTACATAAAACCCGCATTCGTTGTTTCCCGCCGGCTGTGATAGGTACTTCCCCTCCATTTTGACAACCTTGAATGGGACCGGCTTCCCACCGATATAGCTTCTTCGGACACTGAGCAACATTAAAAGGAGAAATATTAGAAAGCGGGTATGTGTGATTAGAAAATAATATGTTATTAGGATCGCTTACTAATTCAGCACTGACACCAGTGCATCCAGATGATGAAATGGTATTTTCTTTGAGTCCCACACCTCGAGCAGATTTTTGGCAAGATTAATACAAATGAAGACGAAATGGTTGCTGCAATCACATAATCTTAATTATCGAATAATCTTAACAAAAAAAGAAGCATAAAATTAAAAGCCGAGAACACATACTCGCAGTTGTAGGCTAGAAGTATGTGGGTTTTCTTCTTCATCGTGAATTCGTCGAAAACAGCAATCAATCTCTGTTTCAGGTCTTCCACATCACATCCATAGAGGCCTAGACATGTCCTCTCATTGACTCGCATGGGGTCCAAGAAGCCTATGTAATCCCATTTGCTTTTTAGAATGCAAAATTTTGCTATACACCTACGTAAAATCAAGGGAAGAGCTCAAAAGTTAACAATTTGTGTATCGAGAGTGTAGTTAATTGTAATATCGTGCGTGTAGGGTACTTACATAGTCCACAGCGTCAATAGTTGAACATCGAGATCGCGTTTCTGGTATAGCTGGAACAAGCACTCCCACTCGACATCGAACTTCTCTTCTTCAGGATAATTGAAAACATGTGGCGAACGGATAATAACCTCAAAACCAAAGTTGTCCGTCTCTGTTGCTTGAGCCATGTAATATTCATGTAAATGGCACATATATGTTGCTAGATTTTTATACTCATGATCGTGAACCAAAAAATTGCCCCTTACATACTTCATTGCTGGTGTTGCCGTCCCTTGTACATCATAATAGATGGTCGCGGCCTCTTCCATGGTTAATCCTGGGTTGTCTTCGACGTACTTATGTATGTTCCTTAAATCTTTATTGTGTATTTCTTCGTTTCTTGTTGTAGCGTATTTATTCTGTGTTTGCCTTTCGAATTCGGACTTCAACATAAACGAAGGCAGTGAGGCACAGAGATTGAAGAAACTAATACAATCTTCCTTCTTGACGTGTGCTGTAAATTTTTCTTCCATCAAGGAGGTAACGCTGCCACTAAACGGCCTTTTTCTTTTCTGTTGGTCCACTTTGGGAGCATTAGCGACCGAATCCAAGGACCTTTTCTGCGACTGCGAGGATGTCCTTGATCTTGTTTTGGGCTGAGTTGGAGGAGGAGGATGACGACGAGAATTCTGTTTTCCCGACGCTGATGAAGATGGAGTCAGACGAGGAGGAGGAGGAGGAGGAGGAGGAGTCTCTTTTCTCGGGGCTGATGAAGATGGAGTCGGACGAGGAGGAATAGAAGGAGACCTCTATCTTCTCGGGGGTGATGGCTCCGGATGAGGAGGGGAGTGATCTCTATTGGGAGATGGTGAGTTATCATCGTAGGTGGGTGAAGACTCGTAGTCGTCCTCATCATCAGAGGACAGTTGGTGGTCAAGCTTAATGAAGCGCTTGCGCCAGGCCACTTAAGAGCCCTTGTTATGACCAAGTTTCGGCGTGTCTTCCGCTATGGGGTACTCAATGGGTATCTTGTTATACTTCTGATCAAGTATTCTATCAATGGTGACGCGAGCGTACCCTAGTGGAATTGGGCGGCCATTAATTATCCCGTCTCCCATAGGCCAGGCCTGGCCGAGCGCCACCTTGTCCTTTGTCCATTCTTGACGAATGTACAACCTGACATTGACGGGTTCAGTGATGTCGTCCACCAGATGAGGCACATTCGCCTCTTCTTCGTCGAGCGGGGTCGATCCGCAGCTGCTGCGACCCCTAAACTGTGGGCTAAAGGCAGTAGGAGTAGGGTTTTGTGGTACTGCTGACCCCTTGGACAGTAAAATTTGCTCGACTCGTGCTTCAACAGTCGCCTCAATCCGTGCTCCCATTCTGTCTTTCATCTCTTTTAGTCTCCTCAAATACTCTGCCTCATGTTCCTCTCTACCCCTCGAGCGGCTCCGGTAAGTGTTAGATTCTTGGGGGAATGCTAGTTTCCAAGGAACAACACCGGTTCCTCTAGTGCGACCAGGGTGCTCCTTGGTTCCGAGTGCTTGGGTGAGCATGTCTTTCTCCCTATTAGAAGTGTGAGTCCCTTGCCTCACCTCCTCAGTTACCTAGGAGATCCTCTGGATGAGTTCGCTCATGGGTACATTTGAGGAGCTAAAGCTCCCATCCTTGGCGTGCCGTACATTCCTCCCCATACAGTATATTACCGATCTAGGCTCCCAATCGGCGGTCTCAACCAGAACGCCTTCCTTAGCAAGGCGATCCATCTTTTAAAGTTCTGCTTCAAATTCTGGCGTCTTTTTGGCGTAGCCACGAGAGCCAAGATGATGAGGATTCGTCGCTTTCTGCGAATTCTCCATATTCTTCCTGCTCAGTTCTAAGTAGTCCTTGGATAACCTGTATTCCTTGAAAGCCTGCTAGAAGTCCTTCTGTTTGCTAAACTGTCCACCATCGAAATCTGGCTCTTTATTTTGGAGGACAAAATTCTTGTATAATGTTCCCTTGAAATTCTTGAAGCATGTTCCCATGATTTCTTCTGCTTTTTTCTTGACTAACTCCCTGTCATACTCGGCTGGGAAAGTGAAATACTCTGGGATCTTGACATCCCATATGTAATCCTTCTCGCTTTCGGGAACCCTCCACCGGTCATCATCTTTCCCAATCCACTTCCTGTACTTAATCAGGATGAAGTCCCTAACAAGTAACCCGAGGATGGTCTTGTATTTGGTCAAAGCTATAGGCGGTGAGAGTGGATCCCCGAATTCATCGAACTCAGTAATGTGCCAGTGTGCATTCCTACCAACAGGAACCTTTGACACGCCTCGCTTGGATCTGGCCCTCCTGCTACCCGAACCCTCTGGCTCCTCGACCGGTGGAGGCTCCTGCTAGAGACACCAAGTAAGCTATGACCCTCTCAATTGATTAGCGTGTGTGGCTACATAGTGACATGATACCAAAGTTACCTAGCCATCTTGGTCATTTTGACCCAGATCGAGCAGGCCGGACGGGGTCCATGGCTGCTCATTCTCACCGACCTGATTGACACCGTCACCGTTTGTCGGATCATGCGGCTTCTCCCGTCCCAGCGATATCTACCGCTTCTTATTGCCGATCAGTTCTTCGGCGACGGGGTAATAGGCGACGATGAGTCATGGCTGTGACACGATCATGGTTAGTTTTGGCCGCGGACAACTACTAATAGCATATGTTCATATATATATAATATGTTTAATGTAAAGTCTAATAATATGTCCACATACAACAAAGTCAAATAATAGCATATGTTAACCTAGAACAAATTCATTGTTTGATTGACCACATACAACAAAGTCCACCTACTCTTCTACGAAACTAAGCCTACATCAACTTCCAAATAAGAAAAGCGATGACCATAGCCATAAATAAAAGCATGACATCTTTCCAAGACCAATGAGCAATTCTCCTAATCTTCACACCTCCGGCGGGTGGCTTCTCTTCGATATCCAGTGCCAGCGGATGGCCATGGTTTGCATTCATTGGACCATAGTAGGCTGGATGCCCGTGGTTTGCAAGGTAGGCCGGATGACTATAGTAGGCCCTCAAAGCTTCAGCTTCTGTGTTGTATTTTTTGTGCAAATTACCAGGGTAGCGATTGACTTGAGCATAGCAATCTTCCCAGGTTCGATAAATCCCAGGCATGTGACCAACATGCACTACATACCATGCCATGGTTGCCAATACATTTAAGTAAATTAGGCATGCGGTAAGTGGTAATGGTAACTCACTGAACAAGAGTTATTATTCAAGTTATATGGCCAAACTAATTCTATTTAATGTTCTTTATCCTTGACATGATAAAAAATTACCTCAATAATTGGACTGTTTATTATTCGGAAATCAATGTGGTTTAGTAATCATACTTGCTGCTGCTGCCGAGCTAATTTTAAAAGTTGTTTTTAACTTTTTTCTAGAACAAACATCTATAGATGCCTTTTAAGCATGCTATACATTCCCCCTAAGATTGAATCCCCAAACAATCAAATATTGCTATAGTGTAATTTGGCGGTCTAGGACTGTGACAACAGGTCTCTGAAAATAGCATTATTTTTAAAATATACTAAAACTTATACAAGAAATAAATAATTTCTTATAGTATATATAAGAAAATATTAGATGAAAGGTCAAAGCAAAACATCTACAACAGAAAGGAAATAGGCAAGTCATTGTAATTAACCAACATGACCAGTCAAATAAAGTAGGACCCTATCAAAATATTAGAGTTGCATACATTCTTCATCTTTAAAACTATTTAAAAAAATTAGTTCTATAGGTCTAAAATATATATACTCCATCCTCACATCCAAAAACATTGAGCATCGGTGGCACTACAGACTAGACATTCATGATCAAACTGTATGCTAGCATTGCAATAAAGTAGCAGTAACATAAATTATGGCAAGTAAATTATCATATCAAACAATAAGTTGTAGTACTTGGTAAATGAAAAGCCTCTACTGATTCAAGTAAGCAGTTGTGGGACAAATTAGCCAGAAATTCTTATCTAACTCTTACACAAACAGAACACTTAGCGGGCATTTCATCTAACACTTAGCGGGTAGTGAGCCATGCACTCACCGTGTGGGTGGTAAAGCAGCTGTCCGCGGGCGCTCCTGAAGGCCTCGGCGGTGCTCCGGCGTCGTGCGATGGACGGTGCGGGGAGTGCTCCGGCGTGGGGCGGTGCACGGGCGTCGGCGTCGAAGAAGAGGAGCGCGGGGCTGGGAACGGCGGCGCAGGGAGCGGTGGACGGTTGCTCCAGTGTGGGGCGGTGCACGGGCCTCTGCGTTGAAGAAGAGGAGCGTGGGCTGGGAACGGTGGCGTGGGGGCGGTGGATGGGTGCTCCGGCGTGGGGTGGTGCACGGGCATTGGCGTCGAAGAAGAGGAGCGTGGGGAACGGATGGCGTGAGGTTGAAATTTGGATAATTTCAACTCGCAGCGGCCTTTTATACCAGATCTCATCACTGCCGGTTCTAACTAGAACCGACAGTGATGTACCCCCATCACTGCCGGTTCTAATGAGGAACCGACAGTGTTATGGGTACATCACTGCCGGACCATTCTTTAAACCGCCAGTGATGCAGGAATATAAATTGAAAGAAAATGCAAAAAAATTGTGCTGCATCCCTGATTCGAACCGAAGCCTACAAGTTCCAGAGCAGCGGACAAACCATTGAGCTATTACCTGATTTCGG
Source organism: Miscanthus floridulus (assembly GCF_019320115.1). Classification (NCBI taxonomy): domain Eukaryota; kingdom Viridiplantae; phylum Streptophyta; class Magnoliopsida; order Poales; family Poaceae; genus Miscanthus; species Miscanthus floridulus. The sequence continues at coordinate 92,844,374 of NC_089586.1, forward strand.
AGAGTTTGAAGGAATTTATTCCTTTGAGTGATTATCTGTCCCTGCTTTGCGCGTAGGCCCTTCAACTCCCCGACCACGCTGGTCGCGCAGTTCCCATGAAGATTGAATAGCCGCTGTTTACCGAGGAGTCCCCACGAAGAGACACCATCCTTAGATTGGTCGTGGCCCTTCAGTTCCCCACGAAGAGACGCCGCGTTTACTCCCCGGCCACGCTGCTCGCGCCGGTTTCCAAACGCAGGCGCACGCGCTCCGTCTTCCCAATGCATGCGCAGTGGCAGTTCAATGGCGTTCCCAACGCAGGCGCGCTCCGTCTTCCGAGGGGTGGGAGTTATTGCACCATGATTAGTTCCACCCATAGACACGCCTATATAAGCCAGGCCACCATGCACGCAGTCGGTCGCCATTGCACCATCGCGCGTCAAGAAAGCGAAGCACACCCTTCCCACGCACACCTCGCTCCGGCCCTCGACGACCACCCGCCGCAACAATGCCTCGCCGCTTGAAGACAACATGGGCGATGCAGAACCCGTCGTCCTCACGTCACCCCCCGACGCCTCCACCGACGCCGTCATCCGAATCGGACCTCGAGGCGAACCTCGAGGACGATCCGGACCGTGAGACCGCATCGGAGGAGGAACCGGAACCTCTTCCGATGGATGAGGTCGTCTTCGACTCGTTGGACACGACTCGGAAGGAGGAGGAGGACCGGCACCTGCGCACCATTACATAGAAGGAGACCGACGACTGCATCCTAAAGCGCATCATCGAGATCTCCAAGGAGGAGGAGCGCCACCACGAGGAGGAGCGCCACTGCGAGGAGGAGGAGGAGCGCCGCCGCCGCTAGGAGCAGGAGACCGAGCGGCGTCTCGCGATGGATGCGGAACGGCGCCGGCGCAGGGCTGAGTGAAAGAAGCGCGAAGAGGAGCACCGACAGCAGGGGGACGACGACGCAGGCAGCACCGGCAATAATTAGTAGCACTAGTGATTAATCTATGTCTTAGGACAATGTAATAATTTATTGGTGCTCAAAAAACGGTGTCGTCGAATCCTTTATTTGATCATCTTCACCTTGGTGCTGAGAAATACCGTGTTGCAGCATGTCTGTGTTCTAGCAGTGATGGGGGTACATCACTGCCGGGCCATTCTTTAAACCGACAGTGATTTCAGTGTAGCGGTTATAGCATAAGTAAATTATCTTTTCATCTCCTTTCGAATACCTCCTACTGGCACAACGGTTAAGACCCCACAACTTAGCCCCCGATACCCGTGTTCGAATCCCGAGCACCCCAATTTTTTGGTATAATTTTATTATTTATTAAGCATTGTAAAGGTAAAAAAGACAAAATAAATAAACCAGACATAGATCCTATACTATTGCAGCGGTTAAGTGTCTGAACTCTGTAGTCCGAGACCCGAGCTCAAACCCAAGGGCTGGCATAATTATTTTTTAATTTTTTATATATCATCGCCGGTTTTCAAAATCAACCGATAGTGATAACAAGCATCACTGTCGGTTTTTTCTCATCACTGTCGGTTTATTGAAACCGACAGTGATGTTTATATATATTAAAAAAATTATTTTACATACTGAATAAATAGAAGCATATGTATTCCTATCTCGAAATGGCTTGAAATTTTTTTGGCAAGCTTGTACACCCAAATTAAGACCCCAAACAGGATCTTAGGTTTTTATGATCATTTTTTTATTTATTATATTTTTCTCTGTGCCCAATGAGACAAAAGAGGGTGAATTTCATCTTAGACCCAATAGATTTTTTCATCCACCCCCACAAAATTCTTATCCCTAGGGCACATTAGAGCCTATGTAAAAGTTTGGCACCATTCTGGATCTTTTGATGGGTAGACTCAGTTCAACCTATAATTAAACGGTCTCATCGCGCGGAAATTCAATTAAACCTCAGAAAGTAGCAAACCATCTTCGGAAAATCCAAAACTTGGTGTTTCCTTCACACGTGGCATGTGCAAGCCTGAGAAAAAGTTTGAGACCAATACGACATCGGAATGCATATGAACCACAGAAACCTTGGTAACCTATGTGTATAGTCATGGTTCGATAAAAAGGCATATGTACCTCCGTGAAGCATGTATACACCGCCTATGTTGAAATGGCTTGAAATTTTTTTAGCAAACTTGTACACCCAAATTAAGACCCCACACAGGATCTTAGGTTTTTATGATCATTTTTATTTATTATATTTTTTTCTGTGCCCAATGAGACAAAAGAGGGTGAATTTCATCTTGGACCCAATAGATTTTTTTCATCCACCCCCACAAAATTCTTATCCCTAGGGCACATTAGAGCCTATGTAAAAGTTTGGCACCATTCTGGATCTTTTCGTGGGTAGACTCAGTTCAACCTATAATTAAACGGTCTCGTCGCGCGGAAATTCAATTAAACCTAAGAAAGTAGCAAACCATCTCCGGAAAATCCAAAACTTGGTGTTTCCTTCACATGTGGCACGTGCAAGCTTGAGAAAAACTTTGAGACCAATACGACACCGGAATGCATATGAACCATAGAAACCTTGATAACCTATGTGTATAGTCATGGTTCGATGAAAGGGCACATGTACCTCCGTGAAGCATGTATACGCCGCCTATGTCGAAATGGCTTGAAATTTTTTTGGCAAGCTTGTACACCCAAATTAAGACCCCACACAGGATCTTAGGTTTTTATGATCATTTTTTATTTATTATATTTTTCTCTGTGCCCAATGAGACAAAAGAGGGTGAATTTCATCTTGGACCCAATAGATTTTTTCATCCACCTCCACAAAATTCTTATCCCTAGGGTACATTAGAGCCTGTGTAAAAGTTTGGCACCATTCCGGATCTTTTCGTGGGTAGACTCAGTTCAACCTATAATTAAACGGTCTCGTCGCGCGGAAATTCAATTAAACCTCAGAAAGTAGCAAACCATCTCCGGAAAATCCAAAACTTGGTGTTTCCTTCACACGTGGCACGTGCAAGCCTGAGAAAAAGTTTGAGACCAATACGACACCGGAATGCATATGAACCACAGAAACCTTGATAACCTATGTGTATAGTCATGGTTCGATGAAAGGGCACATGTACCTCCGTAAAGCATGTATACACCGCCTATGTCGAAATGGCTTGAAATTTTTTTGGCAAGCTTGTACACCCAAATTAAGACCCCACACAAGATCTTAGGTTTTTCTAATCATTTTTTATTTATTATATTTTTCTCTGTGCCCAATGAGACAAAAGAGGGTGAATTTTATCTTGGGCCCAATAGATTTTTTCATCCACCCCCACAAAATTCTTATCCCTAGGGCACATTAGAGACTGTGTAAAAGTTTGGCACCATTCCGGATCTTTTCATGGGTAGACTCAGTTCAACCTATAATTAAACGGTCTCGTCGTGCGGAAATTCAATTAAACCTCAGAAAGTAGCAAACCATGTCCGGAAAATCCCAAACTTGGTGTTTACTTCACACGTGGCACGTGCAAGCCTGAGAAATTTTTTGAGACAAATACGGCACCAGAATGTATATTTCTAGTTGCCCAACAAATGTTACACGAATTACATGCATGACAATAATTAAACACACAAAGCCGTACATATTAAAATTAGAATCCAATTAAACTATGACCTTGAAAACCTACTAAATAAACATTAATTACCATCAGAATCACTGCCGGGATCGATCGGGCCATGCACACTAACATGCCTCTGTAGCCATATATGGTAATTGATGTCACGGATTATGTATCCGCTTGTATCGATGAAGTCCAATGCCCGTATGAGTGCACTCTCTCGTGCCTCACAATACCGAAAGAATGGTCGGCCATAGATGTAACCTACTGAACGATCACTACCCCTGTTAGTAATCCTTATGCAGTACTGGCGTCCTTCTGTAGTGAGCTGGCCGAGGTTTCTATTGCAGAACTCCCAATCATACCCGAGTTGCTCCGTAGCTTGGTCTAGAACGGCCCACAAGCCACATGCAGCATAGGTAAGGTCCTATAGCGCAATCTGCATATGGTGAAAAAGAAAAAAATTAGAGAATGTTATTACAATATTAAACAACAAATAACCACGACTCAGGTATAAGTGACCATTTTACCACATCCGCATGGTTGTAGCTCGCAAACTATTCGCTTGCTTGCGGGATGGGGATATCACCAGCATTCAAAGCAAGTGCCTTGAAGTGCGAGAAATCAGGCACATCATAGCAAATACGTCGAAGTGCCTCTAAACAAATACGCACGGCAGTTAATTGGGCGCTTATCATGTCCGAGCTCAGTATTCCGGTCCCGTGGATATGGTTCCGATGATTTGAACCCCTTACAGGGATGAAAACACTGAGTTCACACGTCCATAGCCGACCACTTGCATTAGATGTCGTGTTCTCGACGATGTCCGAGATAAAGAACCAGCTAAGTGCTGTTCGCAGCCAATCTATTGAGGATATAGTCTGCGACATATATATGCATGCAACAATGATATTAAACTAATTACAGTTATTTGTTAGCATAAAAAAACAAAAGATGTTGGAAAATATTTCATACAATAGCTGGAACTGGGAACCGTGGAATGGCCACGTTAGGAGCGAATGGCTCATCGCTAGGGTGGAAACCTGGTTCTTGTGGTGGGGGAGGTCCGTTGTTCATACCACCTGATTGATAAAATGCAAAAAAAAATATGAACTTAAAATATATGGACAAAAAATTCTTCCAAGTAAAATATGGCAACATAATTAAATATAGGTCGAATGCAAGGAATAAGAATATATATAAATATAGAATGCAAAGAAACATGAATATAAATATAGATCAAATGAATATAGATAGAATATTGGAGAAGACAACATATCAATACCATTGAAAAATACAGGAGCCATGACCAAATCACGTAGAGAGAGAGTGAATATCTTGAGAAGTGAGAGTGAAACGTGAGAAATGAGATTGAGAGAGTTCGTGGGTGGGTGGGATCGATGTATGTGGCCGCCAGTTTATTTTATATAGGGGGGCATGGACATCACTGCCGGTTTTTAAATAGAACCGACAGTGAAGGTGTATATCACTATCGGTTTTTAAATAGAACCGACAGTGAAGGTGACTATCATTGTCGGTTTCTAAATAGAACCGACAGTGAATGTGCATATAAGTAAAGGATATATTTATTTAGATACTACAGTGGAAAAGTTTTAACAACAACGATATATTTATTTAGATAGTAATGAAATACATAAAAAAAATTACAAAAAAAATTAGAAATAAGTTACATATACGATAACAAAGACCTTACACTAAAATTCCATATACGATAACAAAGACCTATTTGCGTACAGGTCAATGTTACCATTTGTATCAACACATTATAATTTAACCACCTCAGTAGCATTCTTCTAGCACCAACTAGGGTCAAACAATAGCACCGAGGTGGTCTACGAGCTATACCGGTTGGAGATGACAAGGTGGCATCGATGAATCCATGCCTCTGCTGTACATGGCCTTTTTCTCGGTACAGTCCAGAGCACATCGGATTCAGCTCGGCACCGCACCGATGAACCAATGCCGCTTCGGGACGAGAAATTGCCCAGAGCACACCAGGTCTCTCTGGACATACAGTCCAGAGCGCACCACAGCGGATGGCTCTGTGAACCTCGTGGCATCTCCAATCTTCGGTGTTGCTCTATCTTCAGTAGCATTCTTCTAGTACCTCAAGTGTGCACCATTTTGGTGGACTACGATGCATAATGATATCTGTGGTTTGTTGTGAGAGGAAAACATTATATCATGGCTGATAAGGCCTGGCTGAAACCAACATGCATGGAGAGGCTAGCTCCTGGCCGAGGGCCATTTTATAGGGGCTAGCAGTCATGGTACATTTTTATTTCTGAACTAAAATTGTCGGGGTAGGTGGGAGCAGTGTTCCAACGGTTGTGGTCATGGGAGCACTGTTGGCATGTGAGGAGCATCTACACATCACTATTGGTTTTAGTTTAAAAACCGACAGTGAATTGGGCCTTCTGTGTCGGTTTAAGCAACCGACTGTGATAGAAGATATCATTGCCGGTTTTGAACCCAAAACCGGCAGTGAAGGGCCCTGCGGCCAACTTTAGGTAAAAAAATATAAAAAAACAGTGTCGGTTTGGAGCCTGCCATCACAGCCTTTTGTAAAAAATATAAAAAAGTTTGGCCTGCCTAGGATTCGAGCGCGGGTCTCAGAGTACAGAGTGCGTGGCCTTAACAGCTGAGCTAGAATGGGGAGTTCACTTAGTTTACTTTTCTTTATTTATTTATTAATAGAAATAATGCAGTTAGTTTATATTCTAAAATAACACAAAAATTTGTGTCTTGATTATTTAATTCTATGATAATTAATGTGTCTATAATTATCAAATAATAGTGTTTGTGAACATCATCTTAATATTTACTTACATAGTCAATAATTAAATTGTAGAGATGCGCACAAAATATAAATTAAATATTCAGTGCGAATTACTGATACAACGTCTACATAATGATTACATAGTTAACAATAATCTAACTATCTTTAGGTACATCAACAATGAGGGCCTCATTGTGATCAATTCGTACGTAAGCAGGTTCATCACCCTCTTGAAGGATAGGTAGGGGTACGTTCGCCCCGAATGCAGGCATTTCCTGATAGCCCCATGTAGTCTTCGTCCGTCACTCTATCGACACCGACAATCTTCCTTTTCCCTTCTAGAACTACTTTTAGCCTTCCTTTTGTCTTGTTGTCCCTTGCATAGAAGACTTGCATAACATCTATTGCAAGGACGAATGGGTCGTCTCTGTATGCGGTCTTAGTGAGATCAACGATAGTAAACCCTTCGCTGTCAGTGTTGATTTCCTCAAGCCAGACCCACTGGCAGCGAAAAAGAGCTGCCTTCAACGGACCATAGGCTAGCTCCCATATCTCCTCTATGAAACCATAGTATGTCGCCTGCACGTTGTCGTTTTCGTCGTGAGCATCAAAACGAACACCACAATTTTGGTATGTGCTCTTTCCATCTTGTTTTTTTGTGTAAAATGTGAATCCATTGATCTCATACCCTTGGTACTTAAGATATGTACTCGAAGGTCCCTTGGCTAAGGCATCCAGTTGATTACCCAACTTTATTCCAAGCAAGCGACGTCGCAACCAGCTGACAAATTCCTCCTTATGTTTTTTATCCAGCCAAGCCTGTGACTTGCTCGGATACAGAGTTTGCAGCGATTGCCTATGCTCGTCAATGTATGGCATCATACCCTCGGCTTGCTGGAGAACAGCGAACTGTGCCTGTCTGAAAGAAACAAAGTCGTTTACTGTAACAGATTTCTCCCCGACCGTTCCTTTGCCACATAGTCTTCCCTCGTGATGAGATTCTAGAACTCCGACCCTTTTGATGTCTAGATAATATGTGCAGAACTTAATGGCCTCCTCTGTTGACCATCCTTCAACCATGCCCCCTTCTGGCCTAAATCTGTTCCTAACATATCTCCTGAAAACTTTCATCAATCTTTCGAAAGGGAACATCTGATGCAGGTACATTGAGCCAAGGGCTCTAATTTGGTCAACAAGATGAATGAGCAGATGCAATGAGATATCAAAGTAAGTCGGCGGGAAATGCATCTCAAGCCTAATGAGAGTTTCGGCTATGTCCTGCTACAGCTGCTCTAGCGTGGACACATCAATGACCTTTTTTGAGATCGCGTTGAAGAACGAGCAAAGCTTTATGATTGGGGCGCGGACCTTTGGGGGGAGGATACCACACAGGGCAACAGGGAGCAGTTGAGTCATAATGACATGACAGTCATGGGCCTTCATAGGGCCATAGTTGAACTTGAGTTCTCTCATGTTCACTAGCCTCTTCGGGTTCACACAGTAGCCCATCGAGACTTTGAGTTCATTGAAGAAAGAAATAAACGCACGCTTTTCTTCCTTCTTCAATGTCCATGATGCAACCGGAAGTTCGAACTGGCCATTCTCTAGCTCCATAGGATGCAGCTCCTTCCTGATTTCCAAGTGTTGCATGTCCAGACGTGTGGCTAGTGAATCCTTCGATGTCCCCCCGGTGTCCATCAAGGTGTTAAGAGTGTTAGCGCACACGTTTTTAGTGATGTGCATGGGATCAAGACAGTGGCGTACACTCAGAAATGGCCAGTAAGGTAGTTTCTAGAAAACCGATTTTTTCTTCCAAACGCTCCCATCAGGCGCTGCTACTGCATTGTCCCCCTTCCCAAGGACAACCTCCAGTTTGTTGAGTTCTCGAAGTATCGCAGGCCCGTCTCGATATTTTGGAGCTAAGCGTTTCTCAATAGTACCGTTGAAATCTTTTCTGTTCCTGCGGTAAGGGTGATCCTTAGGTAGGAACCTACGGTGTCCCATATAAACTATCTTTGAGTTATTTGGTAGATTTACCGCATCGGTGTCATCCAAGCACTCGACACATCCAGTATAGCCTTTTGTCTTCTCTCCGGACAACGAACCTCGACCTGGTAGGTCGGTGATTGTAGCGATAAGTACTCCCTTGATCGTGACATGTTCCTTTTTGTACTCGTCCCAAATATTCGGCACACCCTTTTCAAACATCTCCACTAGTTCATCGATCACTGGTTCTAAAAACACATCGATGTCATTCCTAGGCTGTCTTGGCCCTTGGATCAGTAGTGGCATCTGGATGTACGACCACTTCATACAGACCTAAGGTGGAAGGTTGTATATACAGAGCATCACTAGCCAGGTGCTATGATTGCTTCTAACCTGGTCGAAAGGAATCATCCCATCTGTGCTCAAAGCAAACCAAAGGTGCCTTACCTCTCCACCGATGTCCTTATAGAACATAGTATTGACAGTCCTCCAGTCATGCCCATCGGTGGGGTGCCTCATCATTGTATCTTTCTTACGCTCTTCGCCATGCCAGCGCAACAGCTTGACTGACTTTGCACATGCAAACAGTCTATGCACCCGGGGAGCTATAGGGAAATACCAAACGACCTTTACGGGACCTCCTCTGGTCTTGGTACCCTCATCTGACGGTCCTTCCTTATACCGTGGAGTTTCACACTTGGGGCACTTGTCCAAGTCTTTGTATTTCTCTCCATGGTACAATATGCAATCATTGGAACACGCGTGGATTTTTTCAACCTCGAGGCCGATGGGGCAGATCATTTGCTTGGCCAAGTATGTCTTTTCTGGTAACTCATTTTTTTCTGGGAGCATTTTCCTTATTATAGCTAACAACTGATCGAAGCCTTTATCGCTCAATCCGTTTGTCGATTTGAACTCTAACAACATGATGTCGGCTTCCAGTTTGCTTATTGGACAATTCCTATACAATGGTGTTTTGCCATCTTGTCTTATTTTCTCTAGCTTTCTCAGCTGTCTTTCACTAAGACATCCGGTCTCTACATTACGTAGCAGCTGAGAAATACCATCGTTATCCTCGGTGTCGTCAGCTAGCGTGTTCCTAAACACATTATTAACTGTGGCCATAAGTTTCGTGTTGACACCGGGTTCCTCATCAGCATCGTGGATGGCTACGTCAGTCATGTCCACATCATCATCGTTTTCCCGCAGAATATTCACACCAACCTCGTCATGCATAGTCCATATCGTATAGTTTGGCATGAACCCCCTGGTAATCAAGTGTGATCGTATAGACTCATTTTGACGAAAGTTCCTATGATTCTTGCAATCTTTGCATGGGCAGAAGATAGGGTTCCCATTCCCAGCATGGGCTTTGGCATCGGTGATAAACTGGCTGACGCCATGCATGTACCGCTTGTCCATTCGGGACAGATGCATCTACTCTCGATCCATCTCTGCACAAAAAAATACTAAGACAGTAATTACAAAGAATTAATAAGAAATCGAGCTTCATGAACAACAATTATAGTTCGAAAGTACCATTTTTGGAAAACATTATTGTACACTAATTATTGAAAAATTGAAATTGGTAGCCCCGGCCCTGTAAATTGAAAATCGTAGTAAAAAACAATTATTGCACAATATTGAAGAACAACTATTCTACTCTACTTCTAAGAACTAAATATAGCATCACATACTAACAATGATGATCTTGACCACCATGGAATAATTAGCTAGGAATTTAAATGTGTTCATAGACACCAACCTTTTGGATGATGGATTCACCGCAATTGGAGCCTTGCATAAATGTCCAATTGGAAAAGTGCTATCTAGAATGGAGAAAGAACTAGAATGAGAATCAAGCAATGTAGCCTTCAAAACGAAGCTAATTAAGCAACAAAATCAAAGGAGTGGATGTTTGTTACTAACCTTAAAGCAAAAAGATCAAGCCATTCTTCAAAATCCAAGCACTAGCTTCATGGTGAAGAGCAGCCGCAACAATGGAGGAAAGGGCCCAAAAGCGCGCCTCTATTCTCAGGATGGAAGAGGGGAGGAAGAAGAGGACGGTTGCAACCTTTTTGTGTTGTAGGCTTATCACCATCGGCTCTTGGTTAGAACCGACAGTGATAGTGCCCAATCACTGTCGGCTCTTGGTTTAAACCGGCAGTGATGAGTGCCCGCCAAAACACTGCCGGTTCAAGCCACAAACCGGCAGTGATGTGATCCTTCACTACCGGTTTTAGCCTAGCCCCAATCATTTTTTCATTTTCAAGCTCATAACCGGCAGTGAAAGTACGTCACTGTCGGTTCTCACAAATCCGGCAGTGATGAGGCCAGCAGTGATGTGCAAATCTGGCGTAGTGACATATCATGCACATGATTTGATTAGCTTGATTATATATATATATATATATATATATATATATATATCCGGCTGGCTTCCTCTTCTTCATGTACATGAGCACTATTTGCATATATCCACATATCAACTGAGCCAAATAGGAATAGACGTGGCCAAATATGCTAATTGGCCATTCATGCAAATAGTTAGGCATTCAAGTCTGGTGATCACATATACATGTATATCTCCTTTGCTTTAATCTTGATTTTCCCGTATTTTCACGTGAGGAGCTTTCCGACGTCATGTCCCTCTCAAATATATTAAATAATATTTTCTGGCCGGCTCGTAAATATCCCTTAATTAGGAGACTTTCTTGCTTTTGACATCATCAGCCGATCTCTTCCTTTCCAGGACAAGCCTACTAAATTTTGGTGTAAACACATGCCCCCTAGTTCGGAGTATGAATTTTCATGCTTCGAACTATTTTGATCCAATAATCTCCTTTCTCGAGTCAGCGACATCTGATTGCAAATACTTGGCTTTGATGACTTACTTGGGCTGACTGTTCATCTGCTTAAGCCGATTAAGAGCTGGTCCCCGTGTTTATAACTATAATCGGCTATCAAATCACCGGTAAGAAGCTGAAGAATTCACTGGTAGCAATATTACCTTATTCCAAGCCTGACCTATACATGTGAACTTTGAAGTGTCTATCACGCCATCTTAGGTGGTTGACGAATGGAACGGATTAGAATCTAGTCACCTCACTTCTCCTGCTTAGAAAACTTGGGTTTTTGAAAGATTTTTAAACTAAAACATAGCTTTGCTCCCCAAATGATTCTCTCAGATTGCTCAATGTGCATAGTTCCGCACCAAGACATTGTTTCGTCTCTATTTACCCTACTTCTAAAAAGCGTATGTGGAGTTCGGGTAGGGACAAAGTATGTAGCATACTTACCTTGCGTATCGTAAAGTCAAACCCCGGATCCAAGGAGAGAAGTGTCGTACTCTTTGATCAAGATGTGCATGTGTGTGGAATATTTAGTGTCTAACCTAATTTTACTATGCTCTCTGAAATATATTTCTCTCTTGTGAATATTTTTGCGAGAACATGGATTATCTTAATTCTCATCTCTTGTTCTTTTCCCTTTTTTACTTTGGACCTCTTTTGTGTCCATCTTTTTATATTTTTGCATGACCCATGTCTCTTTTACAACAACTTTTGAGAGAAATATCATTAAGAACTTGGAGCATTTATTCTGATAAAATCTAGCAAACATATTTTTTCTTCTCCTAGTGTAGGAGCAGAACATTTTAAGGTAGATGAAAAGCATGTTTTTGCGTACTTCCGGTGTAGAAGCAGCACACATATGTAGCGTGTACGTGATCTTGATCTTGAGAGCATGATAAATCTCTCAACAAGGGTCAACGAGCCTTGACAAAACTCAACACAAAACAAGCAACTTATGTGGAAGGTTTTTAATAATAACATATGGCCTTGGTAGGAAATTCAACATCATCGAGGAGACAAGCTATCAATTTTGAATTTCTGTAATAAAACTTCCCAAGTACTTTGCAAAAGAAGGTTCCTTTCATCATACCATATCTCATTCATCAACTACTTAGATAACATATTTTCCCTATGATAGTTTGTTCACAAGTGATAGAAAAAGCAGGGAATAAAGAATATATACCTCACATCCGCATGTATGTACCTCCATTCTAAGCCTGGTCACCTCAGTGTGTTTTCGGCTTGCTCGGCGACCTCTGCCAGCTCGTGGCATCCCTGGTCGTCGTCGAAGAAGTCGGAAGTGACGGTGGCCTGGACAAACGGATGAATCCTGATGCACGGTGCTAAATCCTGAAGCAGTATAAAACAACTATTGGCCGAACGAACAGGTTAGAATCGGCCTTGAAATCTTTGATCATTAATAGAATGTTTTAGCCGATGCAACTCTAAATTGGGCTATGGTGGCCTTTTCCGCTCCGATTTTTCCAGTGAACAATAAGAACGATGAAGGCCATCGGCTTCCAAGCGATGCAGCAGTGACGCATTAGTTGTGATCGGCCTTCGGGCTAGATGCAATATCAATGAGAAGATTGAACCGCAACAATATGATATATATTGATCGTCGAGGGTCCATTGATGATGGCTGATGGCTGTTGTCGATGGTTGGAGAGGCGACGTCGGCTGACTTTGTATCGGCTATTCACTACTGTCAGGTCCGATACAATCATACCAACAGCTGATACTTCTCCTGTATATTTTCCATTTTTCTTTTGCTGCTTATATTCTCCTCTAGATGCAAGTGAGTAGCTTCAATCGTTTTTGGAACACCTACGCCTCCAAGCTTTTCCTGTCGCCCTCGTTCAGCCACTACCGGGGTATCTTTGCTAGTGGTTGCTCTGAGCCAGCCACGTTGCATCGTCGCTTGATGCCTCGACCGAGATGGAGATTGAGCCAGCACTGTCCCCTCAGCCGATCAGGCCCGTACCTAGTAGAAGTTTATAGCCCAACATGTTTGGGCCTTGTTTAGATTGGGGTTAGGAATCAGTATTTGATAATGTAGCACTTTCGTTTGTATTTGACAATTATTGTCCAATCATGGCCTAACTAGGCTCAAAAGATTCGTCTCGTAATTTACAATCAAACTGTGTAATTAGTTATTTTTTTATCTACATTTAATACTCCATGCATGTGTCCAAAGATTTGATGTGACGGAGAGAGAGTGAAAAAACTTACAATCTAAACAAGGCCTTGATTTCTTCTTATTGTCCGGCCAGCTAGCTACGAACCCAGGCAAACCAACGTGGCCGTATGCTCTTCTCCGCACAGGAATCTGGGGCCAATCGGAATTTTTCTGACACCATGTACACCGGCCGTGGGTTCCACCTTGTCCAGGCATGCAGTAGCCGATTGCAGCACAGGCCTATCGGTTATATAGCCGATGGAAAACATTATTCGCAACAGCCGATGAACGTCGTCGCTTGCCTAGTGCGTCGGTTATACTGCATGGTCACAAGGCGGCAGGAGCCATCGAGTCTCCGCGTGTGTGATCTTCGTGAGGTGGTGGCCAATGGCTGCTGCGGCTTCATATGCCACTCTCGCTCTCCTCGCCGCGTGGCATGAGGACCTTCACAGAACCTCCATATCAGCCCAGTAATCCTTTAGAGCGCATTTCCAGTGACGCCTTCCACCACGTCGTGCTTATGCTGCATGCGCCTCTCGGGTCTCAGCGAAGCTGACGCGGATACTGCTAGAGCATTCACCCGCTGTTGCCCCTTCATTTGAAGTTGTAGCTTTTCTTGATGGTGGTACCGTTGATAAGGTTATCGTTGCTGGTATCCACTTTCTCCGTTTTCTTTCTCGTATATAAACAACAAAGATAAATGCAATCGGCCCCTAGGCCTCTGCATCTTTCAGCCGATATAGTTGTCATCACATAAAGAACCTCATCATCAGCCTGTAACATATCAAATATACCCTTTTAGATATTCTGGTTTTGTGCATGCACGTAGTAGATTCCGATCAATCTTTCTCGTATGTGATGGTAACCTCCAATTGGCCAGAGCATTTAAACTCGGCCGTAGCAGCAAGATAATCATCAATCGATGGTGACTCTATCTTGTCCTTGACTTCCTAGGAAACGATGAATTTGCTAGCATGACTCCGATTGCACCAAGGCTGTATGTAGGGAAATTATTCTCTTCTTTGCTGATCCTGGCCATATTAATTTCCTGAATCTGAAGCAATATCACCTTGTTGCATGTGGATTCGTCTGACATATATGCATGCAAAGCCTTCAATTTCTAGCCAACAACATTAACAAACCCACACTTTCTTGAGGCTGACAGAGGTGAGCAGCCGATGGAGGTGAGCAGCCGACTCATGTGAGCAACCGATGGAGGCGAGGGAGTAACGGATGCTTTTGCCTGCAAGTCCGAACATAATATTGCTAATCCTTATTTGCTCGGCCATGTTACAAGATTTTTGTACGAGGACAACTTCTTTTTTATTGACCGGGCCAATTATTTAATATCTTTTTGCACCTTAAATTTTTCCCCTTCCCAGCCATGAAGTAAGCAAGATAATCCGAGCTTTTGAATCACGACCGAGTTCCTCTTCACAAGATGCTAGTGCATATTGCTCTTCTGGCTTAAAAAAATAAGAGTTAAATGCACCAGAGGTCCATTAACTTATGAGGAAGTTTCGGTTAGATCCATCAACTTCGAAAGTGGCTTTTTGGGTCCATAAACTTTGTACGTCGTATCACCTAGGTCCATTCCTCTCCACGTTGGCTTCTCGTGCTGACGTGGCATGATGCCGTGGCCATGCAGGCCAGCCGCAGCCTAGAGCAGAAGCCGGTGGACGGCGCCGCGCCACCCCACTTTGGAAGCTTGTATCTCTCCAACCAGGCCGAATTAGACTTTGGCACTTTAAGCAAAGTTGGAGATCTCGCGTAGCTCTACAACATTTGTTACTACCTCTTGTGCCAAAACTAAACGGATTCGGAGTTAAGAGGGGACAAAGATTGATGTTTCCGTGAATTTTTGCGGTAGTATTGCATGAATACAGAGCGCGGCGTCAGGGACGACGGCGGATGCGGCTGCGACCTGCTGCTGCTGGTCCTCTCCTCCATGGCCGGCCGCCGGCGCAACTCCAACAGCTTCCTCCGGCGCTCCTGTGCTCTGCCGCGTCCACATCGCCATCGCCGGGTACGTGATGGCCTTCAGCTTGGCGCAGGCGATGCGGCGCCCCGTTATCTCCTTCACGCCATTGTCCCCGATGCCCAGGCCGCAGAGGTAGGTGACGTACTCGCCGGCGCCGAGGTCGTACACCAGCCCTGGGTCGACGGCGCGGGACGGGTTCACGTACCCAGCGCCCATGCTGTAGAAGCTCGCCCGCCGGTACTGCTCGTCCTTGATCGGCACGCCCGCGTGGTCCGCTGTGTTCGACGAAGTCATGATCACCGACTTGATCGCCACGGGGGACCAGCGCGGGTGAAGGCTCTTGATGATGGCCGCGAACTGCATGAAGAAGGTCGGGTGCATCTCGCTGGGCGCCCATGCCGCCAGGATGTTCATGCCGGGACCGGTGATGTCCGGCTTCAGGATGCCCGGGCTCGCCTTGTTCGGCCCGCGCGACGAGAAGAAGGCCACGGACGGCGCCGGGGAAGAGCCCATCACCGTGCCCCGGAACATGACGGTCACCGTGGGCTTGGGCGTCGACTTGACGTACGCCGCGATCTTCGACCCTGCGGCGTAGCTCACGTGCGACGCCGGCAGAACGTGCGCGTCGGCGAAGGTGGTGTACCCCTCCGCCGCCTTGTTCATCAGGATCATGCCGGTGTCGCCGTACGCGGACACCATCTGCCCCTGCTCGACGTGCTCGGTGATGGAGCAGCTCTCGCACAGCACCACCTTGCACCTCACCTCGGCCTCTACCAGCGTGCTGCAGTCGTGGGCCTCCGGGTCGCCATTGCGGCCCGGAAAGACGAGCGGCAGCGGGCGCCCCGCGGTGTTGTTCCGGGGCTGGAACAGCGACTCGCCGTCGAACTCCTGCCCGTTGCCGAGCTCACCGTGGTGCGTATCGTGCGGTCCATGGTGCCCGCCGCGACCGTCAGCATCCACGGCGGGCCTGGGAGGGTGGAAGCCTGCGCTGCCGTGGCTGCATCGATGGAAGAGCTCGGCTGCGTCGTGGTCGCCCACGGCGCGCTGGACGGCGAGCTCCGGCGGGACCTGTTCGGCCGCGCGATGCCGGAGCTCTTCGCCCTCCCTCTGGCGGTAAAGCAGGGAACACTGCCTGGCAGCCGTATCGACGGCTACATCGGGCCTGACCCCGTGAAGGCCCCTGGCCTCGAGAGCCTGCGCATCTCCGAAGCCACAGACGTCGGCAAAGTCCACGCCTTCATAAATCTCGTTGGCCCCATGGAAACACTGCCTTCTGGTACGCAAACGCATGGATTATGCTGCTGTCTACGTGTTAAGGAATGTGATTTTAGTTGTCATGTTGTTGCCTGCTAACGGTGGGGCCATCGTTGCCGGCCGCGGCGCTGACGAAGATGTCGTGGTCCATGGCCTTGAACGTGGCGATGGCGATGAGGTCGTAGTTGAATTGCGCGCCGTCCGTGGCGCTGATGGAGAAGGAGAGCACGTCCACGACGTCCTTGACGGCGGCGTCCAGCCCGGCGATGATGTCCATGACGGAGCACCGGCTCCGCGTGCACACCTTGTAGATGGCCAGGTGCGCGTGCGGCGCCATCCTGGACGCTGTGCCGTGCGCGTTGCCGCGCACGTCGGCGTTCTGCACGAAGTTGCCCGCCGCCGTGCTGGCCGTGTGCGTGCCGTGGCCTACGTCGTCCACGGGCGGCGCCGTGTTGTTGATGGCCGTGCTCCCGAATGCATGCGCGTCGATGACCTTGTTGCTGCACCCGCCGCCGGCGATCGACCTGAACTGGCAGGTGCCCTTCCACTTCTTGGGCGGCGGCGGCAGCTCGACGTCGTTGAAGGACAGGTGGCTGGGCAGGATGCCGGTGTCGAGGAGCCCAATCACCACGCTGCGGCCGAACCCGGACCAGCTCCAGAAGCCGTCCTTGCCCATGTGGAGGCCGAGGAAGCCCGACGAGTGGGTGGTCGCCAGCGGCAGGAACTCCTCGGGGTACAGACGACAGGAGCAGGACCAGCAGCAGCAGGTCGCAGCCGCAGCCGCCGTCGTCCCTGAGGCCGCGCTCTGTATTCATGCAATACTACCGCAAAAATACACGGAAACATCAATCTTTGTCCCTTCTTTAACTCCGAATCCGTTTAGTTTTGGCACAAGAGGTAGTAACAAATGTTGTAGAGCTACGCGAGATCTCCAACTTTGCTTAAAGTGCCAAAGTCTAATTCGGCCTGGTTGGAGAGATACAAGCTTCCAAAGTGGATGGCGCGGTGCAGTCCACCGGCTTCTGCTCGCGCGCCCGCTGGCCTGCGGCTGGCCTGCATGGCCACGGCATCATGCCACGTCAGCACGAGAAGCCAACGTGGAGAGGAATGGACCTAGGTGATACGACGTACAAAGTTTATGGACCCAAAAAGTCACTTTCGAAGTTGATGGATCTAACCGAAACTTCCTCATAAGTTAATGGACCTCTGGTGCATTTAACTCAAAAAATAATAAGCTGCTTTTCAATATCCTCCTTATATATCTCGCTTCCAGCCCCATAAATATCAAAGTTGATTGTTCCTCAAACCTGAGCCGGCTTAAATAATTCTTTACTGCTACTTCTATTGATATTTTCATCGGCTCGCCCATTGCTTCATCGGCTATTGGACCTTGTTTTGCATCTATTCCACGTTGGCTTGAACTAATAAAGAATCAATATATGTTTTGTTTGTACTCAAGCCACGCTGCATGGACAAGTCCAACACCAAGTCCGATCCAATAATCATTACTTGATTTCCTTTCTTTCCTTCACCATGGGTTACATACGTGACTTTCAAAGCCTATCGATTTACCTTATTGGGTGCTCTGGTTGTATCCATCGGCTGGTTTGTCCCTATAGGCTGTAGTCAAGACGTCGAGCGACCTAACTTCTTCTTGCCTTTTGCTGGACATTTATATGCTTCCCTAAACAACTTCTCCCTTTTTTCTTTGTCACCTCTCTATCCCTTAGGACAATAACTGCTTGAAGTCGTCTATCAGCTGACAGGCTATCGGCTAATCAATATGTTAACAGATCATAGTTTCCCATCACTGCGCTAAGAACAAAGAAGGTACCTATTACCAATGCATGTCCTATCTGAAGTGAGCTCTGTCCTAGTCCCACATGCCTCCTTTCTCATGTCAACCTTCTCCATAATTAACTTAGCATCAAATCTAACTGAATAACATATAGCCGATAGACATATCTCATCGGCTTTCAGCTTCAATGTTATGATCTCTAATTGCCATCAGAATTTATGAACATGTCCCACCATAACATTGTCAAATTCACCTCCAAAGAATAATTAAAATTCCCCTTTGAATAATGACGAAGTGCATTGCAGATGGACTGACTCAATATTGATGAGAAGATCGAACCGAAACAATATCAATACCAATTAGTCTGATCCAATCTAAAATATTACCGGTAGCCGACTAGCCTACACGTCAAGAGGACATAATAAGAACATGCTTTGACAGCCCCGGTGTGAGTCATCGGCTAACTATTCCATTGGTCCATCAGCCTTGCTCATCAACTTGATGTAATAAAATATTTCAATAGCCGATATTCCTATGTACTATTTCGATAGCCGATGATATAATAATGTTTTTAAATAACCGATACACTTTCCACCAATGATGTCGGCTGTCTTCATGTACTCATAGGCTCCAACTGAATCATCAATGGTCATCGGCTGTGTCATTCTTCATCGGCGTCATGGTCTGGCCTTATCTTGTATATAATATTTAAATATAGTAAGTCCTCGAGCTAGCTCGTGCATGTAAATTTGATGTTTGCACCATATTAACTATCTTCCTTCCAAACTTGTCCTAATGACATCGGCTATCAGACTGATCGATTGGAAAGTCATCGGCTTCTGGGCAAGGCGTTGAACCTTAAGGTTAGCAGCCGATTCTGCTTTTGGACAGCCGATCTCCACGTACCAGAATTATAATAATTATTAATCTGATCTTCCTGTTTGCATATTGAGGCACATGTCGGCTTGTGGAGAGCCCATAGTTCCCTGTGCTGGAGGAGTGCCAATGGTAAAATCGGCTCCTATGTTGGTGAAATTGGCTATCCCATAGTCGATTAAAACTTTGTTGGTTCCCCCGTAGCCAATTGAACTGAACCAATCAATTTCTTGAAGACATCTGTCAATATTCTTGTATATCTAGTCACATCGACTGTCCCTGTGTGCCACCATTTTCTCAACTAGAAGCAATAATCTCCAAAGCATAGATAGCCGATGCATTTGCTCTTCAGCCTATGCTTTTTAGCATGGTCCATCGCCTTTTGTATCTTTGTTTAGATGACTATCAGCCGATGCTTATTAGCTTGATCCATCGGCTCAAAATTTCATCGGACAACTGAAATTGCTTCCTGAAAAGCCAAACTTCATACATGCACATACGCTCCGATCCTTTCTTTCATGCATGAATTCAAATAGTTATGCATCATATACATGAAGAGCTAGAGATCCTTTCCATGTCGCACAATGCTCTTCCGCTTGCATCTTCGAGAAAAAGGCCATGGCGTACATATGGCGAGGTAGAATATGAAGTCCAATGAGATGATCGCCAATTATGTCGATGCCTATATGCAAGCTCTTGGCATTTTTGTCATGTTCAATTGTGGATATATCTGACTTCTAATCAAAGGATTGTGGTCCCACTGAGCGTGCCAGAACACGTGTCGGCACGAAAATATCAACACGCAGCAAGCCGGAAGGATATGCTTGATGGAGCAAGGCTAGAGATCCGCTTGGCTACAACGTGGGACCAGTCGATCCTGTGAATTCCTAAAGGCGTGCCAGTCAATTTGACCTGCAATTGACAAGGAGAGAAAGTTTATCAGTAATTTAGGGTGGAATATGCTGGTTTTGCCCAGACAGTTCCAAGTGTGCTGCTTTGGGAGTCGCCAGATGGGGAAATCGACTAAATAGCCGATACGAGAAAAAATTGGCTTTTAGGGACTGCGATGTTCGTGGGTTGCGATTGATTTTACAGTAACGAATACAACGCACCTAGATATAAGTAACGTCATCAGCTAGATAAATATAACAAGTGTAAAGCATTGAGCCGATAAGTCCAACGAGAAATGATGTAACATGCGAATAGATTGACTGTATAGTATAAATGGATCTACAAACGCTCTGAATCTAATCTGTTACCATCAATAGTGAGGTTCGACCGGATCGATGCAGCTATGCTGATAACAACAAACTAAAGCCAAAGAATTCGTAAAACCATCTATATATTGACATGTTTCTGAAAGACATGCTACATGTGTGAAAGCACAAGCGAATAGGTTAAAATAGACGATTCCGGTATAAAAAGGGTTACAACACGTGAACAATCGACTATTTAACATGGACAGGTCTATAAACTCATCAGATCTAACCCGTTATCCTTAATAGTGGGGTTCGACCGGATCGATGATAGCCATAATAAAGATAATAAATTAAACCTTTAAAGTAAACAGATCTATTCACATTTAACATAATCATGAAGACACAACATAAGCATTAAAGTACAGGCGATCGACTATTTAGCCGATGCAGGCATAGCAAACAACCATGGTCATGCCTAGTCGAAAGAAAATCTACCAACTAGCATCCTCTGATCTAAAGTATTAACAGTGGGGATCGACTGGATCGTTACATCCATATTAGCGAGCTATAGATCATATTCAACTAGCTAGTAAACCTTCTCAAGATTAGACATACCTTAACCACATACTATGCATGATCAAGATTGAAGTAGAACGGTCGATAAAACATAATTTGTCGTTTAAAGTAAGAACCATCGCGACGTGACAAAATAAATGATGGACTAAAAGGATGTGAGGCCGATCTAGACGGATCTCGATCGGGCTGGTTGAAATTGCTGAAACTAATGACAGTAAGAACACCAGCAAGATCGGTAACTTAATGAATCTACCCAAAGGAAGCCACCCTTGGGTAGAGCCGATAACTTGACCTTAATCTAATTCGAGTAGGGGAGTTTGAACTTAACCGATGCAACCGTACTTGAACTAGATAAGGATTGATAACTAGCTTATACTAGAGCTCGCAAGAGGTCGGTCGGACCGATGCAGCCTTACAAACATAAGTATAAGCCATGACGGTACTTATAGAGAAGCCAGAGGTCGACCGGACCGATGCAGCCCTACTTGTTGAAGAACTCACCGAGATCTACACTACTACTCCTAAGGGTTGGCGTGAAGCCAAAAAAGTAATTGGTATTGATTCATTGGATATCTTGATACAATGGCTGAGGTTTATATTTATACCCTGGGCTGATAAGAGTCCTAAACGACGGGGGTGCTGGCGGAGGTCCTGAATGAAGTTTGGGCGCTCATCTCCGACGGTATGTTCTATGGAACGACGGGGGTGCTAACCTTGGTGGCGACCCATCACCCTGATCTGGACTTCATGGCCATCTACAGAGGATACGCCAATGGGTGGAGCACAGATGAAATCATGCGCTGGGGGAGAGTTTGGTGCCACATGCACAGATAGTTGCTGAGCAGGTCACCGCGTAGTGGGTGATAGTGGCTCGCCGTTCGTCCGTGGCTGAAGACGTGCACCGAGAAGATGTTGTCCAGCCTATGGTGGGAGTGGAGATTGGGTCGGAGGCAAGCGTCATCCTGCCCCCAACAGAGCCAAACGTCATCCCGACCGGAAGCGTGCTGCCTTCGTCCTTGTCGTCCTTATCGATCGTACCGACAGCCGATGCTGCCGGGAGGCCATAATAGAGTTTAGGATAGAAATAGTCGGTTCATGTAAGAGATGAGTTCATAGGGGAGCCCCCGTGTGAACAACTTTATATTCAGAAATATTCTAAGTTCATTTTGTGATGAAATCACTCGTGAGGGGAAGCTTATCCCATCCACCCTTGTTTTTACCCTAGCGTAGCTTTGTTTTTTGTCCTTTCTTTTTTGCACCTGCCCGTTGACCCGTAGGCTGCAACCTTAAGAACCTAGGCATGGCCCGCGAGGCTCAGCTACTCATAACTGTAGGTCGTGGTGGGATGTGATCGGTCGGGAGGTTAAAACACAAGTTACATAGGGTAATCAAAGGAACTGAATGCCCTTTTATTTGGGCGATGCCCTTGCGTTTGGACAAAAAGTATTACTATATGATAGTAAAAGGGGAGGGTGGTATCGCACCCCGTGGATCCTCCGAGTGACCTAGCCCGAGAGTGATCGGGCTAGGGTGCTGTAGGAGCAAACATTGAATGGAAAGAGAACGGTAAGACCGAGTTTTAAGGGAAGAAACGACATAACCATTCGATGTTCCATATGTTGGTGAGAATGTTGCCGTTGCCATCCTTTAGCTAGTAGGCGTCTAGCCAGATCACCTCGGTCACCGTGTAGGGTCCTTCCCATGGTAGAGAGAGTTTATGTTTCTCTTTGGTTGACTGGGTCCTTCGGAGTACAAGGTCACCGACCTCAAGGATCCTACCCCTGATTTTTCTTTCATGGTACCTGCGGAGAGTTTGTGGTAACGAGCAGAGTGGATGATGGTCATCTCACGAGCCTCCTTGAGCATGTCGACCGCATCCTGCTGAGCCTCCATGGCTTGGTCTTGGTTGAAGGCCTTTACTCTTGGGGCGCCGTGATCGAGGTCGAAGGGCAACACTGCTTTGGCTTTGTATGCAAGGAAGAAAGGGGTGAACCCTGTGGACCAGTTTGGCGTCATTCTTAGGCTCCAGAGGATCACTGGAACTTCTGCAACCCATCGCCCCTTCTTGAGTCGATCGAAGATGCGGGGCTTGAGTCCATGGAGGACCATGTCATTGGCCCGCTCGACCAGACCGTTGGTACGCGGGTGCCCGACCGAGGCCCAATTGATCCTGATGCCGTATCTGTCACAGAAGTCTAGGAACTTCTTCCCGGTGAAGTTTGTTCTATGGTCGGTGATGATATAGTTTGGAACACCAAACCGATAGATGATGTCGAGGAAGAACTTAACCACCTCTTCCGAGCGGATATTGGTGATGGGTTTCACCTCTATCCACTTGGTGAATTTGTCCACCGCTACGAGCAGGTGAGTAAAGCCGCTCGGGGCCTTTTTGAGAGGTCCGACCATGTTGAGGCCCCAGACTATGAATGGCTAGGTGATGGGAACGGTCTGAAGCTCTTGTGCCAGCAGATGAGTTTGTCGAGCATAGAAGTGGCATCCTTCGCACCTTGTGGACAACCTCCTCTGCATCTCGCAGCGCAGTGGGCTAGTAAAAAACTTGGCGAAAAGCTTTCCCGACAAGCGACCTCGGGGCCGCGTGATGTCCGTAGATTCCGGCATGGACCTCGATGTAACACCCTAAAAATTTGACTCTTTTGAAAGAGAGCTAAAATGATTTATTTATGAATTTTTGTGCACATGAAATATAGGAAAATAATTTTTCATTAATTTAAAATTCATCATAAGGTACTAACATGTGTGAGCATACATGCTGTTGCATTTTATTTATTGTGATGAATGGTGTTGATCCAAACTCCAAAGTAATTTGGAATATTTTTGAAAAGGGTTTGAAAATGGCTTTGAAATAAAAGAAAAGAAAGAAAAGAAAATTAGAAAAATAAAAGTATTTTTAAAGTTGTAAAGTTCATCTTGGAAAGCCTAACAAAATTGTCCTTTTTTTGAATAGGGAAGTATATTTGAAACTATACTTGAATTTGATTTGAATTTGGCTTAGTTTTGAGAATTAGAAATAGAAAAGGATTTGTTTTTGCAAAATCTCCCTTCATTCCTTTTCAGCCCAACTCCAGGAACCGGCCTGACCTTCTTTCCTCCCCCTTCCCAACTTGACCTGCTCGGCTTGGCCTGCTTGGCGGCCCTAGCTCGCCCCTCCCTTTCTCTTTCCCGCCTCCTGATTCTTTCTCTTTCTTCCTGCACCGGCCCATTCTACGCTGGCCCGCTCCGCGCCTGCCTATGCTTCGGCACCGTAGCACCTAGCTCGATCTGTCCCCACACGCGTCGCCCCCTTCTCCCTCACTGCCCCGCTGGCCCACTCGTTCAGGCACCCACGCTCCCCTTTCCTTTCTTCCCCGGCATGCTCCTTTCCTTTCTCACTCCTGCCGATGGCACACCACCTACGACAAGTCGTCGGTCCTCCGCGCATGCAAGGAAGGCGACCAAATCTGCCCGTCTCCCACTCCCCTTCCTTCTACCACGCCTCGCCCTGCCTATAAAGCTTTGAGCCACACCCCTTCTTCTCCCTTTCCTCTGTCCACGCTCAAGCTCACCAGCCGCCGCCGTGATTCCACATTCCGGCTCCCCAAATCGCGACGCCGACGTGTACCAAAGCTTCACCTTGTTCTCCTGCCCCCGTAGGTACAGTTAATTCCAAGTTTTGGTCATGGATTGCTCAGTTTTTCCTCACCCGCCCCCTCTCTCCCTCTTCAGCCACCGCCGCCATCGACCCGTGCCGTCGGAGACCTCTCGGACACCGCAACCACCTCGATCTGACTCGCGGTGAGCTCCCAAACCTCCTCGTCCCCTTCTTGTCTCGGTTAATGCCCTAGAACGCTGTATCATCAAGCGTCCAAGTCATCAGCCAAGGCACTGCCATGGGACCACCGCTTCGGTGTGATCCCCGTCCTAGTCTTGCCTTCCGTTGAGTTCGTAGGACCCCACGCTACGCATCTGTGCCCTTGGCTTGTCTCGGGATGGCCAGAATCATCCTCCTGATGTCCGCCGCCGTGCTACCTCGCCACCGGCCATGGAAAGCTCGTCGGAGCCACCGTGCTGTCGCTGGAGGTTGACCCGTACACGCCTACGCCGCCTGATTCACGATGAACGGTCAGGATTAGATGATACCGGTTGGATCATAACCGGTCCACCACAAGCCGTGGACTCGGCCCACGGTGCCACGTCAGCACCCACATCACTGGCCACTGCGCACGCGTGGTGCACCGCACCAGTCCCCGCATGCCACATGTCGGTCCAGTCAGCCGACACGGTCAACGAGTCAAGCCGTACGTATTTTGCAGAAAGCCCTTATATTTTTCGTGAATCAACCCACAATCCGTAGCAGTTCAAAATAAATACAAATCAGCCCTGCTTTTATTCATTTAGGACCCTATAGTTTCTAGAAATAGTGTGTACAGTCCAAAACATGTGTAAATTCAGATTTTTAATTGTTTTAATTCAAAAATGAGTTCGAGTTATTTACAGAAATGCCATTGAACCTTATTTCATGCGTAACTCTTGCATTTTAAGTCCGATTCGACCCGATCGAATTGAGTTAGGACCATATTTATGTTTTCTACATGTTTATACTACTGTTAGGCATGTTTTCAATATTTGAAATTCATGGGTAGATTTAATCTATTATTTAACTAAAGTAAAACTTGTTTAAATCATAACTTATTCATTTTAACTCCAAAATAGTCCGTTCAAGTTGCGTTAGATTCACAACGACGAGATCTACGCATTAGTAATAGTGTTTACTATATTACTATTTTAGAAAAAAAATCATGGTTTAAATCATATCTTGATTAATGATTATGCAACTAGATTTTATAAATAAAATATGATTTGTTTTACTTTAGTTTTATAATTCAAATCTAAAATTGACTTAATTCAATCTATATTTTTTATAAAATATCTTTTATATATGAATTCATATAGTTAACATAAATGAAGCCTATAGTTTTCTTTTCCACGTATAAAGCAAATCTCTCGGTAGTTGTATCTTTTCAACCGTAGCTCCGATTAGCGTGCCTCTCGCGACTGTGTGTTCGTAGCGATGCGTAGAATCATATTTCAAACTCTTTTACTTATTTTTCTATGATTGGTGTACTATTCTGATATAGATGCAATTGTATTCTATGCATGTATGTGTATGGATATTTGTGTGGTGTTCTACGATTACGTCTAGTCGATGAGATATACATGGTGATCCAGAAGAAGAAGGATGTTCAGGAATAAAGCTTACCGAAGGATCGATGTGTAAGGATCCATGTTTTTGCTAGTGCTTAATCAAAACCATGATCTTGTAACTTGACTAATGGTATATGCAGTAAACATTAAAACATGACTTTTTAGTAACATGGAAACAGGGGCTGGAGTGTTTAGCTACTTTCTAAATGCTTCAGATTCCTCTCCGTAAGGACTTATCTGTAAGCGATCATCCAGGACTTACAGTACAACTATGAGGGCTATATGGCTCTGGCTTTAGCTCAGTATGAGAACCTTTTCTAGCTTGTTAGTGGTTACCTTTATGGCGCAAGAGGGGCTCCGACGGGTATGATCTCGGCCTGCCAAGTGGGTGCACTTGTTAGTCACTCCTTAGATGGGAGTTTATGCTTATTGATGGGGAAACCTTAGCGGCCCTAACTTGTTAGACGAACCTTTGAAATGCTTCATAGTGAACCCTGCTGACCTTCCTTGAAAGTGGGTCAAGAGATTAGCTACCTCAGACGAAAGGGTAAATCATGACTCACAGTGAAAGTGTACAACCTCTGCAGAGTGTAAAACTGTTATAACAGCCATGCTCACGGACACTAGCGGCCTTGGACCCTTATGGAATAGAGATGATCACTGCTAGTTAATTGTACTAATAATTAATTGTTTATGCTATTTATTATTCATGTTTACCTGATCATGTGTTTATGGGAATGATAAATTCTTTGCCACTCAATTGCTTAAAAAGATGACCTATTAAAGCTAATCGCAGTAAACCAGTGTCAGCCTTTTGAGCCTCATGAACCCCATGTTATGTTGCTGAGTATGACATGTACTTATGCTTGCTTTACTTTTCTATACTTTGAATAAAAATCCCGGATGGGTACCAGATTGCTAGTCTAGAGGAATTAGGCTTGTGGTCAACCAGTCAGTCATCTTTGTGGATTTGGAGTCTTCGCCTGAAGATTGGAGTCGACTTTCCACTGTCTATACTATGAGGTTATATTCCTTTTACTAATAAGTTATGTAATAAGTATTGTCTCTTGATATTACCCTTATTTATGGCTATATGTGAGATTTGACTTCCTAGGCTCACATATAGTGTGTATCTGGTTTTGTCTTTAAAACCGGGTGCTGCACTCGAGGAGGAGCTGCTTCCCTTGGTCGGTCGGGATGCACTTCATGAGTACTCCCGACGGACTTTGCTTGTAAAGTTCATCACCGATGGCGACGAACGTCTTGACACATCGAGTGATTCATCATGCTTTAGTCCTTTTCGGTGGGAGAGCCTCCTCAAGGAGGTAGGCGAGTAGTGGTGCTCTCTAGTCAGCCTAATTGAGTGCCACCATGGTGACGTCGGTGGGCGACGTCATCGTGGAGGCGCCAAGGTTGGAGCCCCCGAGCACTTGGTCAGGGTTGGGGCACGTCGGGAGGTTGGAGCCCCTGAGTGCCAGATTGGTGTCGTAGCATGTCTGGATCGGATCCTCTAGAACACGGGCAGACGGGTCGTGGAGATCGTTGATGAGGACCTCATCTAGAGATGGAACCCGCCTGGCAGCCAATTTTGTGAGGAAATCGGCGACATCATTGTCCTTTCAGGGGACATGATGTAGTTCGATTCCTCGGAACTTGTCCTCGAGCTTGCGCACCTCCTAGTAGTATGCTACCATGAGAGGGCTCTTGCAGGAGGACTCATTCATGACTTGGTCGATGACCAACACCGAGTCACCGTCAACGTACAACCAAGTAGCGCCAAGCTCGACAGTGATGCGTAGTCCGTTGATGAGGGCCTCGTACTCTGCGGCGTTGTTTGAGGCCAAAAAATGAAGACAGATCAAGTAGCGAAGCCTGCTCCCATCTGGGGAGATCAGAACCACTCTAGCCCCCGAGCCAGGCGCCATAACCAACCCATCAAAGTACATTATCCAGTACTCATGGGTGACGTCCGGGGTCGGGAGCTGGACTTCCATCCATTCGGCGATGAAGTCGGCGAGAGCCTAAGACTTGATAGCAGTGCGAGGGACATACTTGATGTCGTGACCCATGAGCTCGAGTGCCCACTTGGAGATTTGTCCCGTAGCATCGCGGTTGCAGATGATGTCTCCCAATGGGTGCGAGGTAACGACTATGACCTCATGGTCGGTGAAGTAGTGCAGGAGCTTCTAGGTCGCCATCAGCACGGCGTATAGAAGCTTCTACACCTAGGGGTATCAAGCCTTGGCGTCGATGAGTACCTCACCGACAAAGTATACCGATCATTGAACCTTCAAGGGGTGTCTCAGCTCCTTCCTTTCGACTGATGAGGGCGGTGCTCACAACAGTGGTTGTTTGCCGTGATGTAGAGGAGGGATTCTCCCTGTTCGGGGGCGACAAGAACTGGGGCCGATGTCAGTGATGCTTTGAGGCTTTCCAAAGCCTGCTGTGCCTTCTCTGTCTAGACAAATGTGTCTGCCTTCTTGAGAAGTTTATAGAGAGGCATCCCCCGTTCCCCTAGTTGGGAGATGAACCGGCTTAGGGCGGCCAATAGCCGGTGAGCCTCTGTATGCCCTTGAAGTTGCGTAAAGGGCCCATGTTGGAGATGGCCATTATTTTTTTGAGGTTGGCTTTGATGCCGCGCTCAGACACGATGTATCCAAGGAGCTTCCCCTTTGGAACTCTAAAAACACATTTTTCGGGATTCAATTTGATATTGAACCTTCAGAGGTTTGTGAATGTTGTGACTAAATTTGTGATCAGGTCACTAGCTTGAGCCATTTTCACCACTATGTCATCTACATAGACGGTGATTGTTTGTTTTAGCTGCTTGTCTTGGTTAGGCTGTCCAGGCGGGTCGATTTGGTCGACGAAGCATCGCTGCATGCACCGTTGATAGGTGGCACCGGTGTTCTTAAGACCAAAAGGCGTGGTTACGTAACAGTATGAACCATACGGGGTGATGAATGAAGTCGTGAGCTGGTCGGACTCTTTCATAATGATCTGGTGGTAGCCTGAGTAGGCATCTAGAAAGGCGGGGATTCCGCATCCTGAGGTG
This sequence comes from Miscanthus floridulus, assembly GCF_019320115.1. Classification (NCBI taxonomy): domain Eukaryota; kingdom Viridiplantae; phylum Streptophyta; class Magnoliopsida; order Poales; family Poaceae; genus Miscanthus; species Miscanthus floridulus. The sequence goes on from NC_089586.1 coordinate 92,873,711, forward strand.
GAGTCGACTATCTAGTCTATGCGTGGCAAAGGAAAATGGTCCTTTGGACATGCCTTGTTGAGGCCAGTATAATCAACACACATTCTCCATTTCTCGGTCTTCTTTTTCACAAGAACATGATTAGCTAGCCAGTCGGAATGGTATACCACTTTGATGAACCCGACTGCTAGGAGTTTGGTGATCTCCTCGCCTATGGCCCTGCGCCTCTCGTCGTCAAAGTGACGCAAGCGTTGCTTGGTGGGCTTCGAGCCCGGGACGAGGCATAATGCGTGCTCGGCGACCTCCCTTGGTATGCCCGGTATGTCAGAAGGTTTCCACGCGAAGACATCACAATTGGCGCGTAGAAAGTCGGTGAGCTCGCTTTCCTATTTGGTCGGGAGCTTGGTCCCAATCCGCACCGTCTTGGTTGGGTCAGCGGGGTCGATCCCCACCACCTTGGTTTCCATAGTCAGGTGGAAGGCACTTGTGGAGGTTGGCTCATTGCAGTCTAGGACTGCTGGAGTCGACAAATTCTTGAGCTTCAGGAGCTCGGTGGAGTTGATGATGGTAGTGGCGAGCTCGTAATGCTCGCTGTCGCACGTGTAGGCGTGCGAAAAGGTGCTACCCATGGTGATGACGCCGTTCGGTCCTGGCATCTTCAATTTGAGGTAGGTATAGTTGGGGATTGCCATGAACTTAGCGTAGCATGGCCGTCCCAAGATGGCGTGGTAGGATCCTGGAAAGAACACCACCTCAAAGGTGAGGATCTTTGAGCAGAAGTTGGCTCGGTCGCCAAACGTGATGGGCAAGTCAATCTGCCCAAGTGGGTACGCTTGCGTCCCTGGGATCACACCATGGAAGGTAGAGCTCACTAGGTAGATGTCTGACCAGGGGATGCGCATGGAAGGTAGAGCTCACTAGGTAGAAGGGGGTTGTTAAAGGCCCGGTCGGACTCTAAACTGAAGGGTCGAGAGTGACGGGGGCTCTAACGTGCGCTAAGTATTAGAGCGTATGCTCTGCGTAGCTTTAGAGTTCTAGAGCTATTGAGCTATTCAAGTTCTCAGGTTGAGTGCTCGAATCGTCTAGCTTTTCTTTTTTGAGGAGAGCCAGATTCTGAATCGCCAGATCCGTTTTTAGGAGAGAGCTCATCCCCTTTTATAGTCGAAGGAGATGGCCTCTTACAAGTCAGAGAAAGAGAGAGAATGTATACATGCGCTACCTAGTCTTGTTGCTCACGCTGTCGGGTATGAGACGGTCATCGGCGCCCATAATACTGTTCATGTCTAGATGCATGTGGCAGGCTCTACCGTGTTCGCCTCGTATGGCAAATGTCGGCGCCTACAATACTGTTTGGGTTCTGACACGCCTGGAAAGGTTGCATAGTGCCTTTCTGGCATGGCCTGGTGGCACCGTCCTGTAGGTGCACAGGGTATAGCAAGGTACGTTCCTTGGTATTACGGTTTGACTTGAGCGCCTTACCTTATCTACTCTGTCTGATCCCCGGGCCTTCACCGAGCGGGCATCCCTGGTCGGTCATTCCGAGTCGGCCCCGACCGTGTCGGTCGGGGAAGAGCTGCAAGCAGAGGTCCGGTGTATCCCGGTCGGAAAAGGAGGTCGGAGTCGGATTATGTCCCCACCTTGGCCAGGCCTTCCAGTTGGGAACCGGATCGTTCTCCCGGCCTGTCATTAGGTATCTGGGCCGTCCCGGGAGGCGCGCGTTGTTGCTACGCCGTCTGTTGGGCCGAGTTTTTGCTGGAAAACGGGCCCATTGGGGACCCCGGGTTCATGAACCCGACATTATGTGAACCCCGTCTCTGACACAAGGATATTATAGACGCGCCAAAAGATGAATCATCTATGTTATCTTTAATATGAGACGGTCTCTTTTAACCACTAGGTCTCTGATATCACACACTAGAGCAAAGAGAAAGATGAAGCCATTAAACGAGAGTAAAGAGAAAGAGCATCGATCAAATTAATCAAACACCATCTCGAACTCAGCCAAATAAGGATAAAAGAATTTACAAAAGAAAAATGACGAATTTTGGTGTCACGATGGCCTAGTCGTCTAGAGCTTGAAAACATATTAATTAAAAATTTATGAACTCAAAGTAAATATAAATCAAGACATGACTCAATAAATGAGTGAGGAATATATATGTATATATATTATATATATAATACTTTTTTCCCCTGCTTGGACAATGTAACATGGCATGTTTTGGTGGATCCTGGCAAATGAGATTGATGCTTCCAGCTCCTTCTAGCTCATGTTTTGTTTAACAAAAAAAATATTAATAACGGCGGCAGTAGTAGCAGGATAGCAGCAGCTGAGGATTGGAAATAAAGTTGGTCAGCTGACATGACGAGTTCGAATTGAAGGAGTAGAATATGCGTCGTCCACGCGTGATCGATCCTATGCGTGCGTGTGAAACCTTTGAAATCTTGCTCGATCTGAAAATAAAAATCTTAGCGTGACAGGGAAACCATTGGATTCTTGTGCCGAACGACCTAGCTAGAGAAACCCATGAATGAATTATAGATCTCAGACGGCAGGCCGGTAGCTTAATTAGAACGAAGCACAGAGACTTTGGGGGCAGCAGTATTAGAGTAATGAAAAGCTGCTGCTGGTGCTGGAAATTAAAGTTTGTCTGTACTTCATCAGGATGGGAAACAAACTGCCGCCCTTTACACTGCTTAATTATTCTTGTTCTTGCAACGAGAGAAGAGTACTCAATTTGAGGCCAGAACCAGGAGTCGTCCGAGTATACTAATCAGTTTGTTTTGACCTACATACGGTGCAAATAGTTTGAACAGCAGTGTCCTGCAATATACAAAAAGCATTGTTGGTCAGGCAATTTCCTGTAAACTTAAATTTATATCAAGTTTTGTAAGTTATTTTTTGGAAAATAAAATCGATCACCAATCGATTTGCAACATAATTAAGCTTGACATTGATAGACTCATTACTGAAAATGCATTCGTAATGTGTAGACTTTTCATTTAAAGGTTATCATACTTAGAACAAACCTAGATGGAATCAAATTTGAGACTGAATGAAGTATATTTTGGTAATGGTAACATCATTCCCTACACTCACTTTGTCCATTATATTAATCAACATTGTGATTCCTAGCTAGAAGTATTTTGGTTATGATGTATGTATGGTTCATTAATATAATGGACAAAGTGAGTGTAGGGAATATATTGATAGAAGTATTAATTAACATCAACATATCCTTAGCTATAAGTATTTTGGTTATGAATATATCGATACAACTTATATATCTATCTATCTATCTATCTATCTATCTATCTATCTATCTATCTATATATATATATATATATATATATATATATATATATAAGGACGAAATAGCAGTATATGTCGATCAATCGTGTCCACACAATGCGAGATGACGCAGCTGGGTGATGGAGGATGGATTCATTATCGGCGTACGTATAGGCCAACGGTATGGTGTATTCTGGAGAAAGAGGAGTAGCAAACTTTTGAGTTCACAGAAATATCTCATGCTCATTAAAAGGCTGCGTGTTTTTTTTTATTCGGGAAAAGGAAAATAGTGCGGATGCGGCGTTGTGCCTGTACTGCTTGATATATGAAACCTCCGCCGGTTGCAACCACCGAATCTAGTATTCTAGCTTCTCAAGCCATGCCCCACCCGCCCATGGTGCCCCAAAAGGAGCGGCATGAAGCGAGACGGCACGGCCCCTTGTCTACCGCCGGTGCCGATGTTTCTTGGTTAGAGAGAGCTGTTAGTTGATCTCTACCAATTGGGCTAATTGGGCTATTGGGTCTGCGTCCTGATCGGAGACGCCTAACCCTAATATGGTTGGTGAGCTCCCGTCACACAACACCATAAATAGGAGGTGGGGCCAGGACATCAAGCACGAGGTTCGCCTGAGCCGCCTAGCACCCCACATACAGTCATAAACCCTAATCGATCACAGAGGGGGCGCTGCCAGCGACGGAAAGCGCCACCACCGGCCAACGCCGCCGCTGCACGTTGAGCGGACGCGTGCTCTGGCCAAGGGCGTCGTGGCCAGGCCACTCGACGGCGGCGCGCTCACCCGCTAGGGAGCGTGCGCCGACGAGGGGGCCGGCGCCGATGCCGACGCCGTCATCACCTCGCCTCACTCGGTGTCGTCGCGGGGCTGAGAAAGAGAAGGTGGAGAAGATAACGGTCAGATCTAGAGTTTCGGGAGACTCTCACCGCAGCGCGTGTGGGACATCAGAGCACCGCCACCCAGACCGCTCTACGGCGGCGCACTCACCCGCCGGGGATCGGCGAGGGGATCGGTGACGGTGCCATCACCGCTTGCTTTCGCTCGGCTGCTACTGCTCGCTGCGCTGAGGAGAGAAAGGGGCGCGACGAAGAAAGAGAAAGGAAAGAGCCAAATGAGTTAGGGTTTCGGCGCCGCGGCCGGCCGAGGGGTTTTGATCAGCCGAAATCGTCGCCTGGCCGTCGAATCTAGATGGACGACTGAGAGCATGTCGGGCCAGATTGAGCCCAGGCGGGTGAGAGTTTTCCCGGCCCAGGCCCAGGTTGCGGCCTGGGCTCGGGGGAGGCGCTGTGAGCGCCTGCGCGTGTACTGCTACTGCAGGCCGGGCCGAGTACTGTCGCTGCTTACTACAGCTGCAGACCAGGCCAGAATGAACAGTAAATAACTTTTGAAGTTTATTTAATTTTCAGATACAGATTTGAATGAATTTTGATGAATTTCGGAGGTTTAAAATTTCTAGTAAAATTACACCAACGTGTTACTTTTTTCCAGAAAGTAGATATAAACAAGAAAATACTTCTGAAAAGTAGATAATTATTATTTATTCATGTTTCCGCTGCAATATTAAAGTTTATAATCTTCTAATTAAATTTGAACAAACGGAGAATTTAATTTGAAGAGTAGTCAATTTTAATCAGTAAATTATAATATTGTTATTTTTCTGACCAACGTTGATAATAGTAATATTATAATGTTTAATCATAAGTTTTCCATGCATTAATTCTATTTCTGTCCAACGGTGATATATAATTAGTGTATAAGAATATTGTATGTTGTAATTTTGACCAACGTTAAATTAAAGCATGCAATTATAATGTCATATTTTCTCACTATCTCTCTGACGATGTTTTCAGAACTCAACCCAATGGCATTCATCTCGCGAATACCGCCTCTAAAAGGAGGAAATTACAGAGTATGGCGAGAGAAGTATGAGCTCGCACTTGCACTGTCTGATAATGACTTAGGCCATGTTTGGTTGGGCTTTTGGCTTTGGCTTTTGGCCCCAAAAGCCAAAAGCCCAACCAAAGGGGCTGCTTTTGGAGGGTGCTTTTTCAGAAGCAACTGCTTTTCCGTAGTTCATTTTTGAAAGCTGGTTTGACCCTGCTTTTGGCTTTTGGCTTTCTGTTTTTCGAAATTGGTGGAATAAAAAGCTCTTCCATAGTTGTTTCAAGAGAGATAAAGATAAAAAGTATATTTTATACTTGTTTAATCAAACAGCTTTCAGCTTTTCTACAGCTCACAGCCCACAGCAGCTTTTCCACAGCTCACAGCCCACAGCAGCTTTTTCCCATAGCCACAGCTCAACCAAACAGGGCCTTAGCACTAACCTCCCCGTGTCCTACTGAGCCAGTGGGCCCGGTGAGCGAAGAAAACAAGTTTGATGCTGATTTCACTGCTCGGCAGCGAGATCATGCAGAAGTGTGGATGAAGTATGATCTCGAACGCAAGAAATGGGACATATCAAACCGCAAGTGCTTGATGGTGGCTAAGTCCACAATTTCAGATGCTATAAGGGGGTCTATCCTAGACTGTGATACTGCCACGGAGTACCTAAAGAAGGTGGAGAGTCAGTTCACTGGCTCTTCAAAGGCTTATGCTAGTACATTGATCAAGAAATTGTTCAATGAAAAATATACTGGTGGCAGTATCAGAGAGCACATTTTGAAGATGGGCAACACGGTTTTGAAGCTGAAGCCAATGGATTTGGGGCTCAAGGATGAGTTCCTGATTCATTTAGTTTTTGCTTCCTTGCCAAAGGAATATGAAACCTTTGTTGTCAACTACAATATACAGCCCGACAAGTGGAACATAGAGAAGCTCATCGTAATGTGTGTTCAAGAAGAGGAAAGGCTGAAGTACTTATAGGGTGACTCTACTAACCTTGTGAAGGACAAGAAAAAAACTTCAATAAGAATGCCAAACCTCAAGGGAAAGCCCCTCAGACTGAGCACCATCCGAAGAACAGCAATACTCAAGTTGAAAAGGATCAGTGCAAATAGTGCAAGAAGCTTGGACACTACCAGAGGGACTGTCCAGACTTCCTGAAGAACCTGCTGAAGAGATGTGAGGATTTCATTACATTCATAGATGAATCCTTGTATTTAAGTTATACAAAATCTACTTGGTGGATTGATTCAGGTGCAACCGTTCATGTTGCAAATTCATTACAGGGATTCCATACAAGGAGGACCCTGCAAAGAGGAGAAAGAATAATTAAAGTAGCAAATGGAGTTGAAGCCATTAGAGATCTTTCTCTAGAATTAGTTGATGGTTTTCTACTTAAGCTTTCAGATGTTCTATTTGTACCCTCTTTGCGAAGAAACTTAATAAGTGTTTCAAGTTTAGATGATGATGGATATGATTGCCATTTTGGTAATGGCAAATGTCAGATTGTTTATAATAATAAATATGTTGGTCTTGCCTTCCGACAAGACAAGCTTTATTTATTATCACTTTCTGAGAATGTGAATGATGTAAGTACTGAGAATGAGAATGCTTCCTCGTCTATGAATGCAACAAATAAGCGGAAGAGAGTGCATGATGTATCTTTGAAATTATGGCACTATCGTTTAGGCCATATTTCGAGGGGGAGAATAGAGCGATTGATTAAGAAATCAATTATTCCGCCTTTAGAATTTTTAGATTTAGAACAATGCATAAATTGCATAAAAGGAAAGTATGTTAAGAAAATAAAGATAGATGCCAAATAAAGCGCAGGAATTTTAGAAATAGTTCACACAGACATCTGTGGTCCTTTTTCTGTGAAGAGTGTGTATGGTTATGATTCATTTATAACATTCATAGATGACTATTCTCATTTTGGCTATATTTATCCAATTAAAGAAAGATCGGAAGCATTAGATAAATTTAAGATATTTAAGGTTGAAGTAGAAAATCAGCACAACTTAAAGATTAAGGTAGTAAGGTCTGACCGTGGGGGAGAGTACTACGGTCGACACACCCCATATGGCCAAGTTCCTGGACCATTTGCAAGGTTCTTACAAGAAAATGGCATAGTAGTCCAGTATTCTACACCGGGCAAGCCTCAGCGGAATGGAGTAGCTAAAAGACGTAACCGTACCTTAATGGATATGGTGAGAAGCATGATAAGTTACTCTACCTTACCGATAAGTTTATGGGTGGAGGCGTTAAAAATCGTCATTCATATTCTTAATCGAGTGTCAAGTAAGTCGGTGCCCAAGACACCGTATGAGTTGTGGACAGAAAAGGAACCCTCACTAAACTATTTACGTGTGTGGGGTTGTCCAGCTAAGGCAAAAGTATTTAACCCAAACATAGGGAAGCTGGACTCCAAGACAGTTAGCTGCCATTTCATTGGCTATCCAGAAAAGTCAAAAGGTTATCGCTTCTATTGTCCTGACAGATAAACAAAGTTTGTAGAAACAAGACATGCTGTCTTCTTAGAGGATGATATGATCAGGGGGACCATGGTAGCGCGAGAAATAAGTTTAGAAGAGAAGTGGGTATATGTGCCCACTCCTATGGTTCAGGAGCCATTCTTCTCGTTACCTGTTGTTGTTGTACCAACGGTGCAAGATACTGTAGTAACAACACCTATTGTTAGTTCTTATGTGGCAACAATGAATGAACATGAGGAACCTGTCCTTTAGGATCCCCAAGAATCCGTTGTCACACATGAGGGAGAGCAACAACAGCCTCAAGTAGAACAAGCGTCATCTAACGAGACCCCTAGAAGGTCTCAAAGAGTCAGGAGATCAGTCATTCCTGATGATTATGAAGTTTATGAAAGTGAGGAATTTGAAATGGAGGGTGATCCCACCTTATTTGAAGAAGCCGTGAGAAGCGCTCACTCATCCAAGTGGCTTGAAGCCATGGAAGATGAAATGAAATCAATGAAACCCAATGGAGTTTGGAACTTAGAAACAATTCCTAAAGGAGCCAAGATAGTAGGCTGTAAATGGGTCTACAAAACTAAACATGACTCCAAAGGGAATATAGAAAGGTTTAAAGCGTGAATTGTGGCGAAAGGTTTCACACAAAGAGAAGGCATAGATTACAATGAGACATTCTCTCCAGTCTCATGTAAGGATTCTTTTAGAATCATAATGGCGCTTGTAGCACATTACGACTTAGAATTACATCAGATGGATGTAAAGATGGCGTTCCTAAACGGGGATTTGTAGGAAAACGTTTACATGGCACAACCGAAAGGTTTTGTTGTGGAAGGAAAAGAACGCATGGGATGCCGCCTGAAGAAATCCATTTATGGATTAAAGCAAGCTTCAAGACAGTGCTATTTGAAGTTTGATAGCACAATAAGAAAGTTTGGGTTTCAAGAAAATGTAGAGGACAATTGCGTTTATGCAAAGTTCAAGAATGGAAAATACATTTTCCTAGTCTTGTATGTGGATGATATCTTGCTCACTAGTAGTGATGTTAATCTACTACTAGAAATAAAGAAGTTCTTGTCCTCAAAGTTTGATATGAAGGATCTCGGTGAAGCTTTGCTCGTCCTAGGAATAGAGATTCACCGAGATAGAGAAAAGGGGGTTTTAGGATTATCACAAAAGGCATACTTAGAAAAAGTTCTAAAGAAATACAATATGCAAAATTGTAAGTCTTCACCTGCTCCCATAGTCAAGGGCGACATATATGAGGAATTTCAATATCCCAGGAACCAATATGAGATCAATCAAATGAAAGCGGTTCCATATAGTTCAGCTGTCGGAAGTTTACAATATGCTCAAGTGTGTACTCACCCTGACTTAGCTTTTGTTACTGGGTTGCTTGGCAGATATCAGAGTAATCCAGGAATAGAACACTAGAAATTAGTAAAGAAAGTTTTATGTTACCTGCAAGGTATGAAGGGTCTCATGCTAACGTACAGAAGATCCAATTCCCTACACATAGAGGGGTATACAGATTCTGATGATGCGGAAGATGAAAGAAAGTCCACGTCAGGATACATATTCACTCTTGCAGGAGGAGATATATTGTGGAAAAGCTCAAAGCAAACCGTCACTACATTGTCCACAATGTATGCCGAGTTTGTAGCATGTTATAAGGCCATAGAGCAGGTGAATTGGCTAAAGAAATTCATGCCCGGGTTGAAAGTGGTAGACGACATACATAAACCACTCAAGTTATACTGCGATAATAATCTAGCAGTATATTATGCTCACAACAATAAGTCAAGTGGTGCTGCCGAACACATTGACATAAAGTATTATGTTGTGAAAGACAAAGTCCAGGATCATATAATTAGTCTTGAGCATATAAGAAAAGAAAAGATGCTCGCGGATCTGCTTACAAAAGGCTTACCACCCAGCGTATTCAGAGAACACTTAGTCAGCATGGGTTTAAGGGAAAGCCTATGATTCCTGAATAATAAGGGCCTAGTTAAGAATCTGTTTCAAAACAGAGAGGTGCATTGTAGCTATTTAATCTAATGGCAAGAGACCGTGATGATAAGGCACGCTCTATGCACTGATCTGTGATGGAATGAGAACAAGAGAAAGTAAGTAAGTTAAGTTTAAGTTATAAGTGAGATCAAGGGGGAGAATGTTAGTTGATCTCCACCAATTGGCCCAATGGCCTATTGGGCCCTTGGATCAACGGCCTATTGGGCCCTTGGATCCGCGCCCTGATCGGGGGCGCCCAACCCTAATATGGTTGGTGGGCCCCCGTCGCACAGTGCCATAAATAGGAGGTGGGGGCCAGGGCGTCAAGCACAAGGTTTGCCTGAGCTGCCTAGCACCCCACCCACAGTCCTAAACCTTAACCGATCACAGAGGGGGCGCTGCCAGCGATGGAAAGCACCGCCACCGGCCAACGCCGCCACTACACTGCCACCCTTCGACACAGCACCGCCACCGGGTCTTCACCAAGCATCGCGATGGTGAGCCCGTCTTCCTCCAAGGCGGACGATGATTTGCACCCCCTTCACCCCTCTCTCTCTCTCGCACTCTATCTCTTATCTTGTACTAGTAGATGTTCTAAGACTCACTGTTTAAATCAAAAGCAAGTAGACACGCTAGATCTATGGCTAGTGATCCTATTTTAGGTCTAACAAGAGCAACTCTTGCTAGCTGTAGCAACACGCCTGCTTCCAATTTGGATAGTGGAGGTAAAAGAAAAAGAAGTCACCTCTAGATTTATTGGCCTCCTATTTTTCCTCTCCCACTGCCTATTCCTATTGGTCCTCTACTCACCGCCCAAATTTTGAACCACACTTCTTCCTTCCCCACACGCAACTCCACGGTGTGACCTGCACCGATCCTCCACTGCTCGACGTGACCGCCGCAGCCGGGAGCTTCGCCGCGGCCATCAGAGTCCGCCCCTCCTCTCTCCGGGGCCTCCTCTCTCTGGCTCGTCAGGCGGTCCTCGGCGCAAACTGGCCTCCCTAGCGTAGGCGTCTCCTTGGTACGGGCCATCCTCCCCGGCACGAGCGCTCGCCGGCGCGGATGTAGGCTAGCCTCCACGTCGGCCGGCTTCTTCCCTGGCGACTCCCATCCCCGCGTGGAACCGGCCGTCTCCAGGCGCGGGCGCGCCATCCCTGGCGGCGGCCATCTCCTTCCCGCCACGCATCTTCGCTGCCGTAGAGTAGAAGAGGGAGAGGATGACAAAAGGGCCCCATGTGTCATTCAGTACTGGAATGTATTTTAGGTAGTCTGTTATGTTGAGGAGTTGAAAGAAAAAAGTAGGTAGTATAAAATATAGGTGGCTATCCAAACAACCAAGTAGAGAGTCTGATTTGGGTAGCATTGCTGGTAACTAAAAAACTAACTCCAGCAACACCCCTTACTTGACCTCCTACTTTGGATTTGGGTTGTGGAGGAAAAAAAAACCAACTCCAGCAAGCCCCCCTTCCTACTTTTTTTTGTCCGACTTCTTCCCCGCGCAGCCTGCCCCAACGCACCCCCTCCCCGGTGACATGGTCTGCCCCGACGATTTCCTCGACGGCGCGGCCAGGACCGGTGCGCCTCTCCCCGACGATGCGGCCTGCCCTGACGGCTTCCCCGGTGCGCGGCTAGGACCGGCGCAGCCCTCCCCGGCCACTCCCCCACGTGGCTCTACCTCCCTGCCGCCGGTGCGGTTCCCGGCGGGGCACTGCCTGGTCGTGCCTCCCCGCCGCCGGCGTAGCCTCCTTTGGCCACTCCACGGTGCGGCTCCCGGTGGGGCATGGCTCTGCCCCGACGCGATTCTTCCCCGGCATTGCCTCCTCCGCGCCCTGGCAACCTCCTCTAGCCACTCCTCCGGCGGCGTCATGCTCCCATCCCCATGACCGAGTTCGTTAGTGGTAACAAAGAAGGGGTTATTCTCCACAAAGATAGATTTGGGAGGTCTATTTTAGGTAGCGTTGTTGAAGAAAAAAAGTAATATAAAAATGTGTAAGCTACCTAAATAGAGGAGTAAGAAGTGTGTTTTAGGTAGTATTGCTGGAGAGAGTCACCTGTGTATATGTGCCCAGGCCTGGGCCTCGCCGTATACTTTGTGCATGCATGCGGCTCAATGGAAGAGCAGCCTATGTACGCGACTAGCTAGCCTGCAGCTGCAGGCCATGTAATCCGGTGACGAGCGGCGAGAATGTGCCACAGATATTCGGCGTGTTTGCTGTTTGGATTTTGGGTCGATAAGCTTGACTGGTGCTGGTTTGTTGTAAGGAAAAACACTGTTGGTTAATTGATAAATTCTGACCGAAACCAACGAGGGAACAGACTCGTTATTACAGGACCATCACAGCACAGCAGGTTTAAAGCTACTTGCGTGGTACTGTAGCGGTAGGGCGCGCCCCGCGCGCGTATGGTATGCCTCCGGTCAGGGATCGATGGACTCAGGGCGGCCATGACCTGCTGCCGATCGAGGCTGGGGCGCAGGCGCAGCCGGTGCGGGTCCGACAACGCTGTCGCTGACCTGTGTACACCGTACCGTATCCTTCCAGAGAATTCCCGCTGCTGCCGTCCCTGTACGACGTACGCACACGCACGTTCAGCGTTCACTCTTCAACTTCAATCCGGCCGGTCCCGTACTAGTACTAGTAGTTGATAGTAAATTAATAGAGTGTCCGCATCGCCATGCACGCCCGGTGCTAGTGACAGGCCTCCTGCTGGCCCAGTCAAAACACGCGCTGCGTACGCGTCTACCGCCTCCAAGTGTCGGCCTGCGCCGGCGCGCCTCGAGTCGACTAACCACCACATAAAGATGGCAATGGGGACCCGCGACCCGATACCCGATGGGTATTTACTCCATTAGGGTCTGAATATGGACTAAACACACTACCCACGGGTACATAAATGGACCAAACCCTTCACCCATCGGGTACGCGGGTATGGGTATGTTCCAGCAGTCCCCATACCCGTTAACCCATGGGTGAAAAATACCTAGCCCAAAAGTAAACAAGCCCACCAGCCCATAAGGTAAAACCCTAGGTATATAATCTTATCCCCCATTCCCCACCCCTCCCAACCCTATCCCACCCGCCTGATCCCCCGCCGGCCGCCGGAAAAAAAAACACTGCTCGCAAAAAACAACGTCGCCGCAAAAAACAACAGCGCCCCCTCGGCCCCTCGTCTCGCATCGCATCGCTCCAAATCCAAGTGCCAGGAAGTCGCCACATCTGACCCGACGCCATGCCGGCGACGGAGCAAGGAAGCGTCAACGGAGTGAACGGACGGTGATTCCCCAGTTCCCCTTCCCCTTCATAGTTCATATGCTTTGCAGGCGTAGCCGCGCAGAGGCGCTCCACGCTCGTTGCCTCCTTCCCTACACTAACCTGCTCCTTCACTCCAGCGTCAAGGGACATCGTGGAGGTCCTGGAGGACGGTGACCGCCTGAAGCCGTCGGATCCTGTGTTCGTCGACGCCGTGAACACTCTGAAGTTGCAAGATCTGGAGGTCCAAGCTGAAGCTGCAGTAGAGATTATTATATGCTATTATTTGTCTAATTTTATGTGCTCTGTTACTAGTGGCTGTTGTTGAATTGTTGATTTTTATGTGCGTAAATAAACTATTGACGGGTACGGGTGACCCGCCGGATATGATTTACTCGGCCGGGTATGGGTCTGGGAAAAATTCCCCACCCATAGTGGGTATGGGGATTCTGGCGGTCTCAAATTTTTATGGCAGGTACGGGTCTGGAGTGACCATACCCGATGGGGATTTACCCATTGCCATCCTTACCACCACAATTAGTAGCACAGCTTAGTTAAACGCCTAATAATAATATAACACTCGAGATTCGGCCGTACCCATGCAAGATTAATTTAAGCTTGCTCGCCACGAGCCCACGAGCGTGCCCAGCTGCGTCGTGCGTGTACTACGGTGCAGACATGCCCGAGGCGAGGCGGCGCTAACCTGCAGGCTGCAGCCAGCCAAGCCAAGCCACCGCGTCGACCGCCAGTCGCCACTGCTATATATAGAGCCAGCACGGTCGCACGGGCAGACAAGCACAGCACACAGCTAGGAGGTAGCTAGCCCCCCATCAGGCTACGACTAGTGTTTGCTCGATCGACCAGCAGGAGCCAGCCAGCCATGCCGGCCTTCGCGGGGAGCGCAGCGGAGCCGCCGCTGGCAGACAGCTACTACGCGCTGCTCCGTCGCCGCCGCGGCGGCGCTGATGAAGCAGGCGCCTACGCGACGTCGACAGTGCCTTCAGACGACGACGTGCCCGTGGCGGAGTGCGAGCTCCCGATGATCGACGTCGGGTGCCTGACGAGCGACGACGGCTGCTCCTCGGAGGCGGAGCGCGCGGCGTGCACGGCCGCCATCGCGCGCGCCGCCGAGGAGTGGGGCTTCTTCCAGGTGCGCAACCACGGCGTGTCGCAGGCGCTCCTGGACGCGATGCGGCGGGAGCAGGCGCTCCTGTTCCGCCTGCCGTTCGAGGCCAAGGCCACGGCCGGCCTGCTCAACAACTCCTACCGCTGGGGCACCCCGACCGCGACGTCCCCGCAGCAGCTGTCCTGGTCCGAGGCCTTCCACGCCCCGCTCGCCGGCGTCTCCGGGTCCGCCGCCGGCGGCACCTGCAACTTCGGCGAACTCACCACCCTCAGGTTCGTATACGTGCGCAGTATCACTTCTGTTAAGTGTGAACGTCTGCTAAACTACAAGTACCGTGCTTTTTTTTCATTTTTGTGCCTAGTTTTTTTTTTTTGGGAACGAGAACGAGCTTAGTCGTACAGCGCTCGACATGTGTATACCCGCTGTCGATCAGATTCTTGTATTCTATCTCGTCGTGCAAGTTGAACTAGTTCTGCCCAGCATTTTCTCAAGTACCAGGAATAATATCTATACTATAGAAAAAGCTTTCCTATCATCATAGAGGGACTGATGACAAAAAAAATACTTAGGCCCTGTTTGATTTCTATAAGTCAGGTGACTTATTAAGTTAGGTGACTGAAAATCAGTGACTTATAAGTGATGCCTGTTTGGTTGTAGATGACTTATAAGCTCATGTCCGTTAAGTGAAAGGTGTGGGCCCCACGCGAAAAATGGTGGCTTATAAGTTTTAAGCAGGGGTGAACCAGCTTATTTCTTATAAGCAGGGGCGATTTATAAGTTGATGGTGTTTAACAAAATCAGTCACTTATTTCACTTTTTAACTTATAAGTAGGTGACTTATTTATAACCAGGCCCTTATATATGATTCGATAGGGTTGCATGACTACGACGCTGATTAGCTAGTGCGGCGGAATAAGTACTAGTAGTACTAGCTGCCACGACGTAATTTGGCCGGGAAAAGGATGGGCGCTTGGATTTACGGCGGTTAATAAGCTGGCTAGGCACCATCATCCTCCAAAGTGTGTAGTGGCTGCTGGTGGGCTGCCACTGTATAACTCACGTCTGTCTGATGTCCATCAGTGGATACTCATGCAAAGTTAGTCGTTGACCCATGATGAGTAGTACAAATTCATGATTGATTTACTATGCATTTTTTACGGCTAGCAACAATGAGGTTATTATCTCTCTCTCTCTATATATATATATATATATAAATATATATTATATTATTATATATATAAGAACTTTAAATTTAAGGCATTTCACATCAGCGCGCACTCGTTCATCCGTCGTCTCCACCGACTCAGAACCCTGGAGATCAACAGTACCGGACGCGTTACTGTTCATCCGGCGCCCGATAAGTTTTTTTTCCCGATAAGTTTTTATTTCCCCAAAAAAGAAACAGTGTCAGCCCGATAAAAAAATACCCATTTTTTTTTCCAACCTCCTTCCCACGCGAAGCGTGGGCACCCATATAATATAAGTGTGCATGTGTCCTATCAGTGGTCCTCTCTCATGAGTCTAGCAAAAAACTTGGTGAACTGGTGATCACGCAGTCAATCAAGTTAATGAAACATCAGTGGATTTCTTTTCGTCCATATTCTTGTCTTATTTTTCTATTCTTTCTATAGAGTATATAAGAAAAATTTGATATTCCAATAATAATTGGCCGGGCTCGCTCGAAGCATTGAATCTTGTTAGTACTAGTTGCATATTATATAGATAGCAATAAAATATAGGGGGGTTATTAAGGTCTTCAGGTCGGCACAACAATATATTATATTATATTATATTATATTATATTATATTATATTATATTATATTATATTATATTATATTATATTATATTATATTATATTATATATATTTAGGTTGCACACAGTTGTTATATCATATCATATAGGCCGGAGAAAGTAAGGAAGCCACCAGGAGCAGGAGTAGTCATGATCGTGCCGACGTCGCTGTATGCAGGGATGTGACTCGGGAGGTGGCGGGCGCGATGTCAAAGCTGGCCGGCACGCTGGCGCGCGTCCTGGCGGAGGCCGTCCTGGGGCGGGGGCGGCCCGCGGCTGGCGAGCGCTTCCCGGAGGGGTGCGACGAGACGACGTGCTTCCTGCGGCTGAACCGGTACCCGCCGTGCCCCATCTCCGCCGACGCCTTCGGCCTGGTCCCGCACACGGACAGCGACTTCCTCACCGTGCTCTGCCAGGACCAGCAGGTCGGCGGCCTGCAGCTCATGAAGGGGGCCAGGTGGGTGGCCGTCAAGCCAATCCCAGGCGCCCTCATCGTCAACATCGGGGACCTCCTCCAGGTACGTTGTTACGCGCATCATTTTGCACGTTGCAATTGCTGTGTTCAGCGCCGGTCCTACCATGTTGAGGGCCCTGGCGGACTTGTCGCGACGGTCTCTCTGGACCATGTATAAAATCTTATAATATATAGACGCTAATTTTATTTGTGAAGCGAAAACAGATCCAATAATGCATTTTTAATTTAATATGTCTGATAATTATGAAAGAAAAAAATAACTATATAAGTACAAAGTACTATAAATCGGGAATACTATATAAATAATTAATTTGGATTAAAAAATGAATAAGGAAAAAATGCCTAGGGCCTGACATGAACTGAAACAACTGATCGGCAATCTCAATTGGCAAGAAGGCAAGAACTAAGATGTCATCGTTGTGGAGGTGGAGCCCTGCCTAGTCGCCGCCGTCGTGCACCGTTCTCTGGCAGTCCAGCTCTCCACGGTGGCGCCGCTCGTCGCCGCCTCGCCGGCTCCACGTGACAGCGTGTGTGCGTCGGGCGTCGGCGCGTGACGCGAACTCGCGAGTCGTGATCACGATCAGAGTGCAGCGTGACTCATTGCCTCATCTCAGCGTCGTGGTGAAAACTAGGAAAGAAAGCTAAAAAGGTTGACGATCTTCTTGGGCTGGCTGGCCAGTTCTCTACTTCTCTTCTCATTAGTTTGCTGATGCTTAATAGACTATAGGGTTTAGAGATTTGTATACATGAGTTTGAGCCCCTCCCCCGCCAAAGCCCTCCGCCATCGCACCCCGTGCCCCTCCCTAGGGCCGGCACAGCCTGTGTTTATTTGCCGATCCATCGGTCGGTCGTCGTCCTAGCTAAGCTACTTACTGGCTACTGTACTACTAGCAGCAAATTAAAGCCCACACCGATCGATCGATCGTCTTCTGCACGAGAAGAAACATCTATCACTCACAAGCTGTCTTCATTCGTGCAAGTACAGAGTCTAGTATATGATGAACATATATAAGTGGTGTTTGGTTTCTTAAACTAAAATGGACTAAAATGGAGAGAGAGGATAATAAATAAGAGGCATGGGTGTCCCCAATATCTTTTAATCCATTTTAGTCTAATTTTATGGACTAAAGGACTAAAGGATTTTAGTCCACTTTTAGTCCAAGTATTTGACTGTTTAGTCCAAGTAAAATATAGATTTTAGTCCAAAATACTTTTGTCCATGAAAACCAAACACCCCTGTTCCGATTCAAACTCTCTTCAAAAGTGGGGCTTGCTGTCCCGTACGTCCTCGGACACGCACAGCGCGTCGCGCAAGGCTGGAACGCTGTTCATGACGGTACTGCATGCACATGTACTGCTGCTTTTCGGCAAAAAAAAAAAAAAAAAAAAAAAAACCGTACTGCTGTTCCGCCGATAGTTGGAGCCTTCGAGGGACAGGAACCTCACCTGTCCATGCATGATACTACGCACTCACATCTCGCCACATGGTGTATTGCAGCTTTTGCGAGGGAACCAATGGGAGCTCTCGATCACGCCAGTACAGCTACTATATGGAGTACTATAAAGTGATCGCCATTATCCAAAAAGAGAGATTATATAGTCCTAACTTACCTACAATGTAGCAGTAGTTAGTAGGATCATCAGCATCATTCATGCATATGCAAATTATGCATTGTTTTACCCCCAATGTACGGTGGCTTCCTCTTAGTTTTTGGTGTGTGGTTGCATTTTGAAGGCGTGGAGCAACAACAGATACAAGAGCGTGGAGCACAAAGTGATGACGAACGCCAAGACGGAGCGCTACTCCGTTGCCTACTTTCTCTGCCCGTCCTACGACTCGCCGATCGGCACGTGCGAAGAGCCTTCTCTTTACAGGACATTCACCTTCGGAGAGTACAGGCGAAAAGTGCAAGAAGATGTCAAGAGAACCGGGAAGAAGGTCGGCCTCCCTAATTTTCTCGTGTAATGCATGCACGTGTGGTCTACATACGCTTCACTGTCTCGTATCGTCACTTCACTGCCGGTTCAACCTCCGCCCTCCACTATTGCTTCGCTGCCAGATTTTGAATCGGTACAAGAATGATATTGAGTTTAAACCGGCAGTTATATATTGAGTTTTTGGACCATGTCAACGCATGTTCCTTTCTGTATACCTGCAGCTGGAGTGTGTACAATGGAGAGTGCAATAGTGCTGTGTGATATTGGTATAGACATTAATAAGTACTAATTTGTAGCTTATTTTGATGTAGCTAGTAGCATACAAGAATGTAGTAGGATCGAGAGCGTGCATATATCTTTGTTAGTATAACGATCGTTGCCGCTGATAACGAACAGATCGTTTTGTGTTTTTTCATTTCTCAGTGAGTTGTTTTCCTGTATAAGAATGAAGTTACATGTAGGCTGGTGGAGATTTTATTATGGAAAAATTAGCTGTGTAGCATAAGATCGTGATCTCCGTAAAATACCATCGAAAGTTTGATGCTTCGTAAAATACCACTGAAATATTGAACCATGAGCTGAGAGTAGCATTCTGTTAAAATAAAGTCACGGGAGTGACGAAAGCCACCGTTGTGCCCGTATGCGATGTTGTCGCGGATGCTCGCCGCGAACAGGAACGGCTCCTGCGGCACCCCGCAACCACGTGCAGCGCCCGCAGGTTGTGCTTGCGCATGTCCTTTCCAGATAGAACTATAGGAGCACGCGCCAGGACGTGGGCTCGTAGAACTGCTGCACCAGCGCTAGTAGGTTTCAGTGGCCAGAAGCACGCGTCCTTACCGAGTTGAAGATCAAGCACACGTCCGGCAGCAGGTTCCGGCGGCCAGACGCAGCGCATCGCCTTCGCCACCGCCGGACCATGGCCATGTCGGCGGCTTGGACGAGACCGACGAGGCGCCGAGGATGACGCAGCTGCCGAGGGTGGAGCCGAAGTCGGCCTTCCACTTTAGGAGCACGCCATCGTTAGTGCTAGCTCGATGTGGAGGCGCCATAGCTTTGCGGAGCACCTTGGAGCGTGAGTGGTAGACTGGTGGGAGACGTCTGCGACGGGCAGGGGCAGTGGCTCGGAGTGCTAGGAGATGACCGCCGTGGCGGGGGACAGGATCTGGCTGAGCGCGTGGCAATGCCACCGACCAGGACGCGCGCGATGTGCACAACGCGCCGCGCCCGCAGCTAGCGCCTGGTGCGGCAGGGAGCCTGGATGAAAGGTCCTAATGGCTAGAGGGGCTAAATAGCTTATTAAAAATTTCTACAACAACACTTAGCAAACCGGTTAGACAAATATGAGGCAAAGCGAGTGTTTTGCTAGCATACTAAAAATGCAAGCCACCTACCACAATTCTAGTTTCTATAGTCTCTATCCACATAATGGCTATGCCATTACACTAAGTTAGTGTGCTCTCAAAGGCTAACTAAAGAGCCACACTAACCAAACTAATAAGCTCTCACGACTAACTACACTAAAGAGCTTGACAACTAGTTTGCGGTAATGTAAAGGGAGAGAGCAAGATGGTTATACCACCGAGTCGATGAATGAACCAATCAATCACAAGAATGAATACCAATGAAGACCAATCACCTCGAAATCAAATGATGACACAATGATTTTTTACCGAGGTTCACTTGCTTGCCGGCAAGCTAGTCCTCTCGTTGTGACGATTCACTCACTTGGAGGTTCACGCGCTAATTGGCATCACATGCCAAACCCTCAATAGGGTGCCACACAACCAACACAAGATGAGGATCACACAAGCCACGAGCAATTTACTAGAGTACCTTTTGGGTCTCCATCGGGGAAAGGTCAAGAACCCCTCACAATCACCACGATCGGAGCTGGAGACAATCACCAACCTTCGCTCGATGATCCTCGTTGCTCCAAGCCATCTAGGTGGTGGCAACCACCAAGAGTAACAAGCGAATCCCGCAGCAAAACACGAACACCAAGTGCCTCTAGATGCAAACACTCAAGCAATGTACTTGGATTCACTCTCAATCTCACAAAGATGATGAATCAATGATGGAGATGAGTGGGAGGGCTTTGGCGAAGCTCACAAGGTTGCTATGTCAATGCAAATGGCTAAGAGGGTGAGGTTGAGCCGGCCATGGGGCTTAAATAGAGAGCCCCCATGAATAGAGCCGTTGGCTCCTCTGTCCAGTGAAACACGGACTGACCGGACACGCTGATCAGGTTGACCGGACGTAGGACCCCAGCATCCGATCGCCCGATGCTCGCCACGTGTCATCAGCCTCAAATGCGGAGCGCCTGATCTTAACGGCTAGTCTGCTTCGCGCCACATGTTAAGTTGTGATTGGACGCACTGCTTAAAGTGATCAGACACTCCATCACTAGAGTCCGGTCATTTCCAGTAAGGTTCTAGAGAGGCAAAATCATGACCGGGCGCGTCCGATCCACCATGACTGGACGCGCTGGTGCATCTGCTCCTCCTCTTCTCTGTGCACCGCCACGTCAACAGGACCGAACGCTGAACGGTGTTCAGCCAGAGTCCGGTCACTTTTCTTCTCCGAGTCCGGTCACAGGGCAAATCGAGCCCGAGAGCATCACCTTCTTTTATAATTGACCGGACACTGGAACCCTGAGTCCGGTCACATAGAACTGAGCTTTTGGTCACTGTTTGACAGTGAAAAACACCTCCTTCAATTCACCAACTTCTCCACCCTTGCTCAAATATGCTAACCACCAAGTGTACCACCTTGTGCATGTGTGTTAGCATATTTTCACAAATATTTTCAAGGGTCTTAGCTTTCCACTAGATCCTAAATGCATATGCAATGAGTTAGAGCATCTAGTGGCACTTTGATAACCACATTTTGATACGAGTTTCACCCCTCTTAATAGTACAGCTATCGATCCTAAATGTGATCACACTTGCTAAGTGTCTCGATCACTAAACCGAAAAGCTCCTATCAATTTCACCTTTGCCTTGAGCTTTTTATTTTTCTCTTTCTTCTTTTCCAAGTCCAAGCACTTGATCATCACCATGGCATCACCATCATCATGTCATGATCTTCATTTGCTTCACCACTTGGAATGTGCCACCTATCTCATAATCACTTTGATAAACTAGGTTAGCACATAGGGTTTCATCAATTCACCAAAACCAAACTAGAGCCTTCAATCTCCTCCTTTTTGGTAATTGATGACAACCCTTTCACAAAGACATGAATTAAAATTCAATTGAATCTATGTTGCTTGCCCAAGCATATTTACCGTGTGTAAAAGGATATGGACAAGTTTCATGAACCCCAAATGGTAGCAATTGCTCCCCCTATATATGTGCTACGAGTTTGGATTGTAGCTTGCACATATGTTTAGATAGGAAATATATGAGACAATGTCTACCAAATGATGCTAAGGTATAAGAGATGGACCTTTGAAGCGTGATACCAATCGGAGTGCACCAATATACCATCTGTCGGTGTTCCGAGTAAACACCAACGAGTAAATTTGTATTATTGCACGTCTGGCTCGAATGGTGCACTAAGAGGACACGAGGTTTATACTGGTTTGGGCAGAGTGTCCCTACGTCTAGTTTGTTGGTGCTGCTCGTATTACTAGCACTGAAAAGTTGTAGTAGGGGATACAAACGGGCGAGAGAGAGACATGTCCCAAGTCTCTGGTGGAAAGAACGAATGGGTGCCGAGAGCTCGGTCGCTGCTCAGCTATGTGTTCAAGGTTCGATGCTAGTGCTCTTGATATTATGCCGTGTGGTGAACCGATGCCCCTTTAATGGGATGCCCTACTTTCCCTTTTATAGGCCAAGGGAAAGCACGGGTTACAATGGGAGAAAAAAGGAGAATGAGAGGCAAAGGAAGTCCTTCAGGGTCACCGGGCCTTCCTTTTCCTCTATGCGTTCCCCGCTGACATGGTAGTGGTGACACGGATAGCTCCACACCAGGTGCCTGTCCACGGATAATGCCATGCCCTGGCATTATCAGTGGGTCATCACGTCCCACTCTGCCTTGGTGGGCGGCGTGACGCACCATCATGCTGATCAACGGCCGTATAGGGAGTAGGTAGCATAGTGACCACGCATCAGTCACTGTGAGCGATGTGAGTTCCCTAGAATGACATGTCGTCGGGATAGGTCATGCTGAGACATGACTGCTCCCTGCACAATGCCAGAAGTTTGACCTTGGGTCATACTTTCTGGACCATAGTGGTTGACGACAGCGTGAGCTTCCGTTAGGATCTGTGCCTGAGGGATCAGGTGAGTCAGAGCCAGCCCTTAGACATCGGGCGAGGTGGAGCCAACACTCAGACATTGGGCGAGGCGGAGCCAACACTTAGACGTTGGGCGAGGCGGAGCCAGCACTTAGATGTCTGGCGAGGCAGAGCTAGCCCTTAGATGTCAGGCGAGGCGAAGCCAGCACTCGGGGGTTGGCCGAGGCAGAACCACCCCTCAGGGGTCAGCCGAGGTGGAGCCATCCTTAGGGGTCGGACAAGACAAAGCTCGGGGCCTCAGTGGTTGGCAAGAGCTAGAGCCAACCCTCGGAGGTCACCCGAGGCAGAGCCAACCCTCGGGGGTCGGACGAGGCTGAGCCAACCCTTGGGGGTCAGGCAAAGCAGAGCCCATCAAGAGGCGTAGTCATGCTCTTGACCACTCGGATGAATCAATGTTGATGGTTATTAGCTCCTCCTCTTTGGGTACCCTAGTATTAGTCCCCGATAGTAGCCCCCGAGCCCTCGGGCGATTCGGGTAGAATCACTTGGGTGGGTGTAGCCCCTGAGCCTACAGAGGAGTAGAATACACCTTCAGAGGTTTTTCCAAAAGGGAGGACTCTGAGGGCCCTGGGCTTCTTTTGTTGCCCACCTGTGTGGACGGTGATTCCTTCTTACCGAGGTTGGACCCTTCATGGGTATGGCCATGAGATTTGGTGGTTCATTTAGCTAGATAGTTCAATTGGGGTCCCGGCATCCTGTTCGCGGGGATCCGGCTAGGGTCAGCCTGGATGAGCCTCGATCGTAGGATGAGATGCTCGTGGTGCTCGTGCGCCCAGGTACTAGCCGCTTGTAGGCACATCCCTTTCCATCCCTTATCTTAAGGGTGTTTGGAGCGGCTGTCGAACCTGTTGATGGGACAACCTTCGAACCCCTAGGACTAGGCGAGCCATAGAGGTGTTTTTTGATCCGTATTCCTCTTACTTGAGAAGAGTTGTGGCCCGCCCTTGGAGGCAAGACATCCGACGAGTCTTCCAAGGGAAAGGATCGGGATTGCGTGTGCATATCCCATGGTGTGACATTATGGTAGATCATGGCAGGCGCGGAGATCTAGGCGAACAGTTGGTTTCCTCGCATCCGTGGCCCCTATAAAACCAAAGGGTTCACCCCCAGGGTTTCATACCTTGCCTTCTTGCCTTTGCATCTGTAACCTCCGCCGCCAATCGCCTAGGCTTCCTGTGTCCGTGTCCCAGCCACCGTCAAGCTCGCATCCACCCGCCGCTATCTTCCAATGGATCCGTGGTGCCGCTCTGACATCACCTTCCAGCGTATGGAGGTCCTCGTCTGTCACGACCTTCTCTGTGCACGGAACTCAGTCGAGGAGTGGTTGCTGCCCGGTGAGGAGGAGATGTCGTCACCGCTCAATGTCTATGTGGTGTCTTTCGCGCACTTCCATGAGCGCGGGTTCGCTGCCCCCACTCATAGATTTCTCCGAGGGCTGCTGCACTACTATAAGATCGAGTTGCAGCACCTCAATCCCAACGGGATCCAACACATGGCGGTGTTCATCACTCTGTGCGAGGGATTCCTGGGGATCAGTCCCCACTTTGATCTATGGGGGCACTTCTTTGCCATCACCCTCCAAAAGAAGAGGGAGAAGGGAGGTAGGCAGGAGCTGCATACGCCGATGGGATGCATTGGCATCCACCTCCAAAACAATCGGGTCGGCGAGTACCCGTCGATGCGGCTGTCGACCTCCAACAAGGGGTGGCATTCTTAGTGGTTCTATCTCAAGAACGACGCTGCCACCCCCCTGCTAGAGTTCACCAGGCGCCTAGTCGAAGAGGCCCTAGATTTGTGGAGGAAGTGGGGTGTCCCAAAGAAGGACAAAAAGAAGATCTAGGACCACCTTGCCATGATCTGCATCCTAAAGGAGAGTGGCCTAAAGGGGTCAGGCATCACCGGGGCCTACCACATGAGGTGGGTGGCACCATTGATGAGACGGGTGCTTCCGCTGTATGCGATGGCGCCTAAGGCGTCATTCAACAGGAGGGCGCTTGCCGAGGGAGCGCTCTCCCCCTCCGAAGTCGTGTAGCGCATTAAGGAGGCGATGGAGCCTTCATGGGATGACGCGAGCGCCCCCTTGATTTCATGTACCTAGTGCTGTGGCATCCTCCGATGCGGGTAGAACCAGGCTACGTCGTCTTCGTAAGTTTCCTCTCCTCATGCCTCCTCGTCAATTGATCTCCCGACCTCTTGATACTAACATCGAGATGGGGAGCCAGCCAAGGGACCTCGTCCTCATGGATCACCCGGCTCTGTTGCCGAGGGATTCGTCCTTGAGGGCGGTGAATCACACCGAGGGCGAGTGGCTTAGGAAGGGGAAGGAGGACAAGAGGAAGAAGAGACAGCGGAAGCTATAGGTGCGGGAGCGAGGGGAGGACATCGACAACGATGACGATGATGATGAGGAAGATGATGATGGGATAGTTGACGACATCAAGTGGGATGACCTAGAGAGCGAGGATGTGCTAACAAGTATCCACTCATCCTTGCAGGAGTCAGGACCCTTCCCATTCCATAGAGGGGAGGGCATGTCCATGGGGCTAGCGGAGACGGGCCATACTATCGGCCTGCCCTAGGAGCCAACAGGGGTGGGCGGATCTGCCACCGTGCCTGAGGTACCAGCGGAGGTGGGTGGCTCCGCCGTCGTGCCCCAAGATGCAAGGGGAGCGAGCCCCTCTACCTAGGAGCAGGGGGTAGGCTCGAAATGGCCTCGCCCCGATGAGGTGGAGCAGAGGTCTGGGTTTTCAACCCCTAAACATATCTGCCACCCAACAATGCCAATGTATGTCACCAGCTCCTCTATTTTTCTTTGTTTTTCTCGGTTTTCATCATGACTTATGCTTTTCATTCCTTGCAGTGTCGTGAGACGGCGCAATCCTTTGGCGCTGGCACCAAAGAAGAGCGTCGCCCTTCAAGTGGGGCGACAGCCGTCGGTTGGCGTCGCACTCGTTTTGGGGGGAGAGGCGCCGATGTGACCACATCGTCGGCCGGTCGGGCGCCGCCCATGGTGACGCCCGTGCCCTCGGTGGGACAAGCAGGCACAAGGGCTCAAGGGATGCCCTTGGAGGTCTCCAAGCATCCAACGACGGTGGCGACACAACTACCAATGATAGGGCGGATGGGGCTACCGACCGTGCTCATGGCGTCGACTGCGGTGGGCATGACATAGCCGGTCGTGACCCCACCAACATAGGTGGAGGTGCCAGCGGCTATGATAGGCGGGTCATAGCTAGGCGCTATCGTGGTGATGCCTAAGGTACCGGTGTGACCCGATGCATCGATAGCCCAGGCAACGGTGTCTAGTGTGGGCCGGACGGAGGGGGACATGGCCGAGGGGTCTCCGGACGTCGTGGTGCTGGGAGAGAGGTCGGCACCCCTACCGCTGACCCCTTCTGTCGCCGGAGGAGGCGTCCTGGCAAGAATGTCGCGGCGAGAGGGCTCGGTGGCGCTTGGAGTCAGCTCTGGCCCTGACGTTGGTGGGTGGCGACTTGGCCACGCAGGGCAAACCCCTGCTCTAGTGGACAAATCTAGTGGACCCAGCGTCGATGCTCTTCACCCTCGATGCCACCGCCGAGAGCATGGAGCGGGAGAGCCTCGATGTGGGAGTCACATCCATGCTCAAAGCTCTAGACCATGCCCGGGGTGCCTTGGCTGACGTTGTTGTTCCTGCTGGCCAAGTACTTGCTTGATCCTGCTTCTTGCCTTTTCCTTTCTCCACATATTTTTGTATTCTGACCATCATCTTCTTTTAGTCGCTCATCGCTCGTAGCCGGGGGAAGTCGCGGTTCCTTCATGAGCAAAAGGGAACCTAGGACCGCCTCATCGAGGAGGCACGACTACATGGGGAGGTGATGGCTTAGCTTGCTGTCGCTCAGCAGAAGGTGGCCGAGATGACTCCCCTTGCCGAGGAGGCGAACAATCTCTGATTGTAGGTGGCCAAGGCCCGTCATCATGCGAACGAGGCCAAGAGGGCGTTCGAGGCCCTATCGGCGAGGTCGCGAAAGCACAATGAGGAGGCCACTAAGGTTAGGAGGGAGTGGGATGAGCTGCTCCAGAAGGACGCCGAGACCCACCGGTCGATCTTCAACCTTCTGGTCGAGGTTGAGACAGAGCGGGAGTTGAAGCTAGGAGCTAAGGTGAAGCTCGTGGACCTAGAGAAGAAGGCGAGTCTAGACGCTACGGTGGTCACCCAACTACGCAAGGAGCGGGACAAGCTGCTCCAAATCGTGGAGAGGCTCTGCTCAGAGCATGGCGTGGCTCGCGAGGAGCGCGACCAGGCCCTTTGAGAGCACGATGACATGCAGCAGATGATCGGCTCCCTCTAGGCCAAGCTTGGAACCACAATGACCTAGAGGCTACCGGCTGAGGGCATCTCTCTAGGCCGTGGACCTCGCCGAGGTGAGGAGGAACCTTCAGGCGGAGAGCGATGAGCTTAGCATCCTAAGCGCCGCCCTTGGAGTGGTCTGCGATGACTTAGAGGTGGTGTAGTCGAAGGGGACTAGTTCGCTTGTGGCCCATGCCGTTGAGATCACGGTGCGGGTGTGCCAGCTCAAGAGGAATGCCCTTCATGCCGGGGTCAACCAATCCTTCATGATTGCTCATTCTCATTATGGGGACAGCATCGACCTAGAGATGATGAGCCTCGGTTTCATGCCTGGATACGAAGCCCATGAGCTGAGACGGCGGTGGTTCCCCTTTTGCCGAACCTAGCAGACAAGATAGAAGACATAGTTCCCCCCATAGGGGTTAGTTAGTCAGATAGGTCATGTAATCATTCATGTAACAAGCAAACAAGCTCTGACCCTTCTATACTATCGAACAAACTTATCATTTTGTTTTGTTTGATTGAGTTTGTTTTTCTTCCCTTTTTATGTGTGAAAAGGAGTTCGTGTGTTCCGACCCTTCCGTTTGTTAAGACCATAGGGCCCGAAGTGCAAGAGGGAAACTCTGATTATGCTGGTAAGCAACAGTGCCATAGCCGCAGGGGCATAGATTTCTCGTAGTTCGACCAGCCATGCTCAATCGTTCGTTTCCACAGACCTTGCCACTAGGTTTAATGTGAGGGAAAGGTTGGGTGCAGGAACTGTTTCAGAAAGGGTGTATTTATGCCCTTATCAGCCCCCGAGTGAGGCCTGACCCCTTGCCATTGCTGGGGTCGGGTTTCACTAAAGATCAAGGAGAAGATAGTGAAACTAGTAGGAGATAGCGTCTCTTGTTTTCGCACGTACTTCCCCCCTTAGGTTCTTAGCCATTGTTCTATGATCACATGTTCAGTCTCCTTGCAAGTCCAACTTTCCTCGAGACCCCACGCATAGTAGGGGTTTGGTCGAGGGTTGGCTCGTCTTTGTGATTGTCACTCCATCCGTGGTTCCACAATCGAAGGGGTTGAGCAAACGTCACTTGCCTCGATGGCTAGAGTGACGTGCTCGATGAGCTCACTAATGGGCATGTTCGAGTGGAATCCGGGTCTATCATTTGTGATAGGGTCGGCAAAGCCCTCATGTGGCATTCTGCTGCTCCTTAACCCACCTTCCAACAGATGCCCCCTTAATGGGGATTCTATGGGCTTGGCTAGAGGTCAGGATCGAATGAGAAGGTCGAGATGACCCCGTTTGCTTCTAGGCAGGTCAGGCGAAGGCCACTGGGGCACATATATGTTTTCTCCCCTGGCTCTTGTTCGATGCGAGGCAGCCTCGAGCCCTCCGTGTGCCGGCCTTTGAACCTCGGTCTCCCAATTTTAGGATTGGGTGGCTTGAGCCCCTGAGTCCCATGAAGCACGGTAGGGGTCGGCCGTGTTTCATGCGTCACCCCATCCTCGGTTTCTGCAACTGGAGGGATTAGCTAACAACACTTGCCTCGATGGCTCGAGTGTCGCGCTCGGTGAGCTCGCTAATGGGCATGTTCGAGTGGAATCCAGGTCCATCATCCGCTGATGGGGTTGGCATAGCCCTCATGTGGCATTCCACTGCTCCTTAACCTACCTCCCGATAGATGCCCGTGTCACTCCGGAGAGCAACCCAGGTGGCCCGTTGGCCCCTCCTCGATGGAGATTCTGTGGGCTTGGCTCGAGGTTAGAATCAAACGAGAAAGGTCGAGATGTCCCTGTCCGCTTCCGAGCGGGATAGGGCAAGGCTGTTGGGGCTTATCTCGGTTTTACTCCCCTGGCTCTATTTGATGCGAGGCAGCCTCGTGCCCTCCGTGGGCCAACCTTCAAACCTTGGTCGGTCACCGCTCATATCGAATGAGATGACTACCGCTTCATGACGCGACGTGAAGCGTTGTGATGCAGCAATTGCATATGCAATGCTCTGATATATGGGATGAATGAATGGATGAATGGATGAATGAATTTATGAATGAATGCATGAGAATGGATGAATAAATGATCATGTAATGGAAAAAGAAAGGTAGGAATCGATAAAGTTACCTAGATAGCTCAAGTGACGGGTTTGGGGAGCTCTTACCGGATATGTCCTTGTGGGGTCTGAGTCCGACGTTTGTGACAGAGCCGGCGTAACCTTCATGAGGCATCCCAATTCTCCATACCCGTCTCTTGGCAGTGGTCGGAGCCATCCGATCAACCTGGGTGACCTGTCGGTCTCACCTTGATGGAGATTCCACAAGTGGGCCTCTCCGAACCCTTCTCGAGAAGGTGGAGGCTAAAGCTCAGGGTGCGTGGACAAAGCCTTTGATCATGCTAGTGGGCGAAGATTGTTTCATAGCCGCTGGGGCATAGGTTTCTAGCGGTCCTACCAGGCTTACTCAGAGTTTGTTTCTGCACCCTCTGCCTCTAGTTTTTAAATGTAAGGAGGGGTCAGGCATGGAGAATGTCTACCGAATAGACACTCTTGCCAGCCCTAGAGCGATGTTTGACCCCCTACCATTGCTGGGGTCAAAGGCTCGGTAACAAAATTAATGCGTGAAGTCTCTCGGCAATGGCTTGAGCCGTTCGATCGACCTAGGCATAGGTTTTACCTCGATGGTAAGAGTGATGGGTTCAGGAAGCTCTCACCGGATGTGATCGAGCGGGATCCGAGTCCGTCATTCGTGACGGGGTCAGCATAACCCACATGGGGCATCCTGCTGCTCCCTATCCATTTCACGATATTAGTCAAGCTGTAAGATCGACTTGTGTTACTTGCCGAGACAAGGTTTTCCTGTGGACATAGAGGATGAGAACATCCCACGCAAAAAATTAGTTAGGCAGATAAGTTAGGCGGAGAACTTGTAACAAACGGACAAGCTCTTAAATTTCGTTATAGCAAATAACTTTTTAGTTCTTCTCCCCTTTTTGTATTAAAAGGTTAGTGCATTCTGACCCTTTCCACCATTAAGGTCGTAAAGCTCGGGGTGCGGGTGAGCAAATTCTGATCACGCTAGTGAGCAAAGGCGCCGTAGCCGCTGGGGCATAGGTTTCCCACAGTCCGACCAGTTATACTCAGAGCGTGTTCCCGCAAACCTAGTTCCTAGGCCTTAACGTGAAAGGGGGTCAAACACAGAGAATGTTTGCTAGGCGGATAAACTTTTAAACGCGTACCGACCCTTTCCATGGCTAAGGCCAAAAAGCCCAGGGTGTGGAAAAGAAGCTCTGATTATGCTTGCGAGCAAAGGCGCCATAACCGCTGGGGCATAGGTCTCTCACAATCCGACCAGTTATACTCAGAGCCTGTTCCTGCGACCCTAGCTCCTAGGTCTTAACATGAGAAAGGGACGGACATAGAGACTGTCTACAAGATAGATATGCTCTTATTAGCCCCCGAGTGAGGCCCGACCCCCTACCGTTGCTGGGGTCGGGTGTCACTAAAGATTGGGGAGTTCGATAATGATACTGATAAGAGAAAGTGTGCATTTATTAAGGATAAAAGCGACATAGCTGCATGATGTTCTAAGCATTGGCGAAGACCCCGCCGTTGATGGTCTTGAGCTTGTAGGCACCTGGTCGGACCACCTCCACGACGATGTATGGTCCCTCCCATGTAGGAGAGAGCTTGTGGCGGTCCTTGCTACTCTGGGCAATGTGGAGGACTAGGTCTCCCACGTTGAAGGCCCGACCCCACACTCATCGCCTGTGGTATCGTCGCAACGCCTGCTGATATTTAGCTGAGCGGAGGAGGGCAACGTCGCGTGCTTCATCTAGTTGGCCCATGGCATCCTTGAGGGACACCTTGGCCCCTGTTCATCATACACCCTGACCCTTGGCGCTCCATAGTCGAGGTCAATCGGAAGGACGGCCTTGGAACCGTAGACCATGAAGAATGGCGTGTAGCCGGTGGCCCAGCTAGGGGTCGTCCTTAGGCTCCAAAGCACCATGGGAAGCTCGGCAACCCACTTTGTGCCAAACTTGCCCAACTGGTTGAAGATCCTAGGCTTAAGACCCTATAGAACCATGCCATTTGCGCACTCGATCTGCCCGTTCGTGTGGGGGTGCGCCACAGTAGCCCAATCGACCCGGATGTGGTATTCATCGCACAATCGAAGGAACTTCTTTCTGGTGAACTACGTGCCATTGTTCGTGATGATGGAGTTTGGGACTCCAAAGCGATGGACGATGTCAAGGAAGAATAGCATGGCCTGCTCGGACTTGATTGCGGAGATTGGTCGAGCCTTTATCCACTTTGTGAACTTGTCTACGGTGACAAGCAAGTGGGTGTAGCCCCCGGGTGCTCTTTTGAGAGGTCCGATCAGATCGAGCCCCCAGACTATGAACGACCATGTCATGGGGATCGTCTGGAGCGCTTGGGCGGTAGGTGAGTCTGCTGAGCATAGTACTGACACCCTTCATAGGTGCGCACGATCTACTCGACATCGGCTATGGTGGTTGGCCAGTAGAAGCCTTATTGGAACATGTTTTCGACTAGGGTCCTAGGCACGACATGGTGACCATAGACCCCACCGTGGATATCACTCAGCAAATGCTTCCCTATTCAATAGGGATGAAGCGCTACAGGATCCTGATGTGGCTTCGCTGGTAGAGTTTGCTCTCTACAAGGACAAAGGACTTGGCACGACACACAAACCATTGAGCCTCCATCTTGTCCATCGACAATTACTCATGGAGGAGGTAGTCGAGGTAGAGCATCCTCCAGTCGACCAAAGGGTTGGGCTCTGTCATTGGATCCTCTTTGAGCTCCATGACTTCGAGGCTAGATGGAACTGACGGTTGGTCAGCCCCCGAGCCTAGGGTGGGTGGACCATCACCGGCTTGCTCCAACCCCTCATAGCAAACCGAGGGCTTGTGCTGGTCGGTGGCGAAGATGCCCTCCGGCACCGGCTCTCGGCCAAACGCCGCTTTTGCCAGCTGTCGGTGTTTTGGACTGGCGGACCCTCAACCAACTAGTAAATTTGTACTGCATGTTCCCAATCCCAGATGGTGATGCAAAGAGACACAAGGTTTATACTGGTTCGGGCAATGGGTGCCCTACGTCCAGTCTGAGAGTTCGATCTTGTATTCCTTGCACCGAAATGCTCATAGTAGGGGGTTACAAGCAGGGCGAGAGAGGGAGCTTGTCCCAGGTCTCCGTGTAGAGCGGCATGGATTGCTTGAGATGTTGATCTCAAGCAGCGGGGAAGCTCATGTGTTCGTCCGTGCATTTATGCGTGAGTTCATCGCGTGGGCGTAGGCCTAATCGTAAGTCTCCGATCCTAGAAACAGCCCTGGTCCCTCCCTTTTATAGTTGAAGGGGAGACAAGGGTGATACATGCACTATCTACACGGCATCGTGCGGACGGAGGTGGCATGTCCGAGCCCTATAGCCTGTTACTGTGGCGGCGTGGGCGACGGAGTGGTCTCATCCTTGAAGTACTGGGTCGACGCGTCGGTCACATCCGATCCTGTGTGTCGTGGGAGCTCCAGTGTTATCTCGAAGCGAGTGTGGTGGTCGGTGTGCTGGTCACTGTGTGTTGACTGCGTGAGAAGCCGAGGCTCAGTTGGTGCTGAGGTCGAGTCATCGTGGGAGGCTCGGCAGACGTGAATCCCGGGGTTGCCGAGACCCTGAAGTAGATTGCCGAGGCTTGGAGGGAGTAGCTGGTCTCATACGCTGATTCTGAGGCTATGGTGACCTAGACTTGACTCCGCATGCCGTGTTGTCTCTGGGGCAGGGGTTAGGTGGCACAGTGTGGTGCAGGTGCTGATCGTGGGCACAGCACCAGAGCACAGTGGCCGGTAATCCCCGCTGCGCCCTGTCCAGGTCGGTATGGCGCTGATGCAACTTCTTGTCTCATCGGCCACTCTGCAGTGTCGAGCCGTCGTTCGGCTGATATCGCGGGAGTAGTTGGCGCATTAATGGGACGCGACACGCTGTCGGGGAGACTGGTCGAGGCGGAAGTGACGGGTTGTTGCCGAGCCGGCCTCGAGCGATACGGAGAATCGCTGTCTCGTCCGAGGCTTCACGCGTGGGGCCTCGGGCGAGACGGAGATTTGGTTCCTCATTGAGGCCTCCCGTGCAAGGCCTCACATGAGGCAGAGATTTGGCAGGCCGTCGAGGCCTCCCGTGCGAGGCCTCGTGCGAGGCGGAGAGCCGGTGGGCTCGGACAATGCCGGAGGTCAACCGATGGTTTACCTTTTGGCTTTGTCTTTGATAGGGCTTAAGTGATTCTTTCGGTAAACGTTCAGGGTACCCTGTTTCATGGTACCCGACACCAGCGTGCCGGCCGGCTCATTGAAACGCCTTGAAATGTGGTTGAGCTCAAGGCCATCGAACTTGTCCTCTAGCTGGCGGGCATCTCAACAGTATGCAGCCATCTTGGCATTGTGGCAGCTCGACTCCTTCAAGACTTGGTGGATGACCAGCTAGGAGTCACCCTAGATGTCAAGGCATAGGATGTCCAACTCGATGGCGATGCATAGGCCATTGATGAGTGACTCATATTCGGCCACATTGTTGGAGGAGGAGAAATAGAGATGAACCATGTACCTCATGCGTACCCCGAGGGGTGACACAAAGATCGGCCCCATGCCGGCGCCTTTCTTCATCAGCGAGCCATCGAAGTACATCGTCCAGTACTCTTGGTCGACGACCGCTGGTGGCATTTGGACCACAGTCTACTCTGCTAAGAAATCAGCCAACACCTAGGAATGAATTGGCCGTCCAGAGGCATACGTAATGCCCTGACCCATTAGCTCGAGTGCCCACTTCATGATTCTTCCCATGGCATCCTAGTTTTGGATGACCTCGCCGAGGGGAAGGACGTCAAGACTGCCACCGGATGTTACTCAAAGTAGTGGCGTAGCTTCCTCTTGGTGATGAGGATGGCGTATAGGAGCTTCTGGATTTGGGTATAGCGGGTTTTAGAGTTGGATAGGACCTCACTAATTAAGTACATGGGGTGCTATACTTTGAGGGTGTGCCCTTCTTCTTCTTGCTCCACTACCAGGGTGGCACTGACCACTTGCGTGGTGGCCACGATGTAGAGCAAAAGGGGTTCTCTGTCGATCGGAGGAACTAGGATTGGAGCCTTTGTTAGAAGCTGCTTGACCGTGTCAAGTGCTTCCGAGGCCTCAGACATCCATTCAAAGTGGTCGGCCTTCTTCAGAAGTCAATTAAGGGGGAGACCTCATTCACTGAGGTGCGAGATGAAGCGGCTGAGTGCGGTGAGGCATCCTATAACTCGTTGTACCCCTTCATGTTCTGAATCGACCCCATCCTTGTGATGGCTAAGATCTTCTCCAGGTTGGCTTCGATGCCACACTCAGAGACAATGAAACCGAGCAGAATACCCCTTGGGACCCCAAAAATGCACTTCTCGGAATTGAGCTTGATGTCGTTTGCTCAGAGTTTAGCGAAGGTCTGCTGAAGGTCAGCTATGAGCTTGTTAGCCTGTTTGGACTTGACCACGATGTCGTCTATGTAGGCCTCAATGGTCCACCCGATGAGGTCTCCAAAACACTTGAGCATGCCATGCTGGTATGTAGCCCCAGCATTCTTTAGACCAAACAGCATTGTGGCATAGCAGAATGATCCAAAGGGGGTGATGAAAGATGTCATGAGCTGGTCGGACTCTTTCATCGTGATTTGATGGTACCTAGAGTATGCATCAAGGAAGCCGAGGGTTTCACATCCTGAGGTAGAGTCAACTATTTGGTCTATGCATGGCTATTGGCATGAAAATGTCGACACACGGTAAGCCAAAAGGATTTGCTTAGGATGAGCCTGGAGATCTGCTTGGCTTCAACACAGGGTTAACCGATCCTGTGAATTCCTCCCAAGACGTGCTAGTCAATTTGACCTACAATTGACAAGGAGAGAAAGTTTATTAGTAATTTAAGGTGGAACATGCTGGTCTTTGCCCAGATAGTTCCTAGTGTGCCGCTTCAGGAGCAGCCAGACGGAAAAATCGACTAAATAGCCGATATGCACAGAAATCGGCTGTTAAGGACTGTAAAGCTTATGGATCGCGATTGATTTTATGTTGATAGGTACAATGCCCGCAGATGTAAGTGAAATCATCTGCTAGGTGGATATTACCAGTGTGAATCATTGAGCCAATGAATCTAATCGAAAAGGATATAACATGCGAACAAATTGACTGTCTAATACAAATGGACCTACAAACGCTCTGAATCTAATCTGTTACCATCAACAGTGAGGTTCGACTAGATCGATGGCAGCTATGATGATAATAACAAACTAAAACCTTAGAATCTGTAAAACCATCTACACATCGATAGGCTTTCCAAAAGACACGCTATATATGTGAAAGCTCAAAGCGAATCGGCTGAAATAGCCGATTCAGGTGAAAAGGGACTACAACGTGTGAACAATCGACTATTTCACATGGACAAACATATGCACTCATCATACCTAACCTGCTATCTCTAATAGTGGGGTTCGACTGGATCGATGCAGCCATGATAAAGACAACAAATCAAACCTTTAAAGTAAACAGATCTATTCACATTCAACAGAATCATAGAGCCACGCTGTAGGTGTTAAAGCATAGGCAATTGGCTATTTAGCCAATGCAGGCATAGCAAACAGTTAAGGTCACACCTAATCAAGAACAAATCTACTAACTAGCATCCTCCAATCTACAGTGCCATCAGTAGGGATCGACCGGATCATTACAGCCATAATAGCGAGCTATAGACCAGATTTAACTAACCAGCAAACCTCTTCAAGATTATATGTGCCTTAATCGCATACTATGCATGATCAAGATCAAAGTAGAACAACCAATAAAACGTAACTCATCATTCATTGTAAGAGATATTGTGTTGTAACAAAGCAAATGATGGACTAAAAGGATATGAGGCTGATCTAGACCGATCTCGACCGGGCAAATTGATGTTGCTACAAACTAATAACAATAAAAACATTAGCAAGATCGGTAACTTAATGAATCTACTCGAAGGATGACACCCTTAGGTAGAGCTGATAACTTGACCTTAATCTAATTCGAGCAATGGAGGTCGACCGGATCCATGCAGCCATACTTGAACTAGACAAGAGTCGATAACTAGCATATACTAGAGTTCACAATGGAGGTCGAACTTAACCAATGTAGCCATACAAACAGAAGTATAAGCCATGACGGTACTTACATACAAGCCAGAGGTTGGCCAGACCGATGCAGCCCTGCTTGTTGAAGAACTCGCCGAGATCTACACTACTCCTACTCCTAAGGGTTGGCACGGAGCTGAAAAAATTAAATTGTATTTGATTGATTGGATGTCCTTTTACAATAGCCGGGGTCCAATATTTATTCCTAGAATCTAAGCATGAATCCTACTTACGCATGACCCATTACAATCTTTGGCATAAGAGAAAACATTCTTATTTTAAGATAACTTGAACCCTAATATTTCCCTTTTTGTAGAGTCTGACTTGTTTCTCCTAATGCCAACCATAGCCTTTTGTCGTTATCTGCTGGCGTCATCTGAAGAGAGCCGATTCCAGTGTTGCATTCGAACCAATTGATATTGGTGTAAACAGCGGCAAAGGAAATAGATCCTTTGGGCACGCTTTATTAAGACCCATGTAGTCAACACACATCCTCCATTTCCCACTCTTCTTTCATACAAGAACAGGATTGGCTAACCACTCAGGGTGGTACACTTCCTTGATGAATCCGACCGCCAAAGCTTCGCGATCTCCTTGCCGATGGTCCTGTGTTTTCCCATGTCAAAATGACATAGGCATTGCTTCACTGGCTTGGAGCCTAGGCAGATCTTCAAGGCATGCTCGACGACTTCCCTTGGAATGCCTGGCATGTCTAAGGGTTTCCACGCAAAGATGTCTCTGTTGGCGCGGAGGAAGCCGACGATCATGCTTTCCTATTTGGAGGAAAGCGTGGTGCCAATGCACACCACTTTGCCCTCGGGGTTGCTAAGGTCTATAAGGACTTCCTTGGAGCCCTCCACTGGCTCGAAAGACCTAGTCGACCACTTGGGGTTGAGTGCTTCATCGGCGACCTCTTTGTTGATGGCCGCGAGCTCTCCGGAGGCGACGATTGCTATGGCGTGATCATAGCATTCGACCTCGCAGTCGTAGGCGTGCTAGAAGGAGGTGCCAATAGTGATGACCCCACCTAGGCCTAGCATCTTTAGCTTGAGGTAGGTGTAGATGGGGACGGCCATGAACTTCACATAGCATGGTCGTCCTAGGATGGCATTGTAGGTTCCATGGAACCCAACCACTTTGAAGGTGAGGGTTTCTATCCTGTAGTTGGACGGACCCCCAAAGGTGATGGGCAGATCGATCTGCCCAAGTGGCAAGACCTGCTTTCTAGGCATGATGCCATGGAAAGGCGCTCTGATCGAACGGATGCACGCTCAGTCGATGCCCATAGCATCGAGCATCTCGACGTACATGATGTTGAGTCTGCTGCCTCCATCCATCAGTACCTTGGTGAGCCGCTTTATGTCGACAATCGGGTCAACCATGAGTGGGTATCTCTTAGGTTGTAGGATGTTCTCTGGGTGGTTGGTCTGATTGAAGGTTATGGTAGACTCTGACCATCGGAGAAAGGCGAGCATGGTCGGCTTGGTCGTATAGACCTCACAACGCATGAGCTTTTAACAACGCTTGGAGTCAAAGGCCGCTGACCCTCCGAAGATCATGAGACAGCCATCTAGCATTGGAAAGCCGCCATCCTTCCCCTCAGCATTGTCCATGGTTGGATCAGGGTCCTTCCCATTCTCCCCTTTGTTGGAGCCTCTAGACAAGAACTGCTTCATGAGGTCGCAGTCCTTGTACAAATGCTTGACGGAGAAGGCATGGTTTGGGCATGGCCCCTCGAGTAGCTTCTCAAAGTGGTTCAGAGTGCCTCCATGGGCTTCTGACCAACCTTTTGGTTGGTGGTGGCCACGAGCGAGCCCTCGCACCGCTGCTTGTTCTTCTTCTTGGCGGGACAGTTGGAGGTGCCTTCATTGGCGTCCTTGTCCCATTCCACCTTGCCCTTGAGGCAGTCGAAGATTGCTCTGACCACCTCTTCGCCTGAGGCATAGCTGGTGGTGATGTCGAGGAGCTCCTTGGTGGTTTGCGGGCCCTTGCATCCTAGCTTGTGAACCAGAGACTCGCAGGTAGTCCTAGACAGGAAAGCTCCTATAACGTCGGTGTCGGCGACGTTAGGTAGCTTGTTGTACTGTCGGGAGAAGCACCGGATATACCCACGGAGGGTTTCTCTGGCCTTCTATCGGTAGTTCTTAAGATCCCATGGGTTCCCAGGGTGCTTGTATGTGCCCTGGAAATTCCCTACGAAGATCTCTTTCAGGTCCGCTCAACTTTGGATTCTGTTGGGCGGAAGATGTTCCAACCATGTTCGCGCC
Source organism: Miscanthus floridulus (assembly GCF_019320115.1). Taxonomy (NCBI): domain Eukaryota; kingdom Viridiplantae; phylum Streptophyta; class Magnoliopsida; order Poales; family Poaceae; genus Miscanthus; species Miscanthus floridulus. The sequence continues at coordinate 92,912,025 of NC_089586.1, forward strand.
GAATCAACCAGGAACAATGGAAGGTTGTGGATAATGAAATTGTCATTATTCGCTCCACTAGCTTGGTAGGCAAGCTGATAATCCTCAATCCATAGTCCGGGGTTCATTTCCCCAGAGTATTTCGGGATGTTGGTCTATGGTCGGTACCTTGGCAAGAAAGCAGCGTTGAGGATGTTTCACCGAAGGCCTCGGTAGGCCAGGGCTCGGGCTTTGGTCCTCGCCACTATCATAGCATCCACCATGATGAGAGTAGTAGCCATGGCTAGTTCCCTCTCTTGGATCATCGTAGGTACGCCTACAGGCATTGAGGGTGTCGCGTGCGTCTCGGTTGCGTCTGAGACGCTGATGCACTAGGACCGCGGTGCACTGTCTGCCGCCTTATGGCGCTTGGTGGACTGATGCCTCCTTGCTAGGGCATTCTGAGGGCGTGTGCTGGCTAACACCAAGCTCGTGTCGTTGAGACAGAGAGCTCTCAGCCTGCTGCGTAGCCACACGCTTGAGCACTACATGCAGTGTAAGTGTATTTGGGGTTTCACCTACCTCTCTGCAATGTTCATATGATTGAAGAGGAAACAGTGTGCCCACAATATTGCTAATGATGTAGAGGAAGTTATATGAGCGTGAAGGACTTAAGGTATACCCAACCAAGCTAACAAAGTTCGAATTATGCACGAATCTCATAGTGGGCCCATCGAACCTCGGGCGTCATAGGCACCGGAAGCCCCCTGAGCAAGGCTGCTGTAGCAGCGATGTTCTGGCTTACCTCGTCAAAGTGTGGGAGTGCCTAATTGTCCTCGATGATCCTCCGGTTCATGTCATGGGCCATGGCGCGTGCGCGCCCTCCATCTCCGTGGCGCTCGATCTCGCGATTGAGCTCCACGCGTTCCTGCTCAAGCTAGAGTCGCTCTTCCTCAAGCTCTAGGTGTTGGGACTTCAGCTGCTCCATCCATAGGCAGGGTGGGGCTCCTACATCCCCCTCGACCTCATCGTCGAGGTCATTCATCGGGGTAGCCTCCTCCTTGTGGATGCTTTCGATGTGTCTCTCGGGGGTACCTATCATAAAGCATTCACGAGAGGGGTGATGGCTCCCCCTGCTGGAGTCAGAGCTAGAGGGTGACTTCGACTCCTCTGTGAGGAGGTCATGGAAAGACTCCATGATGTGTTTGATCACCCCCACAAACTCATCATTCGAGGGGGATGGAATCATGCTGTCGGTGTTTTGGAACCGGGGGCCCCTCAACCGACGAGTGAATTTGTGCTGCGTGCTCCTGATTCCGGATGGTGATGCAAAGAGACACAAGGTTTATACTGGTTCAGGCAATCGACGCCCTACGTCCAGTCTGAGAGTTCGATCTTGTATTCCTTGCACCGGAGTGCTCGTAGTAGGGGGTTACAAGCTAGGTGAGAGGGGGAGCTAGCCCCAGGTCTCGGCGGGGGTGGCGCGGACCGCTTGAGGCGTTGTTCTCAAGCGGCGTAGAAGCGTGTGGTTCTATTGGTGAGTTCCTCCTTCTGTTCGTTGCCCTCTCTCTAAAAATGGTACCGGCTACCTCCTTTTATAACCGCAAGGAGGAAGCCAGAAGTACATGAGAAGGCTACTATTTGCTGACGTATTCTGCTCCCTGGAGTAGCACGGCGTCGTGGGAGTTCCCGTCGGTGTCTAGTCGGTATGGTCTCCAGGCCGGCGACATGCTTCGCTCCTGTACATTTGTTGACTTGGTGAAGTGCCGAGGCCTGGTGGCTGCTGTAGTCGGTTGTGCCGAGACCTGCTGCGCTGAGGCCGAGACCCGCTGCGCTGAGGCCTGCTGTGCCGAGGCCTTTGCAGACGGCAATGCGGGGTCTTGGCGGCCATCGTCGTAGTTGATTTAGGCGGAACAGTGCGGAACGTGCGTCTACAGGATATGGTACCCTGTATTGTCAGTAAGGGATGGTAAAAAGGCGATTTGACCGTTGTCCCGTCGCTCCTGTCGCGGCGCACTGCCGATCGTGGCTTACGTAGTGGGTGCAGCTGGGCGCATTGATTGGATGCGACAGCCTGCTAGAGCGACTTTTGAGGCGGAGGCGACGAGGTTGCGGGACGAGCCCAGCCTCGGACGAGGCAGAGCATGGCCAGCTCGCCTGAGGCCCTACCGGGAGTCTCGAGCGAGGCGGAACTCGGTCAGTTCGCTGGTCCCGAGGTCACAGGAACCCAGTTCTGACTCCCCACGTCGTGTTCGTCCTTGGTGCAGGAGTTTAGGCAGCACAGTAGCCGGTAACCCCTACACAGTCCCGTCGTGGATGGCAGGGCGCTGACGTGCTGGTCTGTCACTTCACCGTACTGTGCCGTCGTGTGGTTGTCGGAGTGGTTGAGTGCCTTGATTAGATGTGATGTCCAGTCAGAGTAGTCTAGTCAAAGCGGTGGTCGCGGGGCTGGTGGCGAGCCGGCCTCGCGCGAAATAGGAGAATCGTAGACCTTGGCGAGGAGGCCTCGGGCGAATCGGAGAATCGGTACTTCTTCTGAGGCCTCGGCGAGGGGGCCTCGGGCGAAGGGGCCTCGGCGAGGGGGCCTCAGGCGAATCGGAGATTTTTGGCTGAGACCTCGTTTGTCTTATTGGTTCTTGTTTTTAGGGTCTAAGCAGTTTTTTGGTTCTTGCTAGGGGTACCCCTTCTCACGGTATCCGACAGTAGCCCCCGAGCCTTGGGGGGAGTGGAGGCACTCCCCCTAAGGTTCTGACGAGAATTGGCTCTTGATAGTTCCTGTCGGGATGGCGTTCCGTATTTAAGGTTTCAGTGGGTGCGCGCGAGCGCACCCGCCGGGTGTAGCCCCCGAGGCCCTGGAGGAGTGATTTCACTTCTTCAGGGGCTTCTTTTTTTTTCTTTCGAGTGAGGGGTTTTCATTGTGTTTGCCAAGCCCGTGGATGCGAGTTCGGCTCACTGGGCATCGACGATGCTGCGGGAAGAGCCCCTTAGCCTCTGCCTAGAGCAAGAGGTCCGTCAGGGGTTCCCCCAGCTTTTTGTACGACCCTCGCGCTTCCTTTTCGTTCGGAAGGAGGGGTGGAAGATGCCATGCTACCCTCGGTGGGCGCGAGGGATGGCATTTCCTGTGAGCTGTTATCGGGTAAGTCCGAGTGGAGGCCCGCACCCCGTTCGTTGGGGGTCGGCTAGCGGTCCGGAGACGCGCTCCAAGAATACCGGAGGGTTTCTCTAGTGGGTGCCGAGGCCGTTCGCTGGGCCTCGGTGGCTCGGTGCCTCCCTACGGTGGGATCCCATTCGGAGACCTCCCTGCCGGTCTCGGACGCGACACAAGGCGTCCCAAGCGTTTCGCTCGCTTGGGCCTCGGCCTCATACAGGCTCGCCCGTAGTTGTCCCTAACTCTTTTGCCCTGGGGCAGCTGTCGAAACCCCTGGGGGCCCAGCCTTCGAACCCCTGGACCGTAACGGGCTTGGGTCGCTTGTCTTTATCTTGGGTGCAGGAAGAGCCCCCGAGCCTCCGCACGGGGCGAGAGGGCGGTCAGGGGTCCTCCTGACTTTTTTGTCCATCCCTCGCACGTCCTTTTCGCTCGGACGGGGGGTTGTTTGCCGAGCCCACTCGTGTGCGAGCCTGAGCCGCTGGGTCTCGGCAAAGTTGCAGGAGGAGCCCCCGAGTCTCTCGCACGGAGCGAGAGAGCAGTCAGAGGTCCCCCTGGCTTTTGGTTCGCCCCTCGCGCGTGAGGGTCTGTCTGCCGAGCCCCCCTCGGGTGCGAGCCTAGGTCGCGGGGTCTCGGTGTCTTTTGCAGAAGGAGCTCCCTAGCCTCTGCACGGAGCAAGAGGGCCGTCAGGAGTTCTTCCGGCTTTTTGAACGACCCTCGCGCTTCCTTTTCGCTCGGAAGGAGGGTTTGTTTTGCCGAGCCCCCTCATGTACGAGCCCAAGTCGCTGGGACTCGGCAATGTTTCACAGGAAGAGTCCCTTAGCCTCTACGCGGAGCAAGAGGGCCGTCAGGGATTCTCCTGACTTTTTGTTCGACCCTCGCGCTTCCTTTTCGCTCAGAAGGAGGGGTGGAAGGTGCCACGCTACCCTCGGTGGGCGCGAGCGACGGCATTTCCGGTGAGCTGTTATCGGGTAAGTCCAAGTGGAGGCCCGTACCCCGTTCGCTGGGGGTCGGCTAGCGGTCCGGAGACGCGCTCCAAGAGTACCGGAGGGTTTCTCTAGTGGGTGCTGAGGCCGTTCGCTGGGCCTCGGTGGCTCGGTGCCTCCCTACGGTGGGATCCCATTCGGAGACCTCCCTGCCGGTCTCGGACGCGACACAGGGCGTCCCAAGCATTTCGCTTGCTTGGGCCTCGGCCTCGTATAGGCTCGCCCGTAGTCGCCCCTGACTCTGTTGTCCTGGGGCGGCTGTCGAAACCCTTAAGGGCCCAGCCTTCGAACCCCTAGACCGTAGTGGGCTCGGTGCCCAGTTCCTTTGCGTGAAAGGAATCGGGTGGGGGTTATTTCTCTCCCTACGGCTAACAACGGCAGGCGCGTCTTTTGAGGCGGCTTCTTCAGGGAGGCAAAACGGCGCCTGCTGCTGCTGCGGTTGGACGCGACGTGGCGTCAGCCGATGGGACGTAACTGCATGCGCAATTAATGAGGAGGGAGTGGGAGCGTGGGCGGTAAGACCGGATCTGGGTAACCGCAGCGGATTTTTTGGGGAGACTTCCCCGATTTCGTCGCCCGGTGGTTTCGTCTCGTCCCTGCATAAATATGCAAAGAGCCTCGCCCTCCCCCTCCTTACCTTTTCCGCGTTCGCTTTCGCTGCCTCCGTGCCGTCGTTGAGAGCATAGAGCGGGGAGGAGAAGGGCGAGAGAGAGAGACCAAAAGAAAGAGAGAGAGAGATTACCGCCGTAGCAGCGTCCTCCTCCGCGCAATGGCTGGTGGTCCCGTCATCCTCCCAGCGGATCCCTGGGAGCGGTCTGACGTCACCGAGGAGAAGCTGCAGTCGCTCGTGGAGGCCGGTCTTCTTCGCCCGATCACCGACCCCGACGAGCCGGAGTGGATCGCTCCGGGGAACGAGTCGGAGCTGAGGCGTAGTCGACGGATGGCTTGTGGAGGTCTCTGGCGAAGACGTTCGGGGGGACCGGGGTCTGTGCCGATGCCATCTTTGCCAGTTCGTCTGCGGCCTCGTTGAACTTTCGCGCAACATGGTTGAGTTCGAGACCGTCGAACTTGTTCTCTAGGCGACGTACTATCGTGCAGTACGCCTTCATTTTGGGGTCATGGCAGCTTGACTCTTTCATCACCTAATCGACGACGAGCTGCGAATCACCCCGTACGTCGAGACGTCGTACTCCAAGTTCGATGGCGATTTGTAGGCCGTTGATGAGGGCCTCGTATTCGGCCACATTGTTGGAGCAGGCGAAGTGAAGCCGGATCATGTAGCGCATGTGTACTCCGAGGGGCGAGACCAGGAGCAGGCCCGCGCCAGCCCCTGTCTTCATCAGAGACCCGTCGAAGTACATGGTCCAGCATTCTGATTGGATCTGAACGGGTGGCAGCTGTGTGTCGGTCCACTCGGCTACAAAGTCGGACAGGACCTGTGATTTGATCGCTTTCCGAGGCGCGAAAGACAAGGTTTCCCCCATGAGTTCGACAGCCCACTTGGCTATTCTACCCGAGGCCTCCCGGTTTTGGATTATCTCTCCTAGAGGAAAAGACGACACCATAGTCACCGGGTGGGACTCGAAGTAGTGACGCAGCTTGCGTCGAGCCAAGACTATGGTGTAAACCAGCTTCTGGATGTGGGGGTAACGCGTCTTAGTCTCGGAGAGCACTTCGCTGATGAAGTAGACAGGTCGTTGGACGGGTAGAGCATGTCCCTTCTCCTGCCTCTCGGCTACTACGGCCGCGCTGACCACTTGGGTCATTGCGGTGACGTAGAGTAAGAGGTGCTCGCCCTCGGTGGGTGGAACCAGGATGGGGGGGTTGGTGAGCAGTGCTTTGAGCCTGGCGAGGGCTTCCTCGGCCTCGGTGGTCCAAGAAAAGCGCTCGGACTTTCTCAAGAGGCGGTACAGGGGCAGGCCTTTCTCGCCGAGGCGCGAGATGAAGCGGCTTAGGGCTGCAAGGCATCCCATGACCCTCTGCACCCCTTTGAGGTCTCGGATTGGGCCCATGTTGGTCACGGCCGAGACCTTCTCCGGGTTGGCCTCGATTCCACGTTCCGAGACTATGAATCCCAAGAGCATGCCTCGGCGAACCCCGAAGACACACTTCTCGGGGTTGAGCTTGATGCCCTTCTCTCTGAGACATGTGAAGGCAACCTCCAAGTCACCGACGAGATCACCGGCCTTCCTGGACTTGACTACGATGTCATCCACGTAGGCCTCGACGGTTCGCCCGATGTGTTCGCCAAAGACTTGGATCATGCACCGCTGGTAAGTAGCCCCTGCGTTTCTGAGGCCGAATGGCATGGTTACGTAACAGTACATGCCGAATGGAGTGATGAAAGAAGTCGCGAGCTGGTCGGACTCTTTCATCTTGATTTGGTGGTAACCGGAATACGCATCAAGGAAGGAAAGGGTTTCGCATCCTGCAGTGGAGTCGACGATCTGGTCGATTCGTGGTAATGGGAATGGGACCTTCGGGCACGCTTTATTTAGACCAGTGTAGTCCACGCACATCCTCCACTTGCCGCTTTTCTTCCTGACTAATACAGGGTTAGCCAACCACTCTGGGTGGAATACTTCCTTGATGAACCCGGCTGCCATGAGCTTCTGCACTTCTTCGCCGATGGCCCTACGCTTCTCCTCGTCGAACCGGCGCAGGCGCTGCCTTGCCAGCCTGGAGCCCGCCCGGATATCTGAGGCGTGCTCGGCGACCTCCCTTGGTATTCCCGGCATGTCCGAGGGACTCCATGCGAACATATCGACGTTCGCACGGAGAAAGTCGACGAGCACGGCCTCCTATTTGCTGTCGAGGGTGGCGCTGATCTTTAGTCCTCGGCCGTCGGGGACGGTGGGATCGATAGGGACGAGCTTGACGTCCTCCGCGGGCTCGAAGGTCCCGACGTGCCGCTTGGCGTTAGGAACCTCACTATCAAGCTGGTCAAGATTGGCGATGAGGATCTCGGACTCCACGATGGCCTCGGCGTACTCGATGCACTCGACGTTGCAGTCGTATGCATGTTCGTACGTGGACTTGACGGTGATGATGCCGTTGGGGCCTGGCATCTTGAGCTTGAGGTAGGTGTAGTTGGGGACCGCCATGAACTTGGCATAGCACGGGCGCCCCAAGATGGCGTGGTAAGCCCCCTTGAATCCAACCACCTCGAAGGTGAGGACCTCCTTGCGGTAGTTGGAGGGAGTGCCAAAGCAGACGGGTAAGTCGATGCGCCCGAGGGGTCGTGTGCGCTTTCCTAGCACGACGCCGTGGAAGGGCGCAGAACCGCCTCGGAGTCGTGACTGGTCGAGCTCCAGGAGCTCCAGAGTGTTGACGTAGAGGATGTTGAGGCCGCTGCCTCTGTCCATGAGCACTTTGGTAAGCCAGGTGTTGCCGACGATCGGGTCGACGACAAGCGGGTACTGCCCGGGGTTTGGAACATAATCGGGGTGGTCATCCCGATCAAAGGTGATTGCCTCCCGAGACCAATCAAGGTACCGGGGGGTGGCCACCTTGACCGAGAAGACCTCCCGGCGTTCCCTCTTTCGCTGGCGCGCCGTGAGGCATGCCGAGGGTCCGCTGAAGATCATGAAGGCGTTGCGTACCTCGGGGAACCCATCATCTTTATCGCCGTCCCTCTCGCCGGCGCCCCTTTTTCTGGCGTCATCGTCGTCGGGGAGCCCAAGCCTGGCGTAGTAACGCCGGAGCATGGTGCACTCCTCGAGGGCATGCTTCACCGGACCTTGATGGTAAGGACAGGGCTTCTTAAGCATGTCGTCAAATAGCCCGGGGCCCCGGGGGCCTCGGGGATTCCTGCGATCTGCTGTGGCGACATGGCCGGCCTCGAGGACCTCCTGCTTCCCTGGGCGACCCTTCTTCTTTCTCTTGGGGATGCGGGTGGGCGAGGCCTCGGGGGCCTCGTCCTTCTGCTTCCCTTTAGCGTCGTTGTTGGGGAAGATGGCCCCAACCGCCTCTTCGCCCGAGGCGAAGTTGGTGGCGATGTCGAGGAGTGCGGCCGCTGTGGTGGGTACGTTCCGGCCCAATTCTCAGACCAGGTCTCGGCAGGAGGTGCCAGAGAGGAACGCTTGGACGATTTCCGAGTCACCGACGCGGGGCAACTCGGTGCATTTCTTGGAGAAGCGCCGGATGAAATCTCGAAGAGATTCATTTGGCTTCTGGCGGCAACCTTTGAGGTCCCAGGAGTTCTCGGGGCGCACGTAGGTGCCCTAGAAATTCCCGACAAAGACCCTCACCAAGTCGTGCCAGTCGTGGATCTGTGCGGGGGGGAAGGTGTTCGAGCCAGGCTCACGCTGAGTCTGACAAGAACAAAGGGAGGTTGCGGATGATGAGCAGGTCATCGTCCGCACCACCTAGCTAACAAGCCAGGCGATAATCGGCTAGCCATAGCTCGGGGTTCGTCTTGCCGCTATACTTTGTGAGGTTGGCAGGTTGCCAGAACCGGGCTGGGAAGTGAGCGTTGCGGATGGCTCTACTAAAGACCCGAGGGCCAGGTGGCTCGGGAGAAGGACTGCGGTCCTCTTCACTATTGTAGCGACTGCCTTAGTGTGGGTGGTAGCCCCGGGCGGCTCCGTCGTCGTGGCGCCGTCGCCTGCCAACTACTTTGTGGTCGCCTCGCGCCTCACGCTGGCCTCCAGGTCGATCGTGCACCGAGGGGGCCCTGTTGACCGTTGGCGCGCGAGCAGCCTCGGGACGGACCGAGGCATCCTGGCCTTGGCGAGGTTACGCTGTGGGTTGCTCCGAAGTGCCTCCGCGCCGGCGGGAGGCGGAACTTTCGGCCTGCTGCACCGCAGCGGTCTCGAGGAGGTCACGGAGCTCTTCGCGGACCCGTCGCCCCTCGGTGGTGGAGGGCTCGGGCATTGCTCGGACCAGCATCACAGCCGCTGCGACATTCTGGCTAGCGCGATTAAAAATTGGGGGTGGCTCTCCCCCCTCGTTGTCGTTGATGCGGTGATGGACGTCGCGGGCCCTCTGTCGGGCTCCTCCGCCCTCACTGCGCCCTTGCTGCTCCTGCTCGAGGGTGTCCCGAAGCTGTTGCAGAAGGAGTCGGTCTTGTTCGACCTTGGCTTGAAGCTCGCGGAGCTGCTCCAGGTCTGGGCGTCGATGCTCCCCGCGGACGAGATTCTCGTTCCGTGCTGCCGGGGCTTCGAGACACGGAGGTGTGGCATCGCCCGCCCCTGCCCGGGGCGAGGAATGGTTGCCCGTCCCCTCGTTCTCTTCGCCCGCCCTTGGCATCCCGAGCCCGACGTGGAAGCACTCACGAGACGGATCGTAAGTCCTTTCGTCGTCGGAGTCGGAGTAGCCGAAGCAGTAGTCGCTTGCAGTCATGAAGCGGCGCATGGCTTCGGGGTCACAAAGACTGGAGAAGTCTGCTCCGGCCCACGCCTCGTCTTCTTCCGAGGAGTCGGCGTGGGCGTGCGCTGATGTTGCGGGGGAGAAGTCGAGGGCGAAACGTTGGTGGGGTCCTGAGGGCTCTGTGTGCTTGGAAGCGTAGGCGGGAGCGAAGGCGGCAGCGGCGTTTGTCAACCCGAAGGGGTACGGGGATGGTGCCGTTGCCGGGCGCCGCTCGGCCGGGGGTGGCCCCTCAGGAGGTGGAGGGACAGAGCTCGATGACGAGGCATCGCCGTGCGTCACCGGATTCCTTTCCTTGCCCAAGCTCAGGTTAGATAAGTCCCCGACCAGGGACTCTGCACCAACAGCTGGGCAAGGGATACCGGCGGAGCGCGGCGTGTTGCCCCGAGCTTGCGTGGTGTCGGGGCGGTCCCGATCGCGTCGCGCCTGGCGAGTGCTATGGGAGCCGCGGCCCGGACGCCGCCTGCGCCTGGGCTGCGGGTCTGTGGTAACGTCGTCGGGCAGTGGAGCTCGGGGTGTGAGGAGTACCATATCGTATCCACATCCTAGAGACATGAACTCTAGGCTCCCGAACCATACCACCGTGCCGAGACGCAATGGTCGTACGGGGTCTGCCATCCGGATCCTGCTGGGATGACGAAAACGACACGCAGCTGCCCCTACCTGGCGCGCCAACTGTCGGTGTTTTGGAACCGGGGGCCCCTCAACCGATGAGTGAATTTGTGCTACGTGCTCCCGATTTCGGATGGTGATGCAAAGAGACACAAGGTTTATACTGGTTCAGGCAATCGACGCCCTACGTCCAGTCTGAGAGTTCGATCTTGTATTCCTTGCACCGGAGTGCTCGTAGTAGGGGGTTACAAGCTAGGTGAGAGGGGGAGCTAGCCCCAGGTCTCGGCGGGGGTGGCGCGGACCGCTTGAGGCGTTGTTCTCAAGCGGCGTAGAAGCGTGTGGTTCTATTGGTGAGTTCCTCCTTCTGTTCGTTGCCCTCTCTCTAAAAATGGTACCGGCTACCTCCTTTTATAACCGCAAGGAGGAAGCCAGAAGTACATGAGAAGGCTACTATTTGCTGACGTATTCTGCTCCCTGGAGTAGCACGGTGTCGTGGGAGTTCCCGTCGGTGTCTAGTCGGTATGGTCTCCAGGCCGGCGACATGCTTCGCTCCTGTACATTTGTTGACTTGGTGAAGTGCCGAGGCCTGGTGGCTGCTGTAGTCGGTTGTGCCGAGACCTGCTGCGCTGAGGCCGAGACCCGCTGCGCTGAGGCCTGCTGTGCCGAGGCCTTTGCAGACGGCAATGTGGGGTCTTGGCGGCCATCGTCGTAGTTGATTTAGGTGGAACAGTGCGGAACGTGCGTCTACAGGATATGGTACCCTATATTGTCAGTAAGGGATGGTAAAAAGGCGATTTGACCGTTGTCCCGTCGCTCCTGTCGCGGCGCACTGCCGATCGTGGCTTACATAGTGGGTGCAGCTGGGCGCATTGATTGGATGCGACAGCCTGCTAGAGCGACTTTTGAGGCGGCGGCGACGAGGTTGCGGGACGAGCCCAGCCTCGGACGAGGCGGAGCATGGCCAGCTCGCCTGAGGCCCTACCGGGAGTCTCGAGTGAGGCGGAACTCGGTCAGTTCGCTGGTCCCGAGGTCACAGGAACCCAGTTCTGACTCCCCACATTGTGTTCGTCCTTGGTGCAGGAGTTTAGGCAGCACAGTAGCCGGTAACCCCTGCACAGTCCCATCGTGGATGGCAGGGCGCTGACGTGCTGGTCTGTCACTTCGCCGTACTGTGCCGTCGTGTGGTTGTCGGAGTGGTTGAGCGCCTTGATTAGATGTGATGTCCAGTCAGAGTAGTCTAGTCAAAGCGGTGGTCGCGGGGCTGGTGGCGAGCCGGCCTCGCGCGAAATAGGAGAATCGCAGACCTTGGCGAGGAGGCCTCGGGCGAATCGGAGAATCGGTACTTCTTCTGAGGCCTCGGCGAGGGGGCCTCGGGCGAAGGGGCCTCGGCGAGGGGGCCTCGGGCGAATCAGAGATTTTTGGCTGAGACCTCGTTTGTCTTATTGGTTCTTGTTTTTAGGGTCTAAGCAGTTTTTTGGTTCTTGCTAGGGGTACCCCTTCTCACGGTATCCGACACATGCGTTGCGCCATAAGGTGGCCAACGGTCTCTATGGCATTGTGGAGACCGAATGGGAGCACTGTCGGGGCGCTCCAGGTGAGGTATTTCGGGGAGAGTGGCTCTCCCCCGATGAGTTGCGCCATGACATTAGCAAACAAGAAGATGAGGTGGCACAGGCCCTCTCAGGATGGTTGGGGTCCCAGGAAGACGCCAAGCTATCGCTCCAACCTCCCGTAGTCAAAGTCGAGAAGTTGGCCGCTCCTAGGGGCATGGGCCTCCAACGCATGCAGTAGCAGCTCCTCGAGTGCCTCGGTGATCGCATCGAGACCAGTGGAGTGGAGGTGTTGAACGACGACGGGTGCCTGCGCTAGCTCTCCCTTCGCTTTGATGATGAAGTCTGGATCCTAGAAGCACACGTGTGTGCCTGGAACCCAGCTAATGCCATGACTAGCCATTCGAGGCCTGGTGTTGATGTCGAGATGCGCAAAGGCCCCTACCTGGTGCGCCAACTATTGGTGTTCCGAGTAAACACCAATGAGTAAATTTGTATTATTGCGCGTCTGGCTTGGATGGTGTGCTAAGAGGACACAAGGTTTATACTGGTTCGGGCAAAATGTCCCTACGTCTAGTTCATTGTTGTTGCTCGTATTACAAATGGGCGAGAGAGGGATAGATCCCAAGTCCTGGTGGAAAGAACAAATGGGTGTCGAGAGCTCGGTCGCTGATCATCTATGTGTTCAAGGTTCGATGCTCTTATGCGGTGTGGTGAACCGATGCCCCTTTAATGGGACACCCTGCTTTCCCTTTTATAGGCCAAGGGAAAGATCGGGTTACAATGGGCGAAAAAAGGAGAATGAGAGGCAGAGGAAGTCCTTCAGGGTCGCTGGGCCTTCCTTTTCCTCTGTGCGTTCCCCGCTGACACGGTAGTGGTGATAGGGATAGCTCCATGCTGGATGCCTATGCACGGACAATGCCATGCCCTGGCATTGTTAGCGGGTCGTCACGTCCCACTCTACCCCGGCGAGCGGTGCGGCGCACTAGCGTGCTGATCAGCGACCGAACAGGGAGTAGGCAACATAGTGACCATGCATCCATCACTGTGGGTGATGTGAGTTCCCTGGAATGACATGTCATGGGGATGGGTCATGCTGAGACGTGACCGCTCCCTGCACAATGCCAGAAGTTTGACCTTGGGTCGTACTTTCTAGACCTTAGTGGTTAGCGGTGGCGTGAGCTTCCATTAGGATCCATGCCTGAGGGATCAAGCAAGTCAGAGCCAGCGTTTAGATGTTAGGCAAGGCGGAGCCAGCACTTAGATGTTGGGTGAGGTAGAGCCAGCCCTCAGATGTCGGGCGAGGTGGAGCCAGCACTCGGGGGTCGGCCGAGGTAGAGCCACCCCTCCGGGGTCGGCCAAGGTGAAGCCATCCTTAGGGGTTGGACGAGATGGAGCCTATGGCCTCGGTGGTCAGCAAGAGCTGGAGCCAACCCTTAGAGGTCACCCGAGGCGGAGCCAACCCTCAGGGGTTGGACAAGGTGGAGCCAACCCTTGGGGGTCAGGTGAAGCGGAGCCCATCAAGAGGCGTAGTCATGCTCTTGACCACTCAGATGAATCAACGTTGATGGTTATTAGCTCCTCCTCTTCGGGTACCCTAGTATTGGTCTCTGACACCATCCTTAGTACCATTAGTTACTAGACATACACAAAAACTAGAATACCCCATGAGATCAACATTAGAAGCAAGGGTCTAGTTTCCATAAAATGAACATAAGTCTAGTTTCTTAATCTATGCATGCTAGTTTTTCATTTTATCATTCAAACCTACAACTAGCATACACCACACAAGCATGGATTTTGAAATTTAAAACTTGTGCCATGCAAGCAAATATATGAAATGCATATTCAAATGCACCATACAAGATCATGAGCTTGCTCCCCCTACTTGTGTGCTTAAAATTTTAATTGATCCCCTTCCTTTGTTATATCTCTCCCTATCACTTATATCTTTGTTTCTCTCCCCCTTTGTTGTCTTTTTAGTATCTTTGTATACTATTTCTCCCTTTTGTCATCAATGACCACAAAGGTTCAAAATGTATATAGGTTGAGATTATCAATGTCAATCAATGGGGTGAGGACCATTTTCCCAAATTTGGTTCAATCTAGAACATTTGCTAAAGATATTTAACTCGGTTTGATCCAAGGACAAGCTTCTTCACACCTCCAAATAAGGATTATCTTGTACCATGTTGAGTTAAACACTTATAACTCATTTTCTAGATTAAACACTAGGTTTACAAGCCCATAAACATGTCATATGCTACCACTAGACCAAATTAAGCATAGAAGCAATAGTGGTACCATACAAACATCAAAATTATTTGATTTTCATGAATGAGCCTATTAAAAGTGAAAGATGACTATATGCACTAAACATGTCCTTAGCAAGGATGTATGCCATGCCAATCAACTTTTATCTTAGATTGTTCGAAGGAGAGGCATGTCATATAAGTGGTGGGGTGCATCAACACATATATGAGAAATCCAATATGTTCAACTCATTCCTTAGCTTGCAAAATCTTTTCTCATCCAATGGCTTGGTGAATATATTGGCAAATTGATCTTCGGTGCCTACACTCTTAATGCAAATGTCCCCTTTTTGTTGACGATCTCTTATGAAAAGGTGGCGGACATCAATGTGCTTTGTTCTTGCATGTTGAATTGGATTGTTGGTTAACTTGATTGCACTCTCATTGTCACATAGCAATGGCACTTTCTTGAACTTGATTCCAAAGTCACTCAAGATTGCCTTCATCCAAAGTATTTGTGCACAACAACTACCGACGGATATGTATTCAGCTTTGATAGTTGATAATATAACACTATTTTGCTTCTTTGATGACCATGAAACAAGTGATCTTCCCAACAATTGACATGTGCCCGAGGTGCTCTTCCTTTCAACCTTGCATTCCGCATAATCCAAGTCAGAGTAACCAAGTAGTTCAAACTTTGCTCCTTTGGGATACCACAAACCAACATTTTGTGTATGCTTCAAGTACCTTAATATTCTCTTTGTAGCCTTCAAATGACTTTCTCTTGGTGAGGCTTGAAATCTTGCACACATGCATACACTAAACATGACATCCGGCCTTGATGCGGTCACATAGAGTAGGCTTCCAATCATAGACCGATACAATTTTTGATCCACCATATTGCCACTTGCATCACTATCCAAATTGCCACTTGTCCTCATTGGTGTGCTAATAGCTTTGCGATCACTCATGCCAAACTTCTTGAGCATGTCTTTGATGCACTTGCCTTGACTCACAAATGTACCATTATTCAATTGCTTGATTTGAAGACCAAGGAAGTAACTTAACTCTCCAATCATGGACATTTCAAACTCATTAGCCATCATCTTTCCAAACTCTTCACAAAAGTATTGAGTGGTTGATCCAAATATGATGTCATCAACATAGATTTGCATCACAAATAAGTCTTTGCCAATCTTCTTAGTGAAATAAGTGG
This sequence comes from Miscanthus floridulus, assembly GCF_019320115.1. NCBI lineage: Eukaryota > Viridiplantae > Streptophyta > Magnoliopsida > Poales > Poaceae > Miscanthus > Miscanthus floridulus. Next base: position 92,927,114 of record NC_089586.1, read on the forward strand.
TGTCAACCTTGCCCATCATGAACCCTTTAGAGAGTAGGAAGTCCCTCAATCTCTCATACCATGCTCTAGGTGCTTGTTTCAATCCATATAACGCCTTCTTCAACTTGTACATATTGTCGGACTTCTTGTCATCTTCAAAACCGGGAGGTTGCTCAACATATACTTCTTCATTGATGTAACCATTGAGAAATGCACTTTTGACATCCATTTGATAGAGCTTGATGTTGTTGGCACAAGCATAGGCTAATAAGATTCTAATTGCTTCCAATCTAGCAACCGGAGCATATGTTTCTTGAAAGTCAAGACCTTCAACTTATGTATATCCGTGTGCTACCAATATTGCTTTGTTCTTGCTACTATCCCATCTTGATCTTGCTTGTTTATAAAGACCCATTTGGTTCCAATCATATTGTATCCTTTTGGTCTCTACTAATTCCCATACTTGATTTCTTGTGAAGTTATTCAATTCTTTATGCATAGCATTCACCCAATCAACATCCTTCAATGCTTCATCTATCTTCTTTGGTTCAATGGATGATATAAATGAGAAATGCTCATAAAATGAAGCCAATCTTGATCTAGTTTGCACACCTCTTGAAATATCACCAATGATAGTGTCCAATGGATGATTCCTTGCAATATTGGTTGGTTGGAGTATTGAAACTTGATTGCTTGTACTTGGTTGATCATTGGGTTGAGATGATGTGCTAGCCACTTGATTTTGTTCATTGTCATGAGAGCAATTTGTACTAGCTTGATTTGTATCATCTTGCAAATTTGTGTTAGAGAGCACTTGCACTTAATCATCTTCATCATCATTCATTTGCCTAGGCCTCAATTCACCAACATCCATGTTCTTCATGACATTTTGAAAGTTGAATGCCTCTAACATTTTCTATGTTCTCATTCTCATCTTGGGAACCCTTGGTTTCATCAAATTCAACATCATTAACTTCCTCAAGAGTACCACTATCCAAATTCCAAACTCTATATGCTTTGCTAGTAGTTGAGTATACAAGTAGGAATCCTTCATCACATTTCTTGTCAAAATTGCCCAATCTAGTGCCTTTCTTCAAGATATAGCATTTACAACCAAAGACCAAAAAATATGCAATGTTGGGCTTTCTACCATTCAAGAGCTCATATGGTGTCTTTTCTTTTAATGGGTGACAATAGAGGCGGTTGCTATAATAGCAAGCTGTGTTGATAGCTTTGGCCCAAAAAGATTGACTCACATTGTATTCACTAAGCATAGACCTTGCCATATCAATGAGTGTTTTATTCTTCCTCTCAACAAGGCCATTTGATTGTGGAGTGTACTTGGCCGAAAATTGATGTCTAATTCCAAATTCATCACACAACTCATCAATTCTAGTGTTCTTGAACTCACTACCATTGTCACTTCTAATTCTCTTGATGGTTGTTTTAAACTCATTGTGAATGCCCTTGACAAATGATTTGAATGTTGAAAACACATCACTTTTGTCTACTAGAAAGAATACCCAAGTGTATCTAGTATAATCATCCACTATCACAAAGCCATATTTGTTACCACCAATGCTAGTGTATTGAGTTGGCCCAAACAAGTCCATGTGCAATAACTCAAATGCTTTACTAGTGCTCATCATGCTTTTCTTAGGATGGGTGTTTCCAACTTGTTTTCCGGCTTGACAAGAGCTACAAAGTTTATCTTTCTCAAACACTACATCTTTCAAGCCTTTAACCAAGTTATGCTTGACCAATCTATTCAATTGTTCCATTCCAACATGACCAAGCCTTCTATGCCATAACCTACCCATGCTAGACTTAGTGAACAAACATGTAGATAATTGAGCTTCACTAGCATTAAAATCAACCAAGTATAGATTCTCATATCTAAAGCCCTTGAAGATCAAGTTAGAGCCATCTACACTTATGATCTCTACATCATCTACCCCAAATATGCATTTGAATCCAAGATCACACAATTGAGCCACGGATAGCAAATTGAAGTTCAAGCTCTCTACTAGCAACACATTGGATATGCTCATGTCATTGGATATTGCAATCTTACCAAGCCCTTTGACCTTGCCTTTGCCATTGTCACCCAATGTGATACTATCATAACCATCATTGCTATTGGTATTGATTGAGTTGAACATTCTTGCATCACTGGTCATGTGTTGAGTGCACCCACTATCAAGAACCCAATGCCTTCCTCTGGCTTTGTAATTGACCTACAAAAGAGGATCAATTCTTTTTAGGTACTCAAACTTGCTTGGGTCCTTGAAGGTTAGTGACCAAGCTCTTTGGCACCCAAATGGCTTTCTTCTTTGAGCCCATCCATGGTGTACCAGTGAACTTAGCTTTCACACCATTTGTACCTTTAGTAAGCACATAGAAAGAATTAATCTTAATTGACGATACATTAGCATGTTTGCTCTTGTTCTTGCACTCATGCTCTTTATGATCAACTTGCTTGCAACTAGTGCAAAACTGACCATTGTTCTTCACAAAACTAGTCTTGTGAGGAGCAAAGGCCGCCTTGCCTTTCTTGGGGGTATATCCCAATCCCTCTTTGTAGAGAGAAGCTCTTTGGCTACCCAAGCACATAAGCAAGCGGTCCTCACCACCATAGGCCTTAGCCAAGGTATGAGTGAGCTCATTGACCTCGTTCCTAAGGGTCTCATTTTCAACCATTAGTGAGGCATCACATGTGAAACCATCACTACTAGATGAGGTGGAAGTGGAAGTGCTACAAGAAGGGTTAGTGGGAGCAACAATGATAGGCTTATAGAATGATTCATCAATTAAGTCACAAATTAAGCCTACATTACATGTCTCAACATGCTTTCTCTCATTTTGCTCATTAAGCAAAGTGGAATGAGCTTTTTCAAGCTTCTTGTGAGCCTTGCCAAGCTTCTCATGGGCTTCCTCTAGCCTCTCATAAGATGCATTGAACTCATCAAAGGCTTTCTTAAGGGCTTTTAGTTCCTTACGCAAGCTTTTGCATTCCCTTCTCTTAATGTCAAAGTGTTCTTTAGCATCATCTAGCATGTCAAGTAGTTCATCCTTAGTTGGTTCATCATCATCACTATCACTTTCATTTTCATTTTCATTATCATGTTCCTCATCACTTCCATCATCACAAGTTTGTACCTTAGTGACCTTAGCCATGAAGCATGATGAAGTGTCAAAGAGAGAAGGCTTCTCATTGATAGCAATACTTGCAAGTGCCTTCTTCTTGGTGGTCTTGTCATCATCACTATCATCATCATCACTTGAGGAAGCATCACTATCCCAAGTGACCACATATGAACCACCCTTCTTCTTTTTCATGAAGGTCATCTTGTCCTTCTTCTCTTTCTTTTCCTTCTTGTCCTTCTTCTTATTTTTCTTGTCATCATCATTGTCACTATTGTATGGGCATTGAGGAACAAGATGATCTTTGCTTCCGCAATTAAAGAACCTTCTTGACTCTTTCTTGTTCTTGGATGAAGACTTCTTTCTTCTAGCACGGTAGCCCTTCTTCATCATGAACTTGTCAAATCTCTTGACAAAGAGAGCCATCTTCTCATCATCCATCTCATCAAAGCTCAAGTCTTCATCTTCACTTGATGATTCTTGCTTTGCCTTGCCCTTGGATGATGTGGCCTTGAATGCCACACTCTTCTTCTTCTCATCCTTCTTCTCATCTTTCTTTTCCTTCTTTTCTTCCTTCTCATCATCATCTCTATATGTATCATCAGTCATTATATCTCCTAACACTTGGTTTGGTGTCCAAATCACTCCTCACTAGAATAGTGACCAATGTGCCAAATCTTGAGGGCAGGCATCTCAAGAACTTATGGGAGAAGTCCTTATCCTCCACCTTCTCTCCAAGTACTTTGAGATCATTAACAAGCACTTAAAGCCTATGAAACATCTCCGACACACTCTCATCCACCTTCATCTTAAAACTACCAAACTTCTCCTTGAGGATATATGCTTTGGCACCCTTCACCGCTTGAGTGCCCTCAAATGACTCCTCCAACTTCTTCGAAGCCTCATAAGCCTTCTCAATGTTATTGATTTGCTCAAATGTTCTCTCATCAATAGCATCATGAATGGCACTAAGAGCAATATTGTTGTTTTGGAGAAGTATTTCTTCAGCGACAGTGGGATTCTCTGGATCTTTTATCTCAATCTTGGTCTCCACTACTTTCCAAATCTTCCTATTGATTGACTTGATATATATTGTCATCTTAGCCTTCCAATAGGGATAGTTTGAGCCATAAAATTGGCGTGGCTTCTTGGTGTTGTTGATTTGAGCCATTTTGACACCGAAAGTTGTTAAACCTCAAATCACGGTGACCACAGCTCCGATACCACTTGAAAGGTCCTAATGGCTAGAGGGGGTGAATAGCCTATTAAAAATTTCTACAACAACACTTAGCAAACCGGGTAGACAAATATGAGGCGAAGCGAGTGTTGCGCTAGCCTACTAAAAATGCAAGCCACCTACCATAATTCTAGTTTCTGTAGTCTCTAGCCACATAATGGCTAGGTTATTACACTAAGTTAGTGTGATCTCAAAGGCTAACTAAAGAGCCACACTAACCAAACTAACAAGTTCTCACGACTAGCTACACTAAAGAGCTTGACAACTAATTTGCGGTAATATAAAGGGAGAGAGCAAGATGGTTATACCACCGAGTCGAGGAATGAACCAATCAATCACAAGAATGAATACCAATGAAGACCAATCACCTCGGAATCAAATGATGACACAATGATTTTTTATCGAGGTTCACTTGCTTGCCATCTAGGTGGCAGCAACAACCAAGAGTAACAAGTGAATCCCGTAGCGAAACACGAACACCAAGTGCCTGTAGATGCAAACACTTAAGCAATGCACTTGGATTCACTCCCAATCTCACAAAGATGATGAATCAATGATGGAGATGAATGGAAGGGCTTTGGCTAAGCACACAAGGTTGCTATGTCAATGCAAATGGCCAAAAGAGTGAGCTAGAGCTGGCCATGGGGCTTAAATAGAGAGCTCCCATGAATAGAGCCGTTGTCTCCTCTGTCCAGTGAAACACGGGCTGACCGGACGCACCAGTCAGGTTGACCGAACGTAGGACCCCAGCGTCCAGTCGCTCGATGCTCGCCACGTGTCATTAGTCTCAAATGCTGAGCACCCGATCTTAATGGCTAGTCTGCTTCACACCACGTGTTAAATTATGACCGGACACACTGCTTAAAGTGATCGGACGCTCCATCACTAGAGTTCGGTCGTTTCAAGTAAGGTTCTAGAGAGGCAAAATCATGACCGGACGCGTCCGGTCCACCATGACCGGACGCGCTGGTGCATCCGCTCCTCCTCTTCTCTGTGCCCCGCCAGGTCAGCAGGACCGAACGCCGAACAGTGTTTAGCTAGAGTACATGTCACTTTTCTTCTCCTAGTCCGGTCATAGGGCAAATCGAGCCCGAGAGCATCACCTTCTTTTATAATTGATTGGACGCTGGAACCCTGAGTTCGGTTACATCAAACTGAGCGTTCGGTCACTGTTTGACAGTGAAAAACACCTCCTTCAATTCACCAACTTCTCCACCCTTGCTCAAATGTGCTAACCACCAAGTGTATCACCTTGTGCACGTGTGTTAGCATATTTTCACAAACATTTTCAAGGGTGTTAGCTTTCCACTGGATCCTAAATGCATATGCATTGAGTTAGAGCATCTAGTGGCACTTTGATAACCGCATTTCAATACGAGTTTCACCCCTCTTAATAGTACGGCTATCGATCCTAAATGTGATCACACTTTGCTAAGTGTCTCGATCACTAAACCAAAAAGCTCCTATCAATTTCACCTTTGCCTTGAGTTTTTTATTTTTCTCTTTCTTCTTTTCCAAGTCCAAGCACTTGATCATCACCATGGCATCACCATCATTATGTCATGATCTTCATTTGCTTCACCACTTGGAATATGCCACATATCTCATATTCACTTTGATAAACTAGGTTAGCACATAGGGTTTCATCAATTCACCAAAACCAAACTAGAGCCTTCACCGGTACAGCGAAGGAGGAGGAGGGCGGCGCGTCGTCGGGATGACACAATCGATGCGGACGAAGACGGAGTCGACGAGCAGCACGAGCACGTGGAAGTGGCGCGAGACGATGGCGCAGCTGCCGAGCGCCTTGATGTCGCCGATGCAGTTGAAGACGTCCCGCTGCAGGGGCCCTCCTCCTCCTCCTCCTCCATCCCACGCAGGTTACAGACACACATATCGGGATCGGGGAGAGGCGTCGATGTGGGACAGGACCGGTCGGGGCGAGAGCCGGGACGGCAAGGACGTGCGCAAGCACGGGCGCTGTGGCACGTGGTGCTGGTGATGCCACAGGAGCCGTTCCTGTTCGCGGCGAGCGTCCACGAGAACAACCTGTAAGGGCGTGACGGCGTGACGGATGCTACTTTCAGTTTCGTCACTTCTGTCGCTTTATTTTAACAGAATGTTATTTTCAGTTCACGGTTCAAATCTTTTGGTGGTATTTTACAAGGACGTATACTTTCGATGGTATTTTACGGAGATCATGATCTTTGGATGCAACACAACTAATTTTCCCTTTTATTATATATTTGTTCATGGCTATGTATGTGTTCACCATAGTTATGATAGGCGACGACATCCTGATATATATATATATATAGAGAGAGAGAGAGAGAGGCAATCTGTTATATTATTATAAAAAGAATCAAATACTCCTATTAAATTAATGCATACTTCGGCAATACAAAAGAATCAGCAAAATGTATGATGAACTCTTAATAATGAATTTTAGGATCCTGGAACAACCTGTTTTGACATCCTCATTTTCTCTATAGCCATCTTAATCACCAATGGCATATCACACCTGGAAACTAAGCTTTGCACACAACATCTCTACTATAATGGACCAATCAAAATTATACTAGGTCTTCCCAGAAAAATGTCCCCTGCTGAGAGCCTCAATCATTGTGCATCCAGAAAAAAACACACAGAAAATTATCTCTGTTAAAATCAAGGGCTAAGAACACCTCTAAGGGCTACTTTGGCAGCTCGGGGGGACTATTCCAGGGAAGCAAACCGAGGGCGAGGGATTTTTCTGGACATGCTAATCCCCTCTCTTCCTGGAGGGGAGATTTCACATGCGGGGTTATTTCCCTGTGGCTATTTGGAAGCACAGAGTTACAGAGAAATAGATTATGTGATGTATTGCATAAATAAAGTTGTCAGATAAAGCATGTATTACATATTTTAGTCCTTCCTGATTGCTCTCGGCTTCTCTAGTGTGCATCTACCATGTCTAGGATTATAGAAAAATCTTGACTGATATAGTATAGAAACATCTTTTAAAAATACAAAAAAATCAAGAAAATTCAGAAAAGAAAATAATATAACAAGGTCACTACATATCGATGCTCGTATCGTATAAATAAATAAAAAATCTCAGGAATAAGTTTTTTTTACATAAAATACATAGGTATCCTACTGAAATCAAGTCTTTGCATAGCTACATATAACATAGAAGCCAGAAATGTTCAACAATCATTACAAAACTTGACCACACTTCACTTGTCTCAAGTCATGCATTTCTTCCACCAAAACCTCTGCAAATAACATAAAACAAAAATGGTGAACTCTTGTGACAAATTTGGCTTTTCCCCAACAAGTTTGTACATGAATGTATCATATAAGAAAGTAGAAGTTTAAAGAATGAAGCTGCAGCAAGCTAACACATGTAGAAGTAGTTCAGTTCAGACCAACTAGTGGAGGCTTTTCTTTTCTTTTATCATACACAAACATGGAATGGAGTGGGAAGTTAGTTACAGGCTACACCAGTCAGCTTTCTTCCAGTGTAATAGATGGAGGAAGTGAAACATCTCAACAACGCCTTACTACTAACATCTCAACACAATACTACAGTATAATAGACCCCAACCATTACAGCTATCATACTTAACAAATGTACTTAGTAAAAGTTGTAACATACCTTATTTCTGAATAGCACGAATGAACCCCAACCATCAGATTGCAGCGATACCAACAAGCACCCTGCAAGTAACAAAACCAAAAAAAAATGTAAATAACTAGGTACATGACAAGAAGATTGAGTAAAAACAGCTACTGCAGCCACCAAAAGGACAAGTAATCATGTAAATAACTCATGGCAACAAGATCGAATACCACTGCTTTGATGAGCAGCTAGCAGATAAAAAACTGGCTGCATGGTCAAAGCTACTTGTCTTCATCCAAATACATAACTAGCTACATGCTCAATGCTAAGATAAATGAAATACATAACTAGTTGCATGCTCAATGCTACTTGTCTTCATCCAAATACATAACTAGTTGCATGCTCACATACATCAGCCAAAATAATCACCGATGAGTACTAGAGTAGCAAACTAATCTAGTGCTGATTAACATAGGGAAGAGACATACCTAACCTATAGTAATTTAGTAGTTAGCGTAAGAAACAGGACAATAATGAAATCACCATGGATTAACTATATAGAAACAAACACCAAGGCCATAATGCTTAAAAAATATAGTTTTCCACTTAATTAATAGTCAGATGGCACTAATAATAGAAACTGCTAACACACAGACAGATGAGTAGGTCTAGTTTTGTTCCAAAAGAAAATACTTCAATTTATGATAGTTCAATCCATGCATCATAGTGATTACACTAGTGCTTGTGATTTTCTACTGCAATTTGTCAAACAGTGCAAAGCCCATACAACTCCTAGATCAAGTTAGACACAAAGTTCATGTAGGGAAGGTAGAGAACACCTAGATCTTGCAGTAAGCACTAGTTCCTTTCAGATCGATCAAGAAATCGAGTGTAGTAGTACCTGGCGAGAGCTGGGAGGGGAATGAATACCTTCTTGGGTCTAGTCAGGGCAGGCGGACGATCGACGATGGGGGCAATCGAGGCAACCGATGGTAGAGGCGTCGAGGCGACTGAGGCGAGGATGGAGGACGCAACGGAGGTGAGGACAGAGGAGGTGACCGAGGCTATGACGGAGGAGGCGACCGAGGCTAGGACGGAAATCGAGGTGGCGGCGACGGCACATGCCAGGTCGAGGTGGCGGCGACTCGCGAGCCTCGCCTCAAGCGGAACGGGGAAGCAACACCCGAACGAGGGATGCGAGACGGGGATCGACGCCCGGTGTCATCAGTCCGGGCTCCTTACCCCGTGGAAATCGGGTGGAAGCGGGCCTCGAATCCACGCCCGTTGTACTGCTAAAGAGCATCGTAAAATGGCCTGGGGAGGCTGCCCGACGGTTTTCTAGCCTGTGGAAAACACAAGGATCCCCACGTGGAATCATGCTGCCAAAGTAGGCCTAACAGGCGTCAAACCCAATCCGATATCGATGGTCGATATTACTTGTTTGATGCTAGGCTTCAAACGCCGCACCCCGCCCCGCGCGCCCTCCGCCGGTACGGCTCCGCTGCGACTCCGTCCGTGCACATCCGCTCTGGTTTGATTCCCACATCCCTCGACCCCATCCCCCTCGCCTCCATACCAGGCCGGAGCCGCCGCCGCCCCGCCTCGGCCGTGCTTTTGGCAAATTGAAGATGAAGTTGTAGGATGGGGCAAGGTGCTGAAGGGTGATAAGATGTGCAGCGCTGGTATTTCCTAGATAATATGTGTCAAAAAATTGCCCTTAGATAATGTTTGCTCTTTTATAGACTATAATATAAGGAGATTTTGTCATATATACTGAGGTTGTGCCCATTTAGTTGCTTAGCATAATTGGCCAGAAAAAATGGATATATTGATGTTATTTTTTCAACCAAACCGAATTTCAGAGCATTGCTTAAGCAAAAGATGTGCTGGGTTGATTTCATGTGAGCTCTCTCTTTTCAGTAACATTCATCTGGTGTCTCTCCTACCAACAAATTATGGCAAATACATTTGCACTTTGCAGCCGACAGTGGTTTCCTCAGCCTCCCACAAGCATTTTGCTTGGTGGTCGAAGCAAGTTAAGTTGAGCACTAAACCAATTTAGTTTTTCTTGAACTGAGTAGAGAAGCACTAAACCAATTTGGTTTTTCTTGAACTGAGTAGAGAATCTCTTTGTGATCACCACAGCTATGGTTTTATGCATCCTAAGTCAACTATCTGTTCCATTTCAAAAGTAGCTACATAGAAATCTCTTGAGCTTTTGAAACCTAATCACAGACTAATCTAATAATCTATCATTTTGACAATTTCGTTTGAGCCTCTTAGTTGTATTGCCTTGTTCTATTTTTTTTTTTGTTCCCGTAGCAACGCATGGGCACTCAACTAGTAGAATACATAAGCGGGGAGAGCTTCGGTGGGCGGCTGGAGGCTCGTCCATGGCTGGGGCGGGCGTCTCACGGTCCTGCGAGCTCCCGCGGCGAGCCATGGCAGTCTGCGTGCTCCGGCGGCCGGCGGCGCGGCCACGGAACGCTGGCGGCCGATGGCACAGCCACGGAGGCGGGAGGAGCTCGGACCAATAAAAACTGAAATTACAAATTGAAATTACAAAATGAAATTAATAACTGAAATTGCTAGCTAAAATTAAAAAATAAAAATAAAAACTGAAATTTGGAACTGAAATCACAATAAAATAGGGCGAAGTTCTCAGACCAATGTCGGATACTGCTTCACTTGCAGTATAACACGCCTCTTATATTCTGTAGGATCCTGCAAAGCCAAATAAAATGTTACAAACGTGATTGGCTATCTGAACTTCAAAACTAAAAGGAGTAAGGTTTTGGGCAAACAATATCTTTGTTGTGGTTCATCAATTTTGACTAACCTGGATAAAAAGGTGATAGCCATCTGTTTGAGCAGGGTCAGCAGGATTTGGCTGATCTAGCAAGTTCTGGATACCGATGAAAACCTGTATAACAGTAATAGCTGGTCTCCAACCCTGACAGATTTTTTTTTTGGAACAGTAAGGCCATGAAATCAGTATAGCATCACACAGGGCTACGAAAATGGTTGCAAAGCTTACGCTGTCCTCGTTAAGGATTGAAAGGCAGACTATTCTAGAAGGATAGACATTTGGGAGGAAGAAACCCTGAGGGAACTTGCACTTGGGAGGCTTGCTGGGGTAATCCTCACTGAAATGAAGTGTTAGAGGGAAGTATCCACCTTCCCAATCAGTCTGGCAAAGAAATAAAGATGGGAATCAGTATAAAGTTCAAACTGCACTATCTTATTACAGACAGCTCAGTTAAACATCATCACAATAATATGGAAACAACTGCTAACTAAGTTGGTGAAAATCCTATCCTTGCACAAGAATTCAATGGTGTAACCTGAAACAAATAACTAAAAGCATCCAATACAGATAACAAGTAAAACGAAAAATGTAGTTCATCAATCGAAAGAAAAGAACCTATTCAGACCTAGTTATACCTTCATTGCTCACACTTAATAGTGGAAAGAGCAAATGAGTCAAAATTGAATTGGCTATGATCAGATTTCAGGTCTCACTACAAGCTGGCTGACAGGACTCACTAATTTACCAGAATTGCAATGAATATATCAAGAGATATAGAATACACATTGGAAAACCATTGATTGACAAAAAGTGACAACAAAAATAATGGAAATGAAATTGACAAATAATAACTAAAAACTAAAGAAGACAAAATGAAAACTAAAATAGAGCTCTGAAATCATAACGCAAGGTAATGCCAATAGCAATTGAGTAACTTGCCACAACAACAGGACTGAAATGAAAATTTCATTTTTATGTAACTTGCTACATGCTAAGAAATTTCAATTTTCAAATGAAATCCTGCACACTACAGCGTATACCAGCACAGATCAAGGCGCGTGGGCTGCCTGGTCCTATTAGGATAAGCTCTGTGCAATTTGGCAAATCCACAAGCGAAGCATCTTCAGAACATTCCTTTGCAGAGCAATGCGAGGTGCCTGCTTCATGTATTGACTCAGTTGACTATATGGATGTTGATACTGAAGCTGGCGCAGAAGTTGAGAGATGGGACGAACACCTCTTCGTGCGGGCATGGCGGCGCAGCGCGGCGAACCCGCACACGGAGGCACCGATACGGCCGTCCGAGGCGAGCTGGAGGGCGGTGAGGACGAGGTGGAGGCGAGCTGGAAGGTGGCGACCTCGACCACCTGCGGCGCTGCACGTCTGCCACCTGACGCGGCGGTCCTGGATCCGGAGCACGTGCAGCAGCAGGCTGGTGGCCGACGGGCGCAAGGATGACTATCAGCCGGCGAGCGCAGTGGTGGTGGTAGGACATGGCTGACAAGCACGGGGTGGGTGGGTCGCTCGCCTGGCAACAAGCTCGGCGTCGGTGCCCCGGGGGCGGCCGGCGAGCGAATTCCGCAGCGGGTTGGATCGAGGGACGGGGGCGCGCGGTCTGCTGGGCCGACCCGTTGCAGCCTGGTGACGCGCGCTCGGCGCCGTGCGCGACGGGTAGCGCGTTAGACTTTGCGATATTTCATCTAAATCACCGAAACGAAAAAGAAAAGATCATGGCACATGATTCTTACACCTTACAGTGTCTACAACAACCGCTACCCAAAATAAAAGACCCATTCCACGATTGGATAGCGCTACAGGTAAAGGGTTCAATACCCATTTTTTATCTTCTCCAATAACAAGACCCAAAAGAAAACTCTTTCTACAAATGAGTCTTCAGGATAGAGCATACTCAAATTTGGGTTATACCTCTCCTGACATCTAAAATCGGTCTTCCATATAGGTACTCTTTTGAAGACTATAACTATTATGTTGGAGACCCATTTTGAGTTTAAGTCTCCTAGGTCTCTTGTTGGAGACCCGAAAGAGTCGGCATAAGATATTAAATATATTTATATATATTCCAGCTTAGGTTCCTGTCGACTTTGTTTTGCAATTAAGATAGTAGCTTCATGTATGCCTTAGGAAATAGTATCTTCATAGCTTGATCCGGTCAAGTAATGTATGACTTCTAATGATGGTTATATATGTATGATTAACTGAACGAATCCCTGACAATCACTAATCATAGGAAATCATTTTTGATAGTTTTACGGACTTTGCCTATCGGTTTTGGCCCACGGGACATTTTCTGGGTAGTGTTCGGCCCAAAAGTATGTCCGTGTGCACATGATCCACTAGCCCACTGTTATCTTGCCCATGTCACTACAAAAGGGGCCTCGCTTATCTCCTAGTACCGGTTATGGCAAGTTATAGAATGCATTGGATAATAGTTTTTTTTTATAATGGATATCATTTGGGCTTTAATCTCATCAAAGAGAGGAGTCCAACATTACAAAGAAGGTAGTCATAGCTATTACAGTAACTCAGCGTACCCACAAGAAAAATTAAATGACATCACGAAATAGAGTTCGACATCATTAACAAATCATAATTATATAGATGTCCATTTATAGGAGGCAAAAGAATTGCATAGCTATCGACTCTTAGTTTGGGCAAGCCAAAATCAGCAGCTCCTTCCAATCGGAGCCCCAAAACCAATACATAACCGGCTAAATAAGAAGTGCAAAAACGGTTTTGATGATCGGGATTTATCAAAGGTGATTTTGTTTCTCGAGAGCTATAAGGCCCACAAATTAGTGGAGCACATATCAACAATTAGCAAGAGACCGATGAACTAGCATGGCTTCTTGCAGAAGCACTTGTGGTTGGACAGGCCAAGCTTGCACTTGCCATCTTCAAAGCTCTCCTTCTTGCACACCTCGGCGCATTTGTCGCTATTGAGGCAGAAGCCCTTGAACTGGAGACTCTGCGACACGCACCGGCTCTCTTCCTTCCCCTTGCTTTTTTCCTCCTCCTCCTTCGCTTTCAGTTTGTCCTTTAGCAAGGTCTGCTTGACTACTCCCATTTTTGCATCAATGGTTGCCATCTCTGCATGCACCATATTGATCAGTGATCACAGTTCATTTGTCCCATTTTGCAGATTTTGCAACGTACAGATTAATCACCAAGAACAGGTCTGTGGTGACCAATCAATCTGCCAGGTACGAGTAAGATTATGGATGGCTAATGAGCAATTAACGCCTGACACCATAAGGCATAAGCTAATCACCTGCTGCGGCGAGGAGAAATAAGAAGAGCACCGCTCCGGGAGACACCGCCATCTTTCTCTTGTTTCACCAGGAACCGCTGAACCTGCAGGGCGCAACCTTGATGGGCGACAATACAAGTGGGTGTGGAGGAATTCTCGTGGATACTGTACATTGATTGGAACACAGGAGCACCGAATTTAATTTATATGAACAGCGTTGGCGTCGAGCTTAGATTAGTCGATGCTTAATTTGGGCAGTAACAAAATAGACATGAGGCACTCTCTCTCCTCCTCTCTCTCTCTAACGTAACTAGGGACGACCTCAAAAAAAACATGCCCCTGAGCTTGATAGATGATGACTTTTTCATGAAAAGTGCTGGTAGGGTATTTTCAAAGTTACTAAAATTAGCTAAGATATTTTTTAGTCGGGACAGTGTTATGAGATGGGCTACTTCGAGTAGCTGGGCCTTGGCCTTGTAACTAGGCTAGGAGCAATGGCTGGCTTAGAGCATCTTCAAGAGGCTCTCCATATCCTTCCTAAATGTTAGGAATAGAGATTTTGGTAAAAAACTATCCTCCAACAGCTTATCTAAATGGTTATTCAAATATAGCCATCTTCTATTCTGTATTTTCGCTAGCAAAAAATAGAAGACGAGAATGACTCTCTAGAGTGTGCATGAGATATAGAAGAACTGTTGGAGAATGAAAAAAAATGTAGAAAATGATTATTATGCAAATGACTCTCCAAATGATGATTTAGAGTGAGATTTAGAAAGGCTATTAGAGATGCTCTTAGCGGCCGGTGCTATGTAGTTATAAGCATGCGCAGCCACCGCCTAGTCATTAGGTATGAAGAACGGAACTCTGCCGTACCCGTTCCCCAAACTGTCTGAATCTCGCAGGTGTCAGCCGCGATTTCTATCCGTTCTCCCAAGTTCTTGCTATTTCGGTAGATTACCTACACTACTACTAGATTCTTGCGTTAATAGTTGACCGCGAAATCATCTCCGGCTCCTCCTGCCGCCGCGGAAGCAGCAACACGTGCACAAAACCAGTTAGACGTCGCCCGTAACTGTCTCCTCTTCCGTGATGCCGCCGCCTCCAGCGTTTTCCTCCCTCCAATCTCCTCTATCGACCTCCGCCCTGAGTTTGGAGACCGATCCGAGGCGGTGGTCTCCGCGGAGCTAAGAACCAAATAAGACGGGGGCGGTCAGCAAGGTCTCGCTCGGTTTCATGCAAGCTTTCCTGACGATTGCGGAGAGCGCAAGGGCTCGATGGAAGACGAAGAGTGTCGGATTTCCGGTGGATCCCTCGGTGAAGGGATTCTCTCATGGTTTTTAGAAGGATTCCTATCCCATTGAAGCAATCAATAGAGAGGAGGTGAAGTTGAAGTCCATCCCGATCTGCTTGCATTGGGCCTCCAATGGCGGTCCTAGCGATCCAATGCTACCTGTGGAGGTGGGCAGGAAGGCTTTGAAAGGATTTGTGCTTCAAGGGCCTACCCGTCAGAGACCCTGGTTTTGTCTATTGCCCAAGGTTAGGATCATCCCAGAGATCCTAGGATGGGCACCTGATTCTGGGCCACGCATCGAGCATTGAGGGGGGGATGAGCCTGAGGTTAGAGACGACGGATCCGGTCACCTCCCCAAGCCTATTCCCCATCCCCCTGGCACCCCGATGCCTCACTTTCAAATCAAGGGGTCGCCAAACCCTAAGATCGATTCCCCATCTCCACATCTTGATCCAATCCCCAAATTCAATCTCGCGAAGTTCGTTGGCCATTTGTGGAGTAGATCCCCCACCAAGTCGTTTGTAGCTATGGTTTGTTCTGAACCTACGGCTACAATTCATGTGAAGATGTACCAAGACGGCGAGCGAAGAGGCGGGTATGGATGGGGAGGTGGCTATGGATGGGGTGGCGGTGGAGGCGGGCAAGGGCGCGGTCAGGGTGGGGGCAGTCCAGGTGGAAGAGGTCGCAACACCAGGGACTGCAAGAGCAATCAAGATGGTGAAGGCAAGAAAGAGATCGCGAAAGAGGTCCCGTCTGCTCAAGAATCTGTTAAGGCCAAATGGGACCGAGCTGCTAACAAGATGGGTGGTAACCAAGTGAATGAAGAAATTGTTGATCAGAACAGCCAACCAGAGGTGAATCAAGGGCCTGAGCTTTGCGCTACGCAAGTAGAGGATCAAAGCTTCTTTTTTCATTGAAGAATGTATTGTCCCCAGAGTGTGAATCAAGGGTCATGCTACTGCCAAACAGATTGAGCAACAATTTATGCATTTGGTTGGAACCAACTCATTGAAATGGAATGCTAGACAGGTGGGGGATAATAGATTTGTGATGAGGTTCCCTAATGCTAAGATGGTGAGTGATTGGGGGAAGTTCAAAGCTCTTGCAATGAATTTTGTTGATGCTCAGATAAAGGTAGAGCAATGGTCATCCAGAATTGGTGCCAAAGGAGTTCTTTTGCAAGCCTGGTTTAGGGTGAAGGATATTCCTGGGGATCTGAGGTTGATAAGGACAATAGCCAAGGTGGGTGGCTTGGTTGGGAAGGTTGTTGAGATTGATGAAAAGACTAGGTACAGAGCTGATTATGCGTCCTTAAAGTTCCCAAGACTGTTGAAGGGACCTTGGGGATGTGCATCCATGACTTCATCTTTGAGAGGGAGATACAAGAAGATGACACTGTGAGGACTCTCTCAAGTGGGGTAAAGATTGGTGAGAAGGAACCTCCACACAAGAAATACAAGGCTGAAGATCAGCCGAAAACTTCTGCTTTGATCAGTTCTTCTAATGTGAGTGGACCCAAGACTACTGAAGCTAGCTCAAGCAAGAACAAACAACAGATGCACTCAGTTCAGACTTCTAACTCTGCCCCTCCAAAGGTGAATCCCAATAGTTGTGTGATTGGCAAAGAACCCAAAGATGATCAAAGGCAAGTCAAGGAGAAAAACAAGGAAAGTATGACAAATCAGGCTAAGAGAGTGATATGCAAGTTGACGGAGTTCATATCCCTAACAACTTTGATGACTCTGACGCTGAAAGTGAATCCTTGAGTGATAGGTTTAGGAGGATTGATGCCTATACTGAAGTGGGGCAATGAAGTCAGCAAAATGAAGACAAAGAGAATCATCAGGTTTGGGCAATGGAAGTGGATGAGAGTGCTGATCCTTCTACACAGATCATGGGGAACAAGGAACAAGAACTTAGCATGAAGAGCTTCATGTTTATGGAGGACAAGATGGCAAATACAGAGAGGAATCTCAGATTGAGAAGGACACAGCTAATCATGTGGGAAAGCTCTGGTGCCCCTCAATACAAAGGGGGTTAATTAAGAGCAGATGGCTGTGGAAGAGGAAATAACTAAGGAAGTTTTGCATGAGAGAAGGAGTGAAAGGTTGAAGAAGGATGTTCATCTTACTACAATGGAGAAGAATGAAGCTTTAGCTAAAAAGAGGTCTTTAGAAGGTACCATTAAACCATCTTAGTCTTTGTCTGATATTGATAATGTTGAATTGAACAATCTTGCTAAATGTATGGGTGTTTTAGTTCATGAGAATAATTTTGCTACTTTTGATATGCTTAAGGACCTAGAATCTGCTAGAAATTGTTTATATGCTAAACATCAGAAACAAACTGTTAGTGAAAAACCAAGTGAGATTGTTGAATGAGGAGCCATACGCTAACCAATCATGGCAGCCCCTATCCCCTATCATGCTGGATCGGCTCCTTGCATGAGTGCTCGTGGCGGCCCAGTGTGGAGGAGACTGGCGGCAGGGTTCTAAATTTGCAGCTACGCCCAACTGGTTGTTGGCTTTGCAGGTAAACAAAGCAAATTTAAACATTCCCTATGGTGAAAATTGTAGGCGTCAAAGCAATCTCACTGGTTACTCACCGCATCTCTGATCCTGGTGTGTTCAATTAGATAATGGCATATAGACCCAGAAGTAAAACTTCCAATATTTATGTGACAGTTCATCAGAAAGTATCAATGCCTAATTCGTTCGTTGCTTCTTTATAGGTAAAACAGTGACAAGCAACAATTCCACTCTTTTTTTTTGTTGCAACCAAACCATTTTTCCATTTCAAGTAGAAATATAAATTGAGCACCTTATGATCAATAATACAACTCTCATCCTTAGAAATATAAGGAACTACACATGAGGACGATCCACCTCATTGTTGAGTGCCTTTGCTTTGGAAGACCGTAAGTACTTGACCACATGATATTATGTAGGATTTTTGTAGGGTCAGAAATAAATAGGAAATGAAGTCCAATTGCTGCTCATTAGAACTCTACAGGTTTGGCTTCCAGGTGATCTGAATAGAAAAGGATACAACCCAAAATGGAGTTTCTGCTTGGCATCTATGTTAGGCACAGTTGAAGTTCAGGCCATGCTGATTGTTAGCACAGTTCATATTGGCAAAGTTCAGTTCACTGAGAATAAAAAATCTTACATTAGAACTTGTTTGTGGTTTATGTCCATTGTGCTTCTTTCTTTGGTAAAAAGAAAAGTTTCTAATTTGGTCTCGTGCTTGTGGTTTATGCATATCTATTGCTTGAAAATTCTTAATTGGTTTACCAGATGAAGTGTTATGAGGAGCCACACATATACAAGACACTATGATTCCTCTCTGTTTACTGTTTTTTTATGCAACTGTTTTCTGTTTTTAGATGGAGCAGAATGTTTACTTTCCATAAATTAGTGCCAAGTTTGAGTACTGATAAATTTGAGTAATTCCATACTCAATTCTTCTTTTTCCATCATACTTATGGAATTGCTCTATACACCCTTCCGGATCTGGGAGCCTGTTCATTTAGTGCCTTCATAAAAAGTCTTCGGCCTCAAAATTTGGTTGATGAGTGCTGATGGATCTATTGTCTCACTTTTACGAAACATAAGTCCAAGGCTTCACTGCAACAATGGGTAATTAGGTCAATTAGATGCTTAATGATTCTTGAAGGCCAGATCCTAATGGCATTTTTGCATGTGTAATTCTGAACTTCATGGTTCCTGTGTGTATGGCATGAGGTTTCTGTAGCACTACATAATCTCGACTATTTAAAAGGTAAAATCATTTCGTATAAGCTACTTTTTCTTTTAATAGAAATTTTATTTTTCTTTCCTTTAATAATTAAGTTGCCACTTGTCAGAGTAATGATAGGTCTTTGATATATTCGGTGTGGAAATTCTCAAATAATAAGGCATTGGGAAAGTAGTTCTGTACTACATTATTAACATACATGCATAATTGTTTTTTTGCAAACTTGAATTTCCTATCTTAATGTGATAATTTCAACAATTCAATCTCTCTATTTATAGTGGGCAGACTGCAAGAAAGGAACCTAATTTGGTAAACCTTGAAGAGTACTGTAGATCACAACTATGGGACCTCGGCCGTGCTTTTGGCAAATTGAAGATGAAGTTGTAGGATGGGGCAAGGTGGTGAAGGGTGATAAGATGTGCAGGGCTGGTATTTCCTAGATAATATGAGTCAAAAAATTGCCCTTACATAATGTTTGCTCTTTTATAGACTATAATATATGGAGATTTTGTCATATATACTGAGGTTGTGCCCATTTAGTTGCTTCGCATAATTGGCCAGAAAAAAATGGATATATTGATGTTATTTTTTCAACCAAACCAAATTTCAGAGCATTGCTTAAGCAAAAGATGTGCTGGGTTGATTTCATGTGAGCTCTCTCTTTTCAATAACATTCATCTGGTGTCTCTCCTACCAACAAATTATGGCAAATACATAAGCAGGGTGAGCTTCGGTGGGCGGCTGGAGGCTCGTCCATGGCTGGGGCGGGCGTCTCACGGTCCTGCGACGGAGGTCCTGCGAGCTCCCGCGGCGGGCAATGGCGGTCTGCGTGCTCCGGCGGCGGGCGGCGCGGCCACGGAACGCTGGCGGCCGGCGGCACAGCCATGGAGGCGGGAGGAGCTCGGACCAATAAAAACTGAAATTACAAAATGAAATTAATAACTGAAATTGCTAGCTAAAATTAAAAACTAAAAATAAAACTGAAATTTGGAACTGAAATCACAATAAAATAGGGCGAAGTTCTCAGACCAATGCCGGATACTGCTTCGCTTGCAGTCTAACACGCCTCTTATAGTCTGTAGGATCCTACAAAGCCAAATAAAATGTTACAAACGTGATTGGCTATCTGAACTTCAAAACTAAAAGGAGTAAGGTTTTGGGCAAACAATATCTTTGTTGTGGTCCATCAATTTTGACTAACCTGGATAAAAAGGTGATAGCCATCTGTTTGAGCAGGGTCAGCAGGATTTGGCTGATCTAGCAAGTCCTGGATACCGATGAAAACCTGCATAACAGTAATAGCTGGTCTCCAACCCTGACAGAATTTTTTTTGGCACAGTAAGGCCATGAAATCAGTATAGCATCACACAGGGCTACGAAAATGGTTGCAAAGCTTACGCTGTCCTCGTTAAGGATTGAAAGGCAGACTATTCCAGAAGGATAGACATTTGGGAGGAAGAAACCCTGAGGGAACTTGCACTTGGGAGGCTTGCTGGGGTAATCCTCACTGAAATGAAGTGTTAGAGGGAAGTATCCACCTTCCCAATCAGACTGCCAAAGAAATAAAGATGGGAATCAGTATAAAGTTTAAACTGCACTATCTTATTACAGACAGCTCAGTTAAACATCATCACAATAATATGGAAACAACTGCTAACTAAGTTGGTGAAAATCCTATCCTTGCACAAGAATTCAATGGTGTAACCTGAAACAAATAACTAAAAGCAACCAATACAGATAACAAGTAAAACGAAAAATGTAGTTCATCAATCAAAAGAAAAGAACCTATTCAGACCTAGTTATACCTTCACTGCTCACACTTAATAGTGGAAAGAGCAAATGGGTCAAAATTGAATTGGCTATGATCAGATTTCAGGTCTCACTACAAGCTGGCTGACAGGACTCACTAATTTACCAGAATTGCAATGAATATATCAAGAGATATAGAATACACATTGGAAAACCATTGATTGACAAAAAGTGACAACAAAAATAATGGAAATGAAATTGACAAATAATAACTAAAAACTAAAGAAGACAAAATGAAAACTAAAATAGAGCTCTGAAATCATAACGCAAGGTAATGCCAATAGCAATTGAGTAACTTGCCACAACAACAGGACTGAAATGAAATTTTCATTTTTATGTAACTTGCTACATGCTAAGAAATTTCAATTTTCAAATGAAATCCTGCAGACTACAGCATATACCAGCACAGATCAAGGCGCGTGGGTCGCCTGGTCCTATTAGGATAAGCTCTGTGCAATTTGGCAAATCCACAAGCGAAGCATCTTCAGAACATTCCTTTGCAGAGCAATGCGAGGTGCCTGCTTCATGTATTGATTCAGTTGACTATATGGATGTTGATACTGAAGCTGGCGCAGAAGTTGAGAGATGGGACGAACAAAGACCTGTCTTAGATGATTCAGTTGGAAGGCGGAATAATAACACAGCAATTCCCACTGCGAGTGGGACCTCTTCGTGCGGGCGTGGCGGCGCAGCGCGGCGAACCCGCACACGGAGGCACCGATACGGCCGTCCGAGGCAAGCTGGAGGGCGGTGAGGATGAGGTGGAGGCGAGCTGGAAGGTGGCGACCTCGACCACCTGCGGCGCTGCACGTCTGCCACCTGACGCGGCGGTCCTGGATCCGGAGCACGTGCAGCAGCAGGCTGGTGGCCGACGGGCGCAAGGACGACTAGCAGCCGGCGAGCGCAGTGGTGGTGGTAGCACATGGCTGACAAGCACGGGGGTGGGTGGGTCGCTCGCCTGGCAACAAGCTCGGCGTCGGTGCCTCGGGGGCGGCCGGCGAGCGAATTCCGCAGCGGGTTGGATCGAGGGACGGGGGCGCGCGGTCTGCTGGGCCGGCCCGTTGCAGCCTGGTGTCGCGCGCTCGGCGCCGAGCGCGACGGGTAGCGCGTTAGACTTTGCGATATTTCATCTAAATCACCAAAATGAAAAAGAAAAGATCATGACACATGATTCTTACACCTTACAGTGTCTACAACAACCGCTACCCAAAATATAAGACCTATTCCACATTTGGGTAACGCTACAGGTAAAGGGTTCGATACATATTTTTTATCTTTTCCAATAACAAGACCCAAAAGAGAACCCTTTCTGCAAATGGGTCTCCAGGGCAAGGTATAGCACGAATGCATTGGATAATAGTTTTTTTTTGTAATTTATATCATTTGGGATTTAATCTCATCAAAGAGAGGAGTCCAACGTTACAAAGAAGGTAGTCATAGTAACTCACCGTACCCACAAAAAAAAATTAAAAGACATCACGAAATAGAGTTCGACATCATTAACAAATCATAATAATATAGATGTCCATTTATAGGAGGCAAAAGAATTGCATAGCTATGGACTCTTAGTTCGGGCAAGCCAAAATCAGCAGCTCCTTCCAATCGGAGCCCCAAAACCAGTACATAACCGGCTAAATAAGAAGTGCAAAAACGGTTTTGATGATCGGGATTTATCAAAGGTGATTTTGTTTCTCGAGAGCTATAAGGCCCACAAATTAGTGGAGCACATATCAACAATTAGCAAGAGACCAATGAACTGGCATGGCTTCTTGCAGAAGCACTTGCGGTTGGACTGGCCAAGCTTGCACTCGCCATTGTCAAAGCTCTCCTTGCACACCTCGGCGCATTTGCCGCTATTGAGGCAGAAGCCCTTGAACTGGAGACTCTGCGATACGCACCGGCTCTCTTCCTTCCCCTTGCTTTTTTCCTCCTCCTCCTTCGCTTTCAGTTTGTCCTTTAGCAAGGTCTGCTTGACTACTCCCATTTTGGCATCAATGCTTGCCATCTCTGCATGCACCATATTGATCAATGGTTGAAAACTTTGATGGCGACAATATAAGTGGGCGTGGAGGAATTCTCGTGGATGCTGTACATTGATTGGAACACAGGAGCACCGAATTTAATTTATATGAACAGCGTTGGCGTCGAGCTTAGATTAGTCGATGCTTAATTTGGGAAGTAACAAAATAGACATGAGGCAATCTCTCCCCCCCCCCTCTCTCTCTCTAACGTAACTAGGGACGACCTCAACAAAAAAAACATGCCCCTGAGCTTGATAGATGATGACTTTTTCATGGAAGTGCTGGTACGGTATTTTCAAAGTTACTAAAATTGGCTAAGATATATTTTAGTCAGGACAATGTTATGAGATGGGCTACTTCGAGTAGTTGGGCCTTGGCCTTGTAACTAGGCTAGGAGCGATGGCTGGCTTAGAGCATCTTCAAGAGGCTCTCCATATACTTCCTAAATGCTAGGAATAGAGATTTTGGTGAAAAACTACCCTCCAACAGCTTATCTAAATGGTTATTCAAATATAGCCATCTTCTATTCCGTATTTTTCGCTAGCCAAAAATAGAAGACGAGAATGGCTCTCTAGAGTATGCATGAGATATAGAAGAACTGTTGGAGAATAAAAAAAATGTAGAAAATGATTATTATGCAAATGACTCTCCAAATGATGATTTAGAGAGTGAGATTTAGAAAGGCTATTAGAGATGCTCTTAGCGGCCGGTGCTATGTAGTTATAAGCATGCGCAACCACCGCCTAGTCATTAGGTACGAAGAACGGAACTCTGTCGTACCCGTTCCCCAAACTGTCTGAATCCCGCAGGTGTCAGCCGCGATTTCTATCCGTTCTTCCAAGTTCTTTCTATTTCGCTAGATTACCTGCGCTACTGCTAGATTCTTGCATTAATAGTCGATCGTGGAATCATCTCCGGCTCCTCCTGTCGCCGCGGAAGTAGCAGCACGTGCGCAAACCAATTAGACGTCGCCAGTAACCGTCTCCTCTTCCGTGACGCCGCTGCCTCCAGCGTGTTCCTCCCTCCGATCTCCTCTATCGACCTCAGCCCCCGAGTTCGGAGACCGATCCGAGGCGGTGGTCTCTGCGGAGCTAAGAACCGAAGAAGACGGGGGCGGTCGGCAAGGTCTCGCTCGGTTTCGCACAAGCTTTCCTGACGATTGCGGAGAGCGCAAGGGCTCGATCGAAGACGAAGAACGTTGGATTTCCGATGGATCCCTCGGCGAAGGGATTCACCCATGGTTTTGAGAAGGATTCCTATCCCATTGAAGCAATCAATATAGAGGAGGTGAAGTTGAAGTCCATCCCTATCTGCTTGCATTGGGCCTCCAATGGCGGTCCTAGTGATCCAATGCGACCCGCGGAGGCGAGCAGGAAGGCTTTGAAAGGATTTGTGCTTCAAGGGCCTACCCGTCAGAGACCCTGGTTTCGTCTATTGCCCAAGGTTAGGATCATCCCAGAGATCCTAGGATGGGCACCTGATTCTGGGCCACGCATCGAGCATTGAGGGGGGGTGAGCCTGAGGTTAGAGACGACGGATCCGGTCACCTCCCCAAGCCTATTCCCCATCCCCCTGGCACCTCGATGCCTCACTTTCAAATCAAGGGGTTGCCAAACCCTAAGATTGATTCCCCACCTCCACATCTTGATCCAATCCCCAAATCCAATCTCGCGAAGTTCGTTGGCCATTTGTGGAGTAGATCCCCCACCAAGTCGTTTGTAGCTATGGTTTGATCTGAACCTACAGCTACAATTCATGTGAAGATGTACCAAGGCGGCGAGCAAAGAGGCGGGTATGGATCGGGAGGTGGCTATGGATGGGGTGGCGGTGGAGGCGGGCAAGGGCGCGGTCAGGGTGGGGGCAGTCCAGGTGGAAGAGGTCGCAACACCAGGGACTGCAAGAGCAATCAAGATGGTGAAGGCAAGAAAGAGATCGCGAAAGAGGTCCCGTCTGCTCAAGAATCTGATAAGGCCAAATGGGACCAAGCTGCTAACAAGATGGGTGGTAACCAAGTGAATGAAGAAATCGTTGATCAGAATAGCCAACCAGAGGTGAATCAAGGGCCTGAGCTTTGCGCTGTGCAAGTAGAGGATCAAAGCTTCTTTTTCATTGAAGAATGTATTGACCCCAGAGTGTCAAAGGAAAAAGGAATGTATTGGTGTTTGTCAATGTTCTGCAAGGTCATGCTACTGCCAAACAGATTGAGCAACAATTTATGTATTTGGTTGGATCCAACTCTTACAAGTGGAATGCTAGACAGGTGGGGGATAATAGATTTGTGATGAGGTCCCCTAATGCTAAGATGGTGAGTGATTGGGGGAAGTTCAAAGCTCTTGCAATGAATTTTGTTGATGCTCAGATAAAGGTAGAGCAGTGGTCATCCAGAATTGGTGCCAAAGTAGTTCTTCAGCAAGCCTGGTTTAGGGTGAAGCATATTCCTAGGGATCTGAGGTTGATAAGGACAATAGCCAAGGTGGGTGGCTTGGTTGGGAAGGTTGTTGAGATTGATGAAAAGACTAGGTACAGAGCTGATTATGCAGAGACATCCTTAAAGTTCCCAAGACTGCTGAAGGAACCTTGGGGATGTGCATCCATGACTTCATCTTTGAGAGGGAGATACAAGAAGATTACACTGTGAGGACTCTCTCAAGTGGGGTAAAGGTTGGTGAGAAGGAACCTCCACACAAGAAATACAAGGTTGAAGATCAGCCAAAAACTTCTGCTTTGATAAGTTCTTCTAATGTGAGTGGCCCCAAGACTACTGAAGCTAGCTCAAGCAAGAACAAACAACAAATGCACTCAGTTCATACTTCTAACTCTGCCCCTCCATAGGTGAATCCCAATAGCCGTGTGATTGGCAAAGACCCAAAGATGATCAAAGGCAAGTCAAGGAGAAAAACAAGGAAAGTATGACAAATCAGGCTAACGTATCCAAAGAGAGTGATATGCAAGTTGACAGAGTTCATATTCATGACAACTTTGATGACTCTGATGCTGAAAGTGAATCTTTGAGTGATAGGTTAAGGAGGGGATTGGTGCCTATACTAAAGTGCAGCAATGAAGTCAGCAAAATGAAGACAAAGAGAATCATCAGGTTTGGGCAATGGAAGTGGATGAGAGTGCTGATCCTTCTGCACAGATCATGGGGAACAAGGAACAAGAACTTAGCATGAAGAGCTTCATGTTTATGGAGGACAAGATGGCAAATACAGAGAGGAATCTCAGATTGAGAAGGACACAGCTAATCATGTGGGAAAGCTCTGGTGCCCCTCAATACAAAGGGGGTTAATTAAGAGCAGATGGTTGTGGAAGAGGAAATAACTAAGGAAGTTTTGCCTGAGAGAAGGAGTGAAAGGTTGAAGAAGGATGTTCATCTTACTACAATGGAGAAGAATGAAGCTTTAGCTAAAAAGAGGTCTTTAGAAGGTACCATTAAACCATCTTAGTCTTTGTCTGATATTGATAATGTTGAATTGAACAATCTTGCTAAATGTATGGGTGTTTTAGTTCATGAGAATAATTTTGCTACTTTTGATATGCTTAAGGACCTAGAATCTGCTAGAAATTGTTTATATGCTAAACATCAGAAACAAACTTTTAGTGAAAAACCTAGTGAGATTGTTGAATGTGCTGTTGATAAGGAAGTTCTGACAATTGAAGAAATTGATGAGGAGGAATCTGAATTAGAAGAATTTGTGATTCAAAAATCAGTGATTATGGATAGGTCAGTTAAAAAGTTCACATTCTCCCCAAGGGGGAGGAAGCAAGACCAGGAAGATCTTGGCTTGTTAGATTCCCGGAATAAATGTATTCCTGTGAATCTAAATAAAAGAAAAAATGGTAGTTCAAGGGCTTATTTGGAACTGCAGAGGTGTGAAAAAGAGAGGTGTTTCTACTTTCTTGAAGAATCTTATTCTTGAACACAAATTTCACTTCATTGGTTTACAGGAAACTATGATTGCTGCATATGAGGATTCTTTGTTAAGAAAATTTGATGTTAATCAAGATTATTTGTGGTTTAGAATTCTTCTAGAGGCAAATCAGGTGGGATTTTAGTTGGTGTTCTGTTAGAAAGATTTGATGTGGGTTCTTTCAAAAAAGGAGAATTTATGATCCAATTGAATCTGTGGGATAAAGTGTTAAAAATCAAATGGAATCAGCTTGTGGTATATGGAGCAGCTCATGAGGAGAACAAAAATGTTTTTCTTTCTGAATTGTCTCATTTTTGTGCTAATAATGATGAGGCTTTGCTAATTGGTGGCGATTTTAATATTATTAGATATTCTAAAGAAAAAAATAACATGGATGGAGTACATACCTCTTTTCAACTCTTTGATTAATTTCTATGAGTTAAGGGAGTTGAACATGAATGGTGGGATGTTTACAGGGTCAAACAATCAGGATCTCCCTACTCTAGTTAAACTTGACCGAATTTTAGTAACCAAAGAATAGGAGGACATTTTTCCTCAGGCAGTGGTTAGAAGACTGCTTAGTGAAGTATCTGATCATAACCCTTTGATTGTTACATCTGGGAAATGTGATGGTTTGTGCGGGGGTATGGCCCCCGGTATCCACAAGACAAGACATGGGCCGCACCATCAGAGGTGGCCCACCCCATAAGATCAAGGCGTGCACGGCGTTGCTCGGCATGCACCGCAAGATATTGTATAGTATCAAATAGGCTACTTTCCTTGTAACCCTACCCCTCCAGAGTATATAAGGAAAGGCAGGGGTCCCCTAGTGGACACGATCGATACATCTCAATGCAATACATCAGAACATAGGATGTAGGTATTACGTCATATTGACGGCTGAACCTGTCTAAATCTTGTGTCTTGGTGCTTGTATTACCATCTCGCTCCTGATCTCGCTCACCTCTACGACAAATCTACCATCGTGGGATACCCCTCGGTGGACTGCCGAGCATCTTTTGTCGACAGTTGGCGCGCGCAGGTAGGGGTGTGCGCTTGATCCATGGCGAGCCAGATGGACCTCAAATCAACAACGCGTTCTCATCAACAATCTCGTGGAGATCCATGTCGGTCCACGACGATGATTCATCGCTGGCTATACAAGCCCCCGCGATGTCAGATCTGATCTCAAAAGCACCTCCAAGGTCGCCTTCACCAACAACTCACCGCCCGCTAGGTGCTCGCCGTCAACGCTGACCAGATAATGCCATACGTCGCCGACCAGACATTCTGTCTAAAACTAAGTCACGCTTTTATATTTTCCTAAATATTCTCCAATCTCCGTATATCGCCATAATGTTTTCCCGAGCTGTTTTCTCCATGTTTGCTCTCCAAACGATTTTTCAAACCCCTGAACAGTCATGTTGATGCTCGGATGCCTCTAGAGACGACCCTGTCTCTGGCTCCTCCCTACACGTGCACGAGCGTCTGCCCTCTGCGTTGTGGGTGGTCGGCAGTGGCTCCTTAGTGATGCCTATTCCTCCTACACGTGCACGGGCTCCGCGCTCGATGTTATGGACTATGGGCTAGCTAGGGCTGGAGACTCAGCTACACACTAACTGGTCGGGCGGTTTATATTAAATATAAATACATCTTTGCTCCAACTGATCGCCAAGCTACATATGTTACTTTTCTCCAGAGTTCATATATTTTTACATCATGTACTACCCGTTCTACATATTTGTATTGCAGGATCATCGTCTAGGTGATCGGATCACCTAGTGCGTGGACTTCTCCACCGATCAACTGGTCAGACCACTAGGTTCATCGACTTCATCGCCGACCAGTTGATCGAACTGTTCGCCTGTCGCTTTTACTCAATGCTTACTTTGTTGCCGACCAGTTGACTAGACTATTCGTCGCGCGTGCTTCGTCATCAGCTATGCCGGGTACTCCTCGGCGCTCAGATTCTTCATGCTCGAAGACTAAGTGGGCACACTTCACCTTGCAGACATCGCTAGCGATGTTGGGACTCCTCGCACCTCGGTGCTTGGACATCGCCAGCGACGCCGGGGACTCCTCGCTCCTCGGTGCTCGGTCGTCGCCAGTGACGCCGGGGACTCCTCGCTCCTCAGTGCTCGGTCATCGCCAGCGACGCCAGGGACTCCTCCCTCCTTGGTGCTCGGACATCGCCAGCGATGCCGGGGACTCCTCGCTCCTCGGTGCTCGGTCGTCGCCAGCGACGCCGGGGACTCCTCGCTCCTCGGTGCTCGGTCATCGCTAGCGACGCCGGGGACTCCTCGCTCCTCGGTGCTCGGTCATCGCCAGCAACGTCGGGAACTCCTCGCTCCTCGGTGCTCGGTCATCGCTAGCGACACCGGGGACTCCTCGCTCCTTGGTGCTCAGTCATTGCCAGCGACGCCGGGGACTCCTCTCTCCTCGGTGCTCGGTCATCGCCAGCGACGCCGGGACTCCTCGCTCCTCGGTGCTCGGACATCACCAACGACGTCGGGGACTCCTCGCTATTCGGTGCTCGGATATCGCCAGTGACGCCGGGGACTCCTCGGTGCTCCCTTGGTGGTCGGATCTTGCTTCGTCTCATCGGTGTGCTATCAAGCTGCTCCATGCTGTTCGGATCAGGGTGCTGATCTTGGGCAGCACGTCTGGGGTCTTGATGCGTGCATGTCGGATGACGTTGGCAAAGCTTTCAGACTTCTTTTTCTTTGACCCTGCTACAAGATTCATTCTTCATCTTCCAGTAGGTTCAGGGACTAAGTGGGCACACTTCACCTTGTGGTGAATGTGCTTGTTCTCATCTCGAGGCTACGCCCGGGGACTGACTACCTGCTCGGCTGGTCTTCTACTTTCTGACCCTGGCACCACATGACTACGTCACCTACTATTAGGCTCAGGGACTAGCTATGGGGGTATGGCCCCCGGTATCCACAAGACAAGACATGGGCCGCACCATCAGAGATGGCCCAACCCACAAGATCAAGGCGTGCACGGCGCAACTCAGCGTGCACCGCAAGATATTGTATAGTACGAAATAGCCTACTTTCCTTGTAACCCTAGCCCTCCAGAGTATATAAGGAGAGGCAGGGGTCCCCTAGTGGACACGATCGATACATATGCAATACATCAGAACACAGGATATAGGTATTACATCATACTGACGGCCGAACCTGTCTAAATCTTGTATCTTGGTGCTTGTATTACCATCTCGCTCCTGATCTCGCTCACCTCTACGATAAATCTACCATCGTAGGATACCCCTTGGGGGACTGCCGAACATCTTTTGTCGATAGTTTGTCACATATACAGTTTAAATTTGACTTGAACTGGTTACAAAACCCAGACTTTTTTGTTCTGGTAGTAAAGATATGGAGCAAACCATGTAGAGCTAAAATTGCTCTAGATAAGATTAAGCAAAAACCTCCAAGGTGAATTGAGAAAGAAAAGAAAAGTTTATCAAAACGAATTCGCGGAACTAGAAGCTATTGAAGAAGGGAATGGGCTGTCTAATGATCAATTGGATAGAAAAACTTGGCTGTTATGTGAAAATCTTAAGTGTCTTGAACAAGAAGAAATGTATTGGTTTGAAAGAAGTCACCAGACTTGGCTTCTCAAAAGAGACAACAACACCTCCTACTTTCATAAGTGTGCAAATGGGAGAAAGAGAAAAAAATAATATTATTAGTTTAGAAAAAGATGGTCAGGTAATTGAAGGTGATGATAAACTATTAGAACATGCAACTGAATATTATTCTGAGCTATTTGGCACACCCATTGAATATGAAGTTCAAATGGATCCCTCTATCTGGGAGGATGCTCCAAAAGTCTCTTCAAATGATAACAGCATCTTATGTAGGCCTTTTACGGAAACTGAAATCAAAGAAGCTTTGTGGCAAATGGATACAATAAAGCAGCTAGACCTGATAAAATTCCCATTGAGTTTTTTCAAAGTTGCTGGGAGATAGTTAGATTGGATATTATTCAGCTGCATGATGATTTTTACAACCATAAAGTAGATGTTAGCA
Source organism: Miscanthus floridulus (assembly GCF_019320115.1). Classification (NCBI taxonomy): domain Eukaryota; kingdom Viridiplantae; phylum Streptophyta; class Magnoliopsida; order Poales; family Poaceae; genus Miscanthus; species Miscanthus floridulus. Next base: position 92,957,983 of record NC_089586.1, read on the forward strand.
GGATGAATTATGGCATTATAACCATGTTACCAAAAGTGAAAGATACTAGTAAGATTCAACAATTTCGACCCATCTATTTATTGAATTGCCTGTATAAACTGATCACTAAAACTCTGACTATCAGGCTGGAAGCTGTTGCTGATAAGTTAATTCATAGTACCCAAATTGCCTTTATGAAAAAAAAGAAATATTGTGCCTGGGATAATGTGCTTGCATGAAATTTTACATGAGACCAAAAGAAGGAAAGTAATAGGAGTTATCTTGAAAATAGATTTTGAAAAGGCATATGACAAGATAAACTGGAATCTGTTGTTTACTTGTCTGGAAAAAAGAGGTTTTGATAAGAAATGGTGTGAGTGGATAAAAAAAGTGGTTTCTGGGGGGTGTCCTGTTAGTGTGAATGTTACCAACAAAATTGGTTCATACACTAAAAGCTTTAAAGGTGTTAGGCAAGGTGATCCATTATTGCCAATCCTATTCAATTTTGTCGTGGACTGTTTAACTAGAATGGTGCATAAGGCTCAAGAATATGGTCTGATAACTGGTCTAATTAGTCATATCATCCCTAATGGTGTGGCTATTTTACAGTATGCGGACAATACCATTATTTTCTTGAAACATGATCTGAGTGGAGCAATACATATGAAGTTACTCTTATATCTATTTGAGATGCTTGCTGGTTTGAAGATTAATTTCAACATGAGTGAAATCTTGATGATCAACGATGATGAAAGTTGGGGGACTCAGTATGCTGACATTTTTAACTGCCAAGTGGGCTTGTTTCCAATTAAGTACCTAGGGGTACCTGTTAATCCAAGTAGGTTAAAAGTGATTGATTGACTTCCTTTAGTTGAGAAAGGGAATAAAAGGTTAGATGTTTGGAAAGGGTGGACCCTATCTATGGCTGGCAGAGCCACTCTTATAAGTGCTAGTCTGAACAATTCCCCTATGTATTACATGTCTGTCTACCTACTTCCTAAGACTATCATTTTTCTGGCAAGGTGGTGGGACAAAAAAGAAATATCATCTTGTTAAATGGGAAACTATTTGTAAAAGTAAGAAATATGGAGGTTTGGGGATTAAGGATTTGAGAAAAATGAATATTAGTTTGTTATGCAAATGGTGGTGGAAGCTAGAGAAGGAGGAAGGCCTCTGCCAGGAGATAGTGAAATTTAAATATTTGAAGAATCAATCAATTCATGAGGTTGGACATAAACTTAATGACTCTCCAATGTGGTATGACGTTTTGAAAATCAAACACATTTACTTACAGGGGAGAAGTGTCTCTATTGGTAATGGAATGATGACTAAATTTTGGCTTGATCCATGGGTGTATAAGGAACCTTTATCTGTGATTGCTCCTATTCTGTGTTGAACTATGTGATAATAAGAACATCCCTGTTGCATAAACCTTGAAGGGTACACAGATCTCCTTTAGGAGATGGCTATTTGATGATCTTAGGATTGCATGGAATGTTATTTGGCAGGATGCTTTGAAATTTCAATTAACAACTAATGATGATTCTATTATCTGGTTGATAGGAAAAAGTGGCAAGTTCTCTGTTAAGTCGGTTTACAATGCTCTTACTAAATCTTCATCTAGGGCCTGTCACAAGAGAATTTGGAAAGGTAAAATTCCTAAAAAAAATCAAATTTTCCTTTGGCTAATGACTAATATTGCAATTTTAACCAGAGATAACTTAAAGAAAAGAAAGTGGCAAGGTGCCCCAAATTGTGTTTTTTTTGTGACCGTGAGGAAATCGTTTCACATATGTTTTTCCAATGTCCTGTAGCCAAAGTGATCTGGGGTATTGTAGCTAAATGCTTTGCCACACATAACATTCCCATGAACTTGCAATAGTGTTGGTTATGGTGTGAGAAATGGTTGCCTTTTGGAAAGAAATACCACCCATGGGGTTTCCAGCCATTTGTTGGGCAATTTGGAAATGTAGAAACAGAGCAGTTTTTGACAGGAAACTAATAAAAAATGCTCTTGAGATTATCTACCACGCTTGTGCACTCATGTCATATTGTTTAGGTCTGTATGCAGAACTAGACCAAGAATAGCTGGTGCAGGGGGCAAACACAATGCTCTGGGTGGCTATGGAGGCCGTAGCTGCTATGACTACAAGACAGGTGAATCATCTGCTACTCCAAGACGGTGAATGCTCAGAGCATGAAGATGATCCTATGTGAGAAGTTGGCGCCTTATCTGGTGGTGTTCAGGATAGTCTAAGCAAGGATGCTTTTGCTGCCTGTGGTAGCTGGGATCATGGATTAGCCTTTTTAGTTTCTCCCTTAGGTTAGAGGTTCCCTTTTGCTGAATAGGTAATGGTTTCTGTTAGGTCCTTGATCATGTTTCGATGCTTAGATACCCTGCGTGGTTTTCTGCATCGTCAAACCCTTGGTTCTGGTACTATCTGTAATCTCTCTGAATGGTTTTGTATTTCTGTTCATCGTAATGGAAATGGGTGGTTCCCGCGTGGAAAAAAGTTCTTGCTATTTTAGTCTCAATTCCACTCAGTCATCCAGGTTCATAACAAATTGGAATTAGGAGCCTTTGGTTCTGAGAGATCCAAAAACTTTTTTGCTCAATCCAGGTTCTGCTCGTGCTGGCGCCTTCACAGAAGCCGACCAAACACGAGAAGGTGATGACTACATTGGAGGAGTTGTCCAGGCAATTCGAGGGCTTTCAGGACATGATGAAGCAATCCCTAGACAAGCTATGCGCGTTGGAGTCGTGGCACGGGGGAATAACCAAAATATGGAGTAAACTTTAGTTTAGTCCATCCAAACACCCTTTGATCATCGCGATCCCTAGCTAGCTAGCACCAGAGCAGATTTGGAAGAACCAACAACAGTTGCATTACATCCATTTTGAAACCATGAGCTTACACGTGACATGCAACAACGTCGTCTTGACTACCCACGGATGCGGATTAACTGCGGTGAGAATTGAGATAGGTGTCATTCCGCACGCGCAGGCATCATCATATCCCGGGACATGCATGGCCTGAAGTTTTATTTGTGGGAACAGAAAGGAAGCAACAAGAAATAGTGAGGCGCTACAACGTAACAGCGCAGCTAGCGCCCAGTAGAGAAATGGTAGTAAACAAAAACAACAACGCAGGAGAGGACCAATAACTAACAACAGTTGAATTACATGCCGACGACCTGCCTATCCGCCAACGTACCACTAGGGCCCAAAGGCTAGCATATCTTCTTGCAGAAGCACTTGCGCGTGGCGCCCTCCGCCTTGCACTCGCCGCCGGGGAACTTCTTGGTCTGGCACACATTAGCGTAGTTGCTGCTACTCATGCACAAGCCTTTGCACAAGTTGGAAGCCGTCCACCAAGCACAACAACACCAGTTACCATATTCCACCAGCATCAAGAATGTCGAAAAGGAGATGGCAAACAAGATTTACGACCTTTGCGTTACGTCAACATTGGAATAATTTGGTTATGAATTTAGGGATATATGTGTGAATTGTAAGAGCCCAGTGTAGTTACACATTGGTGCAGTGCGTTAAATTGATCTGATGCGTAAAATTGTTGAATTCCAGTCATCAAAGAGTCAGATACTAGACTATCTCCATCAAGCCAATGTGATCTTGTGCCAGACAACCAGATGATGCAGTAGGAGCAACCATTGCAGCTAAATCACTATATTAGAATGCACTACAGGCGATTCGTAGTTGTATTGTGCCCTGCTCTTATGTTTTCTTGATATTATTCTAACAATATGTTTCGCTTCAAGGCCCCCACAACAGCTTGAAGGAGAGGTGAGGAGGATCCATCCAAAGGGTGACCTTCAGCTGCCGCTGCCAAGGGAGAGGGAGGGCGACCTCCTGCTGCCACCACAACAGATCAAGGAGAAGTGAATGAGGAGCCATACGGTAACCAATCATGGCAGCCCCTATACCCTATCATGCTGGATCAGCTCCTTGCATGAGTGCTCGTGGCGGCCCAGTGTGGAGATGACTGGCGGCAGGGTTCTGAATTTGCAGCTACGCCCAACTGGTTGTTGGCTTTGTAAGTAAACAAAGCAAATTTAAACATTCCCTATGGTGAAATTTGTAGGCGTCATAGCAATCTCACTGGTTACTCACCGCATCTCTGATCCTGGTGTGTTCAATTAGATAATGGCATATAGACACAGAAGCAAAACTTCCAATATTTGTGTGACAGTTCATCAGAAAGTATCAATGCCTAATTCGTTTGTTGCCTCTTTATAGTTAAAACAGTGACAAGCAACAATTCCACTCTTTTTTTGTTGCAACCAAACCATTTTTCCATTTCAAGTAGAAATATAAATTGAACACCATATGGTCAATAATACAACTCTCATCCTTAGAAATATAAGCAACTACTCATGAGGACGATCCACCTCATTGTTGAGTGCCTTTGCTTTGGAAGACCGTAAGTACTTGACCACATGATATTATGTAGGATTTTTGTAGGGTCAGAAATAAATAGGAAATGAAGTCCAATTGCTGCTCATTAGGACTCTACTGGTTTGGCTTCCAGGTGATCTGCATAGAAAAGGATACAACCCAAAATGGAGTTTTTGCTTGGCATCTATGTTAGGCACAGTTGAAGTTCAGGCCATGCAGATTGTTAGCACAGTTCATATTGGCAAAGTTCAGTTCACGGAGAATCAAAAATCTTACATTAGAACTTTTTTGTGGTTTATGTCAGTTGTGCTTCTTTCTTTGGTAAAAAGAAAAGTTTCTAATTTGGTCTCGTGCTTGTGGTTTATGCATATCTGTTGCTTGAAAATTCTTAATTGGTTTACCAGATGAAGTGTTATGAGGAGCCACACATATACAAGACACTATGATTCCTCTCTCTTTGATGTTTTTTTTACGCAACTATTTGCTGTTTTTAGATGGAGGAGGATCTTTACTTTCCATAAATTAGTGCCAAGTTTGAGTACTGATAAATTTGAGTAATTCCATACTCAATTCTTCTTTTTTCCATCATACTTATGGAATTGCGCTATACACACTTCTGGATTTAGGAGCCTGTTCATTTAGTGCCTTCATAAAAAGTCTTCGGCCTCAAAATTTGGTTGATGAGTGCTGATGGATCTATTGTCTCACTTTTACGAAACATAAGTCCAAGGCTTCACAGCAACAATGGGTAATTGGGTCAATTAGATGCTTAATGATTCTTGAAGGCCAAATCCTAATGGCATTTTTGCATGTGTATTTCTGAACATCATAGTTCCTGTGTGTATGGCATGAGGTTTCTGTAGCACTACATAATCTCGACTATTTAAAAGGTAAAATCATTTCGTATAAGCTTTTCTTTCTTTTAATAGAAATTTTGTTTTCCTTTCCTTTAATAATTAAGTTGCCACTTGTCAGAGTAATGATAGGTCTTTGATATATTCGGTGTGGAAATTCTCAAATAATAAGGCATTGGGAAAGTAGTTTTGTACTACATTATTAACATACATGCATAATTGTTTTTTTTTTTTTTGCATACTTGAATTTCCTATCTTAATGTGATAATTGCAACAATTCAATCTCTCTATTTATAGTGGGCAGACTGCAAGAAAGGAACCTGATTTGGTCAACATTGAAGGGTACTGTAGACCACAACTATGGGACCTCGGCCGTTGTAGGATGGGGCAAGGTGCTGAAGGGTGATAAGATGTGCAGGGCTGGTATTTCCTAGATAATATGAGTCAAAAAATTGCCCTTACATAATGTTTGCTCTTTTATAGACTATAATATAAGGAGATTTTGACATATAGACTAAGGTTGTGCCCATTTAGTTGCTTAGCATAATTGGCCTGAAAAAATGGATATATTGATGTTGTTTTTTCAACCAAACCGAATTTCAGAGCATTGCTTAAGCAAAAGATGTGCTGGGTTGATTTCAGGTGAGCTCTCTCTTTTCAGTAACATTCATCTGGTGTCTCTCCTACCAACAAATTATGGCAAATATATTTGCACTTTGCAGCCGACAGTGGTTTCCTCAGCCTCCCACAAGCATTTTGCTTGGTGGTCGAAGCAAGTTAAGTTGAGCACTAAACCAATTTGGTTTTTCTTGAACTGAGTAGAGAAGCACTAAACCAATTTGGTTTTTCTTGAACTGAGTAGAGAATCTCTTTGTGATCACCACTGCTATGGTTTTATGCATCCTAAGTCAGCTATCTGTTCCATTTCAAAAGTAGCTACATAGAAATCTCTTGAGCTTTTGAAACCTAATCACATACTAATCTAATAATCTATCATTTTGACAATTTCGTTTGAGCCTCTTAGTTATATTGCCTTGTTCTTTTTTTTGTTCCCGTAGCAACGCATGGGAACTCAACTAGGAGAATACATAAGCGGGGCGAGCTTCGGTGGGCGGCTGGAGGCTCATCCATGGCTGGGGCGGGCGTCTCACGGTCCTGCGACGGAGATCCTGCGAGCTCCCGTGGCAGGCCATGGCGTTCTGCGTGCTCCGGCGGCGGGCGGCGCGGCCACGGAACGCTGGCGGCCGGCGGCACAGCCACGGAGGCGGGAGGAGCTCGGACCAATAAAAACTGAAATTACAAATTGAAATTACAAAATGAAATTAATAACTGAAATTGCTAGCTAAAATTAAAAACTAAAAATAAAAACTGAAATTTGGAACTGAAATCACAATAAAATAGGGCGACGTTCTCAGACCAATGCTGGATACTGCTTCGCTTGCAGTCTAACACGCCTCTTATAGTCTGTAGGATCCTGCAAAGCCAAATAAAATGTTACAAACGTGATTGGCTATCTGAACTTCAAAACTAAAAGGAGTAAGGTTTTGGGCAAACAATATCTTTGTTGTGGTCCATCAATTTTGACTAACCTGGATAAAAAGGTGATAGCCATCTGTTTGAGCAGGGTCAGCAGGATTTGGCTGATCTAGCAAGTCCTGGATACCGATGAAAACCTGCATAACAGTAATAGCTGGTCTCCAACCCTGACAGAATTTTTTTTTGGAACAGTAAGGCCATCAAAATCAGTATAGCATCACACAGGGCTACGAAAATGGTTGCAAAGCTTACGCTGTCCTCGTTAAGGATTGAAAGGCAGACTATTCCAGAAGGATAGACATTTGGGAGGAAGAAACCCTGAGGGAACTTGCACTTGGGAGGCTTGCTGGGGTAATCCTCACTGAAATGAAGTGTTAGAGGGAAGTATCCACCTTCCCAATCAGTCTGGCAAAGAAATAAAGATGGGAATCAGTATAAAGTTTAAACTGCACTATCTTATTACAGACAGCTCAGTTAAACATCATCACAATAATATGGAAACAACTGCTAACTAAGTTGGTGAAAATCCTATCCTTGCACAACAATTCAATGGTGTAACCTGAAACAAATAACTAAAAGCATCCAATACAGATAACAAGTAAAATGAAAAATGTAGTTCATCAATCGAAAGAAAAGAACCTATTCAGACCTAGTTATACCTTCATTGCTCACACTTAATAGTGGAAAGAGCAAATGAGTCAAAATTGAATTGGCTATGATCAGATTTCAGGTCTCACTACAAGCTGGCTGACAGGACTCACTAATTTACCAGAATTGCAATGAATATATCAAGAGATATAGAATACACATTGGAAAACCATTGATTGACAAAAAGTGACAACAAAAATAATGGAAATGAAATTGACAAATAATAACTAAAAACTAAAGAAGACAAAATGAAAACTAAAATAGAGCTTTGAAATCATAACGCAACCTAATGCCAATAGCAATTGAGTAACTTGCCACAACAACAGGACTGAAATGAAATTTTCATTTTTATGTAACTTGCTACATGCTAAGAAATTTCAATTTTCAAATGAAATCCTGCAGACTACAGCATATACCAGCACAGATCAAGGCGCGTGGGTCGCCTGGTCCTATTAGGATAAGCTCTGTGCAATTTGGCAAATCCACAAGCGAAGCATCTTCAGAACATTCCTTTGCAGAGCAATGCGAGGTGCCTGCTTCATGTATTGATTCAGTTGACTATATGGATGTTTACTGAAGCTGGCGCAGAAGTTGAGAGATGGGACGAACAAAGACCTGTCTTAGATGATTCAGTTGGAAGGCGGAATAATAACACAGCAATTCCCACTGCCAATGGGACCTCTTCGTGCGGGCATGGCGGCGCAGCGCGGCGAACCTGCACACGGAGGCACCGATTCGGCCGTCCAAGGCGAGCTGGAGGGCGGTGAGGACGAGGTGGAGGCGAGCTGGAAGGTGGCGACCTCGACCACCTGCGGCGCTGCACGTCTGGCACCTGACGCGGCGGTCCTAGATCCGGAGCACGTGCAGCAGCATGCTGGTGGCCGACGGGCGCAAGGATGACTAGCAGCCGGCGAGCGTAGTGGTGGTGGTAGCACATGGCTGGCAAGCACGGGGGTGGGTGGGTCGCTCGCCTGGCAACAAGCTCGGCGTCGGTGCCTCGGGGGCGGCCGGCGAGCGAATTCCGCAGCGGGTTGGATCGAGGGACGGGGGCGCGCGGTCTGCTGGGCCGGCCCATTGCAGCCTGGTGTCGCGCGCTCAGCGCCGAGCGCGAGGGGTAGCGCGTTAGACTGCGATATTTCATCTAAATCACCAAAACAAAAAAGAAAAGATCATGCACTACTATAGAAACGTTTTTCGCGGCGGGCGAATTTGCTTTCCTGCAGCGGGCAAACGTGTCCGCCATCGCTTAAAGGTCACGGTAAATCATGGCCTTCCCGCGGCGGGCCGCTTTGCCCGCTGCGGTTAATCGATTTCCCGCGGCGAGCTCTTTAGGATGCCCGTCGCGGTTAATAGTTTAAAAAAAACAAAAAACAACCTAGGAACCCGTCGGCGAGCCCATTCTCGAGCCCACCGACGAGCCCGTTCCCAGCCCAATACCAGCGCCACCGCACCTCGCTGGATCCGCCACCGAGGTCTCCTCCTCGCCGTATCCGCCGCCGAAGAGGTCATCCTCGCCGGATCCGTGGCCAAGGAGGACGACCTCGCCGGATCTACGGCCAGGGAGCGCAGATCGACCGGATCCGCGGCTGTGGACGAAGAGGAGGCCGGACCCGCGCCGTGGACGACGAGGGCGCTGGATCCGCCGTGAGGCCATGGAGGAGGCTGTCGTTGTCGATCCGCCGCCGGGATGCCTCGATCCGCCGTCGGGAGCCTCGATCCATCACCGGGACACCTCGATCCGGCCTTGTAGGAGGCTGTCGTCGTCGATGCGCCGCCGGGAGCCTCGATCCGTCGCTGGGAGACCTCGATCCAGCCTTGGAGGAGGCTGTCGTCGTCGATCCGCCGCCGGGACGCCTTGGTCGCCCTTGGACGAGGTCGCCGCCGTCGCGCCCAGCTGTCGCGGCCCCGTGCGCGCCGTCGTCCGGCCGGCCGTCGCGCGCCGCCCAGTCGCGCGCCGCACCGCAACCGCCTGCTCCACCACGACCTCCTCGTTGCCGCGCGCCGACGTGGCCTCCTCTGCACCGCTCCTGCGGGGGATGGGGCGGAGGAGCAGTGAGAGAGTAGAGGGGATGGGGATGGGGAGGGGGAGTGAGAGAAGAGGACCTGGGCTACGGGGAGGGAGATGAGAACGAGAGAAAGAGTGAGATGAGAGTCCCAAACCCTAGCTCTAGCTTTTATACTCAATGGCAGAAATCGGGCCTTGCTGGGCCAACTGGGCCTCGGCCTTTTACCGTGGCGGACCTTATAATATGCCCGCCGTGGAAAATAGGCTTTACCGCGGCGGGCAAGATAAAGCGCCCGCCTCGGTAAATCAACTCTTTACCGCGGCGGGCAGTTTAAAGAGCCCGCCACGGTAAATCAAATTAACCGCGGCGGGCGATTCATACCGCCCGCCGCGGTAAATAATGATTTCCTGCGGCGGGCAAGTAAGGTGGCCCGCCGCGGTAAACCCTTTTCCCGCAGCGGGCGCCTCGGTGGCCGGCCTCGCTGGCCGGCCACCGGTTAACCGTGGCGGGCAAAAGAGGTGCCCGCCACGGAGCCTATTTTGGCCACGCTGCGCAAATTGATTCCTGTAGTAGTGATGGCACATGATTTTTACACCTTATAGTGTCTACAACAACCGCTACCCAAAATACAAGACCCATTCCACGTTTGGGTAGCGCTACAGGTAAAGGGTTCAATACCCATTTTTTATCTTCTCTAATAACAAGACCCAAAAGAGAACCCTTTCTGCAAATGGGTCTCCAGGGCAAGGTATAGCACGAATGCATTGGATAATAGTTTTTTTATAATTTATATCATTTGGGCTTTAATCTCATCAAAGATAGGAGTCCAACGTTACAAAGAAGGTAGTCATAGCTATTACAGTAACTCATCGTACCCACAAAAAAAAATTAAAAGACATCACGAAATAGAGTTGGACATCATTAACAAATCATAATAATATAGATGTCCATTTATAGGAGGCAAAAGAATTGCATAGCTATTGACTCTTAGTTCGGGCAAGCCAAAATCAGCAGCTCCTTCCAATCGGAGCCCCAAAACCAGTACATAACCGGCTAAATAAGAAGTGCAAAAACGGTTTTGATGATCGGGATTTATCAAAGGTGATTTTGTTTCTCGAGAGCTATAAGGCCCACAAATTAGTGGAGCACATATCAAGAATTAGCAAGAGACCGATGAACTAGCATGGCTTCTTGCAGAAGCACTTGCGGTTGGACTGGCCAAGCTTGCACTCGCCATCGTCAAAGTTCTCCTTCTTGCACACCTCGGCGCATTTGTCGCTATTGAGGCAGAAGCCCTTGAACTGGAGACTCTGCGATACGCACTGGCTCTCTTCCTTCCCCTTGCTTTTTTCCTCCTCCTCCTTCGCTTTCAGTTTGTCCTTTAGCAAGGTCTGCTTGACTACTCCCATTTTGGCATCAATGGTTGCCATCTCTGCATGCACCATATTGATCAGTGATCACATTTCATTTGTCCCATTTTGTAGATTTTGCAACGTACAGATTAATCACCAAGAACAGGTCCGTGGTGACCAATCAATCTGCCTGGTACGAGTAAGATTATGGATGGCTAATGAGCAATTAACGCCTGACACCATAAGGCATAAGCTAATCACCTGCTGCGGCGAGGAGAAATAAGAAGAGCACCGCTCCGGGAGACACTGCCATCTTTCTCTTGTTTCACCAGGAACGGCTGAACCTGCAGGGCGACAATACAAGTGGGTGTGGAGGAATTCTCGTGGATACTGTACATTGATTGGAACACAGGAGCACCAAATTTAATTTATATGAACAGCGTTGGCGTCGAGCTTAGATTAGTCGATGCTTATTTTGGGCAGTAACAAAATAGACATGAGGCAATCTCTCTCCCCCCTCTCTCTCTCTAACATAACTAGGGACGACCTCAACAAAAAAAACATGCCGCTGACCTTGATAGATGATGACTTTTTCATGAAAAGTGCTGGTAGGGTATTTTCAAAGTTACTAAAATCCCAATGTTTTACTAAACGGTAAACGGTCTTTACATGGTCACCCTTCGTTTAACGTTTATGCTGTTTACACGGTGTTTAAACGAAGTTAAACGGTCTAAACGGTTTTATACTTAAAAAAATACATATAATTATATATGTGCATGTAAAAAATAAAGTATTCTAGCATTTATACATATTTATCCGAGTAAAAATCAATTATTTTGGTATGTATATATATTTATGCTTGTGAAAAGAACCAAATATAGATATTTATGCATGTAACATATCAAGTGTACACATTTATAAATATAATAAACTTAAGTATACAAAGTTATCCATACAAAACTGAACTAGATTTACCTCGTGTTCGCCTAAATTGTTGTTTAAACAGCTATTTAGCTCGTTTAATGTTGTTTATCTCCATTCCGTTTAGGCTATTTAGGCCGTTTTTTCTCGTTTTTGACCATTTAAACAGTCAACCGTTTAATTTCCGTTTACCCCCTAAACAAAACAGTTTACCACCATTTACCATTTACTGGCCGTTTAAACGGCCGTTTAATCCGTTTAGGCGAACACCGACTAAAATTGGCTAAGATATATTTTAGTCGGGATAGTGTTATGAGATGGGCTACTTCGAGTAGCTGGGCCTTGGCCTTGTAACTAGGCTAGGAGCGATGGCTGGCTTAGAGCATCTTCGAGAGGCTCTCCATATCCTTTCTAAATGCTAGGAATAGAGATTTTTGTGAAAAAAAACTACCCTCCAACAGCTTATCTAAATGGTTATTCAAATATAGTCATCTTTTATTCCATATTTTTCGCTAGCCAAAAATAGAAGACGAGAATGGCTCTCTAGAGTATGCGTGAGATATAGAAGAACTGTTGGAGAATGAAAAAATATAGAAAACGACTATTATGCAAATGACTCTCCAAATGATGATTTAGAGAGTGAGATTTAGAAAGGCTATTGAGGATGCTCTTAGCGGCCGGTGCTATGTAGTTATAAGCATGCGCAGCCACCTCCTAGTCATTAGGTACGAAGAACGGAACTCTGCCGTACCCGTTCCCCAAACTGTCTGAATCCCACGGGTGTCAGCCATGATTTCTATCCGTTCTTCCCAAGTTCTTGCTATTTCGGTAGATTACCTGCGCTACTGCTAGATTCTTGCATTAATAGTCGACCGCGGAATCATCTCTAGCTTCTCCCGCCGCCGCGAAAGCAGCAGCACGCGCACAAAACCAGTTAGACATCGCCCGTAACCGTCTCCTCTTCCATGATGTCGCCGCCTCCGGCGTCTTCCTCCCTCCAGTCTCCTCTATCGACCTCCGCCCCAAGTTCGGAGACCGATTCGAGGCAGTGGTCTCCGCAGAGCTAAGAACCAAAGAAGACAGGGGCGATCGGCAAGGTCTCGCTCGGTTTCGCGCAAGCTTTCCTGACGATTACGGAGAGCGCAAGGGCTCGATGGAAGACGAAGAGTGTCAGATTTCTGGTGGATCCCTCGGCGAAGGGATTCTCCCATGGTTTTGAGAAGGACTCCTATCCCGTTGAAGCAATCAATAGAGAGGAGGTGAAGTTGAAATCCATCCCGATCTGGTCGCATCGCGCCTCCAATGGCGGTCCTAGCGATCCTCTGCTACCTGCGGAGGCGGGCAGGAAGGCTTTGAAAGGATTTGTGCTTCAAGGGCCTACCCGTCAGAGACCCTGGTTTCATCTATTGCCCAAGGTTAGGATCGTCCCAGAGATCCTCGGGTGGGCACCTTATTCTAGGCCACGCGTCGAGCATTGGGGGGGAGGTGAGCCTGAGGTTAGAGACGACGGATCCGATGACCTCACCAAGCCTATTCCCCATCCCATTGGCACTCTGATGCCTCACTTTCAAATCTAGGGGTCGGCAAACCCTAAGATCGAATCCCCACCTCCACATCTTGATCCAATCCCCAAATCCAATCTCGCGAAGTTCGTTGGACATTTGTGGAGTGGATCCCCCACCAAGTCGTTTGTAGCTGCGGTTTGATCTGAACCTGTGGCTACAGTTCGTATGAAGATGTACCAAGGCGGTGGGCGAAGAGGCGGGTATGGATGGGGAGGTGGCTATGGATGGGGTGGTATTGGAGGCGGGCAAGGGCACGGTTAGGCTGGGGGCGATCCAGGTGGAAGAGGCCGCAACACCTGGGACCGCAAGAGCAATCAAGATGATGAAGGCAAGAAATAGATCGTGAAAGTGGTCCCGTCTGCTCAAGAATCTGATAAGGCCAAATGGGACCAAGCTGCTAACAAGATGGGTGGTAACCAAGTGAATGAAGAAATCGTTGATCAAAACAGCCAACTAGAGGTGAATCAAGGGCCTGAGCTTTGTGCTAAGCAAGTAGAGGATCAAAGCTTCTTTTTCATTGAAGAATGTATTGACCCCAGAGTGTCAAAGGGTAAAGGAATGTATTGGTGTTATCAATGTTCTGCAAGGTCATGCTACTGCTAAACAGATTGAGCAACAATTTATGCATTTGGTTGGATCCAACTCCTGGAAGTGGAATGCTAGACAGGTGGGGGATAATAGATTTGTGATGAGGTCCCCTAATGCTAAGATGGTGAGTGATTGGGGGAAGTTCAAAGCTCTTGCCATGAATTTTGTTGATGCTCAGATAAAGGTAGAGCAGTGGCCATCCAGAATTGGTGCCAAAGGAGTTCTTCAGCAAGCCTGGTTTTGGGTGAAGGATATTCCTGGGGATCTGAGGTCGATAAGGACAATAGCCTAGGTGGGTGGCTTGGTTGGGAATGTTGTTGAGATTGATGAAAAGACTAGGTACAGAGCTGATTATGCAGAGACGTCCTTAAAGTTCGCAAGACTGCTGAAGGGACCTTGGGGATGTGCATCCATGACTTCATCTTTGAGAGGGAGATACAAGAAGATGACACTGTGAGGACTCTCTCAAGTGGGATAAAGGTTGGTGAGAAGGAACCTCCACATAAGAAATACGAGGCTCAAGATCACCCAAAAACTTCTGCTTTGATCAGTTCTTCTAATGTGAGTGGCCCCAAGACTACTGAAGCTAGCTCAAGCAAGAACAAACAATAGATGCACTCAGTACAGACTTCTAACTCTGCCCCTCCAAAGGTGAATCCCAATAGCTGTGTGATTGGCAAAGAACCCAAAGATGATCAAAGGCAAGTCAAGGAGAAAAACAAGGAAAGTATGACAAATCAGGCTAACTTATCCAAAGAGAGTGATATGAAAGTTGACAGAGTTCATATCCCTGACAACTTTGATGACTGTGATGCTAAAAGTGAATCCTTGAGTGATAGGTTAAAGAGGAGTGGTGCCTATACTAAAGTGGGGCAACGAAGTCAGCAAAATAAAGACAAAGAGAATCATCGGGTTTGGGCAATGGAAGTGGATGAGAGTGTTGATCCTTCTGCACAAATCATGGGGAACAAGGAACAAAAACTTAGCTTGAAGAGCTTCATGTTTATGGAGGACAAGATGACAAATACAGAGAGGAATCTCAGATTGAGAAGGACACAGCTAATAAGGCCTTGATTAATTCTCAAGAATGTGTCTTGACTGATGATGGATGTGGGGAAGCTCTGGTGCCCCTGAATACAAAGGGGGTTAATTAAGAGTACATGGCTGTGGAAGAGGAAATAACTAAGGAAGTTTTGCCTGAGAGAAGGAGTGAAAGGTTGAAGAAGGATGTTCATCTTACTACAATGGAGAAGAATGAAGCTTTAGCTAAAAAGAGGTCTTTAGAAGGTACCATTAAACCGTCTTAGTCTTTGTCTGATATTAATAATGTTGAATTGAACAATCTTGCTAAATGTATGGGTGTTTTAGTTCATGAGAATAATTTTTCTACTTTTGACATGCTTAAGGACCTGGAATCTGCTAGAAATTGTTTATATGCTAAACATCAGAAACAAACTGTTAGTGAAAAACCTAGTGACATTGTTGAATGTGCTGTTGATAAGGAAGTTCTGACAATTGAAGAAATTGATGATGAGGAATCTGAATTAGAAGAATTTGTGATTCAAAAATCATTAATTAAGGATAGGTCAGTTAAAAAGAAGTTCACATTCTCCCCAAGGGGGAGGAAGCAAGACCAGGTAGATCTTGGCTTGTTAGATTCCAGGAATAAATGTATTCCTGTGAATCTAAATAAAATAATAAAACAAAAGAAAAAATGGTAGTTCAAGGGCTTATTTGGAACTACAGAGGTCTGAAAAAGGGAGGTGTTTCTACTTTCTTGAAGAATCTTATTCTTGAACACAAATTTCACTTCATTGGTTTACAGGAAACTATGATTGCTGAATGTGAGGATTCTTTGTTAAGAAAATTTGATGTTAATTAATATTATTTGTGGCTTTAGAATTCTTCTAGAGGCAAATCAGGTGGGATTTTAGTTGGTGTTCTGTTAGAAAGATTTGGCGTGGGTTCTTTCAAAAAAGGAGAATTTATGATCCAATTGAATATGTGGGATAAAGTGTTAAAAATCAAATGGAATCTGCTTATGGTATATGGAGCAGCTCATGAGGAGAATAAAAATGTTTTTCTTTTCTAAATTGTCTCATTTTTGTGCTAATAATGATGAGGCTTTGCTAATTGGTGGCGATTTTAATATTATTAGATATTCTAAAGAAAAAAATAACATGGATGGAGTACATACCTCTTTTCAACTCTTTGATTCATTTCTATGAGTTAAGGGAGTTGAACATGAATGGTGGGATGTTTACATGGTCAAACAATCAGGATCCCCCTACTCTGGTTAAACTTGACAGAATTTTAGTAACCAAAGAATAGGAGGGCATTTTTCCTCAGGCAGTGGTTAGAAGACTACTTAGTGAAGTATCTAATCATAACCCTTTGATTGTTACATCTGGGAAGTGTGATGGTTTGCCACATATACAGTTTAAATATGACTTGAACTGGTTACAAAACCCAGACTTTTTTGTTCTGGTAGAAAAGATATGGAGCAAACCGTGTAGAGCTAAAACTGCTCTAGATAAGATTCAGCAAAAACCTCCAAGGTGAATTGAGAAAGAAAAGAAAAGTTTATCAAAATGAATTGGCGGAACTAGAAGCTATTGAAGAAGGGAATGGGCTGTCTAATGATCAACTGGATAGAAAAACTTGGTTGTTATGTGAAAATCTTAAGTGTCTTGAACAAGAAGAAATGTATTGGTTTGAAAGAAGTCACAAGACTTGGCTTCTCAAAGGAGACAACAACACCTCCTACTTTCATAAGTGCGCAAATGGGAGAAAGAGAAAAAATAATATTATTAGTTTAGAAAAAGATGGTCAGGTAATTGAAGGTGATGATAAACTATTAGAACATGCAACTGAATATTATTCTGAGCTATTTGGCACACCCATTGAATATGAAGTTCAAATGGATCCCTCTATCTTGGAGGATGCTCCAAAAGTCGCTTCAAATGATAACAGCATCTTATGTAGGCCTTTTACGGAAACTGAAATCAAAGAAGCTTTGTGGCAAATGGATACAATAAAGCAGCTAGACCTGATAAAATTCCCATTGAGTTTTTTCAAAGTTGCTGGGAGATAGTTAGATTGGATATTATTCAGCTGTATGATGATTTTTACAACCATAAAGTAGATGTTAGCAGGATGAATTATGGCATTATAACCATGTTACCAAAAGTGAAAGATGCTAGTAAGATTCAACAATTTCGACCCATCTGTTTATTGAATTTCCTGTATAAACTGATCACTAAAACTCTGACTATCAGGCTGGAAGCTGTTGCTGATAAGTTAATTCATAATACCCAAATTGCCTTTATGAAAAAAGAAATATTGTGTCTAGGATAATGTGCTTGCATGAAATTTTACATGAGACCAAAAGAAGGAAAGAAATAGGAGTTATCTTGAAAAT
Source organism: Miscanthus floridulus (assembly GCF_019320115.1). Classification (NCBI taxonomy): domain Eukaryota; kingdom Viridiplantae; phylum Streptophyta; class Magnoliopsida; order Poales; family Poaceae; genus Miscanthus; species Miscanthus floridulus. The sequence goes on from NC_089586.1 coordinate 92,975,270, forward strand.
AGATTTTGAAAAGGCATATGACAAGATAAACTGGAACCTATTGTTTACTTGTCTAGAAAAAAGAGGTTTTGATAAGAAATGGTGTGAGTGGATAAAAAAGTGATTTCTAGGGGACTGTCAGTGTGAATGTTAACAACAAAATTGGTTCATACATTTAAAGCTTTAAAGGTGTTAGGCAAGGTGATCCATTATTGCCAATCCTATTCAATTTTGTCGCGGACTCTTTAACCAGAATGGTACATAAGGCTCAAGAATATGGTCTGATAACTGGTCTAATTAGTCATATCATCCCTAATGGTGTGGCTATTTTACAGTATGCGGACGATACCATTATTTTCTTGAAACATGATCTGACTGGAGCAATACATATGAAGTTACTCTTATATCTATTTGAGATGCTTGCTGGTTTGAAGATTAATTTCAACATGAGTGAAATCTTGATGATCAACGATGATGAAAGTCGGGGGACTCAGTATGCTGACATTTTTAACTGCCAAGTGGGCTTGTTTCCAATTAAGTACCTAGGGGTACCTGTTAATCCAAGTAGGTTAAAGTGATTGATTGACTTCTTTTAGTTGAGAAAGGGAATAAAAGGTTAGATGTTTGGAAAGGGTGGACCCTATCTATGGCTGGCAGAGCCACTCTTATAAGTGCTAGTCTGAACAATTCCCCTATGTATCACATGTCTGGCTACCTACTTCCTAAGACTATCATTAAGAATATGGATAAAATTAGAAGATAATTTTTCTGGCAAGGTGGTGGGACAAAAAAGAAATATCATCTTGTTAAATGGGAAACTATTTGTAAAAGAAATATGGAGGTTTGGGGATTAAGGATTTGAGAAAAATGAATATTAGTTTGTTATGCAAATGGTGGTGGAAGCTAGAGAAGGAGGAAGGCCTCTGGCAGGAGATAGTGAAATTTAAATATTTGAAGAATCAATCAATTCATGAGGTTGGACATAAACTTAATGACTCTCCAATGTGGTCTGACGTTTTGAAAATCAAACACATTTACTTACAGGGGAGAAGTGTCTCTATTGGTAATGGAATGATGACTAAATTTTGGCTTGATCCATGGGTGTATAAGGAACCTTTATCTGTGATTGCTCCTATTCTGTTTGAACTGTGTGATAATAAGAACATCCCTGTTGCATAAACCTTGAAGGGTACCCAGATCTCCTTTAGGAGATGGCTGTTTGATGATCTTAGGATTGCATGGAATGTTATTTGGCAGGATGCTTTGAAATTTCAATTAACAACTGATGATGATTCTGTTATCTGGTTGATAGGAAAAAGTGGCAAGTTCTCTGTAACGTCGGTTTACAATGCTCTTACTAAATCTTCATCTAGGGCCTGTCATAAGAGAATTTGGAAAGGTAAAATTCCTGAAAAAATCAAATTTTCCTTTGGCTAATGACTTACAATGCAATTTTAACCAGAGATAACTTAAAGAAAAGAAAGTGGCAAGGTGACCCGAATTGTGTTTTTTTTGTGACCGTGAGGAAATCATTTCACATCTGTTTTTCCAGTGTCCTGTAGCCAAAGTGATCTGGGGTATTGTAGCTAAATGCTTTGCCACACATAACATACCCCTGAACCTGCAATAGTGTTGGTTATGGTGTGAGAAATGGTTGCCTTTTGGAAAGAAATACCACCCATGAGGGTTGCAGCCATTTGTTGGGCAATTTGGAAATGTAGAAACAGAGCAGTTTTTGACAGGAAACTAATAAAAATCCTCTTGAGATTATCTACCGCGCTTGTGCACTCATGTCATATTGTTTAGGTCTTTATGCAAAACTAGACCAAGAATAGCTGGTGCAGGGGGCAAACACAATGCTCTGGGTGGCTAAGGAGGTCGTAGCTGCTATGACTACAAGACAGGTGAATCATCTGCTACTCCAAGACGGTGAATGCTCAGAGCATGAAGATGATCCTATGTGAGAAGTTGGTGCCTTATCTGGTGGTGTTCAGGATAGTCTAAGCAAGGATGCTTTTGCTGCCTGTGGACAGTTCTAGCTGGGATCATGGATTAGCCTTTTTAGTTTCTCCCTTAGGTTAGAGGTTCCCTTTTGCTGAATAGGTCATAGTTTCTGTTAGGTACTTGATCATGTTTCAATGCTTAGATACCCTGCGTGGTTTTCTGCATCGTCAAACCCTTGGTTCTGGTACTATCTGTAATCTCTCTGAATAGTTTTGTATTTTCGTTCATCGTAATGGAAATGGGTGGTTCCCGCGTGGAAAAAAAGTTCTTGCTATTTCAGTCTCAATTCCACTCAGTCATCCAGGTTCATAACAAATTGGAATTAGGAGCCTTTGGTTCTGAGAGATCCAAAATTTTTTTTTGCTCAATCCGGGTTCTGCTCGTGCCGGCGCCTTCACAGAAGCTGACCAAACACGAGAATGTGATGACTACATTGGAGGAGTTGTCCAGGCAGTTCGAGGGCTTGCAGGACATGATGAAGCAATCCCTGGACAAGCTATGCGCGTTGGAGTCGTGGCACAGGGGAATAACCAAAATATGGAGTAAACTTCAGTTTAGTCCATCCAAACACCCCTTGATCATCGCGATCCCTAGCTAGCTAGCACCAAAGCAGATTTGGAAGAACCAACGACAGTTGCATTACATCCATTTTGAAACCATGAGCTTACACGTGACATGCAGCAGCATCGTCTTGACTACCCACGGATGGAGATTAACTACAGTGAGAATTGAGATAGATGTCATTCCGCACGCTCAGGCATCGTCATAGAAAGGAAGCAACAAGAAACAGCGACGCGCTACAATGTAACAACGCAGCCTGCGCCTAGTAAAGAAATGGTAGTAAACAAAAACAGCAATGCAGGAGAGGACCAATAACTAACAACAGTGACTGGCTAGCTTGAATTACATGCCGACGACCTGCCTATCCACCACCGTACCGCCAAGGCCCAAAGGCTAGCATATCTTCTTGCAGAAGCACTTGCAGGTGGCGGCCTCCGCCTTGCACTCGCCGCCGGGGAACTTCTCGGTCTGGCACACGTTAGCGCAGTTGCTGCTACTCATGCACAAGCCTTTGCACAAGTTGGAAGCCGTCCACCAAGCACAACAGCACCAGTTACCATATTCCACTAGCATCAAGAATGACGAAAAGGAGATGGCAAACAAGATTTGCGACCTTTGCGTTACGTCGACATTGGAATAATTTGGTTATGAATTTAGGGATATATGTGTGAAATGTAGGAGCCCAGTGCAGTTACACATTGGTGCAGTGCGTTAAATTGATCTGATGCGTAAATTTGTTGAATTCCAGTCATTAAAGAGTCAGATACTAGACTGCCTCCATCAAGCCAATGTGATCTTGTGCCAGACAACCAGATGATGCAGTAGGAGCAACCATTGCGGGTAAATCACTATATTAGAATGCACTGCAGGCGATTCGTAGTTGTATTGTGCCCTGCTCTTATGTTTTCTTGATATTATTCTAACAATATGTTTTGCATCAAGACCCCCACAACAGCTTGAAGGAGAGGTAAGGAGGATCCATCCAAAGGGTGACCTTCAGCTGCCGCTGCCAAGGGAGTGGGAGGGCGACCTCCTGCTGCCACCACAACAGATCATGGAGAAGTAAATGAGAAGCCATACGCTGACCAATCATGGCAGCCCCTATCCCCTATCATGCTATGGCCCAGTGTGGAGGAGACTGGCGGCAGGGTTCTGAATTTGCAGCTACGCCCAACTGGTTGTTGGCTTTGCAGCTAAACAAAGCAAATATAAACATTCCCTATGGTGAAATTTGTAGGCGTCATAGCAATCTCACTGGTTACTCACCGCATCTCTGATCCTGGTGTGTTCAATTAGATAATGGCATATAGACCCAGAAGCAAAACTTCCAATATTTATGTGACGGTTCATCAGAAAGTATCAATGCCTAATTTGTTCGTTGCATTTGGCAAATTATGGGACCTCGGCCGTGCTTTTGGCAAATTGAAGATGACCAACCTGTTCGCTTGGTCGTAAACGATCGTGGATTATAAGCCAGAACAATATTTTTATCTCACACCAAACCAGCCAGCAGTACTTTTGGCTTATAATCCACGATCGTTTCAGCCGAAACGAACAGGCTGGAAGTTGTAGATGGGGCAAGGTTCTGAAGGGTGATAAGATGTGCAAGGCTGGTATTTCCTAGATAATATGAGTCAAAAAATTGCCCTTACATAATGTTTGCTCTTTTATAGACTATAATATAAGGAGATTTTGTCATATATACTGAGGTTGTGCCCATTTAGTTGCTTAGCATAATTGGCCAGAAAAAAATTGATATATTGATGTTATTTTTTCAACCAAACCGAATTTCAAAGCATTGCTTAAGCAAAAGATGTGCTGGGTTGATTTCATGTGAGCTCTCTTTTCAGTAACATTCATCTGGTGTCTCTCCTACCAACAAATTATGGCAAATACATTTGCACTTTGCAGCAGACAGTGGTTTCCTCAGCCTCCCACAAGCATTTTGCTTGGTGGTCGAAGCAAGTTAAGTTGAGCACCAAAACCAATTTGGTTTTTCTTGAACTGAGTAGAGAATCTCTTTGTGATCATCACTGCTATGGTTTTATGCATCCTAAGTCAACTATCTGTTCCATTTCAAAAGTAGCTACATAGAAATCTCTTGAGCTTTTGAAACCTAATCACATACTAATCTAATAATCTATCATTTTGACAATTTCGTTTGAGCCTCTTAGTTGTATTGCCTTGTTCTATTTTTTTTTTTGTTCCCGTAGCAATACATGGGCACTCAACTAGTAGAATACATAAGCGGGGTGAGCTTCAGTGGGCGGCTGGAGGCTCGTCCAAGGCTGGGGCGGGCGTCTCACGGTCCAGCGAGCTCCCGCGGCGGGCCATGGCGGTCTGCGTGCTCCGGCGGCGGGCGGCGCGGCCACGGAACGCTGGCGGCCGGCGGCACAGCCATGGAGGCGGGAGGAGCTCGGACCAATAAAAACTGAAATTACAAATTGAAATTACAAAATGAAATTAATAACTGAAATTGCTACGTAAAATTAAAAACTAAAAATAAAACTGAAATTTGGAACTGAAATCACAATAAAATAGGGCGAAGTTCTCAGACCAATGCCGGATACTGCTTCGCTTGCAGTCTAACACGCCTCTTATATTCTGTAGGATCCTGCAAAGCCAAATAAAATGTTACAAACGTGATTGGCTATTTGAACTTCAAAACTAAAAGGAGTAAGGTTTTGGGCAAACAATATCTTTGTTGTGGTCCATCAATTTTGACTAACCTGGATAAAAAGGTGATAGCCATCTGTTGCAGGGTCAGCAGGATTTGGCTGATCTAGCAAGTCCTGGATACCGATGAAAACCTGCATAACAGTAATAGCTGGTCTCCAACCTTGACAGAATTTTTTTTTTGGAACAGTAAGGCCATGAAATCAGTATAGCATCACACAGGGCTACGAAAATGGTTGCAAAGCTTACGCTGTCCTCGTTAAGGATTGAAAGGCAGACTATTCCAGAAGGATAGACATTTGGGAGGAAGAAACCCTGAGGGAACTTGCACTTGGGAGGCTTGCTGCGGTAATCCTCACTGAAATGAAGTGTTAGAGGGAAGTATCCACCTTCCCAATCAGTCTGGCAAAGAAATAAAGATGGGAATCAGTTAAAAGTTCAAACTGCACTATCTTATTACAGACAGCTCAGTTAAACATCATCACAATAATATGGAAACAACTGCTAACTAAGTTGGTGTAAATCCTATCCTTGCACAAGAATTCAATGGTGTAACCCGAAACAAATAACTAAAAGCATCCAATACAGATAACAACTAAAACGAAAAATGTAGTTCATCAATCGAAAGAAAAGAACCTATTCAGACCTAGTTATACCTTCATTGCTCACACTTAATAGTGGAAAGAGCAAATGAATCAAAATTGAATTGGCTATGATCAGATTTCAGGTCTCACTACAAGCTGGCTGACAGGACTCACTAATTTACCAGAATTGCAATGAATATATCAAGAGATATAGAATACACATTGGAAAACCATTGATTGACAAAAAGTGACAACAAAAATAATGGAAATGAAATTGACAAATAATAACTAAAAACTAAAGAAGACAAAATGAAAACTAAAATAGAGCTCTGAAATCATAACGCAAGGTAATGCCAAAAGCAATTGAGTAACTTGCCACAACAACAGGACGGAAATGAAAATTTCATTTTTATCTAACTTGCAACATGCTAAGAAATTTCAATTTTCAAATGAAATCCTGCACACTAGAGCGTTTACCAGCACACATCAAAGACCTGTCTTATTAGGATAAGCTCTGTGCAATTTGGCAAATCCACAAGCGAAGCATCTTCAGAACATTCCTTTGCAGAGCAATGCGAGGTGCCTGCTTCATGTATTGATTCAGTTGACTATATGGATGTTGATACTGAAGCTGGCGCAGAAGTTGAGAGATGGGACGAACAAAGACCTGTCTTAGATGATTCAGTTGGAAGGCGGAATAATAACACAACTATTCCCACTGCGAATGGGACCTCTTCGTGCGGGCATGGCGGCGCAGCGCGGCGAACCCACACACGGAGGCACCGATATGGCCGTACGAGGCGAGCTGGAGGGCGGTGAGGACGAGGTGGAGGCGAGCTGGAAGGTGGCGACCTCGACCACCTGCGGCGCTGCACGTCTGCCACCTGACGCGGCGGTCCTGGATCCGGAGCACGTGCAGCAGCAGGCTGGTGGCCGACGAGCGCAAGGATGACTAGCAGCCGGCGAGCGCAGTGGTGGTGGTAGCACACGGCTGACAAGCACGGCGTCGGTGCCTCGGGGGCGGCCGGCGAGCGAATTCCGTAGTGGGTTGGATCGACGGACGGGGGCGCGCGGTCTCCTGGGCCGGCCCGTTGCAGCCTGGTGTCGCGCGCTCGGCGCCGAGCGCGACGAGTAGCGCGTTAGACTTTTGCGATATTTCATCTAAATCACCAAAACGAAAAAGAAAAGATCATGGCACATGATTCTTACAGCTTACACTGCCTACAACAACCGCTACCCAAAATACAAGACTCATTCTACGTTTGGATAGCGCTACAAGTAAAGGGTTCAATACCTATTTTTTATCTTCTCCAATAACAAGACCCAAAAGAGAACCCTTTCTGCAAATAGGTCTCCAGGATAGAGGATACTCAAATTTGGATTATACCTCTCCTGACATCTAAAATCGGTCTTCCATATAGATACTCTATTAGAGCCTATAACTATTATATTAGAGATCTATTTTAAGTTTGGGTCTCCTGCTCCTGTTGAAGACCCGAAAGAGTCGGCACAAGATATTAAATATATTTATATATTACGTGATGGCCTGTAGTTTTTGGGGTCCCTAGAAATCACGGCCCCAGTCGCACAGCCCTCCAATAAAGCATTCCAGCTTAGGTTCCTGTCGACTTTGTTTTGCAATTAAGATAGTAGCTTCATGTATGCCTTAGGAAATAGTATCTTCATAGCTTGATCCAGTCAAGGAATGTATGACTTCTAACGATGATTATATATGTATGATTAACTGAACGTATCCCTGACAATCACTAATCATAGGAAATCATTCTCGATAGTTTTTGGGACTTTGCCTACCGGTTTTGGCCCACGGGGCATTTTTTGGGTAGTGTTCGGCCCAAAAGTATGTCCGTGTGCACATGATCCACTAGCCCACTGCTATCTTGCCCATGTCACTACAAAAGGGGCCTCGCTTATCTCCTAGTACTGGTTATGGTAAGGTATAGCACGAATGCATTGGATAATAGTTTTTTTTATAATGGATATCATTTGGGCTTTAATCTCATCAAAGAGAGGAGTCCAACGTTACAAAGAAGGTAGTCATAGCTATTACAGTAACTCACCGTACCCACAAAAAAATTAAAAGACATCACGAAATAGAGTTCGACATCATTAACAAATCATAATAATATAGATGTCCATTTATAGGAGGCAAAAGAATTGCATAGCTATTGACTCTTAGTTCGGGCAAGCCAAAATAAGCAGCTCCTTCCAATCGGAGCCCCAAAACCAATACATAACCGGCTAAATAAGAAGTGCAAAAACGGTTTTGATGATCGGGATTTATCAAAGGTGATTTTGTTTCTCGAGAGCTATAAGGCCCACAAATTAGTGGTGCACATATCAACAATTAGCAAGAGACCAATGAACTAGCATGGCTTCTTGCAGAAGCACTTGCGGTTGGACAGGCCAATCTTGCACTCGCCATTGTCAAAGCTCTCCTTCTTGCACACCTCGGCGCATTTGTCGCTATTGAGGCAGAAGCCCTTGAACTGGAGACTCTGCGATACGCACCGGCTCTCTTCCTTCCCCTTGCTTTTTTCCTCCTCCTCCTTCGCTTTCAGTTTGTCCTTTAGCAAGGTCTGCTTGACTACTCCCATTTTGGCATCAATGATTGCCATCTCTGCATGCACCATATTGATCAGTGATCACATTTCATTTGTCCCATTTTGCAGATTTTGCAACGTACAGATTAATCACCAAGAACAGGTCCGTGGTGACCAATCAATCTGCCCAGTACGAGTAAGATTATGGATGACTAATGAGCAATTAACGCCTGACACCATAAGGCATAAGCTAATCACCTGCTGCGGCGAGGAGAAATAAGAAGAGCACCGCTCCGGGAGACACTGCCATCTTTCTCTTGTTTCACCAGGAACGGCTGAACCTGCAGGGCGACAATACAAGTGGGTGTGGAGGAATTCTCGTGGATACTGTACATTGATTGGAACACAGGAGCACCGAATTTAATTTATATGAACAGCATTGGTGTCGAGCTTAGATTAGTCGATGCTTAATTTGGGCGGTAACAAAATAGACATAGGCAATCTCTCTCCCCCCCCCCCTCTCTCTCCAGCGTAACTAGGGACGACCTCAACAAAAAAAAATATGCCCCTGACCTTGATAGATGATGACTTCTTCATGAAAAGTGCTGGTAGGGTATTTTCAAAGTTACTAAAATCCCAATGTTTTTCTAAACGGTAAACGGTCTTTACACGGTCGTCCTTCGTTTAACGTTTAGGTTGTTTACATGGTGTTTAAACGAAGTTAAACGGTCTAAACGGTTTTGTACTTAAAAAAATACATATAATTATATATGTGCATGTAAAAAATCAAGTATTCTAGCATTTATACATATTTATGCGAGTAAAAATCAATTATTTTGGTATGTATATATATTTATGCATGTGAAAAGAACCAAATATAGATATTTATGCATGTAACATATCAAGTGTACACATTTATAAATATAATAAACTTAAGTATACAAATTTATCCATACAAACTGAACTAGATTTACCTCATTTTCGCCTAAATGGTCGTTTAAACAATTGTTTAGCCCATTTAATGTTGTTTATCTCTGTTCCGTTTAGGTCGTTTTTTCTCGTTTTTGACCATTTAAACTCAACCGTTTAATTTCCGTTTGTCCCCTAAACAAAACAGTTACCACCGTTTACCGTTTACTGGCCGTTTAAATGGCCGTTTAATCCGTTTAGGCGAACACTGACTAAAATTGGCTAAGATATATTTTAGTCGGGACAGTGTTATGAGATGGGCTACTTCGAGTAGCTGGGCCTTGGCCTTGTAACTAGGCTAGGAGCGATGGCTGGCTTAGAGCATCTTCAAGAGGCTCTCCATATCCTTTCTAAATGCTAGGAATAGAGATTTTGGTGAAAAACTACCCTCCAATAGCTGATCTAAATGGTTATTCAAATATAGACATCTTCTATTCCGTATTTTTCGCTAGCCAAAAATAGAAGATGAGAATGGTTCTCTAGAGTGTGCATCAGATATAGAAGAACTGTTGGAGAATAAAAAAATATAGAAAACAATTATTATGCAAATGACTCTCCAAATGATGATTTAGAGAGTGAGATTTAGAAATGCTATTGGAATTGCTCTTAGCGGCCGGTGTTATGCAGTTATAAGCATGCGCAGCCACCACCTAGTCATTAGGTACGAAGAACAGAACTCTGTCGTACCCGTTCCCCAAAATGTCTGAATCCCACGGATGTCTGCCGCGATTTCTATCCGTTTTTCCCAAGTTCTTGCTATTTCGGTAGATTACATGCGCTACTGCTAGATTCTTGCGTTAATAGTCGACCGCGGAATCATCTTTGGCTTCTCCCACCGCCGTGGAAGCAGCAGCACACGCACAAAACCTGTTAGACATTGCCCATAACCGTCTCCTCTTCCATGATGCTGCCGCCTCTGGCGTCTTCCTCCCTCCAGTCTCCTATGTCGACCTCCGCCCCGAGTTCAGAGACCGATCCGAGGCAGTGGTCTCCATGGAGCTGAGAACCAAAGAAGACGGGGCGGTCGGCAAGGTCTCGCTCGGTTTCGCGCAAGCTTTCCTGACGATTGCGGAGAGTGCAAGGGCTCGATGGAAGACGAAGAGCATCGAATTTCTGGTGGATCCCTCGGCGAAGGGATTCTCCCATGGTTTTGAGAAGGACTCCTATCCCATTGAAGCAATCAATAGAGAGGAGGGGAAGTTGAAGTCCATCCCGATCTGCTTGCATTGGGCCTCCAATGGCGGTCCTCGTGATCCAATGCTACATGCGGAGGCGGGCAGGAAGGCTTTGAAAGGATTTGTGCTTCAAGGGCCTACCCGTTAGAGACCTTGGTTTCATCTATTGCCCAAGGTTAGGAACGTCCTAGAGATCCTAGGGCGAGCACCTGATTCTAGGCCATGCGTCGAGCATTAGGGGGCGGAGGTGAGCCTGAGGTGAGAGACGATGGATCCAGTGACCTCCCCAAGCCTATTCCCCATCCCCCTGGCACCCTGACGGCTCACATTCAAATCGAGGCGTCACCAAACCCTAAGATCGATTCCCTACCTCCACATCTTGATCCAATCCCCAAATCCAATCTCGCGAAGTTCGTTGGACATTTGTGGAGTGGATCCCCCACCAAGTCGTTTGTAGCTGCGGTTTGATCTAAACCTGCGTCTATAGTTTGTGTGAAGATGTACCAAGGCGGCGGGCGAAGAGGTGGGTATGGATGGGGAGGTGTCTATGGATGGAGTGGCGGTGGAGGCGGGCAAGGGCGCGGTCAGGGTGGGGGCGGTCCAGGTGGAAGAGGCCACAACACCTAGGACCGCAAGAGCAATCAATATGGTGAAGGCAAGAAAGAGATCGCGAAAGAGGTCCCTGTAACACCCTAAAATTTTCATTTTTTAAAAATAGTTAAATTTGATTTATTTATGCAATTATGTGTACATTAAAATATAGGAAAATAATAATTTTGTGAAATTAAAATCAATCATAAGGATAGATACATGTTGCTGCACTCATGCTGCAGCATTTTATTTAATATGTTGAGTGGTTTTGATTTAAACTCAAAAAGATTCAAAAACCATTTGGAAATGAATTTGGAAATTTAATTTGGAAAAAGAAAAGGAAATTCTTTTCCCTCCCCCTCCCTTCCTCATTTTTGGCCTGCTAGCCCATTTCCCCCGCCGGCCCGCTCGCCTCCCTTCCTTCCCCTTCTTCCATTTTTCTTCCTAGGCCGGCCCACTCGAGCAGGCAACCGTTGCCGCGCCCCTCACTCCTCCCTGTCGCTGACCGCCGGGTCCACCCATCAACGTCATCGCCCACCTCCTGCGTCTCGCGCGGTCATGGTGCAACCGCCGCCCGCGCCCACCTCGTGTCGTGGGAGCGCCTCCCCCACGCCCTAGCCTCTATAAAGGGGAGCTCAGACCCCGTCGCCGCCTCCCCTGCACCACTCTCGCACTCGCCCGAGCGCACGGAAGCCGCAACCATTGCATAGAGAAGCGCCGGGATCCGCCGAGCTCGAAAACCGCCGTCCCCGAGCCGCCTTCGTCTTCGTTTTCATCCACGGTGAGACCCCCTTGTTCCCCTCCTTCTCCCCATGCCTTTAATTTCGTGTTTCATGGCCTCTAGGTCCCATTTCACGTGCGCCTTGGACCTTCGTGTCGTCGGCCATGGCGACCACCTCGCTGACCGCGTCCTCCGGCCGCGTTCTCGGCCTGGGCGAGGTCGCCTTCATCTCCTCTCTCCCCTGGCTCCCTCGGTTCGTCGAACCATGGCCCGAAGTCCTTGTTTCCCGTTCGCCGACGACCTCCTCACCGTCGGCCATGGAGCCCCACCGTGCTGGCACTGTTTTCGTCCGCCGGTTTTCTCTCTCTTCCCCTTTCTCCTAATCCGAGCCGTCCATCTTTGATCCAATGGCCCAGGATGGCCGATACCCCTTCGCGGGCCATTTTGCTAAAGAGACCCACAAGTTTTGCCAATTTGAACCCGCAGTCCTCGGCCGGTTTAAATATCCCAGATTTAATTTTATTTAAATTCAAAAATAGTTCATTCTATTTACAGAAATGCCACTGCATTGTTTTGCTTATAAAATCATCGTTTTAGCTCCGAATCGACCCGTTCAAATTTTGTTAGGTTCGTAATTAAGTTCTCTACATGTTAATACCACTGTCAAACATGTTTGCAACATTTAAATTTTGAGGTTAGATTTAATTAAATAAGTTGCTATAGGAAACCCCGTTTAATTCATAACTTTCGTGTTTTAGCTCCGTTTTTCTTGAACTTCGCGTCTATGTGATCGTAGAAAGACGTAGATTCTTTTTAAGAACCTTTTTATCTTGTTTTTATGCCCTGGTGTACTGTTCTAATCCTACAATTGTTTGCTTTGCATGAATGCCTTTGGAATGCTTGTATGTTGCTTTGTGGTCGAGTTCAGATGGTGAGGAGAACGTTGGAGACCAAGAGTTCTTTGACGACCAGCAGAAGCAGCCTGAGTTCATTGAGCAAGGCAAGTATAGCATGGGATCTGCCTTGATGTCCTATTCACCATTTATTAATTTCTCGTTTGCATGTGTCCAATTTTTATACCCGTAAGGACATCCTAGTGATTGAGTATCCTGTTTCCTTGTCTCCTACGGGTTATATGCATATGGGTAGTTTGCTAGCGCTCAATGTAACTGTACATGATCCAAATAATGAATAATGGTTCTATAGAACGAAAAGGTAAAATTTGCTTTTAAACAACTGAATTATAGGGCGAAGGAGCAAATGACTTTTGATCATGATGCTCTTGGCCCTCCATAAGGACTTATCTGTCGGTAAAAGCTGGGACTGACAGTGCAACCATGAGGGTCACATGGCTCTGACTTTAGCTCAGTAATAGGACCTTTTCTAGCTTGTTAGAGGTTACCTTTATGGCGCAAAAGGGGCTTGCCACGTTGGATATAGGACTGCCTCTGTTCCTATGTGTATAGCCACGATGGAAATGTGCCATAGGAAAGGGGGGTTCCTACATCTGCCTGTTGAGAAAACCTAGCGGCCCTAACTTGTTAGAGAAACCTATGAAAAGGCTTCATCGTGTACCCCGCCCGCTCACCTTGAAAGTGTTATGGGAGTAATTAACCCGGGCATATGGGAAAAACGACTTACGGTGAATGTGCACAACCTCTACAGAGTGTTACAAATTGTTATAATAGCCGTGCTTAGGGTCACGAGCGGCCTAGAAAACTCACAGAATAAATGGTTATTTATTGTTGTTCATTTATGATGTTCTACGATGATAATATGATTCAATTGATTTTGATATCTGATCATGTGGGTTTAATTGGGGCTTAAGCATAACTTGATAATAGTTGATAATAAAATCTTGACTTACTAAAAGTGCTAACCGCAGTAAACCAGAGTCATCCTTTTTGAGCTTTCATAACCCCATGTTATCTTGCTAAGTACAGGAAGTACTTACGCTTGTCTACTTTCAATATTTGGATAAAAATCCTGGATGGGTAACAGATGTCAACGGATATGAGGAGTTTCTAGAGGACTTTTAGGCTTGTGGTCAACCAGTTGACCATCCCTGTGTTGGAGCTACCACGAGAGAGCTACCTTTTTATTTTCCGCTGTGTTGTGTAAGACTATGTGATGGTATTAATCATGATGTAAGATACACCATGATGATACTTTTTGTAATTTGTCAACTTATGTGTGTGACTAATCCCTAGGCACACATGAGTTTTATGCAATCAATTTTATCCATAAAATTGGGTGTGACAGTCCAGTCTGCTCAAGAATCTGATAAGGCCAAATGGGACCAAGCTGCTAATAAGATGGGTGGTAACCAAGTGAATGAAGAAATCGTTGATCAGAACAGCCAACCAGAGGTAAATCAAGGGCCCGAGCTTTGTGCTCCGCAAGTAGAGGATCAAAGCTTCTTTTTCATTGAAGAATGTATTGTCCCCAGAGTGTCAAAGGAAAAGGAATGTATCAGTGTTATCAATGTTCTGCAAGGTCAAGCTACTGCCAAACAGATTGAGCAACAATTTATGCATTTGGTTGGATCCAACTCCTAGAAGTGGGATGCTAGACAGGTGGGGGATAATAGATTTGTGATGAGGTCCCCTAATGCTAAGATGGTGAGTGATTGGGTGAAATTCAAAGCTCTTGCAATGAATTTTGTTGATGCTCAGATAAAGGTAGAGTTGTGGTCATCCAGAATTGGTGCCAAAGGAGTTCTTCAGCAAGCCTGGTTTAGGGTGAAGGATATTCCTGGGGATCTGAGGTCGATAAGGACAATAGCCAAGGTGGGTGGCTTGGTTGGGAAGGTTGTTGAGATTGATGAAAATACTAGGTACAGAGTTGATTATGCATAGACGACCTTAAAGTTCCCAAGACTGCTGAAGGGACCTTTGGGATGTGCATCCATGACTTCATCTTTGAGAGGGAGATACAAGAAGATGAAATTGTGAGGACTCTCTCAAGTGGGGTAAAGGTTGGTGAGAAGGAACCTCCACATAAGAAATACAAGGCTGAAGATCAGCCAAAAACTTCTGCTTTGATCAGTTCTTCTAATATGAGTGGCCCCAAGACTACTGAAGCTAGCTCAAGCAAGAACAAACAACAGATGCACTCAATTCAGACTTCTAACTCTGCCCCTCCAAAGGTGAATCTCAATAGCTGTGTGATTGGCAAAGAACCCAAAGATGATCAAAGGCAAGTCAAGGAGAAAACAAGGAAAGTATGACAAATCAGGCTTACTTATCCAAAGAGAGAGATATGCAAGTTGACGGAGTTCATATCCCTGACAACTTTGATGACTCTGATGCTGAAAGTGAATCCTTGAGTGATAGGTTAAGGAGGATTGGTGCCTATACTGAAGTGGGGCAACAAAGTCAGCAAAATGAAGACAAAGAGAATCATCAGGTTTGGGCAATGGAAGTGGATGAGAGTGTTGATCCTTCTGCATAGATCATGGGGAACAAGGAACAAGAATTTAGCATGAAGAGCTTCATGTTTATGGAGGACAAGATGGCAAATACAGAGAGGAATCTCAGATCGAGAAGGACACAGCTAATCAGGCCTTGATTAATTCTCAAGAAAGTGTCTTGACTGATGATGGATGTGGGAAAGCTCTGGTGCCCCTCAATACAAAGGGGGTTAATTAAGAGCAGATGGCTATGGAAGAGGAAATAACTAAGGAAGTTTTGCCTGAGAGAAGGAGTGAAAGGTTGAAGAAGGATTTTCATCTTACTACAATGGAGAAGAATGAAGCTTTAACTAAAAAGAGGTCTTTAGAAGGTACCATTAAACCAACTTAGTCTTTGTCTGATATTGATAATGCTGAATTGAACAATCTTGCTAAATGTACGGGTGTTTTAGTTCATGAGAATAATTTTGCAACTTTTGATATGCTTAAGGACCTAGAATCTGCTAGAAATTGTTTATATGCTAAACATCATAAACAAACTGTTAGTGAAAAACCTAGTGATATTGTTGAATGTGCTGTTGATAAGGAAGTTCTGACAATTGAAGAAATTCATGAGGAGGAATCTAAATTAGAAGAATTTGTGATTCAAAAATCATTGATTAAGGATAGGTCAGTTAAAAAGAAGTTCACATTCTCCCCAAGGGGGAGGAAGCAAGACCAAGAATATCTTGGCTTGTTAGATTCTAGGAATAAATGTATTCCTTTGAATCTAAATAAAAGAAGAAAACAAAAGAAAAAATGGTAGTTCAAGGGCTTATTTGGAACTGCAGAGGTCTGAAAAAGAGAGGTGTTTCTACTTTCTTGAAGAATCTTATTCTTGAACATAAATTTCACTTCATTGGTTTACAGGAAACTATGATTGTTGAATGTGAGGATTCTTTGTTAAGAAAATTTGATGTTAATCAAGATTATTTGTGGCTTTAGAATTCTTCTAGAGGCAAATCAGGTGGGATTTTAGTTGGTGTTCTGTTAGAAAGAATTGACATGGGTTCTTTCAAAAAAGGAGAATTTAAGACCCAATTGAATGTGGGATAAAGTGTTAAAAATCAAATGGAATCGGCTTGTGGTATATGAAGCAGCTCATGAGGAGAATAAAAATGTTTTTCTTTCTGAATTGTCTCATTTTTGTGCTAATAACGTTGAGGCTTTGCTAATTGGTGTCGATTTTAATATTATTAGATATTTTGAAGAAAAAAAAATAACATGGATGGAGTACATACCTCTTTTCAACTCTTTGATTCATTTCTATGAGTTAAGGGAGTTGAACATGAATGGTGGGATGTTTACATGGTCAAACAATTAGGATCCCCCAACTCTGGTTAAACTTGACAGAATTTTAGTAACCAAAGAATAGGAGGACATTTTTCCTCGGGTAGTGGTTACATCTGGGAAGTGTGATGGTTTGCCACATATATAGTTTAAATTTGACTCGAATTGGTTACAAAACCCTAACTTTTTTGTTCTGGTAGAAAAGATATGGAGCAAACCGTGTAGAGCTAAAACTGCTCTAGATAAGATTCAGCAAAAACCTCCAAGGTGAATTGAGAAAGAAAAGAAAAGTTTATCAAAAAAAATTGGCGGAACTAGAAGCTATTGAAGAAGGGAATGGGTTGTCTAATGATCAATTGGATAGAAAAACTTGGTTGTTATGTGAAAATCTTAAGTGTCTTGAACAAGAAGAAATGTATTGGTTTGAAAGAAGTCACCAGACTTGGCTTCTCAAAGGAGACAACAACACCTCCTAGTTTCTTAAGTGTGCAAATGGGAGAAAGAGAAAAAAATAAGATTATTAGTTTAGAAAAAGATGGCCAGGTAATTGAAGGTGATGATAAACTATTAGAACATGCAACTGAATATTATTCTGAGCAATTTGGCACACCCATTGAATATGAAGTTCAAATGGATCCCTCTATCTGGGAGGATGCTCCAAAAGTCTCTTCAAATGATAACATCATCTTATGTAGGCCTTTTACGGAAACTGAAATCAAAGAAGCTTTGTGGCAAATGGATACAATAAAGCAGCTGGACCTGATAAAATTCCCATTGAGTTTTTTCAAAGTTGCTGGGAGATAGTTAGATTGGATATTATTCAGTTGTATGATGATTTTTACTACCATAAAGTAGATGTTAGCAGGATGAATTATGGCATTATAACCCTGTTACCAAAAGTGAAAGATGCTAGTAAGATTCAACAATTTCGACCCATCTGTTTATTGAATTGCCTGTATAAACTGATCACTAAAACTCTGACTATCAGGCTGGAAGCTGTTGCTGATAAGTTAATTCATAATACCCAAATTGCCTTGATGAAAAAAGAAATATTGTGTCTGGGATAATGTGCTTGCATGAAATTTTACATGAGACCAAAAGAAGGAAAGAAATATGAGTTATCTTGAAAATAGATTTTGAAAAGGCATATGACAAGATAAACTGGAACCTATTGTTTACTTGTCTAGAAAAAAGAGGTTTTGATAAGAAATGGTGTGAGTGGATAAAAAAAGTGATTTCTAGGGGACTGTCAGTGTGAATGTTAACAACAAAATTGGTTCATACATTAAAATCTTTAAAGGTGTTAGGCAAGGTGATCCATTATTGCCAAACATATTCAATTTTGTCGTGGACGGTTTAACCAGAATGGTACATAAGGCTCAAGAATATGGTCTGATAACTGGTCTAATTAGTCATATCATCCCTAATGGTGTGGCTATTTTACAGTATGCGGACGATACCATTATTTTCTTGAAACATGATCTGACTGGAGCAATACATATGAAGTTACTCTTATATCTATTTGAGATGCTTGCTGGTTTGAAGATTAATTTCAACATGAGTGAAATCTTGATGATCAACGATGATGAAAGTCGGGGGACTCAGTATGCTGACATTTTTAACTGCCAAGTGGGCTTGTTTCCAATTAAGTACCTAGGGGTACATGTTAATCCAAGTAGGTTAAAAGTGATTGATTGACTTCCTTTAGTTGAGAAAGGGAATAAAAGGTTAGATGTTTGGAAAGGGTGGACCCTATCACATGTCTTATAAGTGCTAGTCTGAACAATTCCCCTATGTATCACATGTCTGTCTACCTACTTCCTAAGACTATCATTAAGAATATGGATAAAATTAGAAGATCTTTTTTCTGGCAAGGTGGTGGGGCAAAAAAGAAATATCATCTTGTTAAATGGGAAACTATTTGTAAAAGTTAGAAATATGGAGGTTTGGGGATTAAGGATTTGAGAAAAATGAATATTAGTTTGTTACGCAAATGGTGGTGGAAGCTAGAGAAGGAGAAAGGCCTCTGGCAGGAGATAGTGAAATTTAAATATTTGAAGAATCAATCAATTCATGAGGTTGGAGATAAACTTAATGACTCTCCAATGTGCTCTGACGTTTTGAAAATCAAACACATTTACTTACAGGGGAGAAGTGTCTCTATTGGTAATGGAATGATGACTAAATTTTGGCTTGATCCATGGGTGTATAAGGAACCTGTATCTGTTATTGCTCCTATTCTGTTTGAACTGTGTGATAATAAGAACATCCCTGTTGCATAAACCTTAAAGGGTACACAGATCCACTTTAGGAGATGGCAGTTTGATGATCTTAGGATTGCATGGAATATTATTTGGCAGGATGCTTTGAAATTTCAATTAACAACTAATGATGATTCTGTTATCTGGTTGACAGGAAAAAGTGGCAAGTTCGCTGTAAAGTCGGTTTACAATGCTCTTACTAAATCTTCATCTAAGGCCTGTCATAAGAGAATTTGGAAAGGTAAAATTCCAAAAAAAAATCAAATTTTCCTTTGGCTAATGACTAACAATGCAATTTTAACCAGAGATAACTTAAAGAAAAGAAAGTGGCAAGGTGACCCAAATTGTGTTTTTTTTTGTGACCGTGAGGAAATTATTTCACATCTGTTTTTCCAGTGTCCTGTAGCCAAAGTGATCTGGGGTATTATAGCTAAATGCTTTGCCACACATAACATTCCCATGAACTTGCAATAGTGTTGGTTATGGTGTGAGAAATGGTTGCCTTTTGGAAAGAAATACCACCCATGGGGGATGCAGCCATTTGTTGGGCAATTTGGAAATGTAGAAACAGAGCAGTTTTTGGCAGGAAACTAATAAAAAATCCTCTTGAGATTATCTACCACGCTTGTGCACTCATGTCATATTGTTTAGGTCTTTATGCAGAACTAGACCAAGAATAGCTGGTGCAGGGGGCAAACACAATGCTTTGGGTGGCTAAGGAGGTCGTAGCTGCTATGACTACAAGACAGGTGAATCATCTGCTACTCCAAGACGGTGAATGCTCAGAGCATGAAGATGATCCTATGTGAGAAGTTGGCGCCTTATCTGGTGGTGTTCAGGATAGTCTAAGCAAGGATGCTTTTGCTGCCTGTGGATAGTTCTAGCTGGGATCATGGATTAGCCTTTTTAAATTCTCCCTTCGGTTAGAGGTTCCCTTTTGCTGAATAGGTCATGGTTTCTGTTAGGTCCTTGATCATGTTTCGATGCTTAAATACCCTGCGTGGTTTTCTGCATCGTCAAACCCTTGGTTCTGGTACTATCTGTAATCTCTCTGAATGGTTTTGTATTTCCGTTCATCGTAATGGAAATGGGTGGTTCCCGCATCGAAAAAAAGTCCTTGCTATTTCAGTCTCAATTCCACTCAGTCATCTAGGTTCATAACAAATTGGAATTAGGAGCCTTTGGTTCATAGAAGCCGACCAAACACGAGAAGGTGATGACTACATTGGAGGAGTTGTCCAAGCAGTTCGAGGGCTTTCAGGACATGATGAAGCAATCCCTGGACAAGCTCTGCGTGTTGGAGTCGTGGCACAGGGGAATAACCAAAATATGGAGTAAACTTCAGTTTAGTCCATCCAAACACCCCTTGATCATCGTGATCCCTAGCTAGCTAGCACCAGAGCAGATTTGGAAGAACCAACGACAGTTGCATTACATCCATTTTGAAACCATGAGCTTACACGTGACATGTAGCAACATCGTCTTGACTACCCACGGATGCAGATTAACTAAAGTGAGAATTGAGATAGATGTCATTCCGCACGCTCAGGCATAGTCATATCCCGGGACATGCATGGCCCGGAGTTTTATTCGCGGGAACAGAAAGGAAGCAACAAGAAACAGCGACTATTTAAAAGGTAAAATCATTTCGTATAAGCTACTTTTTCTTTTAATAGAAATTTTATTTTTCTTTCCTTTAATAATTAAGTTGCCACTTGTCAGAGTAATGATAGGTCTTTGATATATTCGGTGTGGAAATTCTCAAATAATAAGGCATTGGGAAAGTAGTTCTGTACTACATTATTAACATACATGCATAATTGTTTTTTTGCAAACTTGAATTTCCTATCTTAATGTGATAATTTCAACAATTCAATCTCTCTATTCATAGTGGGCAGACTGCAAGAAAGGAACCTAATTTGGTAAACCTTGAAGAGTACTGTAGACCACAACTATGGGACCTCGGCCGTGCTTTTGGCAAATTGAAGATGAAGTTGTAGGATGGGGCAAGGTGGTGAAGGGTGATAAGATGTGCAGGGCTGGTATTTCCTAGATAATATGAGTCAAAAAATTGCCCTTACATAATGTTTGCTCTTTTATAGACTATAATATATGGAGATTTTGTCATATATACTGAGGTTGTGCCCATTTAGTTGCTTCGCATAATTGGCCAGAAAAAATGGATATATTGATGTTATTTTTTCAACCAAACCGAATTTCAGAGCATTGCTTAAGCAAAAGATGTGCTGGGTTGATTTCATGTGAGCTCTCTCTTTTCAGTAACATTCATCTGGTGTCTCTCCTACCAACAAATTATGGCAAATATATTTGCACTTTGCAGCCGACAGTGGTTTCCTCAACCTCCCACAAGCATTTTGCTTGGTGGTCGAAGCAAGTTAAGTTGAGCACTAAACCAATTTGGTTTTTCTTGAACTGAGTAGAGAAGCACTAAACCAATTTGGTTTTTCTTGAACTGAGTAGAGAATCTCTTTGTGATCACCACTGCTATGGTTTTATGCATCCTAAGTCAACTATTTGTTCCATTTCAAAAGTAGCTACATTGAAATCTCTTGAGCTTTTGAAACCTAATCACATACTAATCTAATAATCTATCATTTTGACAATTTCGTTTGAGCCTCTTAGTTGTATTGCCTTGTTCTATTTTTTTTTTGTTCCCGTAGCAACGCATGGGCACTCAACTAGTAGAATACATAAGCGGGGCGAGCTTCGGTGGGCGGCTGGAGGCTCGTCCATGGCTGGGGCGGGCGTCTCACGGTCCTGCGACGGAGGTCCTGCGAGCTCCCGTGGTGGGCCATGGCGGTCTGCGTGCTCCGGTGGCGGGCGGCGCGGCCACGGAACGCTGGCGGCCGGCGGCACAGCCACGGAAGCGGGAGGAGCTCGGACCAATAAAAACTGAAATTACAAATTGAAATTACAAAATGAAATTAAAAACTGAAATTGCTAGCTAAAATTAAAAACTAAAAATAAAAACTGAAATTTGGAACTGAAATCACAATAAAATAGGGCGAAGTTCTCAGACCAATGCCGGATACTGCTTCGCTTGCAGTCTAACACGCCTCTTATAGTCTGTAGGATCCTGCAAAGCCAAATAAAATGTTACAAACGTGATTGGCTATCTGAACTTCAAAACTAAAAGGAGTAAGGTTTTGGGCAAACAATATCTTTGTTGTGGTCCATCAATTTTGACTAACCTGGATAAAAAGGTGATAGCCATCTGTTTGAGCAGGGTCAGCAGGATTTGGCTGATCTAGCAAGTCCTGGATACCGATGAAAACCTGCATAACAGTAATAGCTGGTCTCCAACCCTGACTGAATTTTTTTTGGAACAGTAAGGCCATGAAATCAGTATAGCATCACACAGGGCTATGAAAATGGTTGCAAAGCTTAAGCTGTCCTCGTTAAGGATTGAAAGGCAGACTATTCCAGAAGGATAGACATTTGGGAGGAAGAAACCCTGAGGGAACTTGCACTTGGGAGGCTTGCTGGGGTAATCCTCACTGAAATGAAGTGTTAGAGGGAAGTATCCACCTTCCCAATCAGTCTGGCAAAGAAATAAAGATGGTAATCAGTATAAAGTTCAAACTGCACTATCTTATTACAGACAGCTCAGTTAAACATCATCACAATAATATGGAAACAACTGCTAACTAAGTTGGTGAAAATCCTATCCTTGCACAAGAATTCAATGGTGTAACCTGAAACAAATAACTAAAAGCATCCAATACAGATAACAAGTAAAATGAAAAATGTAGTTCATCAATCGAAAGAAAAGAACCTATTCAGACCTAGTTATACCTTCATTGCTCACACTTAATAGTGGAAAGAGCAAATGAGTTAAAATTGAATTGGCTATGATCAGATTTCAGGTCTCACTACAAGCTGGCTGACAGGACTCACTAATTTACCAGAATTGCAATGAATATATCAAGAGATATAGAATACACATTGGAAAACCATTGATTGACAAAAAGTGACAACAAAAATAATGTAAATGAAATTGACAAATAATAACTAAAAACTAAAGAAGACAAAATGAAAAATAAAATAGAGCTCTGAAATCATAACGCAAGGTAATGCCAATAGCAATTGAGTAACTTGCCACAACAATAGGACTGAAATGAAATTTTCATTTTTATGTAACTTGCTGCATGCTAAGAAATTTCAATTTTCAAATGAAATCCTGCAGACTACAGCGTATACCAGCACAGATCAAGGCGCGTGGGTCGCCTGGTCCTATTAGGATAAGCTCTGTGCAATTTGGCAAATCCACAAGCGAAGCATCTTCAGAACATTCCTTTGCAGAGCAATGCGAGGTGCCTGCTTCATGTATTGATTCAGTTGACTATATGGATGTTGATACTGAAGCTGGCGCAGAAGTTGAGAGATGGGACGAACAAAGACCTGTCTTAGATGATTCAGTTGGAAGGCGGAATAATAACACAGCAATTCCCACTGCGAGTGGGACCTCTTCGTGCGGGCGTGGCGGCGCAGCGCGGCGAACCCGCACACGGAGGCACCGATACGGCCGTCCGAGGCAAGCTGGAGGGCGGTGAGGATGAGGTGGAGGCGAGCTGGAAGGTGGCGACCTCGACCACCTGCGGCGCTGCACGTCTGCCACCTGACGCGGCGGTCCTGGATCCGGAGCACGTGCAGCAGCAGGCTGGTGGCCGATGGGCGCAAGGACGACTAGCAGCCGGCGAGCGCAGTGGTGGTGGTAGCACATGGATGACAAGCACGGGGGTGGGTGGGTCGCTCGCCTGGCAACAAGCTCGGCGTCGGTGCCTCGGGGGCGGCCGGCGAGCGAATTCCGCAGCGGGTTGGATCGAGGGACGGGGGCGCGCGGTCTGCTGGGCCGGCCCGTTGCAGCCTGGTGTCGCGCGCTCGGCGCCGAGCGCGACGGGTAGCGCGTTAGACTTTGCGATATTTCATCTAAATCACCAAAATGAAAAAGAAAAGATCATGACACATGATTCTTACACCTTGTGTCAACAACAACTGCTACCCAAAATACAAGACCCATTCTACGTTTGGGTAGCGCTACAGGTAAAGGGTTCAATACCTATTTTTTATCTTTTTCAATAACAAGACCCAAAAGAGAACCCTTTCTGCAAATGGGTCTCCAGGGCAAGGTATAGCACGAATGCATTGGATAATAGTTTTTTTTTATAATTTATATCATTTGGGCTTTAATCTCATCAAAGAGAGGAGTCCAACGTTACAAAGAAGGTAGTCATAGTAACTCACCGTACCCACAAAAAAAAAATTAAAAGACATCACGAAATAGAGTTCGACATCATTAACAAATCATAATAATATTGATGTCCATTTATAGGAGGCAAAAGAATTGCATAGCTATTGACTCTTAGTTCGGGCAAGCCAAAATCAGCAGCTCCTTCCAATCGGAGCCCCAAAACCAGTACATAACTTGCTAAATCAGAAGTGCAAAAACGGTTTTGATGATCGGGATTTATCAAAGGTGATTTTGTTTCTCGAGAGCTATAAGGCCCACAAATTAGTGGAGCACATATCAACAATTAGCAAGAGACCGATGAACTAGCATGGCTTCTTGCAGAAGCACTTGCGGTTGGACTGGCCAAGCTTGCACTCGCCATCGTCAAAGTTCTCCTTCTTGCACACCTCGGCGCATTTGTCGCTATTGAGGCAGAAGCCCTTGAACTGGAGACTCTGCGATACGCACTGGCTCTCTTCCTTCCCCTTGCTTTTTTCCTCCTCCTCCTTCGTTTTCAGTTTGTCCTTTAGCAAGGTCTGCTTGACTACTCCCATTTTGGCATCAATGGTTGCCATCTCTGCACGCACCATATTGATCAGTGATCACATTTCATTTGTCTCATTTTGTAGATTTTGCAATGTACAGATTAATCACCAAGAACAGGTCCGTGGTGACCAATCAATCTGCCTGGTACGAGTAAGATTATGGATGGCTAATGAGCAATTAACGCCTGACACCATAAGGCATAAGCTAATCACCTGCTGCGGCGAGGAGAAATAAGAAGAGCACCGCTCCGGGAGACACTGCCATCTTTCTCTTGTTTCACCAGGAACGGCTGAACCTCCAGGGCGACAATACAAGTGGGTGTGGAGGAATTCTCGTGGATATTGTACATTGATTGGAACACAGGAGCACCGAATTTAATTTATATGAACAGCATTGGCGTCGAGCTTAGATTAGTCGATGCTTAATTTGAGCAGTAACAAAATAGACATGAGGCAATCTCTCTCCCCCTCTCTCTCTCTCTAGCGTAACTAGGGACGACCTCAACAAAAAAAAAACATGCCCCTGACCTTGATAGATGATGACTTTTTCTTGAAAAGTGCTGGTAGGGTATTTTCGAAGTTACTAAAATCCCAATGTTTTCCTAAACGGTAAACAGTCTTTACACGGTCGCCCTTCGTTTAGCGTTTAGGCTATTTACACAGTGTTTAAACGAAGTTAAACGGTCTAAACGGTTTTGTACTTTAAAAAATACATATAATTATATATGTACACGTAAAAAATCAAGTATTTTAGCATTTATACATATTTATCCGAGTAAAAATCAATTATTTTGGTATGTATATATATTTATGCGTGTGAAAAGAACCAAATATAGATATTTATGCATGTAACATATCAAGTGTACACATTTATAAATATAATAAATTCAAGTATACAAATTTAACCATACAAGAACTAGATTTACCTCGTGTTCGTCTAAATGGCCGTTTAAACAATTGTTTAGCCCGTTTAATGCTGTTTATCTCCGTTCCGTTTAGGCTATTTTTCTCGTTTTTGACCATTTAAACAGTCAACCATTTAATTTCTGTTTACCCCCTAAACAAAACAGTTACCACCGTTTACCGTTTACTGGGCGTTTAAATGGCCGTTTAATCCGTTTAGGCGAACACTAACTAAAATTGGCTAAGATATATTTTAGTCGGGACAGTGTTATGAGATGGGCTACTTCGAGTAGCTGGGCCTTGGCCTTGTAACTAGGCTAGGAGCGATGACCGGCTTAGAGCATCTTCAAGAGGCTCTCCATATCCTTTCTAAATGCTAGGAATAAAGATTTTGGTGAAAAACTACCCTCCAACAGCTGATATAAATGGTTATTCAAATATAGCCATCTTCTATTCCGTATTTTTCGCTAGCCAAAAATAGAAGATGAGAATGACTCTCTAGAGTGTGCATAAGATATAGAAGAACTGTTGGAGAATAAAAAAATATAGAAAATGATTATTATGCAAATGACTCTCCAAATGATGATTTATAGAGTGAGATTTAGAAAGGCTATTGGAGATGTTCTTAGCGGCCGATGCTATGCAGTTATAAGCATGCGCAGCCACCACCTAGTCATTAGGTACGAAGAACAGAACTCTGCCGTACCCATTCCCCAAAATGTCTGAATCCCACGGGTGTCTTCTGCGATTTCTACCCGTTTTTCCCAAGTTCTTTCTATTTTGGTAGATTACCTACGCTACTGCTAGATTCTTGCGTTAATAGTTGACCGCGGAATCATCTCTGGCTTCTCCCGCCGCCATGGAAGCAGCAGCATGGGCACAAAACCAGTTAGACGTTGCCCATAACCGTCTCCTCTTCCATGACACCACCGCCTCCGGCGTCTTCCTCCCTCCAGTCTCCTATGTCGACCTCCGCCCCGAGTTCAAAGACCGATCCGAGGCAGTGGTCTCCGCGGAGCTGAGAACCGAAGAAGACAGGGGCGGTCGGCAAGGTCTCGCCCGGTTTCACGCAAGCTTTCATGACGATTGCGGAGAGCGCAAGGGCTCGATGGAAGACGAAGAGCATCGGATTTCTGGTGGATCCCTCGGTGAAGGGATTCTCCCATGGTTTTGAGAAGGACTCCTATCCCATTGAAGCAATCAATAGAGAGGAGGGGAAGTTGAAGTCCATCCCGATCTGCTTTCATTGGGCCTCCAATGGCGGTCCTCGTGATCCTCTGCTACCTGCGGAGGCGGGCAGGAAGGCTTTGAAAGGATTTGTGCTTCAAGGGCCTACCCGTTAGAGACCCTAGTTTTGTCTATTGCCCAAGGTTAGGAACGTCCTAGAGATCCTAGGGCGGGCACCTGATTCTGGGCCACGCGTCGAGCAATGGAGGGTGGAGGTGAGCCTGAGGTTCGAGACGATGGATCCGGTGACCTCCCCAAGCCTATTCCCCATCCCCCTAGCTCCCCGACGGCTCACATTCAAATCGAGGGGTCGCCAAACCCTAAGATCGATTCCCCACCTCCACATATTGATCCAATCCCCAAATCCAATCTCGCGAAGTTCGTTGGACATTTGTGGAGTGGATCCCCCACCAAGTCATTTGTAGCTGCGGTTTGATCTGAACCTGCGGCTACAGTTTGTGTGAAGATGTACCAAGGTGGCGGGCGAAGAGGCGAGTATGGATGGGGAGGTGGCTATGGATGGGGTTGTAGTGGAGGCGGGCAAGGGCGCGGTCAGGGTGGGGGCAATCCATGTGGAAGAGGCCACAACACCTGGGACCGCAAGAGCAATCAATATGGTGAAGGCAAGAAAGAGATCGCGAAAGAGGTCCCATCTGCTCAAGAATCTGATAAGGCCAAATGGGACCAAGCTGCTAATAAGATGGGTGGTAACCAAGTGAATGAAGAAATCGTTGATCAGAACAGCCAACCAGAGGTGAATCAAGGGCCCGAGCTTTGTGCTCCGCAAGTAGAGGATCAAAGCTTCTTTTTCATTGAAGAATGTATTGACCCTAGAGTGTCAGAGGAAAAGGAATGTATTGGTGTTATCAATGTTCTGCAAGGTCATGCTACTGCTAAACAGATTGAGCAACAATTTATGCATTTGGTTGGATCCAACTCCTAGAAGTGGGATGCTAGATAGGTGGGGGATAATAGATTTGTGATGAGGTCCCTTAATGCTAAGATGGTGAGTGATTGGGGGAAGTTCAAAGCTCTTGCAATGAATTTTGTTGATGCTCAGATAAAGGTAGAGTTGTGGTCATCCAGAATTGCTACCAAAGGAGTTCTTCAGCAAGCCTGGTTTAGGGTGAAGGATATTCATGGGGATCTGAGGTCGATAAGGACAATAGCCAAGGTGGGTGGCTTGGTTGGGAAGGTTGTTGAGATTGATGAAAAGACAAGGTACAGAGCTGATTATGCATAGACGTCCTTAAAGTTCCCAAGACTGCTGAAGGGACCTTTGGGATGTGCATCCATGACTTCATCTTTGAGAGGGAGATACAAGAAGATGACACTGTGAGGACTCTCTCAAGTGGGGTAAAGGTTGGTGAGAAGGAACCTCCACACAAGAAATACAAGGCTGAAGATCAGCCAAAAACTTCTGCTTTGATCAGTTCTTCTAATGTGAGTGGCCCCAAGACTACTGAAGCTAGCTCAAGCAAGAACAAACAACAGATGCACTTAATTCAAACTTCTAACTCTGCCCCTCCAAAGGTGAATCTCAATAGCTATGTGATTGGCAAAGAACCCAAAGATGATCAAAGGCAAGTCAAGGAGAAAAACAAGGAAAGTATGACAAATCAGGCTTACTTATCCAAAGAGAGTGATATGCAAGTCGACAGAGTTCATATCTTTGACAACTTTGATGACTCTGATGCTGAGAGCGAATCCTTGAGTGATAGGTTAAGGAGGATTGGTGCCTATACTGAAGTGGGGCATCGAAGTCAGCAAAATGAAGACAAAGAGAATCATCAGGTTTGGGCAATGGAAGTGGATGAGAGTGTTGATCCTTCTGCACAGATCATGGGGAACAAGGAACAAGAACTTAGCATGAAGAGCTTCATGTTTATGGAGGACAAGATGGCAAATACAGAGAGGAATCTCAGATTGAGAAGGACACAACTAATTAGGCCTTGATTAATTCTCAAGAATGTGTCTTGACTGATGATGGATGTGGGAAAGCTCTGGTGCCCCTCAATACAAAGGGGGTTAATTAAGAGCAGATGGTTGTGGAAGAGGAAATGACTAAGGAAGTTTTGCCTGAGAGATGGAGTGAAAGGTTGAAGAAGGATTTTCATCTTACTACAATGGAGAAGAATGGAGCTTTAGCTAAAAAGAGGTCTTTAGAAGGTACCATTAAACCATCTTAGTCTTTGTCTGATATTGATAATGCTGAATTGAACAATCTTGCTAAATGTATGGGTGTTTTAGTTCATGAGAATAATTTTGCAACTTTTGATATGCTTAAGGACCTAGAATCTGCTAGAAAATTGTTTATATGCTAAACATCATAAACAAACTGTTAGTGAAAAACCTAGTGAGATTGTTGAATGTGCTGTTGATAAGGAAGTTCTGACAATTGAAGAAATTGATGAGGAGGAATCTAAATTAGAAGAATTTGTGATTCAAAAATCATTGATTAAGGATAGGTCAGTTAAAAAGAAGTTCACATTCTCCCCAAGGGGGAGGAAGCAAGACCAAGAATATCTTGGCTTGTTAGATTCCAGGAATAAATGTATTCCTGTGAATCTAAATAAAAGAAAAAAAACAAAAGAAAAAATGGTAGTTCAAGGGCTTATTTGGAACTACAGAGGTCTAAAAAAGAGAGGTGTTTCTACTTTCTAGAAGAATCTTATTCTTGAACACAAATTTCACTTCATTGGTTTACAGGAAACTATGATCGCTGAATGTGAGGATTCTTTGTTAAGAAAATTTGATGTTAATCAAGATTATTTGTGGCTTTAGAATTCTTCTAGAGGCAAATCAGGTGGGATTTTAGTTGGTGTTCTGTTAGAAAGATTTGACGTGGGTTCTTTCAAAACAGGAGAATTTATGATCCAATTGAATATGTGGGATAAAGTGTTAAAAATCAAATGGAATCTGCTTGTGGTATATGAAGCAGCTCATGAGGAGAATAAAAATGTTTTTCTTTCTGAATTGTCTCATTTTTGTGCTAATAACAATGAGGCTTTGCTAATTGGTGGTGATTTTAATATTATTATATATTCTGAAGAAAAACAATAACATGGATGGAGTACATACCTCTTTTCAACTCTCTGATTCATTTCTATGATTTAAGGGAGTTGAATATGAATGGTGGGATGTTTACATGGTCAAACAACCAGGATCCCCCTACTCTAGTTAAACTTGATAGAATTTTAGTAACCAAAGAATAGGAGGACATTTTTCCTCAGGTAGTGGTTAGAAGACTACTTAGTGAAGTATCTGATCATAACCCTTTAATTGTTACATCTGGGAAGTGTGATGGTTTGCCACATATACAGTTTAAATTTGACTTGAACTGGTCACAAAACCCTAACTTTTTTGTCCCGGTAGAAAAGATAAGGAGCAAACCGTGTAGAGCTAAAACTGCTCTAGATAAGATTCAGGAAAAACCTCCAAGGTGAATTGAGAAAGAAAAGAAAAGTTTATCAAAAATGAATTGGCGGAACTAGAAGCTATTGAAGAAGGGAATGGACTATCTAATGATCAATTGGATAGAAAAACTTTGTTGTCTTGTGAAAATCTTAAGTGTCTTGGACAAGAAGAAATGTATTGGTTTGAAAGAAGTCACCAGACTTGGCTTCTCAAAGGAGACAACAACACCTCCTACTTTCATAAGTGTGCAAATGGGAGAAAAAGAAAAAAAATAATATTATTAGTTTAGAAAAAGATGGTCAGGTAATTGAAGGTGATGATAAACTATTAGAACATGCAACTGAATATTATTCTGAGCTATTTGGCACACCCATTGAATATGAAGTTCAAATGGATCCCTCTATCTAGGAGGATGCTCCAAAAGTCTCTTCAAATGATAACAGCATCTTATGTAGGCCTTTTACGGAAACTGAAATCAAAGAAGCTTTGTGGCAAATGGATACAATAAAGCAGCTGGACCTGATAAAATTCCCATTGAGTTTTTCAAAGTTGCTAGGAGATAGTTAGATTGGATATTATTCAGCTGTATGATGATTTTTACAACCATAAAGTAGATGTTAGCAGGATGAATTATGGCATTATAACCCTGTTACCAAAAGTGAAAGATGCTAGTAAGATTCAACAATTTCGACCCATCTGTTTATTGAATTGCCTGTATAAACTGATCACTAAAACTCTGACTATCAGGCTGGAAGCTGTTGCTGACAAGTTAATTCATAATACCCAAATTGCCTTTATGAAAAAAGAAATATTGTTTCTGGTATGATGTGCTTGCATGAAATTTTACATGAGACCAAAAGAAGGAAAGAAATAGGAGTTATCTTGAAAATAGATTTTGAAAAGGCATATGACAAGATAAACTGGAACCTATTGTTTACTTGTCTAGAAAAAAGAGGTTTTGATAAGAAATGGTGTGAGTGGATAAAAAAAGTGGTTTCTGGGGGACTGTCAGTGTGAATGTTAACAACAAAA
Source organism: Miscanthus floridulus (assembly GCF_019320115.1). Classification (NCBI taxonomy): domain Eukaryota; kingdom Viridiplantae; phylum Streptophyta; class Magnoliopsida; order Poales; family Poaceae; genus Miscanthus; species Miscanthus floridulus. The sequence goes on from NC_089586.1 coordinate 93,006,468, forward strand.
TTGGTTCATACATTAAAAGCTTTAAAGGTGTTAGGCAAGGTGATCCATTATTGCCAATCCTATTCAATTTTGTCGCGGACTGTTTAACCAGAATGGTGCATAGGGCTCAAGAATATGGTCTGATAACTGGTCTAATTAGTCATATCATCCCTAATGGTGTGGCTATTTTACAGTATGTGGACGATACCTTTATTTTCTTGAAACATGATCTGACTGGAGCAATACATATGAAGTTACTCTTATATCTATTTGAGATGCTTGCTGGTTTGAAGATTAATTTCAACATGAGTGAAATCTTGATGATCAATGATGATGAAAGTCGGGGGACTCAGTATGCTGACATTTTTTACTGCCAAGTGGGCTTGTTTCCAATTAAGTACCTAGGGGTACATGTTAATCCAAGTAGGTTAAAAGTGATTGATTGACTTCCTTTAGTTGGGAAAGGGAATAAAAGGTTAGATGTTTGGAAAGGGTGGACCCTATCACATGTCTTTATAAGTGCTAGTCTGAACAATTCCCCTATGTATCACATGTCTGTCTACCTACTTCCTAAGACTATCATTAAGAATATGGATAAAATTAGAAGATCCTTTTTCTGGCAAGGTGGTGGGACAAAAAAGAAATATCATCTTGTTAAATGGGAAACTATTTGTAAAAGTAAGAAATATGGAGGTTTGGGGATTGAGGATTTGAGAAAAATATATATTAGTTTGTTATGCAAATGGTGGTGGAAGCTAGAGAAGGAGATAGGCCTCTGGCAGGAGATAGTGAAATTTAAATATTTGAAGAATCAATCAATTCATGAGGTTGGACATAAACTTAATGACTCTCCAATGTGGTCTGACGTTTTGAAAATCAAACACATTTACTTACAGGGGAGAAGTGTCTCTATTGGTAATGGAATGATGACTAAATTTTGGCTTGATCCATGGGTGTATAAGGAACCTTTATCTGTGATTGCTCCTATTCTGTTTGAACTGTGTGATAATAAGAACATCCCTGTTGCATAAACCTTGAAGGGTACACAGATCTCCTTTAGGAGATGGCTATTTGATGATCTTAGGATTGCATGGAATGTTATTTGGCAGGATGCTTTGAAATTTCAATTAACAACGAATGATGATTCTGTTATCTGGTTGATAGGAAAAAGTGGCAAGTTCTCTGTAAAGTCTCTTTACAATGCTCTTACTAAATCTTCATCTAGGGCGTGTCATAAGAGAATTTGGAAAGGTACAATTCCTAAAAAAATCAAATTTTCCTTTGGCTAATGACTAACAATGCAATTTTAACCAGAGATAACTTAAAGAAAAGAAAATGGCAAGGCGACCCGAATTGTGTTTTTTTTGTGACTGTGAGGAAATCATTTCACATATGTTTTTCCAGTGTCCTGTAGCCAAAGTGATCTGGGGTATTGTAGCTAAATGCTTTGCCACACATAACATTCCCATGAACTTGCAATAGTGTTGGTTATGGTGTGAGAAATGGTTGCCTTTTGGAAAGAAATACCACCCATGGGGGTTGCAGCCATTTGTTGGGCAATTTGGAAATGTAGAAACAGAGCAGTTTTTGACAGGAAACTAATAAAAATCCTCTTGAGATTATCTACCATGCTTGTGCACTCATGTCTTATTGTTTAGGTCTTTATGCAGAACTAGACCAAGAATAGCTGGTGCAGGGGGCAAACACAATGCTCTGGGTGGCTATGGAGGTCGTAGCTGCTATGACTACAAGACAGGTGAATCATCTTCTACTCCAAGACGGTGAATGCTCAGAGCATGAAGATGATCCTATGTGAGAAGTTGGCACCTTATCTGGTGGTGTTCAGGATAGTCTAAGCAAGGATGCTTTTGCTGCCTGTGGATAGTTCTAGCTGGGATCTTGGATTAGCATTTTTAGTTTCTCCCTTAGGTTAGAGGTTCCCTCTTGCTGAATAGGTCATTGTTTCTGTTAGGTCCTTGATCATGTTTCGATGCTTAGATACCCTGCGTGGTTTTCTGCATCGTCAAACCCTTGGTTCTGGTACTATCGGTAATCTCTCTGAATGGTTTTGTGTTTTTGTTCATCGTAATGGAAATGGGTGGTTCCCGCGTGGAAAAAAGTTCTTGCTATTTCAGTCTCAATTCCACTTAGTCATCCAGGTTCATAACAAATTGGAATTAGGAGCCTTTGGTTCTGAGAGATCCAAATTTTTTTTTGCTCAATCCAGGTTCTGCTCGTGCTGGCGCCTTCACAGAAGCCGACCAAACTCGAGAAGGTGATGACTACATTGGAGGAGTTGTCCTGACAATTCGAGGGCTTTCAGGACATGATGAAGCAATCCCTGGACAAGCTCTGCGCGTTGGAGTCGTGGCACGGGGGAAGAACCAAAATATGGAGTAAACTTCAGTTTAGTCCATCCAAACACCCCTTGATCATCGAGATCCCTAGCTAGCTAGCACCAAAGCAGATTTGGAAGAACCAACGACAGTTGCATTACATCCATTTTGAAACCATGAGCTTACACGTGACATGCAACAACATCATCTTGACTACCCACGGATGCGGATTAACTGCGGTGAGAATTGAGATAGGTGTCATTCCGCATGCGCAGGCATCATCATATCCCGGGACATGCATGGCCCGGAGTTTTATTTGTGGGAACAGAAAGGAAGCAACAAGAAACAGCGACGCGCTACAACGTAACAACGTAGCCAACGCCCAGTAGAGAAATGGTAGTAAACAAAAATAGCAACGTAGGATAGGACCAATAACTAACAACAGTGGCTGGCTAGCTTGAATTACATGCCGACGGCCTGCCTATCCGCCACCGTACCGCTAGGGCCCAAAGGCTAGCATATCTTCTTGTAGAAGCACTTGCGCATGGCGCCCTCCGCCTTGCACTCACCGCCGGGGAACTTCTCGGTCTGACACACGTTAGCGCAGTTGCTGCTACTCACGCACAAGCCTTTGCACAAGTTGGAAGCCATCCACCAAGCACAACATCACTAGTTACCATATTCCACCAGCATCAAGAATGTTGAAAAGGAGATGGCAAACAAGATTTACGACCTTTGCGTTACGTCAACATTGGAATAATTTGGTTATGAATTTAGGGATATATGTGTGAATTGTAGGAGCCCAGTGCAGTTACACATTGGTGCAGTGCGTTAAATTGATCTGATGTGTAAATTTGTTGAATTCTAGTCATCAAAGAGTTAGATACTAGACTATCTCCATCAAGCCAATGTGATCTTGTGCCAGACAACCAGATGATGCAGTAGGAGCAACCATTGTAGGTAAATCACTATATTAGAATGCACTACAGGCGATTCGTAGTTGTATTGTGCCCTGCTCTTATGTTTTCTTGATATTATTCTAACAATATGTTTTGCTTCAAGGCCCCCACAACAGCTTGAAGGAGAGGTGAGGAGGATCCATCCAAAGGGTGACCTTCTGTTGCCGCTGCCAAGGGAGAGGGAGGGCGACCTCCTGCTACCACCACAACAGATCAAGGAGAAGTGAATGAGGAGCCATACGCTAACCAATCATGGTAGCCCCTATCCCCTATCATGATGTATCGGCTCCTTGCATGAGTGCTCGTGGTGGCCCAGTGTGGAGATGACTGGTGGTAGGCACTGGTGCAGCAAGGCTTTTTGCTCCCGGTTGGGAAACCCCTTTAGTCCCGATTTCCCAACCGGGAGCACCAATCCAGGACTAAAGGTACCCTCCTTTAGTCCCGGCTTGACGCCCGGGACTAAAGGGGGACCTTTAGTCCCGGTTGGAAACACCAACCAGGAGTAAAGGGGGCCTCCAGGCCTGGCCAGGGATCGCCATGGGGCAGGACCTTTAGTCCCGGTTGGAAACACCAACTAGGACTAAATGTCCCTCTTTTTTTTTCCTTTTTCTGGTTTCTATTTTTGGTTTATTTTTTCATTTAATGATTAGTTTTGATATTAAAATACATTTTCGAATACGCTGCTAATAGTAATATATATGTGTACTTCGCACACGTAAGTTTTCGTTCACACTTTGTACATAAATAACAAACGAATATACGTGTACATGCAAATATATATGATGATCATATATATACACACATTATTTTATGTACATATATATATATATTACAAAGGTTTGATATATAAATTGTTTATGTCCTTAGCAATTCACTCCTCCAGATTTGGCATCCACGTTTCATTCGGGTCATTGTAGAACTCGCCATTGGGGTTGATGACCTGGTCATTTAGAAATCCTGCTATAGTCTCTCGAATTGCTTTAAGTTGGTCAAGTCGTATGACTCTTTTCCTCAACCATTCAGTCTTCAATAAAAGTTAAAGGAAAAAGTATTAATATATATATATATATGTATGTGTATTATTGCTCATGTAATTACTTATACAAATGAGAGCAATAAAGAAATTGTAAATATACGATCGAAATAATATAAAGGAAAAAGTATTTATATACGTACTTTGAGTTATTCTTCAGGAGTTCTCTTTGAGTACGCCATGATGAACTCGTAAACATAGTATCCGCAGTAGTTGTTACCTTGCTCCTGCCTTAGAACCCACTTTTACGACAAAAAAATCAATTAGGGTGAATTGAAATCATCATATGGTGTTAATTGAATATAAATGTGTAGTTATAGTACTTACTTTGTGTGCGATTACACCCAGTGGCGCTTTGCAATGTTTCATTTTTTGTTCCTCAATGAACCTTTTCCAAACCCTGCTCCCAATAAAATAAAAAAATAATTTAACCTTTAATAATTGTTGAGAGATCGGCGCCATTATATATATATGTTGTTATAGAGAAACTAAATTAATTACCCTTGTATAATATCTATCATGTCTTGATACTCCGTTTGCGGTTTTCTCAACGAGTCTAAGATTTTCAATCTACTATTGGCCATATCGATGACCATCAATATCCAGTGATTGCTGCATAAACATATATATATATATATATATATATATATATATATATATATATATATATATATATATGTGTGTGTGTGTGTGTGTGTGTGTGTGTGAGAGAGAGAGAGAGAGAGAGAGGTAACTAGCTAGTAAGGAAATATTGATGTCCCATATATATGATCGACATTAATTACTTATAATAACACTCACTTGAAGTTGTAGGGGAAGAGTATCTCCTTCTTGTCGTGTTGGTTCACTAAGAAATTCATGAGATTTCTCTCAGGTTGAGGCTTATAATCCTTCGGGGGGTTAGGGTGTTTGTATACGACATACGAATCAACGAACCCAACATCATTATCCTTTCTCTTTCTAAGTTCTGTCATCTCATATCTGCATACATGAAAATTGTGAATATATATATTGTGAAGATATAATAAAGAAATTGTGAATATAGTAGAAAATAATCACACTTACAGACAATAGCAGCTAATGAGACTTTTGTCGAGAGAGTCCAGGTGGCATAGTTGGTGTAATTCTGAAAGCTTGACATAGATAATGTCATTGCCACAGAAGTAATGGTGGTTTCTAATTCCGACAGAAAGATAGATTTGTCCCACATCAGACGCCGACATGTACCACCCGTTTAGCAGGTACATTTGCGTACCCAGTTCACCTAATTTCTCTAGGTTGTATAGACTCTGGCCTGGTACAAATTTCTTGTAAGGATCCACTTTCAGAGCAGATGGTCCTTCAGTGAGCACTTCGGCAAGGTTCAAACCAGTTTCCTCATAAAACCGAAGAAACGACTCATAGCCGCCTACCTCCACCACTAAGTTTAAGTTTGAACCATATTCGTTAGGAACGACAAGGGGGGGATTGATTGTTGCGTTTGTTGTACGAGTTGTGCAACACCTTTCCCTACTCTCTTCTTTTTTTGCACCACCTCATATGACTTGGTGAGAGAGCGGTCATAGTCCGATATCGGTTGTTTCGTGGCGCTCTTAAGAGAATCCCGTTTTTTTTGTTCCAACTTCTTTCTTAGCTGATCTGGAGGTAGGAAGAAGTATGATGGCTCCGGGTTCTCCCTCGCTCGTCGTGCCTGTTTTGCACCTTCAAAGAAATCTATCACTTCTTTTTGTACTGCATCCTTTAATTCCTGTTCACTTTTCTCATAAGATAGTTTTTGGGGAATAACTGGATGAGTATTTGCTTTCTGCTTCTTTACCGGTGGGCAGGGCAACGGCTTCGTTTACGGGGCGGACCTCTTAGGGGCTGGCTTCCTTGGAGGCGGGGGAGGCGTTGGAGACCGCCTTGGAGGTAGTGCAGACTTTGGAGGCGGTGGAGGCGTTGGAGACCTCGGTGGAGGAGTTGTGAACTTCCTTGGAGGCGGCGGAGGAGTTGGAGATGGTGAGGATGCAGCAGTGCCTTCGAAGGCGTCATCATTGCCCTGAGCACTATGATGGTTGGGAGAAGCAACAACTGGACTTTGGTTGGCGGAGGCCCTGCTTTGTGAGTACAAAAAATAATGAGATATAAGTAAATGCTTATTATTAGTCATGCCCATAGAAAATTATCAAAAAATTGTTTTGTTAACTTTTGTCCGCACCTAATGTCTGCTGGCGGTGGAGCAGACGCCCTAGGGATAATGATGTAGCGCTTGCGCCATAGTATATATGCCTTCTCTGCTTTTCCTAGAGTCTTCTCTCCATCACCTCCAGGAATGTCAAGAGCTAGATCCTCATAACCTTTGTTCACTTTATCCATTGCGACCCTAGCATATCCAGGTTGTATTGGTGCCCCATGGATTCTTGGTGTCTTGGTAGGGTCTGGAGGAGTAAAAACACTGACAGCGACCTTGATTGTGTCATTCCCCCTTGGAACATGTAGCTCAATTGATGTCATTGGAGTAGTGACATCATCCATGGGGAAGCGCAGCGCCGCGTCATCTTGCTTTGGCAGCTCAGTGGAAGCGCAGCTGCTTTTCAACTGACCAGGGGGCTAATATTAACATTCATTCCTAGCTCTGATGCCTACCTTTGGGCACTCATTGTTATCTGCACTTGCTTTCTAATTTCTTCCTGCATTCTTGCTTCCATTGCTTTTTCTCGCTCCTTTGCTTCAAGCACCATTTCCTCCAACATTGTCACCCGTGCTGCTTGCTCCTCCTTGCTTCTCTGGCGGCTTCGGTAGGTTTCCCTATCATTAGGGAAACCATGAACCCATGGAGTGTTGCGTCCTAAGCCTCTGGTTCGGCCAGTGTGTTCAGCAGTCCCGATGGCATACGTCAGCTCATCCTTCTCTCTATTGGGCTTGAACACACCAATCTCTTTAGCTTCTATAGCAAAAGCCAATCGGTGTGCTACTGTTTCGAGTTTTTGCCCATACACTGCCAGGCCGGTCTGTGGGTCGAGTCTTCCCCCATGACCGAAAAACCAATTCTTCGAGCGTAGGGGCCACTTGGCTGATTCTGGTTCGATCCCCTTGGCAATAATGTTCGCTTCCATTTTTTGCCACTTCGGAATGGCAGTATCATAGCCACTTGATCCCATGTCATGGTGGTATACCTTTTTTCGGGCATTCTTTTGGTTCCTTCTCACCCGTGCCTCACCCTCTGCTGATGTCTTGTACTCTACGAAATCATTCCAATAGGGCCTCTGTTTCGAGATCGGGCCCGTAGCAGTATTGAAATTCGGCGTTTCGTTCTTCTTGATGTATGTGTTGTATAGGTGTTTCTTCCAAGTCTAAAATTGTGTGGCCATCTTCTTCATAGCCCACGATCAAACTAGCTCCTTCAAATCATTTCTTCCTCCATGTTGTCTCCCGGGGCAGCCATATCTAACAAATTTAACAAAATTTAAGTCACATATATAAACAAGTCATATATATACAATAAGTCATATACAAATTTATCTAAGTCACATATATATAAACAAGTCATATATGTAAACAAGTCATATATGTACAATAAGTCATAAACAAAATAAATCTAAGTCACATATATAAACAAGTCATATAAACAAGTCATATATATAAACAATTCATATATGTAAACAATCATATATGTCAACAAGTCATATATGTAAACAAGTCATATATGTAAACAAGTCATATATATAAACAAGTCATATATGTAAAGAAGTCATATAAACGACGAATCCACCCTAGCGAGAACGACGAATTCGCCCTAGCGAGAACGACAATTCGCTCTAGCGAGAACGACAGGGCGAATTCGTTGTTCTCGCTAGGGCGAATTCATCATTCTCGCTAGGGCGAATTCGTCGTTCTCGCTAGGGCGAATCGTCGTTCTCGCTAGGGCGAATTCGTTGTTCTCGCTAGGGCGAATCGTCGTTCTCGCTAGGGCGAATCGTCGTTCTCGCTAGGGTATACAACAACGGGGCGGCGTTGCTCCGCATATACAACAACAGGGCGGCGTTGCTCCGCATATACAACAACGGGGCGACGTTGCTCCGCATACAACACAACGAGGCGGCGTTGCTCCACATACAACACAACGAGGCGGCGTTGCTCCGCATACAACACAACGAGGCGGTGTTGCTCCGCATACAACACAACGAGGCGGTGTTGCTCCGCATACAACACAACGAAGCGGCATTGCTCCGCATACAACACAACGACGGTGTTGCTCCGCATACAACACAACGAGGCGGCGTTGCTCCGCATATACAACAACGGGGCGGCGTTGCTCCGCATATACAACAACGGGGTGACGTTGCTCCGCATACAACACAACAAGGCGGCGTTGCTCTGCATACAACACAACGAGGCGGCGTTGCTCCGCATACAACACAACGAGGCGGCGTTGCTCTGCATACAACACAACGAGGCATTCCTCTGCATATATCACATACAAACACATATCGACGTATGTAGGGGTTGGCGGTGACGATCGATGTACGTAGGGGTCGGCGGTGATGGGCATCCGGAGGCGGTGATGACGAGGCGGCGAGGGGCGTGGCCGGTGACCGAGGCTCCTCCTCCTCCCTTCTCCTTCCTCCTCCCTTCTCCTTCTTCCTTCTCCCTTCTCCTTCTCCTCCCTTCTTCTTCCTTCTCCCTTCTCTCCTCCACCTCCCTTCTCTCCTCTACTGCCCTGCGGCGGAGCGAGGCTGGGCCAGGGACGGCCTCGCCGAAGCGGGGCCAGGGCGGGGACGGCCGCGGCGGAGCGGGGCCAGGGCGGGGATGACCCGTGGTGGAGCAGGGATGGGCTGGGGTGGTCAGGGGGCGGTGCGTCGGCGAGCGCGCGACGTCGGGCGGTGGGGCACCGGTGTGCGTGCGGACGCTCGCGAGGTGCGGCGTCGGTGGCGGATCGGACGAGCGGCGGCGGTCTGTTAGGGCTTGGCTCGGCAGTGGGGAGGAGGAAGAAGAGGGGCCGGGGTGGGCGCAGAGGCTATATAAGGGAGAGGACCTTTAGTCCCGGGCGCCACCACCAGCCGGGACTAAAGGCCCTTTAGTCCCGGGTCCTGTGAACGCCCGGGACTAAAGGTCACACCTTTAGTCCCGGCTGGTGGTGGCGTCCGGGACTAATGGTAACCTTTAGTCCCGGCTGGTGGTGGCGCCCGGGACTAAAGGTTTTTGGCGGGCAGCCGAACTGCAGTTTCGCTGCCCGCCAATTCATTAGAATTTTAATATATTTCTTTTTACACAAATGATAAGAGGATAGTTAATTGCATAGAAAATTAAATAAAAGACATAAAAATATTTTTAAAAAATATAGATTATATTTTGCTTTATTGCACACAGGAAAATTATGTGACCTAAAGTTTTAATTTTTTGAACAAGTTTTAAAACACAATATAGTGTTTAAATTACTATTTCGATAATGCAAAAATATAGTGTTTAATTAAATTCAGAAAAACTCTTGTGTTTCGACTGGAAATTTGTTTTCACATCATTTGAACGTGACATAATCCCACCATCAAACATAAATTTGTTTTCACATCATTTCAACGTGACATAATTCAACATCAAACATAAATTCACAATTATTACATAATATCTCTAATACACACTATTGAACATCAATATATATATTAGGCGGGCACAGTAATGAACTTCTTCTTGACGTATGTCCCTTGGTTATGATCGCGCTGTAACCATGGAGTGTCCTCATCGTTTAGCTAGATGCTAGGGTCTTTGTTCACTGTGAAGGGTGAAATTCGGTCATCCTTTTCATAATCTTCTGACATGTCTGACTTGTCTTCGATTCCGACGATGTTTCTTTTTCCTGAAAGAACTATGTGGCGCTTTGGCTCATCATTGATTGGGTGGTTGTCATTTTTCCCTCTCTTCGGTTTTGTAGACATGTCCTTGACATAGAACACCTGAGTCACATCCTTCGCAAGGACAAACGGTTCGCCTTTGTACCCAATATTATTGAGGTCCACTGTTGTCATTCCATATTGGTTGTCGACTGCTATGCCGCCTCCAGTCATCTTTACCCACTGGCACTTGAACAAAGGTACCTTAAAATGAGATGCATAGTCTAGTTCCCATATCTCCTCTATGCGGCTATAGTATGTTTGCTTGTTCCCACTAGGGTCGGTGGCATCTATGCGGACACCACTGTTCTGGTTGGTGCTCCTTTTATCTTGTGCTACTATGTAAAATGTATTCCCATTTATCTCGTACCCTTTGTATGTGAGGATATGCCATGATGGTTGCCTAGCCAACAAATACAGCTCCTCATCAATACTCTCGTCACCCTGATATTCTTTTTGCAACCAGTCGCTGAAAGTTTCCACATGCTGACGCGTAATCCATGCTTCAGACTTCCCTAAGAACTCAGATCGGAGGAGGTTCTTGTGTATCTCGATATACGGATCTACCAAGGAGGAGTTCTGTCGAACTGTGTAGCATGCTTTATTGAAATAATCATCACCCTTACCAATATATGTTTTCTTCCCTAGTGTCCCCTTTCCACTTAGTCTCCCCTCGTGTCGTGATTTAGGAACACCAATCGGGTTAATATCGGGAATGAAGTCAACACAGAACTCAATGACCTCCTCTTTTCCGTAGCCCTTGGTGATGCTTCCTTCTGGCTGAGCACGGTTGTGAACATATTTTTTTAGGATTCCCATAAACCTCTCAAAGGGGAACATGTTGTGTAGGAACACAGGACCGAGAATAGTAATCTCCTTGACCAGATGAACTAGGAGGTGTGTCATGATATCAAAGAAGGAAGGAGGGAACACCAACTCAAAGCTAACAAGACATTGAACCACATCATTCTGTAGTTTCGCTAGATCCGTTGGATCGATTGCCTTTTGAGAAATTGCATTGAGGAATGCACATAGCTTCACGGTGGCTAGACGTACATTTGGCGGTAGAATTCCTCTTAATGCAACTGGAAGCAATTGAGTCATGAGCACGTGGCAGTCATGGGACTTTAAGTGTCCAAATTTCTTCTCTAGCATATTTATTATACCCTTTATATTTGAGGAGAATCCAGATGGTACCTTAATGCTATCTAGGCATTCAAACAAGCTGTCCTTCTCTTCTTTGCTAAGAGTGTAGCTGGCAGGACTTAAGTACTGGCATCCATCATCTGTCTTCTCTGGATGCAGGTTGTCTCATTCTTTCAAACACCGTAGGTCCTGTCGTGCTTCAATTGTGTCCTTAGGCTTCCCATACATGCCCATGAAGCCTAGCAGGTTCACACAAAGATTCTTCATTAGGTGCATCACGTCGATCGCGCTGTGGACCTCTAGGACTTGCCAATAGGGTAGCTCCCAAAATATGGACTTCTTCTTCCACATGGGTGCGTGACCGTTGGCGTCCTTCGAAATAGGTTGGCTGCCAGGTCCCTTTCCAAATATTACTTTCACATCATTGACCATATCGACGATGTCCTCACCAGTTCGGTTGCGAGGCTTGGTCTAGTGGTCTGCCTTACCTTTAAAATGCTTGCCTTTCTTTCTTACTAGGTGATTTGTAGGAAGAAATCATCGATGCCCAAGGTACACGACCTTGTGACACCTTTTCAAGAATATACCTTTCATGTCACCGAAACAGTGCGTGCATGCATTATATCCCTTGTTTGATTGTCTTGAAAGATTACTTAGAGCTAGCCAATCATTGATTGTTACGAACAACAATGCTCGTAGGTCAAAGTGCTCCTGCTTGTGCTCATCCCACACACGTACACCTGGCTTGTTCCACAAAAGTAGAAGTTCTTCAACTAGTGGCCTCAGGTACACATCGATGTCATTGCCAGGTTGCTTTGGGCCTTGGATGAGCACCAGCATCATAATAAACTTACGCTTCATGCATAACCAGGGAGGAAGGTTGTAGATACATAGAGTAACAGGCCAAGTGCTATGACTACTGCTCTGCTCCCCGAAAGGATTCATACCATCCGTACTTAAAGCAAACCTTAAGTTTCTTGCGTCACTTGCAAACTCAGGGAATTCTCTATCGATTGCTCTCCACTGGGACCCATCAGCAGGGTGTCTCAACATATTGTCTACCTTACAGTCTTCTTTGTGCTATCGCAACAACTTTGCATGGTCTCTGTTTCTAAAAAGATGTTTCAAGCGTGGTATTATAGGAGCATACCACATAACCTTGGCAGGGATTTTCTTCTTAGGACGTTCGCCCTCAACATCACTAGGGTCATCTTGCCTGATCTTATACCGCGACGCGTGACATACAGGGCATGCATCCAACTTCTTGTACTCCATGCCATGGTAGAGGATGCAGTCATTAGGACATGCATGCATCTTCTGGATTTCTAATCCTAAAGGGCAGACTACCTGTTTTGCTTCGTACGTAGTGCTGGGCAATTCGTTATCCTTCGGAAGCATCTTCTTTTGGATTTTTAGTAACTCCGCGAATCCCTTGTCAGATACACCATTCTTTGTCATCCATTGCAGCAATTCCAATGTGGTACCTAACTTTTTCTGCCCCACATCACAAGTTGGGTATAGCAATTTCTTGTGATCCTCTAGCATGCGGTCGAACTTGATCTTCTCCTTTTCACTTTCGCATTCTCTTTGTGCGTCACGAATGGCCTGACCAAGACCGTCAGCGGTGTCGCAGAACCAACCAATTTATAAGAATACAAGTACAATGGCAATCCGCAAGGGGTCGCACTGTCATACTTGAACCCATATAAACCCGGTAGTCCGTCGAGTACCACGACGGGTCTCGATAAACGATTTACAACAACCAAGATCGTACAGGATTCAACATACATGCCACATATTACATAAAGTTCACAGATACATTTCGTCATCAGAGTACCAATAAAAGTTATTACAAACCAAGTTTGATAAATAAGCGGAAGCAAATAAGTTCGAAGATAAAGTTTCCAACATAGTTTGATACAGTGCCAAGCCAGATCATGGTCCACAAAAGCAAGGATAGGAATTATTAAAGAAGCCTGCCCAAGGCTTACTCCTCATCCACGGTGGGATAGAAGCAACTCTTGCAATACCCATGATACACAGTGCCATCTGCAACAATGGGAAAATAAACCCTGAGTACAAGAAGGTACTCAGCTAGACTTACCCGTCATGAACCAGAAATAAAATGACTCCAAGGATTATGCAAGGCTGTATAAGTGGACGTAACTTGACAACATTTTGCGTAAAAGCAATTGAGTCATGGTACAGTTACAATTTCTTCATCAAGTTAACTATAACTATCCATTTCTAGATTAGCAACTATACTGTGCCAAACATGTGGTATATCATTTAGAAGCATACAATAGTAACCATAGCAGGTATTGTAATTCCATTTTCATCCGAACCATCATATTTCATACACAGTTACTACGATGTTGGAGCTAGTCAAGTTTCTCACTATCCGGGAGAGACGGCGATTCGAATCGATTTCAACCAGCTGGGAATTTATTCCTAACACAAACCCAGGTCTACCAGCCACGATAGCCTTAGGTCACCTTTGGTACAACTCCGGTACACATTTCGCGGGTCCGTACTGCGCCACACAATCTGGAACACCAGATGCCAGGATGCTCAGGCCAAGCCTGCCCTTGGGCTCAGTCTGATCATTCCCCAGAAGGAGCGCACAACAGAACGATTCCCGGCCTGAGTTGAATTACTCGGCTTCATGGTCGGAACGAGTTATCCGGCCAGCTAAGTGAGAGGCATGCGTTCAATCTTGTCAGAAGTTCCAACAACGGTATGGTCCTTGATCGACACAGACAGGGATAGATCCACACCCAAGACCTCCATGTCTTGTTGCTTCTCTATCGACCTCCCGTCCGGTCTTGATTTACTTTTACCTCATGGTTCTGTTCCACGATAGCAGATATAGCCAACCGTGCTCCGGTATCCACCTATATCTCGCAGGTGACAGGATATCACCCGACTTCTACCGGTCTAAGCATGGCTAAGCATTTATTCGATCCTGGACCTATACCGGTTAAAGGTGTAATATCTGGACAAGGAATGTACATGCATCAAGTGGTTTCATTCAACTCTTATAACCTAATGCATCAACCATAAATACGTAAGTAAATATTTGTGAATTACTGGGAGACTTATAATGCTCTGGGGCTTGCCTCGCAGAAAGGAAGTAGGGCGGTGGTCAGGGCACTCCGGAAGCTCTTCAGGGTTCTGCTCCACGCCTTCGGGAGCTGCGGCTTGCGGATCCTCCTGCTGGTTCCCTACCTCTGCTTCTTTGAATTCCAGCAACGTGATCTCTTCCTCCGATCCTAGATGCATGAATATGGCATAAGTATTACGAATGCATATATGTTAACAAGTGCATCATGTTTATTGAGTAGGTGCATATCTCTTCTTGGTTATTTAATTATCTACTTCCATAATGCATCGATTATACCATAAAATAGCAGCTACTTGTTTCACTCATAACTGGAGTTCTACTAATCCAAAAACAGTGATCCTGGACTTTCTCGAAAGCTTATCAAATTCTCTACAACTTTGTTATTAACCATTTTTACAGTACATATCAGTTTCAACATGCAACTCATCAAACTCTAGAATCAGTCCGGAAACTATTTAATATGCAATATAAGGTAATAATACTTCTACTTCATGTAATTATTCAAAATTTGACAACATAGAATCTACCAACAGTTTAAGCATACCAAATACATTTAAGATAATATAATGGGGAAGCCCAAACTATTTATTTAATTGCCTTTATTATTTTATTTAGATATCTAGGTTAAATAATAAACATATATCAGATATACTTATTAAATTCTCAAAAATTTATAGTGCCTTACTAATGCTATCAAAGGACTACTATAAAAATTTCATGTCATTTTACCAAGTATAACATCCTATACAAAAATGACAAGGAAGCAAGGCTTGAAATAGCATAAATGGAAAATCATATTGAAAAGTGTCAAGCAACAGATTTCCTATTTTTCTTAACATCCATATAGTACTAGTATACCCTCCAACAAATTTCATGAATATTGGATTCATAATTAGTTTATTAAAATTTATACAAGGATTCACTATTTATAAAAGAAAAATCTATAACTATAGATCTACACATGCACTGATGCTCAAATTTTTACCAGAGTTCATACATGACAAGAATAGCTTACCACAAAAATTTCATAATTTTTGGAGCAGAGGAACTCTAGATATAAAATAAACAAATTTGAATGCATTCAAAAGCACATTTCAAATCCCTATTTAAACCTCCAAAATTTTCTACTGTTGATGATAAAAACATATTTTTCCTAAATACTACACTTCCTAATGAACACTACAAAATTTATTTCAACATTTTAGGAGCTATCAAACTGAAGATACAAAAATAACAAAACTGGTGAAATCTGCATTCAAACTGAACTGGATTTAAAACATGGAGTCGCTGACACGCGGGACCCACTGGTCAGCGGAACAAAAACAGAGCCGGCGGCGCTGCTCGACTGACGTGGCTAGAACTCGACGGCGGCGAGTTCGCCGGCGGTGACATCATCACTAGGTGATCCCTGTGACCTAACGCGTCGATTGGTCTACTTGGCCGGCCCTATCGTCGACGCTAGTGACGACGGCGGCGACCATGGCGGCTCGGCGAGGCGGGACGTCGGCGGTACGCCGGTGACGACCTCGGCGGCTCAACCTAACGTGCGGACAAGCACCTACGAACGCTGGAGGACCTAGCGCGCTAGCTAACGGAGTGGAAGGTGGACTTTGGCGGCGTGGCCACGACGACGGAGTTGGCGACGGGGCTCCAGTGAGCATTTGCACGGCGCTAGCGCTTACCGAACTCGAACAGCGGGCACTGGGAGAAGCAATGGGGTGCTGGGGAGACGGTGGAGGGATTGCAGTGATGGAGGAGCAGCCAGACAAGCCGGTGGCTGGCAACGACGGTGGCGGCGAGCGGTGCTGCTGCTGCGGCCGCTGCGAGACGACGAAGGAGAGCCGGCGGTGCGAAATGGGGGCGCGGCTGAGTGCGGGCGAGCGCTGGGACGGTTAAGGCACGCACTGGCCTGGCTCTGCCACGCTGGGCAGGGTGCAGGCGACGTGCGGCCACTGCCGGCCTCCACGCGGCGCGTGAGACCTGATCGGTGTCGGCCACTAAACGGTGCCCGTTTCAGTTCGTTAGTGCATCGTTGGCCGCCTGACAGTGGGTTTTCACGTTGATTTAACTGCTAATCCGTGGCTCCAATTCGTAAATGATCTAAATGACTTTCGTAGTCCTAAGTACCAGCTACAAATGTTGTTCAATGATCTCGTGCTAATTCACAACCGAAACTAAGTAAAATCGTCCCCAAAGTGAGCCTGTCAGTCGGTCAGTGACCCACGACTTAGAAGATTTTGTTAAGTATTGAAATGTTAATTTGCTGATTCTTGTGATCCAAATTCAAGCATGTTAGGAGCTGAATCAATCAATGGCCCAAAAATAAAAGTTGTTCCTTATACCAAATACTACAACTTTGCTTTAGTGATCTCCTCCATGCAAGGTCTCTAACACCTAGTTCCAAATTGGTCAAACATGTCACATTTAAAAGATGAAACACATCAAAGCATGGCTTAATGACCAAACTAGCCCAAGCCCTAAATACCAAAGTTGTTCATGATGATACTCTAAGCATTTTTAAGCAATTTGCAAGGTCATTTAAGCATTTCATGTAGTAGTCACTCATAGAGCTATTTAAAGTAATCACATGAAATATGCCTTAAAGGCTTGATTATGAAAAGTGACTTTCATGAACCATGCCCTAATTGCTAACCCAAGTGTGGTTACATGTTTTTGTGACTCACATCTACCAAGTACATGTTTTCATTCATGATTATTTGCATAAGTACAAAGAAACATGCAAAAACAAGCAAACGTTGCATGTGTTTCAATTCAATGTTTCAAGTGTAAATGCTTGTTTATGAATGAGTGATGATCATGCTCATGTTATGCAAGTCAAGTTATGCAAGGCTAACACCTGAGGTGTTACAGCCCCTCCCCCTTATAAAAATCTCGTCCCGAGATTTGCAAGACCTACCATTCTTGGAAAAAGGCGGGATAAACTTCTCGTAGATAATCTTCTCTTTCCCAAGTAGCATCTTGTTCACTATGATTGTTCCACACCACCTTATAGAACTTAATAATCTTACTCCTTGTCACTCTCTCCATCTCCTCTAATACTCAAATTGGCTTTTCTTCATAGGTCAAATCCGATTGAAGCTACACGTTGGTGGGTGCAATAGCTTCTTCCGGTACTCGAAGACATTTCTTTAGCTGAGAAACATGGAACACATCAAAGATTGCACTCATCTCTGGTGGAAGTTGTAACTTATACGCAACCTTCCCTTTTCGTTCCAAAATTTTGTATGGCCCTACATATCTTGGTGAAAGCTTCTTTTTCATCCCAAATCTTTTCACACCTTTCATGGGTGATACTCTCAAGTATACATAGTCACCCACTTCAAAAGTTAGTGGTCTTCTTCTTCTATCGGCATAACTCTTCTGTCTTGATTGAGCTGCCTTCATATGTTGTTGGATGATACGTACTTGCTCTTTGGCTTCATTGACAAAATCAATACCAAAGTACCTCCTTTCACCGGGCTCAATCCAATTCAATGGAGTTCTGCACTTTCTGCCATACAAGGCTTCAAATGGAGCCATTTTGATACTCGCTTGATAACTGTTGTTATAGGAGAATTTGGCTAAAGGTAACCATTTCTCCCATGAACCTTTTGAAGATATAACACAAGCTCTAAGTAAATCTTCTAGGATTTGGTTCACTCGCTCTGTCTGTCCTGAAGTTTGCGGATGATAAGCTGAACTTCTGATTAGCTTGGTTCCCAAAGCCTGGTGTAAGTGCTCCCAGAAACGAGCTATGAACTATGGTCCTCGATCTGAGATTATGGTCCTGGGTACTCCATGCAGTCTCACGATCTGGGAAACATATAACTCAGAATATTTCCCCACGTGATATGTTGTGTGAACTGGTACAAAATGTGCTGACTTGGTGAGACGATCAACAATAACCCATATTGAATCATGACCTTGTGGCGTCGTTGGAAGGCCTGTGATAAAGTCCATGCTGATTTCCTCCCATTTCCATCCTGGAATAGGCAATGGCTGAAGTAATCCAGCAGTTTTCATATGGACGACTTTCACTCTACTGCAGTTATCACACCTAGCAACATAGGCTGCGATCTCTTTCTTCATCTTAGTCCACCAAAAACGGGTTCTTAAATCTTGATACATTTTACTACTACCCGGATGGATAGACAATTTGGATGAGTGAGCTTCTTCTAAAATTTGATTCCTTAGCTCATGGTCTTTTGGTACCACTAGTCGATCCTCAAACCATAATACACCTCTTTCGTCCAATCTAAAATGTTTGGTTTCTTGCTCTTGCATTTTTCTCTTGATGTGACTTATTCCTACATCTGTCTGCTGTAGCTCTATGATTTTGCCCTCAAGTGAACAACTGATTGTGATATTGTGTAGTACAGCAGGATGTAACAAGTTGAATCCATCTTCCAATAATGCTTCCACAGTGTTGCAATGGGACTTCCGACTAAGTACATCGGCTACTACATTTGCTTTACCCGGATGATAATGCACTTCCAAATTATAGTCCTTAATCAATTCTAACCATCTTCGTTGTCTCATGTTCAGCTCTGGCTGGGTAAAGATATACTTGAGGCTTTTGTGGTCAGTATAGATATGACATACATTGCCCAACAAACAATGTCTCCATATCTTTAATGCATGGACAACGGCTGCAAGTTCCATATCATGTGTAGGGTAGTTGACTTCATGTTTTCTCAATTGCCGAGAAGCATATGCAATTACTCTCCCTTCTTGCATAAGTACACATCCCAAACCTATTCCCGATGCATCACAAAATACATCAAAAGGCTTTTCAATGTCTGGTTGTGCTAGCACAGGTGCTGTAGTCAACAAAGTTCTAAGGGTGTGAAAAGCTGTTTCACATTCTTGTGTCCATTTGTACTTCTCATCTTTCTGAAGTAGTCTGGTCATAGGCTTAGCTATCTTTGAGAAATCTGGAATAAACCGACGATAGTACCCTGCTAACCCTAGAAAACTCCGAACTTCATGAATCGAAGTTGGGGCTTTCCAATTCATGACCTCTTGTACTTTGGATGGATCTACTGAGATTCCATCTCTGGATAAAATGTGACCTAAGAAAGGTACTTTGCTCATCCAAAATTCACATTTGCTAAACTTGGCATATAGCTTATGCTCCCTCAGTCTGGATAGGACAATCCTCAGATGCTCCTCATGATCTGACTCATTTTCTGAATAAATCAATATGTCGTCGATAAACATGACCACGAACTTATCAAGTTCGGGCATGAATACCGAGTTCATCAGGTACATGAAATAGGCTGGAGCATTTGTTAGTCCGAAAGACATAACCAAATACTCGTATAAGCCGTACCTGGTAGAGAAAGCAGTTTTAGGTATATCCTCTGGTCTGATCTTTATCTGATGGTAACCTGATCTCAAGTCAATTTTGGAGAATACCTTTGCCTTCGCTAGCTGATCGAACAAGATGTCTATGCGGGGCAACGGATATTTGTTCTTGATGGTCACCGCATTGAGTGGTCTGTAATCTACACACATTCTCAGTGACTTATCCTTCTTTTTCACAAACAAGGCTGGATATCCCCACGGAGATGAGCTAGGTTGGATAAGACCCTTGTCCAATAGATCTTGCAATTGAACCTTAAGTTCCGCTAACTCATTGGGTGGCATTCTATAGGGCCTTCTGGATATGGGTGCGGTACCTGGCACTAATTCGATCTTAAATTCCACGTCCCTATCCGGTGGTAGACCTGGTAATTCCTCTGGAAATACATCTGGAAACTCACAAACCACAGGGATATCACATATTGTGGTGGTTTGGATAGCACAGGCTAAATGTTGGGGTTCGAAATCGCGGGAGAGTGGTACTAGAAAAGCATTCCCTCCCGTGGGTTTTCTCAACATGATAGTACAGGTGCTAGTGTCAATAAGGGCACCATGATACTTCATCCAATTCATGCCTAAGATTACACTTATCGACAACCCCGGCAATATTATCAAATCGGTTGTGTACTCCCTCCCTTGTATCGAGATGAGTACATTTTTGACTATCTTTTTGGTAGCAACAGTTCCCCCTGCTGAACTTATGTTAAAACCCCCTTTGCTTACTTCAATTATTTCTTGATCATGTCTAGATGCAAATGCTTGACTCATAAATGAATGAGAAGCTCCCAAATCAAATAAAACAACAGCGGGATGCTTGTTGACGAGAAACATACCAGCCGTGACAACTTCTCCGGCGGGCACTTCCTCCACAGCGGTATAATGCACTTGTCCCTGACGTGCCCTGGCATTCGCCTGTCTCTGATTGTTCTGATTCTGGTTGCTATTCCTCTTGGGGTGGGGGCATTCCTTGGACCAATGACCCAGTTGGTTGCAGTTGAAACATGGTTGATTACTTCTGAATCCGGTGGAGCTGTCCTGATTGCCATTTCCTTTTGGTAAGGCAATAGTGAATGCCTTACGGAATGGTTTCTGTGGCCTATTATTCTGAGCTTTCGGTGGTGGAGGCCTAAACTTGGGTGCAGGTGGACGGAATTGTGGCCTAGCTATGATAGGTGCTTTTGACTGGAAAGATCCGGATGCACCGGCCTCATATGCCCTCTTGCGACCTTTAGCAACTGCATGCATGTTGTTGTGGTTTTCTTGGGTCAAGGCATCACTAATAAACTCATTGTACGTGGCACATCGAGAATTTGCCATAGTCTTCATCAGTTTGGTACCCAAACCTCGCTTGAAACTCTCTATCTTTTTCTCTTCAGTATCCACGAAACTTGGAGCATATCTTGACAATTTGTTGAATGCGTGCATATATTCTGTGAGTGACTTTGTTCCTTGAGTGAGCCTCATAAATTCGGCTGCTTTCATGCGCATTAGGCCCGGGGGAATATGGTGTCCTTTAAAAGCCAGCTTAAACTGTTCCCAGGTCACTCATGCATTAGCAGGCAGAGACGACAGGAAGTGTGTCCACCAGATCCCTGCTGGTCCTTGCAATTGATGAGAAGCATACTCTGCTTTCAGATGCTCCATGACCCTCAATAGACGGAATTTCTGCTCAATGGTATTCAGCCACTCATCGGCCTGCAGTGGTTCCTCAGCCACCTTGAAGATCGGAGGCTTCATGTCCAGAAACTCCTTGAATGTACTGTGCTGATTTGGCTCGGCCCCTGGTTGATGTGGGTGGCCACGAGCAGTGTTTTGCGCGATAAGGCGCAAAGCTTCTTCCATTGTCCTCTGGCTACCCAGGAACTGGGTAAAGAATTCCTGAGCAGACGGCGGCGGTGGGGGTGGTAAGTCATCATGGTTGCCATCCTGGCTGCTACTAGCTCCTGCATGGGTGCGCGTCATCTGCGAAGTTGCAACAACAAGCGATTATTGGTGGATGTCAAGAGATTGCAGATGAATTATGTACTCATGCCAAACTGAAATTACTGGAGAAAATTCTCAAAAGCACAATAAAAACAGAGGCATAACAATTCATTCTCGCAACATAACATCACCAATTTGACCACTT
Source organism: Miscanthus floridulus (assembly GCF_019320115.1). Taxonomy (NCBI): domain Eukaryota; kingdom Viridiplantae; phylum Streptophyta; class Magnoliopsida; order Poales; family Poaceae; genus Miscanthus; species Miscanthus floridulus. The sequence goes on from NC_089586.1 coordinate 93,028,404, forward strand.
ATCGCGCTCATAATGCAGGCAAATTTAAATCGTAATTACCGACAAAGGGCTGGAATTGCATTGATGTTCAACCAAACGTGCACTTAATCAACATTACATGATAGTCTGGTTACTAATGCCAACTTCGAACTACATGTCCATTACATGAATAAAGGTGATACATTAGTCCTTCCACTAAGTGCTAAGCGATCTAATCCTCATCATGATCACTATCGAGGTCAGACGCAGGATCATCTCCTTCCTCAGGTTCTACTTCTTCTTCAGGCTCCACTTCTTCTTCTCCTTCCTCGTACCCTTCTAGATCCATTTCTGTGGCTCCAGGTGGGACATAAGGGTGGAGCTGATTGTTCAGTAGATGAACCTCTTCATGTAGATTATCGTTGTATTCTTCCGCATTGGCCAGCTGCTGTCCCAGCTCAAACTGTCGAGCTCTCAGGACATCTTCCCTGATCTAGGCTGCATTTCGCTGGTGAGTTAACCGAGTCATCTCTTCCGTGAGCCTCTCAATCTCGGCGTCGTGCTCCCTCTGAAGCTGACGTCGGTCCTCGCGGGCATGACCAAGAGCACCAGACACACGTCTGAGGCTACCTTCTACTCCATCTAACACTCTCATCATTGCGAACATGGCGCTCATGGCAGGGTTATCACTGTTCTACCCTTCTGCTGCACCAATCTCCAAGGGTCTTCCTCTTGCCTGCTGCCATGAGTCAGTGGAGGGGTTACCCCTCGAAAAGACTCCAACCAAAGCGGCTGCCAGCTCCTGAGGAAAACGATCCATGATGTCCCTCAGGATCCCAAAGGCTGCCCTGCCAGCTGCTTCTTCAGCAGTCCTGCCAGTTGACTCATAACACTAGCCTGTCCACTCAGAATCGTCACCTCGGGGACGAACAACGGCCTCCACAGTAACTAAGAGACCTTCTCCCAACCGCTCATTCGCCCAGAAGTAGCGAGGTTCCATTCCGTCAGGATAGCCTACGTAGCTTAGCACTCTCCACAAGAGTGTAGGCATCCCAAACTCTCCAAGGAACGTGTGACGTTGACGGGTACATGGAGCAAGCTGACGGCTAGGAGCTCTGCCTCCGGTGGACTTGCGAGCAGTCTGCTTGGTGCGTGCCATCTGCACCATTAACATGTACCCCTTGGTGAGACAATGCCATAATGGATAAGAGTTACATAACCGAGTAAGAATTTTATAAGGGGAGGAACAATGTAATTAGGTGAATGGTAATTTAACATGATGCATGCTCGTGCCGTACGTCCTCACAAACTTAGGAAAAATTTGTTTCTAACGGTAGACACGGTGGCATACATACGTTCTCTCATAAATAGCGTAACTAGTCGAGCTACACGTTTTGTTGTTAGTGTACCTGCATAAAATTTCATTTCAGCCCTAAACCCATAATGAAATATGCAGAATGTAATTGTAAATACTTCCATATATGTATACCCATACATATACTTCCGTATCAATCTACCCGACAATAATTTAAACCCACAATTAAATACGTACCATATACACATGCAAGCATGCATACATAGCCATACCAAAGCTAACTCTTCCCGACCGCACGCTCACATCTTGCGGTCATACACTCATCTTACCTTGGCGTAGAGGCATTTGATCCATACATTACCACTCAAGTGAATGGCATCCATACAATAGCACGCCATATGGACGACGAAGTAGAAACCCCCATGTTAGTACTTAAATAGCCACCTAATAGTCCTTAATTTGGGCATAAGGAAAGTGATCATTGGCACACTTTAGATTTCAAATACCTATTATATAACTATTAGTTGCTAGAGAAGGGTTTTTGGAAAACAAAAACTTTTGTTTTAAATACACTTGTGACAATTAACGTTGAATCTTGCTCTGATACCAGCTGTCGTAGAACCGACCAATTTATAAGAATACAAGTACAATGGCAATCCGCAAGGGGTCGCACTGTCATACTTGAACCCATATAAACCCGGTAGTCCGTCGAGTACCACGATGGGTCTCGATAAACGATTTACAACAACCAAGATCGTACAGGATTCAACATACATGCCACATATTACATAAAGTTCACAGATACATTTCGTCATCAGAGTACGAATAAAAGTTATTACAAACCAAGTTTGATAAATAAAGCGGAAGCAAATAAGTTCGAAGATAAAGTTTCCAACATAGTTTGATACAGTGCCAAGCCAGATCATGGTCCACAAAAGCAAGGATAGGAATTATTAAAGAAGCCTGCCCAAGGCTTACTCCTCATCCACGGCGGGATAGAAGCAACTCTTGCAATACCCATGATACACAGTGTCATCTGCAACAATGGGAAAATAAACCCTGAGTACGAGAAGGTACTCAGCTAGACTTACCCGTCATGAACCAGAAATAAAATGACTCCAAGGATTATGCAAGGCTATATAAGTGGACGTAACTTGACAACATTTTGCGTAAAAGCAATTGAGTCATGGTACAGTTACAATTTCTTCATCAAGTTAACTATAACTATCCATTTCTAGATTAGCAACTATACTGTGCCAAACATGTGGTATATCATTTAGAAGCATACAACAGTAACCATAGCAGGTATTGTAATTCCATTTTCATCCGAACCATCATATTTCATACACAGTTACTACGATGTTGGAGCTAGTCAAGTTTCTCACTATTCGGGAGAGACGGCGATTCGAATCGATTTCAACCAGCTGGGAATTTATTCCTAACACAAACCCAGGTCTACCAGCCACGATAGCCTTAGGTCACCTTTGGTACAACTCTGGTACACATTTCGCGGGTCTGTACTACGCCGCACAATCTAGAACACCAGATGTCAGGATCCTCAGGCCAAGCCTGCCCTTGGGCTCAGTCTGATCGTTCCCCAGAAGGAGCGCACAACAGAACGATTCCCGGCCTGAGTTGAATTACTCGGCTTCGTGGTCGGAACGAGTTATCCGGCCAGCTAAGTGAGAGGCATGCGTTCAATCTTGTCAGAAGTTCCAACAACGGTACGGTCCTTGATCGACATAGACGGGGATAGATCCACACCCAAGACCTCCATGTCTTGTTGCTTCTCTATCGACCTCCCATCCGGTCTTGATTTACTTTTACCTCATGGTTCTGTTCCACGATAGCAGATATAGCCAACCGTGCTCCGGTATCCACCTATATCTCGCAGGTGACAGGATATCACCCGACTTCTACCGGTCTAAGCATGGCTAAGCATTTATTCGATCCTGGACCTATACCGGTTAAAGGTGTAATATCTGGACAAGGAATGTACATGCATCAAGTGGTTTCATTCAACTCTTATAACCTAATGCATCAACCATAAATACGTAAGTAAATATTTGTGAATTACTGGGAGACTTATAATGCTCCGGGGCTTGCCTCGCAGAAAGGAAGTAGGGCGGTGGTCAGGGCACTCCAGAAGCTCTTCAGGGTTCTGCTCCACGCCTTCGGGAGCTGCGGCTTGCGGATCCTCCTGCTGGTTCCCTACCTCTACTTCTTCGAATTCCAGCAATGTGATCTCTTCCTCCGATCCTAGATGCATGAATATGGCATAAGTATTACGAATGCATATATGTTAACAAGTGCATCATGTTTATTGAGTAGGTGCATATCTCTTCTTGGTTATTTAATTATCTACTTCCATAATGCATCGATTATACCATAAAATAGCAGCTACTTGTTTCACTCATAACTGGAGTTCTACTAATCCAAAAACAGTGATCCTAGACTTTCTGGAAAGCCTATCAAATTCTCTACATCTTTGTTATTAACCATTTTTACAGTACATATCAGTTTCAACATGCAACTCATCAAACTCTAGAATCAGTCCGGAAACTATTTAATATGCAATATAAGGTAATAATACTTCTACTTCATGTAATCATTCAAAATTTGACAACATAGAATCTACCAACAATTTAAGCATACCAAATACATTTAAGATAATATAATGGGGAAGCCCAAACTATTTATTTAATTGCCTTTATTATTTTATTTAGATATCTAGGTTAAATAATAAACATATATCAGATATACTTATTAAATTCTCAAAAATTTACAGTGCCTTACTAATGCTATCAAAGGACTACTATAAAAATTTCATGTCATTTTACCAAGCATAACATCCTATACAAAAATGACAAGGAAGCAAGGCTTGAAATAGCATAAATGGAAAATCCTATTGAAAAGTGTCAAGCAATAGATTTCCTATTTTTCTTAACATCCATATGGTACTAGTATACCCTCCAACAAATTTCATGAATATTGGATTCATAATTAATTTATTAAAATTTATACAAGGATTCACTATTTATAAAAGAAAAATCTATAACTATAGATCTACACATGCACTGATGCTCAAATTTTTACCAGAGTTCATACATGACAAGAATAGCTTACCACAAAAATTTCATAATTTTTGGAGCAAAGGAACTCTAGATATAAAATAAACAAATTTGAATGCATTCAAAAGCACATTTCAAATCCCTATTTAAACCTCCAAAATTTTCTACTGTTGATGATAAAAACATATTTTTCCTAAATACTACACTTCCTAATGAACACTACAAAATTTATTTCAACATTTTAGGAGCTATCAAACTGAAGATACAAAAATAACAAAATAGGTGAAATCTGCATTCAAACTGAACTGGATTTAAAACATGGAGTCGCTGACACGCGGGACCCACTGGTCAGCGGAACAAAAACAGAGCCGGCGGCGCTGCTCGACTGACGCGGCTAGAACTCGACGGCGGCGAGTTCGCCAGCGGTGACATCATCACTAGGTGATCCCTGTGACCTAACGCGTCGATTGGTCTACTTGGCCGGCCCTATCGTCGACGCTAGTGACGACGGCGGCGGCCATGGCGGCTCGGCGAGGCGGGACGTTGGCGGTACGCCGGTGACGACCTCGGCGGCTCAACCTAACGTGCGGACAAGCACCTACGAACGCTGGAGGACCTAGCGCGCTAGCTAACGGAGCGGAAGGTGGACTATGGCAGCGTGGCCACGATGACGGAGTTGGCGACGGGGCTCCGGTGAGCATTTGCACGGCGCTGGCACTTACCGAACTCGAACAGCGGGCACTGGGAGAAGCAATGGGGTGCTGGGGAGACGGTGGAGGGATTGCGGTGATGGAGGAGCGGCCAGACAAGCCGGTGGCTGGCAACGACGGTGGCGGCGAGCGGTGCTGCTGCTGCGGCCGTTGCGAGACGACGAAGGAGAGCCGGCGGTGCGAAATGGGGGCGCGGCTGAGTGCGGGCGAGCGCTGGGACGGTTAAGGCGCGCACTGGCCTGGCTCTGCCGCGCTGGGCAGGGTGTCGGCGACGCGCGGCCACTGCCGGCCTCCACGCGGCGCGTGAGACCTGATCGGTGTCGGCCACTAAACGGTGCCCGTTTCAGTTCGTCAGTGCATCGTTGGCCGCCTGACAGCGGGTTTTCACGTTGATTTAACTGCTAATCTGTGGCTCCAATTCGTAAATGATCTAAATGACTTTCGTAGTCCTAAGTACCAGCTACAAATGTTGTTCAATGATCTCGTGCTAATTCGCAACCGAAACTGAGTAAAATCGTCCCCAAAGTGAGCCTGTCAGTCGGTCAGTGACCCACGACTTAGAAGATTTTGTTAAGTATTGAAATGTTAATTTGCTGATTCTTGTGATCCAAATTCAAGCATGTTAGGAGCTGAATCAATCAATGACCCAAAAATAAAAGTTGTTCCTTATACCAAATACTACAACTTTGCTTTAGTGATCTCCTCCATGCAAGGTCTCTAACACCTAGTTCCAAATTGGTCAAACATGTCACATTTAAAAGATGAAACACATCAAAGCATGGCTTAATGACCAAACTAGCCCTAGCCCTAAATACCAAAGTTGTTCATGATGATACTCTAAGCATTTTTAAGCAATTTGCAAGGTCATTTAAGCATTTCATGTAATAGTCACTCATAGAGCTATTTAAAGTAATCACATGAAATATGCCTTAAAGGCTTGATTATGAAAAGTGACTTTCATGAACCATGCCCTAATTGCTAACCCAAGTGTGGTTACATGTTTTTGTGACTCACATCTACCAAGTACATGTTTTCATTCATGATTATTTGCATAAGTACAAAGAAACATGCAAAAAAAAGCAAACGTTGCATGTGTTTCAATTCAATGTTTCAAGTGTAAATGCTTGTTTATGAATGAGTGATGATCATGCTCATGTTATGCAAGTCAAGTTATGCAAGGCTAACACCCGAGGTGTTACAAGCGGGCTCCTCCTCTGCCCCTACCTCTTCTTTAGCGGGCTTCTCCTCTGCCCCCACCTCTTCTTCAGCGGGTTTCTCCTTTGCCCCCACCTCTTCTTCAGCTTCCCCCATTGCAGTATCATTGAAGGCACCATATTCAACAAAAATGTCATCATCGCCCCATTGTTCTTCTTCACCTTCTTCCATTACAACTCCGGTTTCTCCGTGCTTCATCCAACAAATATAGTTTGGCATGAAACCTGACTTGAACAAGTGTGAATGAAGAGTCTTTGAGTTAGCATATTCCATCGTATTCTTACATACGACACATGGGCAGCACATGAAACCATTGCGTTTGTTTGCCTCGGTCGCACGTAACAAAGAATGCACGCCGTCCATGAACTCTTGGGAGCGACGATCAGCATTGTACATCCAATGCCGACGCATCTGCATTACATGACATAAATACCGTATTAAAACTTAGAACATAATTAGTTAATTATACAACATGCATACCACCACAAAAGCTATAAATTTAAGAAAGTCTTGCTACAATGTAGACAATCCCAACTACCACTAAAAACACTAAAGCTAAAATGCACTTCAGCAGCACAAGGATTTCACGACCAATCCCAACTAAAACAGACAGATCCCCCGTTTGTTCAACATCTTTGGGCTTCTTCGGCTGGATCACTACCTCATTAGCCGCCATATCTGCCTGTTGTGCAAGATATTTTTGCACGAGTTCAACATACTCTTCCTCCCTATAGAAGCCTAAACATACAGTGCCATCCCACTGAAATTAAAATAGAAAATTAGAACTTTAATCACAACCATCATGAAAATAGGTATAAACTAACCATAGTCATTAAATACGATAAAATAACTCACATTGCGATCCGGACACTTGTAGAAAATGCGACCCTTGTTGGGACCCTCCTTCTTCACTCGGTACTCCATCACAATCTTCGTCTCATCACAACACTTGCCGCATGCAATGAGTGGGAGGCCCGACCTAAGTTGCTTTGGAAACCCATAAGAGGCCGAGGACCCGGAAGCAATTGCCATCTACTCTCTATACTCATTTTTTAATACACTATAAATTTCTTATTTTATAAACAAATAAAATTAAAAAAACTCTAAAATTCTCTATATCTCTAAACAATGAAGTGTGCTATGCATGCTACAAATGAACGGTGAATACTAGTTTTTAATAGCTACTTTAACCTTCCTTCATGTAAATATGCAAGCTTGAAGTGATTTTGAGCTCAAATTGCTTACAAATGAAAAAAACCACAATAAAGAACCATATATATATAGTGAACAAAATGAGATAAGACAATGGTGGAACATGAGAGTATGAAGTTGGTAACCTTTAGAACCAAAGAATCGACGGAGGAATCGAAGAAATCGATGGAGGAATCGAAGAATGGATGGAGAAAGAGCAAGAACACTACTTAAATTTGAACTGAAGCTCTCGGGCGGGCTCGAGGAGGAAGAAGATGGCCAGCAGGATTTATAGCTCAAAAACATGTTTCAATAAATAACCATCCATACTAGTTGACCTTGCTTACGTGATCATCTCGGCGAGCATTTCTCCACCGGACGGCACCGTACTTGGTCAAGGAAGAGCTCCAATTCTACGAGGAAGGGAACACGGTCTTCCACGACCGTTGTCGCTCTCCCTCATAGAATCAAAGCTCCTCCTTGATGTCCGTTACCGCTCGACAGAGAACATGCTCGCCGAAATGAACACGGTCCGCAAGTTCAACTAGTACGGATTTTCTATAATTTTCTAACTATTTTCTAAGTTTTTCATTTCATAAAAAGTTAAAATAAAAATGTTTAGTCGCGGAGTCCATAGAAATGACCATATTTTGACCTAGCAACGTATTGTCAATTGTCATTGCGTTGCATTGCACCCCGGACCGGACTCCGGACAATAAAATACTATGGTCGATCGATGCCGTTCTTTGTCGTACAGTCGCACGGCGACGGCCAATGGACCCGTTCAACCACCAAATCTGTCAGGCCCGGCTGTTCAGGCGTATCGTCAAAAAAGAACGGATTTGCTTCCTATTGCACGGCCTTGCATTGCATCTGTCATACCAGTCGGAGGCCCTAGTCCCTATACTCAATTTTTAATACACTATAAATTTCTCATTTTATAAACAAATAAAATTAAAAAAACTCTAAAATTCTCTATATCTCTAAACAATGAAGTGTGCTATGCATGCTACAAATGAACGGTGAATACTAGTTTTTAATAGCTACTTTAACCTTCCTCCAAGTAAATATGCAAGCTTGAAGTGATTTTGAGCTCAAATTGCTTACAAACGAAGAAAACCACAATAAAGAACCATATATATAGTGAACAAAATGAGATAAGACAATGGTGAAACATAAGAGTATGAAGTTGGTAACCTTTAGAACCGAAGAATCGATGGAGGAATCAAAGAAATCGATGGAGGAATCGAAGAATGGATTGAGAAAGAGCAAGAACACTGCTTAAATTTGAACTGAAGCTCTTGGGCGGGCTCGAGGAGGAAGAAGACGGCCAACAGGATTTATAGGGGGGACCTTTAGTCCCGGTTGGTGGATCCAACCAGGACTAAAGGTCACTTTCTAGTCCCGGGCCACGCCACTAGCCGGGACAAGAGATTTACTCCCGGTTCGAGCCACCAACCGGGAGTAAAGGTAGACCTTTAGTCCCGGTTGGTGGCTCCAACCGGGACTAAAGGTCCCCTGCCACAACGACCTGCGCGCAGGAGCCGTTGGGCATGGACCTTTAGTCCCGGTTGGAGCCACCAACCGGGACTAAAGGTCTCTCTAGTCCCGGGCGCAATATTTCTCGGGACTAGAGCCTGGTTTGGCCCTTGGATCAAAGGTCTATTCTCTACTAGTGAGGGTTCTGAATTTGCAGCTACGCCCAACTGGTTGTTGGCTTTGCAGGTAAACAAAGCAAATTTAAACATTCCCTATGGTGAAATTTGTAGGCGTCATAGCAATCTCACTGGTTACTCACTGCATCTCTGATCCTGGTGTGTTCAATTAGATAATGGCATATAGACCCAGAAGCAAAACTTCCAATATTTATTTTCCTTTCCTAATGATAGGTCTTTGATATATTCGGTGTGGAAATTCTCAAATAATAAGGCATTGGGAAAGTAGTTCTGTACTACATTATTAACATACATGCATAATTGTTTTTTTGCAAACTTGAATTTCCTATCTTAATGTGATAATTGCAACAATTCAATCTCTCTATTTATAGTGGGCAGACTGCAAGAAAGGAACCTAATTTGGTAAACCTTGAAGAGTACTGTAGACCACAACTATGGGACCTCGGCCGTGCTTTTGGCAAATTGAAGATGAAGTTGTAGGATGGGGCAAGGTGCTGAAGGGTGATAAGATGTGCAGGGCTGGTATTTCCTAGATAATTTGAGTCAAAAAATTGCCATTACATAATGTTTGCTCTTTTATAGACTATAATATATGGAGATTTTGTCATATATACTGAGGTTGTGCCCATTTAGTTGCTTAGCATAATTGGACAGAAAAAATGGATATATTGATGTTATTTTTTCAACCGAACCGAATTTCAGAGCATTGCTTAAGCAAAAGATGTGCTGGGTTGATTTCATGTGAGCTCTCTCTTTTCAGTAACATTCATCTGGTGTCTCTCCTACCAACAAATTATGGCTAATACATTTGCACTTTGCAGCCGACAGTGGTTTCCTCAGCCTCCCACAAGCATTTTGCTTGGTGGTCGAAGCAAGTTAAGTTGAGCATGTCACACCCAATTTTAAGGATAAAATGGGGTGCATAACCTTATGTGCGCCCAGAGATCAGTCACACACATAAGCTGACAAATTATGAATAGTATCATCACCAATGTTTGTTACATCACGAATAAGACAGAGTTATTACATAAGTATAGCACAAATAATAAAAAGATCTATCGCGGAAGCTCCAATTCCCAGGGACGTCGACTGGTTGACCACAAGTCTAGTAGTCCTCAGAGAAATCATCATTCTCAAGGTCATCTGTTACCCATCCGGGATTTTTATCCAAATAATGAAAATAAACAAGCGTAAGTACATGTCGTACTTAACAAGTGTAACACGGGGTTCATGAGGCTCAAAAGGCTAGACGCAGGCTTAATAGCGGTCAGCTTTTAGTTGTCACAATTTTAGCTTATGAGTAGCATCAAGGTGTTTCAGTTCCCAAAGCAGAACACATGATCAAATGTAAACATGAGTAATGAATAGCATAAACAGATATTACTTAGTGATCATCTATTCCATAAATGTTCCAAGGCCGCTCGTGACCGAGAGCACGGCTGATATACCAGTTTTACACTCTGCTGAGGTTGTACACTTTCACTGTGAGTCGTGATTCCCATATGCCCGGGTTTATAACTCCCAAAACACTTCCAAGGTGAGCAGGCAGGGGTCACTATGAAGCCTTTCAAAGGTTCGTCTAACAAGTTTGGGCCATTAGATTCACTCGACAAACAGTTATAGGAACCCCCCTGTCAAATGGCACAATTCCTTCATGGCTATACACATAAGAGTAGAGGCTGTCCTATACCTGATTCGTCAAGCCATTCTTACGCCAATAAAGGTAACCACTAACAAGCTAGAAAAGGTCCTCATACTGAGCTAAAGCCAGAGCCATGTAGCTCTCACAGCTGTACTGTAAGTCCCGGATGATCACTTACAGATAAGTCCTTAGGGAGAGGAATCTGAAGCATTTAGAAAGTAGCTAAACACTCCAGCCCCCTGTTTCCATGTTGCTAAAAAGTCACATTTTATATTTATTGCATATACCATTAGTCAAGTTACAAGATCATGGTTTAACTGAGCTCTAGCAAAGCTACCCATATGCATAACCCATAGGTGACAAGGCAATAGTCCAATTCTAGGAAATTCCTAACAAGAAGACACATGCAACATGAATTTAATGATTTAAAGTGAATAGGAAACAAGGATGATCCCATGCTATACTTGCCTTGAGCAACGTACTCCTGCTGGTCCTGCTCGTCAAAGTCGTACCCTTGATCTTCTGAGAACTGCTCACCGTCTATACTCAATAACCACAGCAACATACAAGCATCCAGGAGCAATCATGCAAAGCAAACAAGGCTACAGATTAGAACAGTACACCAACAGCAAAGAATCTAGATGAAAAGTTTGGAAAACGAATCTACGTCTCGCTATGAACACACAGACGCCAAGATCACAAAATTCGGATCTAAAACGGAAAAGTTATGGTTTAAACAAGATTTCCTATAGACAAATAATAGATTAGATCTAAGCTCGTATTATAAAAGTTGGAAACCTACTTTACAGTAGCGTAAACGTGTAGATTACTTAATTACGAACCCAACGCAACTTGAACGGATCTAATCGGAGTTAAAACGAAGATTTTACGGCTAAAACAAGTTGAATGGCAAAACTGTGAATAACTGAAAACGTATTTCAATAAAACCGAACCAAAATACGCTTTTATAAAGAGAAAACGAAATCTGGAAACGTGCTTTGGACTGTGGGTTGAATCTGGAATAATTATAAGGGCGTATTTGAAAGATTGGCAGCGAAGGGGTATCTGTAGATCTGGGCCGTTGGATTAGAACCCGACGGATGAGATCTGATTTGGCGGAAAAAGAAAAAACACCCAGCCGGCACAGTACTGCCGGCGGCTTGACCCCGGCGGCGCCATGGCCGGCGTGCTAGAGCTCGCGGTTCCCGGCTTGCAGCGCACTCCACGTCGAAAGAAAAAGACAGAGGGAGAGAGGAAGGGACGGCGAACTCACCGGACCCAAAACGGAGGACCGAGAGGCGGTAGAAACGGCCTGGCGCGAGCTGGCAGTGGAGGTCAGGGTTATCACTGTTCTACCCTTCTGCTGCACCAATCTCCAAGGGTCTTCCTCTTGCCTGCTGCCATGAGTCAGTGGAGGGGTTACCCCTCGAAAAGACTCCAACCAAAGCGGCTGCCAGCTCCTGAGGAAAACGATCCATGATGTCCCTCAGGATCCCAAAGGCTGCCCTGCCAGCTGCTTCTTCAGCAGTCCTGCCAGTTGACTCATAACACTAGCCTGTCCACTCAGAATCGTCACCTCGGGGACGAACAACGGCCTCCACAGTAACTAAGAGACCTTCTCCCAACCGCTCATTCGCCCAGAAGTAGCGAGGTTCCATTCCGTCAGGATAGCCTACGTAGCTTAGCACTCTCCACAAGAGTGTAGGCATCCCAAACTCTCCAAGGAACGTGTGACGTTGACGGGTACATGGAGCAAGCTGACGGCTAGGAGCTCTGCCTCCGGTGGACTTGCGAGCAGTCTGCTTGGTGCGTGCCATCTGCACCATTAACATGTACCCCTTGGTGAGACAATGCCATAATGGATAAGAGTTACATAACCGAGTAAGAATTTTATAAGGGGAGGAACAATGTAATTAGGTGAATGGTAATTTAACATGATGCATGCTCGTGCCGTACGTCCTCACAAACTTAGGAAAAATTTGTTTCTAACGGTAGACACGGTGGCATACATACGTTCTCTCATAAATAGCGTAACTAGTCGAGCTACACGTTTTGTTGTTAGTGTACCTGCATAAAATTTCATTTCAGCCCTAAACCCATAATGAAATATGCAGAATGTAATTGTAAATACTTCCATATATGTATACCCATACATATACTTCCGTATCAATCTACCCGACAATAATTTAAACCCACAATTAAATACGTACCATATACACATGCAAGCATGCATACATAGCCATACCAAAGCTAACTCTTCCCGACCGCACGCTCACATCTTGCGGTCATACACTCATCTTACCTTGGCGTAGAGGCATTTGATCCATACATTACCACTCAAGTGAATGGCATCCATACAATAGCACGCCATATGGACGACGAAGTAGAAACCCCCATGTTAGTACTTAAATAGCCACCTAATAGTCCTTAATTTGGGCATAAGGAAAGTGATCATTGGCACACTTTAGATTTCAAATACCTATTATATAACTATTAGTTGCTAGAGAAGGGTTTTTGGAAAACAAAAACTTTTGTTTTAAATACACTTGTGACAATTAACGTTGAATCTTGCTCTGATACCAGCTGTCGTAGAACCGACCAATTTATAAGAATACAAGTACAATGGCAATCCGCAAGGGGTCGCACTGTCATACTTGAACCCATATAAACCCGGTAGTCCGTCGAGTACCACGATGGGTCTCGATAAACGATTTACAACAACCAAGATCGTACAGGATTCAACATACATGCCACATATTACATAAAGTTCACAGATACATTTCGTCATCAGAGTACGAATAAAAGTTATTACAAACCAAGTTTGATAAATAAAGCGGAAGCAAATAAGTTCGAAGATAAAGTTTCCAACATAGTTTGATACAGTGCCAAGCCAGATCATGGTCCACAAAAGCAAGGATAGGAATTATTAAAGAAGCCTGCCCAAGGCTTACTCCTCATCCACGGCGGGATAGAAGCAACTCTTGCAATACCCATGATACACAGTGTCATCTGCAACAATGGGAAAATAAACCCTGAGTACGAGAAGGTACTCAGCTAGACTTACCCGTCATGAACCAGAAATAAAATGACTCCAAGGATTATGCAAGGCTATATAAGTGGACGTAACTTGACAACATTTTGCGTAAAAGCAATTGAGTCATGGTACAGTTACAATTTCTTCATCAAGTTAACTATAACTATCCATTTCTAGATTAGCAACTATACTGTGCCAAACATGTGGTATATCATTTAGAAGCATACAACAGTAACCATAGCAGGTATTGTAATTCCATTTTCATCCGAACCATCATATTTCATACACAGTTACTACGATGTTGGAGCTAGTCAAGTTTCTCACTATTCGGGAGAGACGGCGATTCGAATCGATTTCAACCAGCTGGGAATTTATTCCTAACACAAACCCAGGTCTACCAGCCACGATAGCCTTAGGTCACCTTTGGTACAACTCTGGTACACATTTCGCGGGTCTGTACTACGCCGCACAATCTAGAACACCAGATGTCAGGATCCTCAGGCCAAGCCTGCCCTTGGGCTCAGTCTGATCGTTCCCCAGAAGGAGCGCACAACAGAACGATTCCCGGCCTGAGTTGAATTACTCGGCTTCGTGGTCGGAACGAGTTATCCGGCCAGCTAAGTGAGAGGCATGCGTTCAATCTTGTCAGAAGTTCCAACAACGGTACGGTCCTTGATCGACATAGACGGGGATAGATCCACACCCAAGACCTCCATGTCTTGTTGCTTCTCTATCGACCTCCCATCCGGTCTTGATTTACTTTTACCTCATGGTTCTGTTCCACGATAGCAGATATAGCCAACCGTGCTCCGGTATCCACCTATATCTCGCAGGTGACAGGATATCACCCGACTTCTACCGGTCTAAGCATGGCTAAGCATTTATTCGATCCTGGACCTATACCGGTTAAAGGTGTAATATCTGGACAAGGAATGTACATGCATCAAGTGGTTTCATTCAACTCTTATAACCTAATGCATCAACCATAAATACGTAAGTAAATATTTGTGAATTACTGGGAGACTTATAATGCTCCGGGGCTTGCCTCGCAGAAAGGAAGTAGGGCGGTGGTCAGGGCACTCCAGAAGCTCTTCAGGGTTCTGCTCCACGCCTTCGGGAGCTGCGGCTTGCGGATCCTCCTGCTGGTTCCCTACCTCTACTTCTTCGAATTCCAGCAATGTGATCTCTTCCTCCGATCCTAGATGCATGAATATGGCATAAGTATTACGAATGCATATATGTTAACAAGTGCATCATGTTTATTGAGTAGGTGCATATCTCTTCTTGGTTATTTAATTATCTACTTCCATAATGCATCGATTATACCATAAAATAGCAGCTACTTGTTTCACTCATAACTGGAGTTCTACTAATCCAAAAACAGTGATCCTAGACTTTCTGGAAAGCCTATCAAATTCTCTACATCTTTGTTATTAACCATTTTTACAGTACATATCAGTTTCAACATGCAACTCATCAAACTCTAGAATCAGTCCGGAAACTATTTAATATGCAATATAAGGTAATAATACTTCTACTTCATGTAATCATTCAAAATTTGACAACATAGAATCTACCAACAATTTAAGCATACCAAATACATTTAAGATAATATAATGGGGAAGCCCAAACTATTTATTTAATTGCCTTTATTATTTTATTTAGATATCTAGGTTAAATAATAAACATATATCAGATATACTTATTAAATTCTCAAAAATTTACAGTGCCTTACTAATGCTATCAAAGGACTACTATAAAAATTTCATGTCATTTTACCAAGCATAACATCCTATACAAAAATGACAAGGAAGCAAGGCTTGAAATAGCATAAATGGAAAATCCTATTGAAAAGTGTCAAGCAATAGATTTCCTATTTTTCTTAACATCCATATGGTACTAGTATACCCTCCAACAAATTTCATGAATATTGGATTCATAATTAATTTATTAAAATTTATACAAGGATTCACTATTTATAAAAGAAAAATCTATAACTATAGATCTACACATGCACTGATGCTCAAATTTTTACCAGAGTTCATACATGACAAGAATAGCTTACCACAAAAATTTCATAATTTTTGGAGCAAAGGAACTCTAGATATAAAATAAACAAATTTGAATGCATTCAAAAGCACATTTCAAATCCCTATTTAAACCTCCAAAATTTTCTACTGTTGATGATAAAAACATATTTTTCCTAAATACTACACTTCCTAATGAACACTACAAAATTTATTTCAACATTTTAGGAGCTATCAAACTGAAGATACAAAAATAACAAAATAGGTGAAATCTGCATTCAAACTGAACTGGATTTAAAACATGGAGTCGCTGACACGCGGGACCCACTGGTCAGCGGAACAAAAACAGAGCCGGCGGCGCTGCTCGACTGACGCGGCTAGAACTCGACGGCGGCGAGTTCGCCAGCGGTGACATCATCACTAGGTGATCCCTGTGACCTAACGCGTCGATTGGTCTACTTGGCCGGCCCTATCGTCGACGCTAGTGACGACGGCGGCGGCCATGGCGGCTCGGCGAGGCGGGACGTTGGCGGTACGCCGGTGACGACCTCGGCGGCTCAACCTAACGTGCGGACAAGCACCTACGAACGCTGGAGGACCTAGCGCGCTAGCTAACGGAGCGGAAGGTGGACTATGGCAGCGTGGCCACGATGACGGAGTTGGCGACGGGGCTCCGGTGAGCATTTGCACGGCGCTGGCACTTACCGAACTCGAACAGCGGGCACTGGGAGAAGCAATGGGGTGCTGGGGAGACGGTGGAGGGATTGCGGTGATGGAGGAGCGGCCAGACAAGCCGGTGGCTGGCAACGACGGTGGCGGCGAGCGGTGCTGCTGCTGCGGCCGTTGCGAGACGACGAAGGAGAGCCGGCGGTGCGAAATGGGGGCGCGGCTGAGTGCGGGCGAGCGCTGGGACGGTTAAGGCGCGCACTGGCCTGGCTCTGCCGCGCTGGGCAGGGTGTCGGCGACGCGCGGCCACTGCCGGCCTCCACGCGGCGCGTGAGACCTGATCGGTGTCGGCCACTAAACGGTGCCCGTTTCAGTTCGTCAGTGCATCGTTGGCCGCCTGACAGCGGGTTTTCACGTTGATTTAACTGCTAATCTGTGGCTCCAATTCGTAAATGATCTAAATGACTTTCGTAGTCCTAAGTACCAGCTACAAATGTTGTTCAATGATCTCGTGCTAATTCGCAACCGAAACTGAGTAAAATCGTCCCCAAAGTGAGCCTGTCAGTCGGTCAGTGACCCACGACTTAGAAGATTTTGTTAAGTATTGAAATGTTAATTTGCTGATTCTTGTGATCCAAATTCAAGCATGTTAGGAGCTGAATCAATCAATGACCCAAAAATAAAAGTTGTTCCTTATACCAAATACTACAACTTTGCTTTAGTGATCTCCTCCATGCAAGGTCTCTAACACCTAGTTCCAAATTGGTCAAACATGTCACATTTAAAAGATGAAACACATCAAAGCATGGCTTAATGACCAAACTAGCCCTAGCCCTAAATACCAAAGTTGTTCATGATGATACTCTAAGCATTTTTAAGCAATTTGCAAGGTCATTTAAGCATTTCATGTAATAGTCACTCATAGAGCTATTTAAAGTAATCACATGAAATATGCCTTAAAGGCTTGATTATGAAAAGTGACTTTCATGAACCATGCCCTAATTGCTAACCCAAGTGTGGTTACATGTTTTTGTGACTCACATCTACCAAGTACATGTTTTCATTCATGATTATTTGCATAAGTACAAAGAAACATGCAAAAAAAAGCAAACGTTGCATGTGTTTCAATTCAATGTTTCAAGTGTAAATGCTTGTTTATGAATGAGTGATGATCATGCTCATGTTATGCAAGTCAAGTTATGCAAGGCTAACACCCGAGGTGTTACAAGCGGGCTCCTCCTCTGCCCCTACCTCTTCTTTAGCGGGCTTCTCCTCTGCCCCCACCTCTTCTTCAGCGGGTTTCTCCTTTGCCCCCACCTCTTCTTCAGCTTCCCCCATTGCAGTATCATTGAAGGCACCATATTCAACAAAAATGTCATCATCGCCCCATTGTTCTTCTTCACCTTCTTCCATTACAACTCCGGTTTCTCCGTGCTTCATCCAACAAATATAGTTTGGCATGAAACCTGACTTGAACAAGTGTGAATGAAGAGTCTTTGAGTTAGCATATTCCATCGTATTCTTACATACGACACATGGGCAGCACATGAAACCATTGCGTTTGTTTGCCTCGGTCGCACGTAACAAAGAATGCACGCCGTCCATGAACTCTTGGGAGCGACGATCAGCATTGTACATCCAATGCCGACGCATCTGCATTACATGACATAAATACCGTATTAAAACTTAGAACATAATTAGTTAATTATACAACATGCATACCACCACAAAAGCTATAAATTTAAGAAAGTCTTGCTACAATGTAGACAATCCCAACTACCACTAAAAACACTAAAGCTAAAATGCACTTCAGCAGCACAAGGATTTCACGACCAATCCCAACTAAAACAGACAGATCCCCCGTTTGTTCAACATCTTTGGGCTTCTTCGGCTGGATCACTACCTCATTAGCCGCCATATCTGCCTGTTGTGCAAGATATTTTTGCACGAGTTCAACATACTCTTCCTCCCTATAGAAGCCTAAACATACAGTGCCATCCCACTGAAATTAAAATAGAAAATTAGAACTTTAATCACAACCATCATGAAAATAGGTATAAACTAACCATAGTCATTAAATACGATAAAATAACTCACATTGCGATCCGGACACTTGTAGAAAATGCGACCCTTGTTGGGACCCTCCTTCTTCACTCGGTACTCCATCACAATCTTCGTCTCATCACAACACTTGCCGCATGCAATGAGTGGGAGGCCCGACCTAAGTTGCTTTGGAAACCCATAAGAGGCCGAGGACCCGGAAGCAATTGCCATCTACTCTCTATACTCATTTTTTAATACACTATAAATTTCTTATTTTATAAACAAATAAAATTAAAAAAACTCTAAAATTCTCTATATCTCTAAACAATGAAGTGTGCTATGCATGCTACAAATGAACGGTGAATACTAGTTTTTAATAGCTACTTTAACCTTCCTTCATGTAAATATGCAAGCTTGAAGTGATTTTGAGCTCAAATTGCTTACAAATGAAAAAAACCACAATAAAGAACCATATATATATAGTGAACAAAATGAGATAAGACAATGGTGGAACATGAGAGTATGAAGTTGGTAACCTTTAGAACCAAAGAATCGACGGAGGAATCGAAGAAATCGATGGAGGAATCGAAGAATGGATGGAGAAAGAGCAAGAACACTACTTAAATTTGAACTGAAGCTCTCGGGCGGGCTCGAGGAGGAAGAAGATGGCCAGCAGGATTTATAGCTCAAAAACATGTTTCAATAAATAACCATCCATACTAGTTGACCTTGCTTACGTGATCATCTCGGCGAGCATTTCTCCACCGGACGGCACCGTACTTGGTCAAGGAAGAGCTCCAATTCTACGAGGAAGGGAACACGGTCTTCCACGACCGTTGTCGCTCTCCCTCATAGAATCAAAGCTCCTCCTTGATGTCCGTTACCGCTCGACAGAGAACATGCTCGCCGAAATGAACACGGTCCGCAAGTTCAACTAGTACGGATTTTCTATAATTTTCTAACTATTTTCTAAGTTTTTCATTTCATAAAAAGTTAAAATAAAAATGTTTAGTCGCGGAGTCCATAGAAATGACCATATTTTGACCTAGCAACGTATTGTCAATTGTCATTGCGTTGCATTGCACCCCGGACCGGACTCCGGACAATAAAATACTATGGTCGATCGATGCCGTTCTTTGTCGTACAGTCGCACGGCGACGGCCAATGGACCCGTTCAACCACCAAATCTGTCAGGCCCGGCTGTTCAGGCGTATCGTCAAAAAAGAACGGATTTGCTTCCTATTGCACGGCCTTGCATTGCATCTGTCATACCAGTCGGAGGCCCTAGTCCCTATACTCAATTTTTAATACACTATAAATTTCTCATTTTATAAACAAATAAAATTAAAAAAACTCTAAAATTCTCTATATCTCTAAACAATGAAGTGTGCTATGCATGCTACAAATGAACGGTGAATACTAGTTTTTAATAGCTACTTTAACCTTCCTCCAAGTAAATATGCAAGCTTGAAGTGATTTTGAGCTCAAATTGCTTACAAACGAAGAAAACCACAATAAAGAACCATATATATAGTGAACAAAATGAGATAAGACAATGGTGAAACATAAGAGTATGAAGTTGGTAACCTTTAGAACCGAAGAATCGATGGAGGAATCAAAGAAATCGATGGAGGAATCGAAGAATGGATTGAGAAAGAGCAAGAACACTGCTTAAATTTGAACTGAAGCTCTTGGGCGGGCTCGAGGAGGAAGAAGACGGCCAACAGGATTTATAGGGGGGACCTTTAGTCCCGGTTGGTGGATCCAACCAGGACTAAAGGTCACTTTCTAGTCCCGGGCCACGCCACTAGCCGGGACAAGAGATTTACTCCCGGTTCGAGCCACCAACCGGGAGTAAAGGTAGACCTTTAGTCCCGGTTGGTGGCTCCAACCGGGACTAAAGGTCCCCTGCCACAACGACCTGCGCGCAGGAGCCGTTGGGCATGGACCTTTAGTCCCGGTTGGAGCCACCAACCGGGACTAAAGGTCTCTCTAGTCCCGGGCGCAATATTTCTCGGGACTAGAGCCTGGTTTGGCCCTTGGATCAAAGGTCTATTCTCTACTAGTGAGGGTTCTGAATTTGCAGCTACGCCCAACTGGTTGTTGGCTTTGCAGGTAAACAAAGCAAATTTAAACATTCCCTATGGTGAAATTTGTAGGCGTCATAGCAATCTCACTGGTTACTCACTGCATCTCTGATCCTGGTGTGTTCAATTAGATAATGGCATATAGACCCAGAAGCAAAACTTCCAATATTTATTTTCCTTTCCTAATGATAGGTCTTTGATATATTCGGTGTGGAAATTCTCAAATAATAAGGCATTGGGAAAGTAGTTCTGTACTACATTATTAACATACATGCATAATTGTTTTTTTGCAAACTTGAATTTCCTATCTTAATGTGATAATTGCAACAATTCAATCTCTCTATTTATAGTGGGCAGACTGCAAGAAAGGAACCTAATTTGGTAAACCTTGAAGAGTACTGTAGACCACAACTATGGGACCTCGGCCGTGCTTTTGGCAAATTGAAGATGAAGTTGTAGGATGGGGCAAGGTGCTGAAGGGTGATAAGATGTGCAGGGCTGGTATTTCCTAGATAATTTGAGTCAAAAAATTGCCATTACATAATGTTTGCTCTTTTATAGACTATAATATATGGAGATTTTGTCATATATACTGAGGTTGTGCCCATTTAGTTGCTTAGCATAATTGGACAGAAAAAATGGATATATTGATGTTATTTTTTCAACCGAACCGAATTTCAGAGCATTGCTTAAGCAAAAGATGTGCTGGGTTGATTTCATGTGAGCTCTCTCTTTTCAGTAACATTCATCTGGTGTCTCTCCTACCAACAAATTATGGCTAATACATTTGCACTTTGCAGCCGACAGTGGTTTCCTCAGCCTCCCACAAGCATTTTGCTTGGTGGTCGAAGCAAGTTAAGTTGAGCATGTCACACCCAATTTTAAGGATAAAATGGGGTGCATAACCTTATGTGCGCCCAGAGATCAGTCACACACATAAGCTGACAAATTATGAATAGTATCATCACCAATGTTTGTTACATCACGAATAAGACAGAGTTATTACATAAGTATAGCACAAATAATAAAAAGATCTATCGCGGAAGCTCCAATTCCCAGGGACGTCGACTGGTTGACCACAAGTCTAGTAGTCCTCAGAGAAATCATCATTCTCAAGGTCATCTGTTACCCATCCGGGATTTTTATCCAAATAATGAAAATAAACAAGCGTAAGTACATGTCGTACTTAACAAGTGTAACACGGGGTTCATGAGGCTCAAAAGGCTAGACGCAGGCTTAATAGCGGTCAGCTTTTAGTTGTCACAATTTTAGCTTATGAGTAGCATCAAGGTGTTTCAGTTCCCAAAGCAGAACACATGATCAAATGTAAACATGAGTAATGAATAGCATAAACAGATATTACTTAGTGATCATCTATTCCATAAATGTTCCAAGGCCGCTCGTGACCGAGAGCACGGCTGATATACCAGTTTTACACTCTGCTGAGGTTGTACACTTTCACTGTGAGTCGTGATTCCCATATGCCCGGGTTTATAACTCCCAAAACACTTCCAAGGTGAGCAGGCAGGGGTCACTATGAAGCCTTTCAAAGGTTCGTCTAACAAGTTTGGGCCATTAGATTCACTCGACAAACAGTTATAGGAACCCCCCTGTCAAATGGCACAATTCCTTCATGGCTATACACATAAGAGTAGAGGCTGTCCTATACCTGATTCGTCAAGCCATTCTTACGCCAATAAAGGTAACCACTAACAAGCTAGAAAAGGTCCTCATACTGAGCTAAAGCCAGAGCCATGTAGCTCTCACAGCTGTACTGTAAGTCCCGGATGATCACTTACAGATAAGTCCTTAGGGAGAGGAATCTGAAGCATTTAGAAAGTAGCTAAACACTCCAGCCCCCTGTTTCCATGTTGCTAAAAAGTCACATTTTATATTTATTGCATATACCATTAGTCAAGTTACAAGATCATGGTTTAACTGAGCTCTAGCAAAGCTACCCATATGCATAACCCATAGGTGACAAGGCAATAGTCCAATTCTAGGAAATTCCTAACAAGAAGACACATGCAACATGAATTTAATGATTTAAAGTGAATAGGAAACAAGGATGATCCCATGCTATACTTGCCTTGAGCAACGTACTCCTGCTGGTCCTGCTCGTCAAAGTCGTACCCTTGATCTTCTGAGAACTGCTCACCGTCTATACTCAATAACCACAGCAACATACAAGCATCCAGGAGCAATCATGCAAAGCAAACAAGGCTACAGATTAGAACAGTACACCAACAGCAAAGAATCTAGATGAAAAGTTTGGAAAACGAATCTACGTCTCGCTATGAACACACAGACGCCAAGATCACAAAATTCGGATCTAAAACGGAAAAGTTATGGTTTAAACAAGATTTCCTATAGACAAATAATAGATTAGATCTAAGCTCGTATTATAAAAGTTGGAAACCTACTTTACAGTAGCGTAAACGTGTAGATTACTTAATTACGAACCCAACGCAACTTGAACGGATCTAATCGGAGTTAAAACGAAGATTTTACGGCTAAAACAAGTTGAATGGCAAAACTGTGAATAACTGAAAACGTATTTCAATAAAACCGAACCAAAATACGCTTTTATAAAGAGAAAACGAAATCTGGAAACGTGCTTTGGACTGTGGGTTGAATCTGGAATAATTATAAGGGCGTATTTGAAAGATTGGCAGCGAAGGGGTATCTGTAGATCTGGGCCGTTGGATTAGAACCCGACGGATGAGATCTGATTTGGCGGAAAAAGAAAAAACACCCAGCCGGCACAGTACTGCCGGCGGCTTGACCCCGGCGGCGCCATGGCCGGCGTGCTAGAGCTCGCGGTTCCCGGCTTGCAGCGCACTCCACGTCGAAAGAAAAAGACAGAGGGAGAGAGGAAGGGACGGCGAACTCACCGGACCCAAAACGGAGGACCGAGAGGCGGTAGAAACGGCCTGGCGCGAGCTGGCAGTGGAGGTCGGCGGCGGCGCTCGAGCGAGAAGCGGCTGCGGCTGCTTGGCGAAGAAAACGGACGCTAGATGGGATAGGGGAGAGAGGAGGGGTGCGGGCGCTATTTATGGGGACGGAATTCCTTGGGCGCGATGTCAAGGAGAGCGTGGCCGAGGCGGACTCAATCGGCGACGGCACAGTGTCCGCCTGGGACACGAACAAGGGGAAGGAGATGGGTCTGACTCGTGGGCCCGACCAGTCAGCTATGGAGGAAAGGCGCTTGCGCGACTTGCAGCTGGGCGCGCGACTAGGCCGGGGAACCAGGCTTCGGCCCAAGCGGTGAAGAGCGCGGGCCGGCGCGGAAAGAAACACTGGGTTTCGGCCCGAGCGGAGACAAGGAGCTGCACAGCGGCCTGGAGAAGGGAATGGGCCGCGGCAGCAGCAGGCCTTCGAGCCGAAAAGAGGAAGGAGGAGAGATTCCATTTTTTCCAATTTCTTTCCAAAGCAATTTTGAACGCAAAAATTCAAATCAAATTCAAACTTGAGTTCAAATCAAACCATTCCAAAAATTGATATGCAGCAGCATGAATGCACATTCACTGTTGTTAACCTATATTCAATTTTAATTTGGTAAACTTTATTATTCTTCCTAAATTTAAATGCTCACAAAAATGCTTAGTAAATCAATTTTTCTCTAGTTTCAATTGTTGTAAATTTAGGGTGTTACAATTCTACCCCCCTTAAAATGAATCTCGTCCTCGAGATTCGGACGATGCTTACTCAAATAACTGTGGGTATGTTTTCCTCAGATCCTCTTCTCTTTCCCAAGTAGCCTCATCTACTATATACCGATTCCACTGAACCTTGCACATCTTTATAACTCGGCTCCTTGTAACTCTTTCTGCCGTCTCCAAAATCCTTACCGGAAACTCCTCATATGTGAGATCCTCCTTAACTGTAAGCTCTTCTAATGGTATCTGCTCCTTGGGTACACGCAGACACTTCTTCAGTTGAGACACATGGAACACATCGTGTACACCTGACAAACTCTTAGGCAATTCCAACTGATAAGCTACCTCTCCACGTCTCTCTAGAATCTTGAAAGGTCCAATATACCTTGGTGCTAACTTTCCTTTCATGTTAAACCTTCTCACACTTCTCATAGGTGACACCTTCAAGTACACATAATCACCTACTTCAAAAACCAATTCTCTTCTTCTAGTGTCGGCATAGCTCTTTTGTCGAGACTGAGCCACTCTCAAGTTATCCCTGATCATCCTTACTTGCTCTTCTGTGTCTCTCAAAACATCTGGTCCAAACACTTGAGTTTCTCCCGTTTGATTCCAAAACAACGGGGCCTACACTTTCGTCCATACAAAGCTTCGAAAGGTGCCATATTGAGACTTTTCTGATAACTGTTGTTGTACGAGAACTCTGCATAAGGCAAACTCTTGTCCCAACTTGTACCATACTGCAACGCACAAGCCCTCAACATATCCTCCAGTATCTGATTAATCCTCTCAGTTTGCCCATCTGTCTGAGGATGATACGCCGTACTAAAATTCAACTTGGTTCCCAACGAACTATGTACTTGCTGCCAAAAATGAGATGTAAATTGGGTACCTCGATCAGACACAATTTTCTTGGGAACTCCATGTAGACAAACTATTCTCTCCATGTATAGCGCAGCCAATTGGGGTCCAGTATAGGTAGTCTTAACCGGTAAGAAGTGGGCAACCTTAGTTAACCGATCTACTATTACCCAGATTGAATCATATCCTTTCTGAGTATGTGGTAACCCAACTATAAAATCCATACCAACTTCTTCCCACTTCCACTCAGGTATCTTCATTGGTTGTAACAATCCTGTAGGTCTTTGATGTTCAGCCTTGACTCTCTGACAGGTATCACACAAAGCAACATATTCAGCAACATCTCTTTTGAGTCCGTACCACCAATACTTCTCTTTTAAATCTAAATACATCTTGGTACTTCCAGGATGAATAGAATAAGCAGACTCATGGGCCTCACGAAGAATTGCCTCTCGTATAGCCTTATCCTCAAGCACACACATAGTCTTTTCCCAAACCACAGAGTTCCATTGTCATCCATACTAAAACCTGGTGCCTTACCAATCACTATGTTTTCTACTATCTCCTTCAACTTCGCATCCTATAACTGTCCCTTACGTATTTCTTGCTCCAATTTAGGCTCCAACACTAACTCCACTGCATTGGTAACAAAGCCTAAATTTAGTCGCTCAAATTCAGCACACAACTCACTTGACATCGATGTCACTTGCACCTCATTGACATAACTCTTCCTACTAAGAGCATCGGCAACAATGTTCGCCTTCCCAGGATGATAGTGTACCTCCAAATCATAATCTTTGATCAACTCTGACCATCGACGCTGTCTCATATTCAGATCTGTCTGAGTGAAAATGTACTTCAGACTTTTGTGATCAGTATAGATGTCACTCTTATGTCCAACGAGATAATGCCTCCATATCTTCAAAGCATGAACCACTGCTGCTAGCTCCAAATCATGAGTAGGATAATTTAACTCATGCTTTCTCAACTGCCGAGATGCATAAGCCACTACTCTGCCTTCTTGCATAAGAACACATCCAAGTCCCTGACGAGATGCATCACAATAGATCGAAAAACTTTTATTCAGGTCTGGCAAAGTCAACACTAGAGCTGTAGTCAACCTCTTCTTCAACTCTTCGAAGTTAGCCTGACACTTCTCGGACCACACAAACTTAGCATTTTTCTCCAATAAGGCTGTCATTGGCTTAGCAAGCTTAGAGAAACCTTCAATGAACCTTCTGTAGTATCCAGCTAATCCCAAGAAACTACGTGTCGACGAAATATGGTCGGCAGTCTACCTAGGGGTATGCCCAAGGTAGTAGATTATCGGCAGACAGATGCGCAAGCCCCCAAACAAGACGGTGACGCAAGACAGACACGAGGTTTTATCCAGGTTCGGCCGCCAAGAAGGCGTAATACCTACGTCCTGCGTCTGATTTGTATTGCTGTATGTCAATGAGAGATATTTTTTAGAGGGGTCCCCTACCCGCCTTATATAGTCCGGGGGGCAGGGTTACAGATCTGGAAACTAATCCTAGTCAGTTACAATTGCCATATCTGGCCGGATAAGGATTCCTATTCTAACCGACCAGGATCCTGCTTGGTCGCCAAATCCGTCTTGATTCCTTGTGCGGGACTCCGATCAGGTTAACTGGGCCGCACGTCAACTTTCGGGTGGACTGAACCCATCGACCCGGGCCAGCCCAAGCTTAGCCGTAAGGGTATAGGGGTTAATACCCCCACAGCTAGTCCCCGAGCATCATGTATTATGTTGCGACACGCCATTTGAACCTTCTCCGACAAGCGAGGCTTGAATTTTTGACGCCTCCGACCACCGTCATCACCGGAGAAGTAGGTTGTCCGAAGAATGTATGGTGCTCTTAAGAAAAAAGAAAAAGATTTCTGTCCTGAGAAGTGTGCCCACTTGTATTTCTGAAAAGAAATGTAAATGGTCTTGAAGTATAGCATCCTTAAACATCAGAAGCGTAGGGGTCAAAAAACAAACACATTCACCGCAAGGTGAAGTGTGCCCACTTAGTCCCCGAGCTTGCTGGAAGGCAAAATATGAGCCTTGTAGCAAGGTCTAAAAGAAAAGTCTCTTAACTGTATGTGAGTACAAATCACATGTAGCCAAGGAGAACCATTATTCAAGCAGTGGTCGGGGCAGTCCCCGAGCATACTAATAATCCTCATAATCATTCAAAACACAGGGGTCGATTTAAACAAACACATTCACCACAAGGTGAAGTGTGCCCACTTAGTCCCCGAGCCTAGTAGTAGGTGACGCAGGTACGTGGTGCCAGGGTCTAAAAAAGAAATTCCGCTGAGGTTAAGAATCCAATTACCGTACAGGCAAAACAAGATACACCGGCAGGTGCATCGTATCGACGTAGTCCCCGAGCTTGCTGGAAGGCAAAGTACGAGCCTTGTAGCGAGGTCTAAAGAAAAGTCTCTTAACTGTATGTGAGTACAGATCACATGTAGTCAAGGAGAACCATTATGCAAGCAGTGGTCGGGGCAGTCCCCGAGCACGGCCGTGGTCGGAGCGATCCCCGAGCACAAAAGTGGTCTGGGCAGTGTCCAAGCACAGTAGTGGTCAAGGCAAATCCACGATCACTTGCGCTGCTTGTACTATTATTTTGTGTACTTTTCTCTATTCTCTGCCAAGGCCAGTCTGACACGTCTGGTCAAAAAAGTAAATAGGTATAGTACGTCATTCCGTCTTCTTCTTCTTTTTTTTTTTGCTAACAGTCGGTTGACACCTGTATTGAGGTGTGTCAGTGTGAGCCCCCTTACACCATCAACGAAGAGGCGCGTACACTGTTAACGAAGGAGCACGTTTATTGGCGCAGATTTCGAGGTTGTGTGAACAACCGTCTGCGGTGCGTGCGCACGACTCCCAATATTCTCGGGTGGACGAAGCGACGGTGCTCTTTGTTTTATATAATGCAGATCTAGTAAGTTACTCATACCATTCCTCATTGTCATCCGCCGCCGCAACCTTCTTCTTCCTCCTGCCAAACCCTATTCCCCCAAAAATCATCACCAATCCCCTCGGTCTCCCGCATCCACCCACTTAGTAAGGATGAACTAATGGCGAAGAGAGACGCCCAGAAGAAAGGCGGGGTCATGGCGAAAGAATGGTGGAAGTCGCGGAGCAACGAGCAGACCATCGAGGACCTCGTCGCCATGGGAGTGCTCCACAACAAGGCACTTGCGGGATGGCGTGCACCGGAAGGAGAAAGCTTCCCCGATCCACAACCAGGTGAGATTGTGGTCTTTGAAGATTTCTTCAAACGGGGTTTTGGGATTCCAGTGCACCCTTTCCTTCAGGGTCTCTGCTTGTACTACGAGATTGGGATTTGCAATCTGCATCCCAACTCGATTCTTCTTGTTTCCACCTTTATCCATCTCTGCGAGGCTTATGGTGGCTTCCAGCCCCATTTCGACCTCTTTCGCCACCTATTCTGTCTTCGGAAGAAAGGAAGCAGTGGCTCGAAGATCACGGGGGGCGTTTACCTGAACCTGCGTGACGGCATGAAGGCTCAATACCTGCACTGCCCCTGGAACACCTCATTGGACGAGTGGTACAAGAAGTGGTTCTACATCCGTGAAGAGCCGAACACCATCACTCTGTGCGATGTGGGACTGATTCCAGAGAAGAAAAGCAGCTGGTCGGAGAGGCCCGAGAACTTGGAGCAGATCGCCGAACTGCTCGAGATGATCCCGTGGGGAAGGCTTGATGGCCCGAGCGTTGTCGGCAACTTCATCAGCCGAAGAATTCAGCCCTGCCAGAAAAGGATTCACCCCGGCTTCGAGTACCAAGGAGGCGCTGATCCGACGAGGACCAGGAAGGAGCCGCTCGATAAGATGGAAATCAAGGCCAGGATTGGAGAGCTGTTCAACCTGGCCGATCCCAATTATGTTGCACTGAACGCCATCGAACACGCCTTCAAGCTGGCTCGCCCTCCCCCAAAGGTAAATGATGCCACCTTTTAACTGTAGAGTCATGTTGCATCAAGAAAATAACTGTCTTTTCCTTCATTTTGTGCCTCAGTGTAATGGCCGTGACCGGGCAGGAGTGTTTGTGTCGCCTCCCCCCGGTGTAGAATGGCCACAAGCTACTGGGCCAGCCGCCCAGACCAGCGCCAGGACCGACGACGTTCACTGGGCGGTACTCGAGACCGTAGAGGACGCCTCGACCAGAGCCGCTGGCAAGCGTCCGGCTGCCAGCAAACGACGTCAAGCCATCTTCCCCCCGTCGGACGACGAAGCAGAGGATGCGGACATCTTTCGGCTCGTCCCCCGAAAGAGGAGAAAGCAGGTGGGACCGTCAGAGCAGGGTGGCTTCTCTGTGCCAGCAGTGGTCACAGCACCGACCACTGCAACACAGAGCATAGACGAAGAGAACATGCCACATCATACTCCGACGCCCGTACCGGAGGTTGAACAAGTCCCGGTGGAAACTGCCGAGCAAGCGGAGCAGGGGCGGTCGAGGAGACGTTCCTTCCTCACATCCTTCCGCAAGTCAAAACTATAAGTATCTATACTTTTGATGTAAGCTTTGCATTTTGCATTGGATGCTATTATCTTCTGAATTTGCCTCTGAATGTATTAGATCGGCATCCACCGAAAGCCCCGACCAGCTAGCTGGGTGCGGAACGTCCTTACCAACAACAGCTGGACAAACTGCTCAGCAACCAGCCGTGGAGGAGCCCATGGCAGGGACTCCGCCTGGGCCTCAGCAGGTGGACGACCAGACGCCAGTCCCCGAGCAGAATACAAGCGCTCCAAGCACGAACCCTGATGAGGCGGATACCACGGCGCCAAGGGAGCTAGATCTAGCCGAGGGGCAGCAGCCAGAAGTTGCCCGGGACATGGTTGCCGACGCGACGGCTCGTGGGAAAGCCCTGGTGGTCGTGGAGTCTGCGAACTCTAGACCAGTGCCGCCTCCCGAACAGGAGGCTGAAGAGGATGTAGTGGAAGAAGTCCTGGGCCGTCCCCAAGATAGGCGACAACATGTATATGTGTCGCGCTATCGGAACGACGAATGGGTCATGCACGAGGAAATCCCAGAGGTCGAAGAGACCTTAAGAGTCGAACGGGCGGCCAAGCGTCTGGTGACTGAAGTCCAGGTATATTTGGCTTTAGTCCTTGACCCTGTTGTGTAGTCGAACTGTCTGACGTAGCTTGTCTGTGTGCAGGACTTGATGAAAACTGCAAGATACCGAAAAAGGTGCTTCGACCAGATAGAAGGAATCATGATGACCAATAAGAAGCTGACGGCTGAAGTAGAACGCCTACGGCGCCAACTTGAAGCCGCCGACCAGGAGAGGACAGACCAAAAAGCACAGAACCAAAACCTGGTCGGCCAGCTCGAAAACAAAGAGCAGGAGAAAACAGGTAAGTGTTCACCGTATCATAGCAAGTGAGGAACTTGTGTTATTTTGTTCTTGACAGTAATAGCTATAATGCAGGTTTAGAAGCTGAAGTGACCCGCCTCCAGGGGGAGAACAGCCGTGCGCTTGCAGAATGTGGTCGCCTGAAGGAGGACAACGAGAAACTGGCACGCCGCCAATCGGAACTCCAAGACCACACTAACAGAATGAAGGACGACCTGAAAAGTAAGCACTCCAGACCACCTTTCTCATTCAATTGCCCACATTGCCTTGTCGTGTCATCACGTTTGATGTCTCGTACTGTTTTCAGTTTTGAAAGCCAATGCCAAGAGGCACCTTGAAGCCGTGATCAAGGAGCGTGACGACTGGAAAGCACAATGCCTTAAGGCCACCGAGGAGCGGGACACGTGGAGCAAGCGGTGCCAAGAAATGGCAACTGGCATTGTGCCCGTCCTCGACCTTATTGACCCGGCGCTCACAGAGCAAGAGCTAAGGACGCCTCAGCTCGGACTGGTCGGGAGATGCAAGCAAGCATGGGGATGGTTCCAAGACTTCGTGAAGGAGGCGGGTGAGTACACGGGTGCCCATGTGCTAAGCATGGTGCATGCTCACTACCCCCTGATCGATCTCAAACGCTTGGAGGCTGGGTACCCGAAGGAGATAGACCTAGACAAGGCCGAAGAGCTTCGGACGGCCCAGCTGGACTTGTCGTCAAAGATAATTGGCGATATTAACCTGTGCGGAGGTGGGACAGCACCTGTGCAGGGTATGCCATCGACAAGCCAGCTAGAAATGCCGTCAGCTGCAAGCCAACCAACGAAGCCTGCGGTCTCGACCAGCCAGGCACCGGCGGGGCCATCCCCTTCAGCTTGACTAGCTCTAGAGTCTCGGAGACTCGAGTAGGGTATCAGAGGCGGCGAGCAGTAAATGCCATGCACCCCGACCAGCCAATGTAATAGGCTTAAAGCTGTAGAAGGAGGACATAGTTGTGTTATTGTAAACTTGAGCCTTTTCAGGCAAGCTTGTAATAACGTAACTGTATATCATTATAAGCTTGTTTGTTTTATGCAAAAAGCACTTTAAGCTTGAAATTTTTGTTGGTGTAACTAAGTGGGAACGTGTTAACGTTCTGTTTAGTTGTACCGTTTTGCTCGACACGTCATCCTGAAAAGTTTGTGCGGCCCTAGTCTGGCATGTGGTCGGAGTGTGAGGTATTATGACCTGTGCACACGTGGACGCAGACAAGTCAAACCAGGGGGGACCTGCCGATCACCCGCAACGTAGAGAGCGGATCCCGTGCACGTGTTGGGCGGAACCGGAGACAGGGCCTGCTCCAAAAACCGTAGAAGGAGTGGTGGTCGGCTTGTACTGGCTTTAGTTAGAATAACCATAAAATTCAGAGTGACACATTAGAGTGGTCGGAGAAATCATAGTTGCTTTAGTAAAGTAAATCGAAAATACAAGTAGAGTACATATCTCAGTAGTTAAGCATAGAAGCGTCTAAGCTTGTCGATGTGCCATGAGTTCGGTACGTCCGTGCCGTCTAGATGAGCTAACCTGTAAGACGTTGGACGTGTGACTTCCTTGACCATGAAGGGTCCCTCCCATGGGGTTGCGAGTTTGTGGACACCAGCCTGGTTCGTCTTCCATTTCAGGACTAAGTCCCCGACCACGAAGAAACGCTCTTTAACATTCTTGTTGTAGTACCTGCGCAAAACAGCCAGGTATTTGGCCGTGCATACGCAAGAATCAAGCCTTTTCTCTTCTGCGCTGTTGACTTCTAGCTCCCGTACTTCGTCGACCTTGCCTTCGTCGAAGTTCTCTACCCGTGCTGATCTGAAAGCTATATCTGGTGGGAGGACTGCCTCAGCGCCGTAAACCATAAAGTATGGTGAGACGCCGGTGTTACGACTGGGCTGAGTTCAGAGGCCCCAAACAACGGCTGGTAACTCCTTGAGCCATCTTCCAGGAGCTTTATCGTTTTCTCTGT
The DNA here is from genome assembly GCF_019320115.1 of Miscanthus floridulus. Taxonomy (NCBI): domain Eukaryota; kingdom Viridiplantae; phylum Streptophyta; class Magnoliopsida; order Poales; family Poaceae; genus Miscanthus; species Miscanthus floridulus. Next base: position 93,060,948 of record NC_089586.1, read on the forward strand.
ACATCCTCTTCTTCAATGCATCCAAGATCATGCCATTTGCCCGCTCGACTTGTCCATTAGCTCTAGGATGCGCCACCGAGACGTATTTTACAACTATGCTCCTTTCATCGCAGAAGTCCCAAAAAGCATTCCCGGTGATCTGAGTACCCAGATCAGTAATGATGCTGTTGGGCACGCCGAAACGGTGGATGACCTGGTCGAGGAATGTGACAGCTTTCTCTGAGGATGCCTGTACCAGAGGCATGTATTCTATCCACTTAGAAAACTTATCAGTTAGCACGAAGACGCATGTAAATTTCCCAGGAGCTGGTTTGAAAGGCCCGATCATGTCCAGTCCCCAGCATGCGAAGGGCCAAGAGGCTAGAATCGTCTGGATCTCATGTGCTGGTACATGGATTCTCTTGGAGAAGAACTGACAACCTTCACAGCGGCGGACTAGCTTCTCTGCATCGGCCACTGCTGACGGCCAATAGAACCCTGCTTGGAAAGCCTTACCGACCAGTGTTCTTGAGGCCGCGTGGTTGCCGCAGGAGCCAGAGTGGATTTGGTCTAGGAGACGCTTGCCTTCCTCCTGGGTTATACACTTCATCAAGATTTCCTCCTTAGCGTTTTTGCACCATAACTTGCCATCAACGAGCAGATACTGCTTACTACGACGCATCAGGCGTTCATTTTCTGTTCGATCGATATAACCGCTACCGTCTGTTAAGTACTTGATGAAAGGTGTTCTCCAGTCTGGCTCATGAGTGGTCGGAAGCGGCTCGGTTGTGCTCGGCGCTGGAACCGTAGCCACTAATTGCTGGTCTGAAACTTTGTCGGTCGTTGAATCCTCGTCTTCAATGGAAGGCGTGAGCAGGTCTTGGATGAATACGCCATGTGGGATTTTGGCTCGGGATGATCCTAACTTTGACAACGCATCCGCTGCCTGGTTCTTGTCCTAGACCACGTGTATGTACTCGATGCCATAGAACCTGCCTTCCAGCTTTCTTATCGATTTGCAATATGCGTCCATCTTTTCACTGGTCGTGTCCCAGTCCTTGTTGAGTTGGTTGATGACCAGAGCCAAATCTCCGTAAACATAGAGACGTTTAACTCCAAGCTCAATCGCAATACGTAGACCATGCAGGCATGCTTCATACTCGGTGGCATTATTAGATGCTGGGAAATAAATCCTGAGGACGTACCGGAGCTGCTCCTTGGATGGTGATACGAAAAGAACTCCTGCTCCCGCACCGTCAATGTTGAGAGAACCGTCGAAGTACATCGTCCAATATTCGTCGGATCCCGGAGAGGCAGGCGTGCTTAAGTCTGTCCACTCGACGATGAAATCGACGAGTGCCTGGGACTTGATTGTAGTACGGCTTGCAAATTCCAAGGAAAAGGGGCATAGCTCCATTGCCCATTTGACGATGCGCCCGTTCGCATCCTTATTGCGAATGATGTCCCCCAAAGGATACTCGGTCATGACCACCACACGATATCCGTCGAAGTAATGTCTCAACTTTCGGGATGTTATCAGTATGGCGTAGAGCAGTTTCTGAATCTGTGGGTACCTGGTCTTGGATTCGTTGAGTACCTCACTAATGAAATAGATTGGCCGCTGTACCTTGTAGGCGTGGCCCGGCTCGTCGCGCTCGACCACCATTGTAGTGGAAACCACCCGATCGGTTGCCGCAATGTAAAGTAGGAGAGTTTCGTCTTCTCTGGGGGCAGTAAGTATCGGAGGTGACGTGAGGTATTGTTTCAGCTGCGTGAAGGCAGCGTCTGCTTCCTCCGACCACTCGAACTTCTCGGACGATTTGAGCAGTTTGAAGAACGGTAGTCCTTTTTCTCCTAATCTTGATATGAAACGGCTTAGAGCAGCCATGCAGCCGGTGAGCTTCTGGACATCCTTCACCTTTTTTGGGGGCTTCATGTCTAAGACAGCTTTGACTTTCTCCGGGTTAGGGCGTATGCCGTCGTAACTGACGACGTTGCCGAGCAGTATGCCAGAAGGGACACCAAAGATGCACTTCTTTGGGTTTAATTTCCATTGGAACGTATTAAGGGCTGCGAAGGTGCGTTCCAGATTGTCAACAAGGGTATGTGCTTCCTTGGTTTTGACAACTACATCATCGACGTAAGCCTCGACGAGGCCGTCTTTTATCTCATCGTTGAGGTAGGCCTGTATAGCGCGTTGGTAGGTAGCACCGGCGTTTTTGAGCCCGAACGACATAGTCGTGTAGCAGTAGGCGCCGAAAGGCGTGATGAAAGATGTCTTGATCTGGTCGTCCTTTTTGAGAGCGATCTGGTGATAACCAGAGTAGCAATCGAGAAAGGAAAGCAGCTCGCAACGGGCGGTTGAATCTACGACCTCGTCTATGCGAGGTAAGCCAAAGGGGTCCTTAGGGCAGTGTTTGTTGAGATCAGTGTAATCAACACACATTCTCCATTCATTATTCTTTTTGCGTACAAGAACCGGGTTGGCTAACCATTCCGGATGATACACTTCTTTGATAAATCCGGCTGCCAAAAGCCGTGTAACTTCTACCCTGATCGCCTCCTTTTTGTCGCGAGCGAACCGTCGTAGCTTCTGCTTGATTGGTTTGGCTTTGCTGTTGACATTTAAGGAGTGCTCAATCAAGTCCCGAGGTACACCGGGCATGTCGGAAGGTTTCCATGCAAACACATCCACGTTGCCCCTCAAGAACCTGACGAGCGCGTCTTCCTATTTAGGATCCAGGTCGACCCCGATGAGGGCCGTTTTGCTGGGATCACCCTCGACCAGCTGGATCGTCTTGTGCTCCTTGGACCTGATGTTCTTGCGCGGAGCCTCGAGCTCTGGGATCTCCAAGTGGTCGGCCGTGGTCTTCTTAGCGTCGAGCATGGTCTCGGCCATGCGAATAGAGAGGTCGTGGGCCTCTGCTATTTTGAAGCTGTCGTCCTCGCAGGTATAAGCTGCGTATACGTTGCCCCTGAGGGTTAAAACTCCTTTCTCAGTAGGCATCTTGAGCACCAGATACCTGTAATGAGGTATGGCCATGAACTTGGTGAGCGACGGTCGACCAAGAATAGCATGGTAGGTGCCGTCGAAATCAGTGACCACGAAGTTGACGTAGTCGGTGCGGAAGTGGTCCGGAGTTCCAAACTGCACAGGTAGCGTGATCTGCCCGAGAGGTGTGGAGCTCTGTCCGGGGAGAACGCCCCAGAACTGTGCCTCGTACGGCTTCAGGTCCGCCTGGGCTATTTTCAGAGCGGGCAGGCTGTTCTTGAATAGTATATCAATGGAGCTGCCGCCGTCGATCAGTACCTTGTCGAATTGAACCTTGTTGATACAAGGATCGAGGACCAGGGGAAAACGCCCTGGCTCGGGTATAGCGGCCCATTGGTCCTTCCTGCTGAAGTAGATTTCACGGTGAGACCACGGAGGAAGCCGCGGATCGGTGAGAAGGTTGTCGGTGTTTGCCACGTTCAAGCAAGCGCGGGCGAGCAGCTTGCGTTCTCGTTTGGTCTCAGTGGACACCTTGCCGCCGATGATGGTGTGCACGCGATCAGTTGGCTTGACGTATTTATGACGAGGATCTGCATCGTCGTCGTCGTTGTCCTCGTTGCGCTGTTCCCCACGTCGTTAGGCTTGTCGGACGTATCCGGAGCCTGTTGACGCGTGTAGATAGTCTTGAGGACGCGGCAATTCTCCATGGTGTGGTTTGATTTAGGATGGAGCTGGCAGGGTCCCTTCAATGCTTTAGCGTAGTCGTCCTCGTAGTTTCGACGTCCGCTGCCCTTTTTCACAGTATTGACCTCGCCGTTGTCTTCCCGAACGCGCTTGCTCCTGTAATCGTCGCGGCGGTCGCGCCGCTGATTACGTTGATCACGGTGGTCGCGGGAGTCGTTGCGCTGGTTGCGGCGGTCAAAATTGTCGTTCCGACCACGATTGCCACGGTAATCGTCGCGGTGCGGGAGGTGGTCGGAGCGTGGAACCCTTGCTGCTTCTTCAACGATTATCTTTTTAGCGTCGTCAGCGTCCGCATATTTCTTAGCGGTGGCCAAAAGCGCTGTGACCGATTCGGGTCTCTTCCAGAGGAGCTTGTCTCTTAGGGCATCGTGGAAGCGGAGGCCGGTGACGAAAGCCTCGATTGCTTCGTTGTCGGATATTGATGGGACCTTGATGCGCATCTCCGAGAAACGCCGAACGTACTCGCGCAGTGGTTCGTCCTTTCGATCTCGGATCCGCTGCAGATCGTACTTGTTGCCGGGTTGTTCACAAGTAGCGATGAAGTTGTCGATGAAGGCCTGCCTGAGCTCCTGCCAAGAGTCAAAATAGTTCGCTGGCAAGCTAACCAGCCATTGGTGACCTGCATGACCAACAGCGACTGGGAAGTAGTTAGACATGACGTGCTCGTCAGCCATGGCTGAGCGGCACGCGGTTTCGTAGAGCATGACCCATAATTCGGGGTTTTCCTTGCCGTCGTACTTCTGAAGCTTCTCGAGCTTGAAATTCTTGGGCCATATGACTTGGCGCAGGTGTGGAGTGAACTGCTTCAGACCCGGCGGACCGTGGGCGGTGTCATACTCCATACGGCGATAGCTTTCATGGGATGCACGATCGTCGGCTCTCTGGTTGATGCGAGCACGCAGATCACGTCCACCGAGGTAATGGCGGAGATCGTTATTGCCATCGCGGCGATCTCGATTGCCATCTGGATTAGCCCTGCGACCGTGGTTATCACGGCGATTGTCGCGGTTATCTTGGCGGTTGTCGCCTCGAACGTCGTGGCGGTTATCCTCCCGGCGGCGGTTGTCGTCCCGACCACCATCATGACCACCGTTTCCGCCTTGACGGTTGTCTGATGGGTCATTATTGCGCGAGCCACGTAGGTTGAGTGGCTGTGAGCGACTTGAGTATTGGCGGCTATGGCTTGATTCGACAGAAACGGATGGAGCCCAGGCTTGGTTCATCTCTGCGGTCTGAGCCATAGCAGCCGTCAGATAAGCTTGTATGTCATCACGGATTACTTGAGTCTCGGGAGTGTTGGGCAGCCGCTGCATTGTCGCCATGGCGACGGCTACGTTGGCGCTTGGGGTCTTGAAGACTTGTTTATCCCCCACCCTATCGAAAGCATTGTTGAGGTCACGCGGTTGGACCCTTATGCGTCGTGCCTCCTGGTCTGCTTCAGCTTTGGTTTGCCGGCGATTAAACCGGTCAATATTGCGTGCTTCGCGTGCAGTCTTTTCTTGTTCTGTTTCGCCAACTGCTGGCGGCTCGTCGTTGCTGACAACATGGATCAAATCCCCTCATCTTGGCGGGAAAGACGGAAATTGGGGGAAACCCGGGGCGTGGTCTGGTAGATCCAGATCGTATTTGACGCCTTCATCTTCGTGACGCTGAAGCTCGGTGTGGACAGATGCGTTGGACGCGATGCCGGATGAGGAGCTGGAGTCACCTTCTCGGACTGTGTGGACGGATCCTTCCTGATAATCTTCAATCCGGACCATGTTGACGATGTTGCATGGCTTCGGCCGAGATCGGTGTACAGGACACAGATCCGAGAGGTGTCGCAGGTTGTACGCATAGCTGGAGGTAGCGTTTTGTAGGCCGTAGGGCTAGACCTGGTGGTTCTCCGTCGGGGCTTTGTACTCGCAGAGTCGGAGACCCGTCGCGATGTCTGGCCGGCGAGGAGCGAAACGCCCCTCAGGAGTTGATACGACCACAAGATCTGTTCCAAGTCGCACAGGACGACTGGTCCGAGCTGGTCGGATAGATCTGTCGTGGAGAGCTGTTACCTGCTCGTTAGGTTGGATTTGAATCGTACTTACCAGAGCCAGGGTTTCAGCGAGTTGGATGCCGACCCGATCAACGGAGTCGAGCAGGTCGGTGTTGTCGATCTGCTTCCCTCTGTAGCGGGGAAGCGGACGACGGGTTGTTGGCGTGGCTGTAGGCGTGGTCGGAGCCAGATGTCCCGTGGTCGGAGCCAGGTCCATCGTGGTCAGAGCCGTGTTTACCGTGGTCGGAGCCGTGTTCACCGTGGTCGGAGCCGTGTTCACCGTGGTCGGAGCCGTAGCCGATGCAGGTGAAGTAGTCGTCGGCGCAGGCTGAATCCATGCCTCCTCCGTGGCCATGGCGATGGAGTCGTCGGAGCTGGTGGTCCAGGTGATCTGGCCGACGGTGAACGTGAGGCCATTGGGCGTAGCCATGGAGCCAGAGATGATGACCATCTTGTTTGCTTGGAGAGCAGTACGCACACCCCCTACCTGGCGCGCCACTATCGACGAAATATGGTCGGCAGTCTACCTAGGGGTATGCCCAAGGTAGTAGATTATCGGCAGACAGATGCGCAAGCCCCCAAACAAGATGGTGACGCAAGACAGACACGAGGTTTTATCCAGGTTCGGCCGCCAAGAAGGCGTAATACCTACGTCCTGCGTCTGATTTGTATTGCTGTATGTCAATGAGAGATATTTTTTAGAGGGGTCCCCTGCCCGCCTTATATACTCCGGGGGGCAGGGTTATAGATCTGGAAACTAATCCTAGTCAGTTACAATTGCCATATCTGGCCGGATAAGGATTCCTATTCTAACCGACCAGGATCCTGCTTGGTCGCCAAATCCGTCTTGATTCCTTGTGCGGGACTCCGATCAGGTTAACTGGGCCGCACGTCAACTTTCGGGTGGACTGAACCCATCGACTCGGGCCAGCCCAAGCTTAGCCGTAAGGGTATAGGGGTTAATACCCCCACACTACGTATCTGCCCCACATCTGTTGGTGGCTTCCAATTCAACACATCTTTCACCTTTCCGGGATCTACTGCAATTCCACCGTTAGAGACAACATGACCAAGAAAAGAAACTTCCTTCAACCAAAATTCACACTTGCTTCGCTTGGCATACAACTTGTGTTCTCTGAGCTTCTGTAGGACCAACCTCAGATGTTCAGCGTGCTCTTCTTCTGTTTTGGAGAATATCAATATATCATCGATGAACACCACCACAAACTTATCCAAAAACTCCATGAACACCTTGTTCATCATGTACATAAAGTAGGCAGGTGCATTGGTCAAACCAAATGACATAATAGTGTACTCATATAAACCATACCTCATAGTAAAAGCTGTCTTAGGTATATCTGTTGCACGAATCCTTAATTGATGGTAGCCAGAACGAAGATCAATCTTAGAGAAAACACAGGCACCTCTCAACTGATCAAACAAATCATCAATTCTAGGCAACGGATACTTGTTCTTGATAGTAACCTCATTGAGTGACCGATAATCAACACACATCCTCTGAGTACCATCCTTCTTGTCAACAAATATAACTGGTGCTCCCCAAGGTGACGAACTAGGACGAATAAAACCTTTCTCCTGTAACTCCATAATTTGTTTCTTAAGTTCTTCTAATTCTTTAACCCCCATTATATATGGACGCTTAGCTATAGGTGCAGTTCTAGGTAATAATTCAATAATAAACTCAATGTCACGGTCAGGTGGCATACCTGGCAAATCATCGGGGAACACATCTAGAAATTCATCCACCACTGGGTCCTCCTTGTTGCCGCTATCATCAAGCTGGTTCACTGTGGCGGTTGGCTGTGCTTGTATTACAACATCAACCTTGATTCTTTCTCCATTCGGTGCGGTCACCACAACTACCTTCTCCTTACATTGAATCACTGCTTGTTGTTTCATCATCCAATCCATACCCAGAATCACATCTATACCAGATGCTCTCAACACCATGGGGCTCACTTTGAACTCTACCCCCCTTAAAGTTAAACTAGTCGACAGACAACGATAGGAAGCTTGCATACTCCCACTCGGTGAGTTTACTAATATGGGATTTTGCATGGCACATAATGGTATGCTATGATTTCTAACAAATGCTTGCGATATAAATGAATGCGAAGCTCCAGAATCGAAAAGAACAGTGGCAGGGGTTGAGTTGACGTTGAACGTACCGAGCATGACTTCTGGTTCCGCAAGCGCCGTCTCAGTAGACACATGGTTCACCCTCCCTGTGTTGGGTGCTGGCTTCTGCGGCGTTCCCTTCTGATTACTCTGTTGACCCTGAGGTGTCTGCTGATTCTGCTTCTAGGGGCAATGATTAGCATAATGCCCAACTTCTCCACAACGATAGCATACGTTGGGGGTATTAGGTGCACTCGTCTTCATGGGGGTGCTGTTGGGGGTTCCCTGTCGTGGTGTCTGTGGAACACTCTGCTGCCGAGGACGTGCATTGCTAACTTGCTGCTGGTTAGGGTTGCGTGGAGGGTACTGACCACGATTCCACTGACTGGGAGGTCCCTGGAACCTCTGCTGGAAACCTTGCTGAGGATTAGTATGCGGACGAGTATTGCTCCCAGAGGCTTGTCCCTGAAGCCTCCTCTTCTTGGCCTCCATCTCCTTGCGCTTGTTGTCAATAACTATAGCGCGATTCACCAGCATCTGAAAGTTGGGGTAGGTGTTTGACATAAGCTGGAGCTGCAGACCATCATACAGACCTTTGAGAAAGCGGCGTTGCTTATCAGCATCATCAGCCACTTCATTAGGAGCATAACGTGACAACTGAGCAAACTTGTCACGGTACTCAGCGATAGACATGGATCCCTGCTTCAAAGCTCTGAATTCCTCTTGCTTGAGCTCTATCAGTCCCTCTGGTATGTGATAAGATCTGAAATTCTCCTTAAACTCCTGCCAGGTGACAGGAGGAGCGTTGGCAGGACGCCCATACTCGAATGACTCCCACCAGTCCTGAGCTTCTCCCTGAAGTTGTCCTGAAGCGTACAACACCTTCTGCTGATTATCACATTGAGCTATGTTGAGCTGCCTATCTACTACACGAAGCCAATCATCTACTTCTAGTGGATCAGTGGCACGAGAGAACACCGGGGGACGGCCCTTCAAGAATTCACCACGCTTATCACGTGGTGCTCCACCACCCTGTTGATTCTGCTGATTCTGCACCAACGTTTGCATGAGCTGCGTCTATATTGCCAAAAGTTGTTCAATAGTCGGTGGTGGTGGTGGTGGATGTGGGGGAACACCTCCACGACCTCGGCCTCTTCCTCTTCCAGACATCTGCTTATCAAATATTCAAAATTCAGAATTCCCCAAGTTAGAATACATTCTGAAAATTTTCTGGACGAGTCTCAACAACAGCAGCTCTGTAAAACAGTCATATCTCGAGTTCTAGAAATCCAAATAGAGTGTACTTTATATGGTTCAAAATCTTACAAAATTTTCTACAACTTTTATTCAGACCACTTTCCCAGATTCTGTCGTTAGATTACTCAAAAACAGGATACAACCGAAACTGTTCCCAGATTCCAGACTGTGCAGTAACTTTAACTTGAAACAGAGATATCTCACGAACCAGATCAGATATGGGGGTGATTCCAGAGGCATTGGAAAGGTAATTAAGTCTAGTTATTCCCACAACAATTTCATAATTTTTGGTCGTGTATATTTTATTCGGCATTAAGATAAAGGCAGACTGCTCCGAAAAACAGATTCCGAAAGAGCGAGATGTAACAAACCCAACTATTTATTTATTGACCCAAACTTTAATATTCTTAAATATGAAACTTGCGGACATACCCACAAAGTTCCAGCACACATTACAAAGATCCAACTCATGCATAAACATAAGAACAAATCAACTAAACACGCAATGTTCACACCGCACTAAAAACTCGACCCAACTCGACTCACTCGTTCTACTATCGTGCTATTACATAAAGAGGGACTCCAACATCTAGGGGCGATACTTATGAGGAAGCTCCTCATACATCTTTGGCAAATTGAGGCACACCCTTGGTTCGTCTATCACTTGCTGGTGCCTCTTGATTGCTTTCTGCTGAGCCTTCAATTGATCCTCCAATCGGCGAATCCTTGACACAGACTCGTAACCAAAGTGTACCATCACTTCCGTGGTTGGATCCGTGCCCTGCGGGTCCATCATCGCCCATCCCAATTCTGGGTGTTGATGAGGAAGGAATCGATATTGATCATCCTTCATGACCTCGAATCGGCGACCACGGAGGCCTATGCAAGCTTCAGCGGCTGCATCTTCTATGCCGTCCTCCATGGTAGCGCGGTGACCATGGTGTGCGTAGTTTGAATCCAGCTGATACGCACCTTTCTGCTCATCCTTGATGGTGATGCACACCCTAACCTTCCAGTAGGTGTCTTCAAGAGGGTGTGCATGCTCTTCGCAAGCGTATTCTACAGCTGCATCCCAGTCACTGTAGTATGTCTGAAGCAGGCTCATGAGTCGGTGCTGTGAAATGGAGAATTCACATCCCGGCTTATACCACACCTTTATTGTCCACCCCAATGGCGGGATCAACTCATCCTCTTCAACAATGTCTTCCTCTTCGTTTTCGGACAAGTCAACGATCTCAACTTCTTGAGGGTCATCCTGGGCTGGCTCAGGTGTGGACTCAGGCGTTGGCGGTGTTGGCGAATCCAATTCCTGTTCCTGAGGTTCTTCCTCCTTAGGATCCATGGACAAACCTTGTGGCGGGTAATACCCCCCAGTGCTCATGCGGGCAGTCTTATGGGCACGAGGCATCTACAGAATTAGATTTAGTTAGGTTAGATTAGAAGCAATAATTTTCATAATAGAATAAGGCAAAAGAAGCATAAAACTTTAGCAAATAACAAGGGTGAGATAGAAAGCATGAAATGGGTGAAACAAAAGAAGCTAAAACGACCATTGCTAACTAGGCTTGCGTCCTACAGTCAACACGGCTCTGATACCAATCTGTCACACCCAATTTTAAGGATAAAATGGGGTGCATAACCTTATGTGCGCTCAGAGATCAGTCACACACATAAGCCAACAAGTTATGAATAGTATCATCACCAATGTTTATTACATCACGAATAAGACAGAGTTATTACATAAGTATAGCACAAATAATAAAAAGATCTATCACGGAAGCTCCAATTCACAGGGACGTCGACTGGTTCACCACAAGTCTAGTAGTCCTCAGAGAAATCATCATTCTCAAGGTCATCTGTTACCCATCCGGGATTTTTATCCAAATAATGAAAATAAACAAGCGTAAGTACATGTCGTACTTAACAAGTGTAACACGGGGTTCATGAGGCTCAAAAGGCTAGACGCAGGCTTAACAGCGGTCAGCTTTTAGTTGTCACAATTTTAGCTTATGAGTAGCATCAAGGTGTTTCAGTTCCCAAAGCAGAACACATGATCAAATGTAAACATGAGTAATGAATAGCATAAACAGATATTACTTAGTGATCATCTATTCCATAAATGTTCCAAGGCCGCTCGTGACCGAGAGCACGGCTGATATACCAGTTTTACACTCTGCAGAGGTTATACACTTTCACTGTGAGTCGTGATTCCCATATGCCCGGGTTTATAACTCCCAAAACACTTCCAAGGTGAGCAGGCAGGGGTCACTATGAAGCCTTTCAAAGGTTCGTCTAACAAGTTAGGGCCATTAGATTCACTCGGCAAACAGTTATAGGAACCCCCCTATCAAATGGCACAATTCCTTCACGGCTATACACGTAAGAGTAGAGGCTGTCCTATACCCGATTCGTCAAGCCATTCTTACGCCAATAAAGGTAACCACTAACAAGCTAGAAAAGGTCCTCATACTGAGCTAAAGCCAGAGCCATGTAGCTCTCATAGCTGTACTGTAAGTCCCGGATGATCACTTACAGATAAGTCCTTAGGGAGAGGAATCTGAAGCATTTAGAAAGTAGCTAAACACTCCAGCCCCCTGTTTCCATGTTGCTAAAAAGTCACATTTTATGTTTATCGCATATACCATTAGTCAAGTTACAAGATCATGGTTTAACTGAGCTCTAGCAAAGCTACCCATATGCATAACCCATAGGTGACAAGGCAATAGTCCAATTCTAGGAAATTCCTAACAAGAAGACACATGCAACATGAATTTAATGATTTAAAGTGAATAGGAAACAAGGATGATCCCATGCTATACTTGCCTTGAGCAACGTACTCCTGCTGGTCCTGCTCGTCAAAGTCGTACCCTTGATCTTCCGAGAACTGCTCACCGTCTATACTCGATAACCACAGCAACATACAAGCATCCAGGAGCAATCATGCAAAGCAAACAAGGCTACAGATTAGAACAGTACACCAACAGCAAAGAATCTAGATGACAAGTTTGGAAAACGAATCTACGTCTCGCTATGAACACACAGACGCGAAGATCACAAAATTCGGATCTAAAACGAAAAAGTTATGGTTTAAACAAGATTTCCTATAGACAAATAATAGATTAGATCTAAGCTCGTATTATAAAAGTTGGAAACCTACTTTACAGTAGCGTAAACGTGTAGATTACTTAATTACGAACCCAACGCAACTTGAACGGATCTAATCGGAGTTAAAACGAAGATTTTACGGCTAAAACAAGTTGAATGGCAAAACTGTGAATAACTGAAAACGTATTTCAATAAAACCGAACCAAAATACGCTTTTATAAAGAGAAAACGAAATCTGGAAACGCGCTTTGGACTGCGGGTTGAATATGGAATAATTATAAGGGCGTATTTGAAAGATTGGCAGCGAAGGGGTATCTGTAGATCTGGGCCGTTGGATTAGAACCCGACGGATGAGATCTGATTTGGCGGAAAAAGAAAAAAAAACCCAGCCGGCACAGTACTGCCGGCGGCTTGACCACGGCGGCGCCATGGCCGGCGTGCTGGAGCTCGCGGTTCCCGGCTTGCAGCGCACTCCACGTCGAAAGAAAAAGACAGAGGGAGAGAGGAAGGGACGGCGAACTCACCGGACCCGAAACGGAGGACCGAGAGGCGGTAGAAACGGCCCGACGCGAGCTGGCAGTGGAGGTCGGCGGCGGCGCTCGAGCGAGAAGCGGCTGCGGCTGCTTGGCGAAGAAAAACGGACGCTAGATGGGATAGGGGAAAGAGGAGGGGTGCGGGCGCTATTTATGGGGACGGAATTCCTTGGGCGCGACGTCAAGGAGAGCGTGGCCGAGGCGGACTCAATCGGCGACGGCACAGTGTCCGCCTAGGACACGAACAAGGGGAAGGAGATGGGTCTGACTCGCGGGCCCGGCCAGTCAGCTGCGGAGGAAAGGCGCTTGCGCGACTTGCAGCTGGGCGCGCGACTGGGCCGGGGAACCAGGCTTCGGCCCAAGCGGTGAAGAGCGCGGGCCGGCGCGGAAAGAAACACTGGGCTTCGGCCCGAGCGGAGACAAGGAGCTGCACAGCGGCCTAGAGAAGGGAATGGGCCGTGCGGGAAAACCATGGGCCGCGGCAGCAGCAGGCCTTCGGGCCGAAAAGAGGAAGGAGGAGAGATTCCATTTTTTTCCAATTTCTTTCCAAAGCAATTTTGAACGCAAAAATTCAAATCAAATTCAAACTTGAGTTCAAATCAAACCATTCCAAAAATTGATATGCCGCAGCATGAATGCACATTCACTGTTGTTAACCTATATTAAATTTTAATTTGGTAAACTTTATTATTCTTCCTAAATTTAAATGCTCACAAAAATGCTTAGTAAATCAAATTTTCTCTAGTTTCAATTGTTGTAAATTTAGGGTGTTACAGAGCACTAAACCAATTTTGTTTTTCTTGAACTGAGTAGAGAAGCACTAAACCAATTTGGTTTTTCTTGAACTGAGTAGAGAATCTCTTTGTGATCACCACTGCTATGGTTTTATGCATCCTAAGTCAACTATCTGTTCCATTTCAAAAGTAGCTACATAGAAATCTCTTGAGCTTTTGAAACCTAATCACATACTAATCTAATAATCTATCATTTTGACAATTTCGTTTGAGCCTCTTAGTTGTATTGCCTTGTTCTATTTATTTTTTTTTTGTTCCCGTAGCAACGCATGGGCACTCAACTAGCAGAATACATAAGCGGGGCGAGCTTCGGTGGGTGGCTGGAGGCTCGTCCATGGCTGGGGCGGGCGTCTCACGATCCTGCGACGGAGGTCCTGCGAGCTCCCACAGTGGGCCATGGCGGTCTGCGTGCTCCGGCGGCGGGCGACGCGGCCACGGAACGCTGGCGGCCGGCGGCACAGCCACGGAGGCGGGAGGAGCTCGGACCAATAAAAACTGAAATTACAAAATGAAATTAATAACTGAAATTGCTAGCTAAAATTAAAAACTAAAAATAAAAACTGAAATTTGGAACTGAAATCACAATAAAATAGGGCGAAGTTCTCAGACCAATGCCGGATACTGCTTCGCTTGCAGTCTAACACACCTCTTATATTCTGTAGGATCCTGCAAAGCCAAATAAAATGTTACAAACGTGATTGGCTATCTGAACTTCAAAACTAAAAGGAGTAAGGTTTTGGGCAAACAATATCTTTGTTGTGGTCCATCAATTTTGACTAACCTGGATAAAAAGGTGATAGCCATCTGTTTGAGCAGGGTCAGCAGGATTTGGCTGATCTAGCAAGTCCTGGATACCGATGAAAACATGCATAACAGTAATAGCTGGTCTCCAACCCTGACAGAATTTTTTTTTTGGAACAGTAAGACCATGAAATCAGTATAGCATCACACAGGGCTACGAAAATGGTTGCAAAGCTTACGCTGTCCTCGTTAAGGATTGAAAGGCAGACTATTCCAGAAGGATAGACATTTGGGAGGAAGAAACCCTGAGGGAACTTGCACTTGGGAGGCTTGCTGGGGTAATCCTCACTGAAATGAAGTGTTAGAGGGAAGTATCCACCTTCCCAATCAGTCTGGCAAAGAAATAAAGATGGGAATCAGTATAAAGTTCAAACTGCACTATCTTATTACAGATAGCTCAGTTAAACATCATCACAATAATATGGAAACAACTGCTAACTAAGTTGGTGAAAATCCTATCCTTGCACAAGAATTCAATGGTGTAACCTGAAACAAATAACTAAAAGCATCCAATACAGATAACAAGTAAAACGAAAAATGTAGTTCATCAATCGAAAGAAAAGAACCTATTCAGACCTAGTTATACCTTCATTGCTCACACTTAATAGTGGAAAGAGCAAATGAGTCAAAATTGAATTGGCTATGATCAGATTTCAGGTCTCACTACAAGCTGGCTGACAGGACTCACTAATTTACCAGAATTGCAATGAATATATCAAGAGATATAGAATACACATTGGAAAACCATTGATTGACAAAAAGTGACAACAAAAATAATGGAAATGAAATTGACAAATAATAACTAAAAACTAAAGAAGACAAAATGAAAACTAAAAAAGAGCTCTGAAATCATAACGCAAGGTAATGCCAATAGCAATTGAGTAACTTGCCACAACAACAGGACTGAAATGAAATTTTCATTTTTATGTAACTTGCTACATGCTAAGAAATTTCAATTTTCAAATGAAATCCTGCAGACTACAGCGTATACCAGCACAGATCAAGGCGCGTGGGTCGCCTGGTCCTATTAGGATAAGCTCTGTGCAATTTGGCAAATCCACAAGCGAAGCATCTTCAGAACATTCCTTTGCAGAGCTATGCGAGGTGCCTGCTTCATGTATTGATTCAGTTGAATATGTGGATGTTGATACTGAAGCTGGCGCAGAAGTTGAGAGATGGGACGAAAGACCTGTCTTAGATGATTCAGTTGGAAGGCGGAATAATAACACAACAATTCCCACTGCGAATGGGACCTCTTCGTGTGGGCATGGCGGCGCAGCGCGGCGAACCCGCACACGGAGGCACCGATACGGCCGTCCGAGGCGAGCTGGAGGGCGGTGAGGACGAGGTGGAGGCGAGCTGGAAGGTGGCGACCTCGACCGCCTGCGGCGCTGCACGTCTGCCACCTATCGCGGCGGTCCTGGATCCGGAGCACGTGCAGCAGCAGGCTGGTGGCCGACGGGCGCAAGGATGACTAGCAGCCGGCGAGCGCAGTGGTGGTGGTAGCACATGGCTGACAAGCACGGGGTGGGTGGGTCGCTCGCCTGGCAACAAGCTCGGCGTCGGTGCCCCGGGGGCGGCCGGCGAGCGAATTCCGCAGCGGGTTGGATCGAGGGACGGGGGCGCGCGGTCTGCTGGGCCGGCCCGTTGCAGCCTGGTGTCGCGCGCTCGGCGCCGAGCGCGACGGGTAGCGCGTTAGACTTTGCGATATTTCATCTAAATCACCAAAACGAAAAAGAAAAGATCATGGAGACCCATTCTACGTTTGGGTAGCGCTACAGGTAAAGGGTTCAATATCCATTTTTTATCTTCTCCAATAACAAGATCCAAAAGAGAACCCTTTTTGTAAATGGGTCTCCAGGATATGGCGAGGTATAGCACAAATGCATTGGATAATAGTTTTTTTATAATGGATATCATTTGGGCTTTAATCTCATCAAAGAGAGGAGTCCAACGTTACAACGAAGGTAGTCATAGTTATTACAGTAACTCACCGTACCAAAAAAAAGACATCACGAAATAGAGTTCGACATCGTTAACAAATCATAATAATATAGATGTCTATTTATAGGAGGCAATTGCATAGCTATTGACTCTTAGTTCGGGCAAGCCAAAATAAGCAGCTCCTTCCAATCGGAGCCCCAAAACCAGTACATAACCGGCTAAATAAGAAGTGCAAAAACGGTTTTGATGATCGGGATTTATCAAAGGTGATTTTGTTTCTCGAGAGTTATAAGGCCCACAAATTAGTGGAGCACATATCAACAATTAGCAAGAGACCGTCTTGCAGAAGCACTTGCGGTTGGACATGCCAAGCTTGCACTCGCCATCGTCAAAGCTCTCCTTCTTGCACACCTCGGCGCATTTGTCGCTATTGAGGCAGAAGCCCTTGAACTGCAGACTCTGCAATACGCACCGGCTCTCTTCCTTCCCCTTGCTTTTTTCCTCCTCCTCCTTCGCTTTCAGTTTGTCCTTTAGCAAGATCTGCTTGACTACTCCCATTTTGGCATCAATGGTTGCCATCTCTGCATGCACCATATTGATCAGTGATCACATTTCATTTGTCCCATTTTGCAGATTTTGCAACGTACAGATTAATCACCAAGAACAGGTCCGTGGTGACCAATCAATCTGCCTAGTACGAGTTAGATTATGGATGGCAAATGAGCAATTAATGCCTGACACCATAAGGCATAAGCTAATCACCTGCTGCGGCGAGGAGAAATAAGAAGAGCACCGCTCTGGGAGACACTGCCATCTTTCTCTTGTTTCACCAGGAACGGCTGAACCTGCAGGGCGACAATATAAGTGGGCGTGGAGGAATTCTCGTGGATACTGTACATTGATTGGAACACAGGAGCACCGAATTTAATTTATATGAACAGCATTGGCGTCGAGCTTAGATTAGTCGATGCTTAATTTGGGTAGTAACAAAATAGACATGAGGCAATCTCTCTCCCCCTCTCTCTCTCTAACGTAACTAGGGACGACCTGAACAAAAAAAACATGCCCCGAACCTTGATAGATGATGACTTTTTCATGAAAAGTGCTGGTAGGGTATTTTCAAAGTTACTAAAATCCCAATGTTTTACTAAACGGTAAACGGTCTTTACACGGTCGCCCTTCGTTTAGCGTTTAGGCTGTTTACACGGTGTTTAAACAAAGTTAAACGGTCTAAACGGCTTTGTACTTTTAAAAAAAATACATATAATTATATATGTGCATGTAAAAAATCAAGTATTCTAGCATTTATACATATTTATCCGAGTAAAAATCAATTATTTTGGTATGTATATATATTTATGCATGTGAAAAGAATCAAATATAGATATTTATGCATGTAACATATCAAGTGTCACATTTATAAATATAATAAACTTAAGTATACAAATTTATCCATACAAAACTGAACTAGATTTACCTCGTGTTCACCTAAATGGCCGTTTAAACAGCTGTTTAGCCCGTTTATTGTCGTTTATCTCTGTTTCGTTTATGCTGTTTAGGCCATTTTTCTCGTTTTTGACCATTTAAACAATTAACCGTTTAATTTCCGTTTACCCCCTAAACAAAATAGTTTACCACCGTTTACCGTTTATTGGCCGTTTAAACGGCCGTTTAATCCGTTTAGGCGAACACCGACTAAAATTGGCTAAGATATATTTTAGTCGGGATAGTGTTATGAGATGGGCTACTTCGAGTAGCTGGGCCTTGGCCTTGTAACTAGGCTAGGAGCGATGGCTGGCTTAGAGCATCTTCGAGAGGCTCTCCATATCCTTTCTAAATGCTAGAAATAGAGATTTTTGTGAAAAAAACTACCCTCCAACAGCTTATCTAAATGGTTATTCAAATATAGTCATCTTCTATTCCATATTTTTCGCTAGCCAAAAATAGAAGACGAGAATGGCTCTCTAGAGTGTGCATGAGATATAGAAGAACTGTTGGAGAATGAAAAAAATATAGAAAACGACTATTATGCAAATGACTCTCCAAATGATGATTTAGATAGTGAGATTTAGAAAGGCTATTGAGGATGCTCTTAGCGGCCGGTGCTATGCAGTTATAAGCATGCGCAGCCACCGCCTAGTCATTAGGTACGAAGAACGGAACTCTGCCGTACCCGTTCCCCAAACTGTCTGAATCCCACGGGTGTCAGCCACGATTTCTATCCGTTCTTCCCAAGTTCTTGCTATTTCGGTAGATTACCTACGCTACTGCTAGATTCTTGCATTAATAGTCGACCGCGGAATCATCTCTAGCTTCTCCCGCCGCCGCGAAAGCAGCAGCACGCGCACAAAACCAGTTAGACATCGCCCGTAACCGTCTCCTCTTCCATGATGTCGTCGCCTCCAGCGTCTTCCTCCCTCCAGTCTCCTCTATCGACCTCCGCCCCGAGTTCGGAGACTGATCCGAGGCAGTGGTCTTCGCAGAGCTAAGAACCAAAGAAGACAGGGGCGATCGGCAAGGTCTCGCTCGGTTTCGCGCAAGCTTTCCTGACGATTGCGGAGAGCGCAAGGGCTCGATGGAAGACAAAGAGCATCAGATTTCTGGTGGATCCCTCGGCGAAGGGATTCTCCCATGGTTTTGAGAAGGACTCCTATCCCGTTGAAGCAATCAATAGAGAGGAGGTGAAGTTGAAATCCATCCCGATCTGGTCGCATCGCGCCTCCAATGGCGGTCCTAGCGATCCTCTGCTACCTGCGGAGGCGGGCAGGAAGGCTTTGAAAGGATTTGTGCTTCAAGGGCCTACCCGTCAGAGACCCTGGTTTCATCTATTGCCCAAGGTTAGGATCGTCCCAGAGATCCTAGGGTGGGCACCTTATTCTGGGCCACGCGTCGAGCATTGGGGGGGAGGTGAGCCTGAGGTTAGAGACGATGGATCCGATGACCTCACCAAGCCTATTCCCCATCCCATTGGCACTCCGATGCCTCACTTTCAAATCTAGGGGTCGCCAAACCCTAAGATCGAATCCCCACCTCCACATCTTGATCCAATCCCCAAATCCAATCTCGCGAAGTTTGTTGGACATTTGTGGAGTGGATCCCCCACCAAGTCGTTTGTAGCTGCGGTTTGATCTGAACCTGTGGCTACAGTTCGTATGAAGATGTACCAAGGCGGTGGGCGAAGAGGCGGGTATGGATGGGGAGGTGGCTATGGATGGGGTGGTATTGGAGGCGGGCAAGGGCACGGTTAGGCTGGGGGCGATCTAGGTGGAAGAGGCCGCAACACCTGGGACCGCAAGAGCAATCAAGATGATGAAGGCAAGAAATAGATCATGAAAGTGGTCCCGTCTGCTCAAGAATCTGATAAGGCCAAATGGGACCAAGCTGCTAACAAGATGGGTGGTAACCAAGTGAATGAAGAAATCGTTGATCAAAACAGCCAACTAGAGGTGAATCAAGGGCCTGAGCTTTGTGCTAAGCAAGTAGAGGATCAAAGCTTCTTTTTCATTGAAGAATGTATTGACCCCAGAGTGTCAAAGGAAAAGGAATGTATTGGTGTTATCAATGTTCTGCAAGGTCATGCTACTGCCAAACAGATTGAGCAACAATTTATGCATTTGGTTGGATCCAACTCCTGGAAGTGGAATGCTAGACAGGTGGGGGATAATAGATTTGTGATGAGGTCCCCTAATGCTAAGATGGTGAGTGATTGGGGGAAGTTCAAAGCTCTTGCCATGAATTTTGTTGATGCTCAGATAAAGGTAGAGCAGTGGTCATCTAGAATTGGTGCCAAAGGAGTTCTTTAGCAAGCCTGGTTTTGGGTGAAGGATATTCCTGGGGATCTGAGGTCGATAAGGACAATAGCCTAGGTGGGTGGCTTGGTTGGGAATGTTGTTGAGATTGATGAAAAGACTAGGTACAGAGCTGATTATGCAGAGACGTCCTTAAAGTTCGCAAGACTGCTGAAGGGACCTTGGGGATGTGCATCCATGACTTCATCTTTGAGAGGGAGATACAAGAAGATGACACTGTGAGGACTCTCTCAAGTGGGGTAAAGGTTGGTGAGAAGGAACCTCCACATAAGAAATACGAGGCTCAAGATCACCCAAAAACTTCTGCTTTGATCAGTTCTTCTAATGTGAGTGGCCCCAAGACTACTGAAGCTAGCTCAAGCAAGAACAAACAATAGATGCACTCAGTACAGACTTCTAACTCTGCCCCTCCAAAGGTGAATCCCAATAGATGTGTGATTGGCAAAGAACCCAAAGATGATCAAAGGCAAGTCAAGGAGAAAAACAAGGAAAGTATGACAAATCAGGCTAACTTATCCAAAGAGAGTGATATGAAAGTTGACAGAGTTCATATCCCTGACAACTTTGATGACTGTGATGCTGAAAGTGAATCCTTGAGTGATAGGTTAAAGAGGATTGGTGCCTATACTAAAGTGGGCCAACGAAGTCAGCAAAATAAAGACAAAGAGAATCATCGGGTTTGGGCAATGGAAGTGGATGAGAGTGTTGATCCTTCTACACAAATCATGGGGAACAAGGAACAAGAACTTAGCTTGAAGAGCTTCATGTTTATGGAGGACAAGATGGCAAATACAGAGAGGAATCTCAGATTGAGAAGGACACAGCTAATAAGGCCTTGATTAATTCTCAAGAATGTGTCTTGACTGATGATGGATGTGGGGAAGCTCTGGTGCCCCTCAATACAAAGAGGGTTAATTAAGAGTACATGGCTGTGGAAGAGGAAATAACTAAGGAAGTTTTGCCTGAGAGAAGGAGTGAAAGGTTGAAGAAGGATGTTCATCTAACTACAATGGAGAAGAATGAAGCTTTAGCTAAAAAGAGGTCTTTAGAAGGTACCATTAAACCGTCTTAGTCTTTGTCTGATATTAATAATGTTGAATTGAACAATCTTGCTAAATGTATGGGTGTTTTAGTTCATGAGAATAATTTTGCTACTTTTGACATGCTTAAGGACCTGGAATCTGCTAGAAATTGTTTATATGCTAAACATCAGAAACAAACTGTTAGTGAAAAACCTAGTGACATTGTTGAATGTGCTGTTGATAAGGAAGTTCTGACAATTGAAGAAATTGATGACGAGGAATCTGAATTAGAAGAATTTGTGATTCAAAAATCATTAATTAAGGATAGGTCAGTTAAAAAGAAGTTCACATTCTCCCCAAGGGGGAGGAAGCAAGACCAGGTAGATCTTGGCTTGTTAGATTCCAGGAATAAATGTATTCCTGTGAATCTAAATAAAATAAAAAAACAAAAGAAAAAATGGTAGTTCAAGGGCTTATTTGGAACTACGGAGGTCTGAAAAAGGGAGGTGTTTCTACTTTCTTGAAGAATCTTATTCTTGAACACAAATTTCACTTCATTGGTTTACAGGAAACTATGATTGCTGAATGTGAGGATTCTTTGTTAAGAAAATTTGATGTTAATTAATATTATTTGTGGCTTTAGAATTCTTCTAGAGGCAAATCAGGTGGGATTTTAGTTGGTGTTCTGTTAGAAAGATTCGGCGTGGGTTCTTTCAAAAAAGGAGAATTTATGATCCAATTGAATATGTGGGATAAAGTGTTAAAAATCAAATGGAATCTGCTTATGGTATATGGAGCAGCTCATGAGGAGAATAAAAATGTTTTTCTTTTCTAAATTGTCTCGTTTTTGTGCTAATAATGATGAGGCTTTGCTAATTGGTGGCGATTTTAATATTATTAGATATTCTATAGAAAAAAATAACATGGATGGAGTACATACCTCTTTTCAACTCTTTGATTCATTTCTATGAGTTAAGGGAGTTGAACATGAATGGTGGGATGTTTACATGGTCAAACAATCAGGATCCCCCTACTCTGGTTAAACTTGACAGAATTTTAGTAACCAAAGAATAGGAGGGCATTTTTCCTTAGGCAGTGGTTAGAAGACTACTTAGTGAAGTATCTGATCATAACCCTTTGATTGTTACATCTGGGAAGTGTGATGGTTTGCCACATATACAGTTTAAATATGATTTTTTTGTTCTGGTAGAAAAGATATGGAGCAAACCGTGTAGAGCTAAAACTGCTCTAGATAAGATTCAGGAAAAACCTCCAAGGTGAATTGAGAAAGAAAAGAAAAGTTTATCAAAATGAATTGGCAGAAATAGAGGCCATTGAAGAAGGGAATGAGCTGTCTAATGATCAATTGGATAGAAAAACTTGGTTGTTATGTGAAAATCTTAAGTGTCTTGGACAAGAAGAAATGTATTGGTTTGAAAGAAGTCACCAGACTTGGCTTCTCAAAGGAGACAACAACACCTCCTACTATCATAAGTGTGCAGATGGGAGAAAGAGAAAAAAATAATATTATTAGTTTAGAAAAAGATGGTCAGGTAATTGAAGGTGATGATAAACTATTAGAACATGCAACTGAATATTATTCTGAGCTATTTGGCACACCCATTGAATATGAAGTTCAAATGGATCCCTCTATCTGGGAGGATGCTCCAAAAGTCTCTTCAAATGATAACAGCATCTTATGTAGGCCTTTTACGGAAACTGAAATCAAAGAAGCTTTGTGGCAAATGGATACAATAAAGCAGCTGGACCTGATAAAATGCCCATTGAATTTTTTCAAAGTTGCTGGGAGATAGTTAGATTGGATATTATTCAGCTGTATGATGATTTTTACAACCATAAAGTAGATGTTAGCAGGATGAATTATGGCATTATAACCCTGTTACCAAAAGTGAAAGATGCTAGTAAGATTCAACAATTTCGACCCATCTGTTTATTGAATTGCCTGTATAAATTGATCACTAAAACTCTGACTATCATGCTCTAAGCTGTTGCTGATAAGTTAATTCATAGTACCCAAATTGCCTTTATGAAAAAAAAGAAATATTGTGTCTGGGATAATGTGCTTGCATGAAATTTTACATGAGACCAAAAGAAGGAAAGAAATAGTAGTTATCTTGAAAATATATTTTGAAAATGCATATGACAAGGTAAACTAGAACCTGTTGTTTACTTGTCTGGAAAAAGAGGTTTTGATAAGAAATGGTGTGAGTGGATAAAAAAAGTGGTGTCTAGGGGACTGTCGGTGGGAATGTTAACAACAAAATTGGTTCATACATTAAAAGCTTTAAAGGTGTTAGGCAAGGTGATCCATTATTGCTAATCCTATTCAATTTTGTCGCGGACCGTTTAACCAGAATGGTGTATAAGGCTCAAGAATATGGTCTGATAACTGGTCTAATTAGTCATATCATCCCTAATGGTGTGGCTATTTTACAGTATGCGGACGATACCATTATTTTCTTGAAATTATGATCTGAGTGGAGCAATACATATGAAGTTACTCTTATATCTATTTGAGATGCCAAAGGGCGCCTAGCTCAATCGGTTAGGTGACCCAGCGGCACTCCTCAGGTCCTAGGTTTGACTCCCCGTGGGAGCGGATTTTAGGCTGAGGTTAAAAAAATCCCCTCGCCCGTCCCCATGTGCCAAAGCGTAGTGGAAGGCCCCAGCCCGGTTCTCACAGGGTAACGGTACCTCCTGCGTCAGGATGGGGGCGGGGGTTCGGGGGTTTTCTCGATCTGTGTGAGAAGATCTTCTTCTTAAAGGGAAAACCCGGGGGCCGTCATAACCCCCCGCAGGTCGAGTTTTTATATCTATTTGAGATGCTTGCTGGTTTGAAGATTAATTTCAACATGAGTGAAATCTTGATGATCAACGATGACGAAAGTTGGGGGACTCAGTATGCTGACATTTTTCACTGCCAAGTGGGCTTGTTTCCAATTAAGTACCTAGGGGTACCTATTAATCCAAGTAGGTTAAAAGTGATTGATTGACTTCCTTTAGTTGAGAAAGGGAATAAAAGGTTAGATGTTTGGAAAGGGTGGACCCTATCTATGGCTGGCATAGCCACTCTTATAAGTGCTAGTCTGAACAATTCCCCTATGTATCACATGTCTGGCTACCTGCTTCCTAAAACTATCATTAAGAATATGGATAAAATTAGAAGATCCTTTTTCTGGCAAGGTGGTGGGACAAAAAAGAAATATCATCTTGTTAAATGGGAAACTATTTGTAAAAGTAAGAAATATGGAGGTTTGGGGATTAAGGATTTGAGAGAAATGAATATTAGTTTGTTATGCAAATGGTGGTGGAAGCTAAAGAAGGAGGAAGGCCTCTGGCAGGAGATAGTGAAATTTAAATATTCGAAGAATCAATCAATTCATGAGGTTGGACATAAACTTAATGACTCTCCAATGTGGTCTATAGTTTTGAAAATCAAACACATTTACTTACAGGGTTGAAGTGTCTCTATTGGTAATGGAATGATGACTAAATTTTGGCTTGATCCATGGGTGTATAAGGAACCTTTATCTGTGATTGCTCCTATTCTGTTTGAACTGTGTGATAATAAGAACATCCCTGTTGCATAAACCTTGAAGGGTACACAGATCTCCTTTAGGAGATGGCTGTTTGATGATCTTAGGATTGCATGGAATGTTATTTGGCAGGATGCTTTGAAATTTCAATTAACAACTAATGATGATTCTGTTATCTGGTTGATAGGAAAAAGTGGCAAGTTCTCTGTAAAGTCGGTTTACAATGCTCTTGCTAAATCTTCATCTATGGCCTGTCATAAGAGAATTTGGAAAGGTAAAATTCCTGAAAAAATCAAATTTTCCTTTGGCTAATGACTAACAATGCAATTTTAACCAGAGATAGCTTAAAGAAAAGAAAGTGGCAAGGTGACCCGAATTGTGTTTTTTTTGTGACCATGAGGAAATCATTTCACATCTGTTTTTCCAGTGTCCTGTAGCCAAAGTGATCTGGGGTATTGTAGCTAAAAGCTTTTCCACACATAACATTCCCATGAACTTGCAACAATGTTGGTTATGGTGTGAGAAATGGTTGCCTTTTGCAAAGAAATACCACCCGTGGGGGGTTGCAGCCATTTGTTGGGCAATTTGGAAATGTAGAAACAGAGCAGATTTTGACAGGAAACTAATCAAAAATCCTCTTGAGATTATCTGCCACGCTTGTGCACTCTTGTCATATTGTTCAGGTCTTTATGCAGAACTAGACCAAGAACAGCTGGTGCAGGGGGTAAACACAATGCTCCGAGTGGCTAAGGATGTCGTAGCTGCTATGACTACAAGACAGGTGAATCATCTGCTACTCCAAGACGGTGAATGCTCAGAGCATGAAGATGATCCTATGTGAGAAGTTGGTGCCATATCTGGTAGTGTTCAGGATAGTCTAAGCAAGGATGCTTTTGCTACCTATGGACAGTTCTAGCTGGGATCATGGATTAGCCATTTTAGTTTCTCCCTTAGGTTAGAGGTTCCCTTTTGCTGAATAGGTCATGGTTTCTGTTAGGTCCTTGATCATGTTTCGATGCTTAGATACCCTGCGTGGTTTTCTGCATCGTCAAACCCTTGGTTCTAGTACTATCAGTAATCTCTCTAAATAGTTTTGTATTTTCGTTCATCATAATGGAAATGGGTGGTTCCTGCGTGGAAAAAAAGTTCTTGCTATTTCAGTCTCAATTCCGCTCAGTCATCTAGGTTCATAACAAATTGGAATTAGGAGCCTTTGGTTCCGAGAGATCCAAAAAAAATTTGCTCAATCTAGGTTCTGCTCGTGCTGGCGCCTTCGCAGAAGCCGACCACACAAGAGAAGGTGATGACTACGTTGGAGTTGTCCAGGCAGTTCGAGGGCTTTCAGGACATGATGAAGCAATCCCTGGACAAGCTCTGCACGTTGGAGTCGTGGCACGGGGGAAGAACCAAAATATGGAGTAAACTTTAGTTTAGTCCATCCAAACACCCCTTGATCATCGCGATCCCTAGCTAGCTAGCACCAAAGCAGACTTGGAAGATCCAACGATAGTTGCATTACATCCATTTTGAAACCATGAGCTTACACGTGACATGAAGCAGCATCGTCTTGACTACCCACGGATGCAGATTAGCTGCAGTGAGAATTGAGATAGATGTCATTCCGCACGCGCAGGCATCCTCATATCCCGGGACATGCATGGCCCGGAGTTTTATTCGCGGGAACAGAAAGGAAGCAACAAGAAACAGCGACGCGCTACAACGTAACGGTGTAGCCAGTGCCCAGTAGAGAAATGGTAGTAAACAAAAATAGCAACGCAGGAGAGGACCAATAACTAACAACAGTGGCTGGCTAGCTTGAATTACATGCCGATGACCTGCCTATCCGCCACCGTACCGCCAAGGCCCAAAGGCTAGCATATCTTCTTGCAGAAGCACTTGCGCGTGGCGCTCTCCAACTTGCACTCGTCATCGGGGAACTTCTAGGTCTGGCACACGTTAGCGTAGTTGCTGCTACTCATGCACAAGGCTTTGAACCGGTGGCTCTACGACAGGCAGTACCTTGCCTCCACCTCGAGTTCTCCTAGATCGTTGCTGTTGATATGGACGGAAATACATGGACCAAAATACAGAAGCCTCGTGATGATGCAATCTCCATCCCTAAACCCCAGGGTCGGTTGTGTTTATGTAATGCTGATATTTATAATATGACTCAGCTTTCAATTTGGATCCTTTAAGACTATGGTAGTAATAGATGGACATTGAAGCATACGGTGACCACGCTGGAGATATTTGGACAAAATAATATTTAATTTGGTTACGAGGTTTGTGATGCTGAGTACAGAGTGATTGTGGTTCACCTCGAATGGAATTTGATTTTCCTTATAGCGGAGGACATAACACAGCTTGCATATGACATGAACCACAGAAAAGTTCATGTTCTCCCTACACAGGTCATCTGCTATCCTAGACCTACTTAGAGTCTATGAATCAACGGACATCACTATCTTCCTTATGTTCCCTTGTTCGTGGAGTTATTAGCAGAGCAGTAAAGATGCATATGCTGTATTTTGTTGTTAGGACATGTCTTTGTTCAGGTAGGGAGTTGTTTTGAGTCTATATATAATTCAATTCTGGCTTGGTAACTAAACCAATTGTATCTTGAATATTATTAATTCTGCTGCTTTGCATTGTGCAGATTTTGGAGTCTCAGTTCTTTTAAACGATTTTCCTGTAATGGCTATGGGAGGAAGAAGAGGGGTTCCATCGTGCTTTGGCTACCAAGCTGATCAAGGAGTGTCAATCTAAAGGAGTGGAGCACATCTACCTCATTTTAGTTACGTAAGTCTGTAGGGTGCAGAACCTTTATTATGTTATCTATGTACCGATTGTGTTAATTCATCAGTTGACACAGTTGTTATATTAGTGTCGAGCATTGTTATTGTAACAAGTACTCTTCATTGATGAATGATGTGTAATGATTATATCTGTATAGTGTGTGTTCAGTAAGTTATTAAGGCCCAGCTGAATTAGTAAATACATTGTGAAAACCGAAAGCAATTCTATCACCGTCGGATGTATGGGCCGTTGGTTGTTTTATCATCACCGCCGTACCACTCGCCATTGGTAAAGCAGACGGCCATCACCGCCACTATTCGTCTGATGCGGCAGGGGTCAATAGTGTATCACCGCCGAATCGTTTAGTAACCCGACACCGACTAAAGGATCATCACGGGCGGATCGTACTACAACACAACGGTGACAATGCCCTATAACCAGGCAGTTCATACACTGAAGTGACGGTGATGTTTGCTTTGATACAGGCGGGTCATGCTCAAATGCGACTGAAACAAGAACCTGATCACCGACGGATCATAAGCCCATACGGCGGTGTTAGTATATACCCACATAGGCGGGTCGGGCCTCAATGCGATGGAATAAGGATCTGATCACGAACGTATCATAAGCCATGCGGCGGTGTTAGTGCATACTCACACAGACGAACCGTGCTCCAATGCGACGGAAGTAAGGACCTTATCACGGACGGATGATAAACCAAAACGGCGATGTAGTGAATATCCCAGTCGGTCTCAGATGCCAACGGTGATAGCTATGACTATCACTGCCGACAGCTTACTGCCGAGACCGAAATCGGACTACGATAGGGTTTACGACGTGGCTTTGAGAGGTGCGAGTGCAGTAGTGATTGCAATCAGGATCCTTTAATTCCGAGAGATCCAAAAAAAATGTTTGCTCAATCGGGGTTTTGCTCGTGCTGGCGCCTTCACCGAAGCCGACCAAACACGAGAAGGTGATGGCGACGTTGGAGGAGTTGTCCAAGCAGTTCGAGGGCTTTCAGGACATGATGAAGCAATCCCTGGACAAGCTCTGCGTGTTGGAGTGAGTCATGGTGCCCGGGAAGAACCAAAATATGGAGTAAACTTCAGTTTAGTCCATCCAAATACCCGTTGATCATCAAGATACCTAGCTAGCACTAGAGCAGATTTGGAAGAAAACCAACAGTTGCATTACATCCATTTTGAAACCATGAGCTTACACGCGACATGCAGCAGCATCGTCTTGACTACCTACGGATGCAGATTAACTGCAGTGATAATTGATATAGATGTCATTCTGTACGCGCAGGCGTCATATGCCGGGACATGCATGCATGGCCCGGAGTTTATTCGCGGGAACAGAAAGAAAGCAACAGGAAACAGCGACGCGCGACAACGTAACAGCGCAGGCATCACATATACCGGGACATGCATGGCCCGGAGTTTATTCGCTGGAACAGAAAGAAAGCAACAGGAAACAGCGACGCGCTACAACCGTAATAGCGCAGGCATCCAGCAGAGAAACGGTAGTAAACAGAAACAGCAACGCAGGAGAACCAATAACTAACAACAGTGGTCGGCTTGAATTGCACGCCGACGACCTGCCGTCCCGCCACCGCCAGCAGACGGAGGCTAGCAGATCTTCTTGCAGAAGCACTTGCGCGTGGCGCCCTCCGCCTTGCACTCGCCGCCGGGGAAGCTCTCGGTCTGGCAGACGTTGGCGCAGTTGCTGCTGCTCACGCACAGGCCTTTGAACCGGTGGCTCTGCGACAGGCAGTGCCTCGCCTCCGCCACCGGCGTCGTCCCCAGCTCTGCACCGCACAAACCACAAAGCATCCATCACACCGCGTCGCGTTACTGTTAATGTTAATTTGCACGGCCAAGGGCCAATGCAAGCAACCACTGGGCACGCACGGAGGAATTGAATCAGGCACGCACCTGTGGCGACGAGGAGGAGAAGAAGGACGAGGACGGGAGCGGCGGCCATGCGGCGAGACAGCGCCATCCCCTTGATCCGAAGCTGAAGCACGCCCGCTCGCTTGCTCTGAGCTTCGCTACGGCTATTCTAGCTCAGTACTCAGTTACTCACTGACTCCGGCTGGTGGACACAGGAGCCAAGGGATGGAATAGATGGGAACTAGAGGCACGGTATATATAGAGCGCTGGCAATGAGCTCAAGGGTTAGCTGATGTTTAATGTGCGGGCTGATTAGCGGGAACTAAAGCTGCTTCCTCAACGCGTTCGAGAGGAGTACTGATCAGGGTTACGTTGTGCAGGAAGAGGACACGGCCGGGTGCAGTCGTCCCATGCGCTACAGTGGAGTTCATTCTGTAGCTTCTTCACGGAATCACGGGCCGGATTCAGAATTCACCCACTGGATTCTAGCCATTGATAGCTAGCAGGACAGGCACACCATGCAATGCACGCTGCTGCCTGCCTGCGTGCTGCCGCTCAGAAATGGGGCCCCGGGTTCAGGCAGGCCATGGCCGGATTCAAAACTTGTAGCCAAAGGCCAATGCACTGGGTTATGGTTGCCCGTTGCAGGACGCGGCTCACCTACAGTCCTGCGTACGCGACTGCGAGGCTGCATATGGCTTCTGCCACGCTTTTCTTGGCTCTTTGTGGGTGGATGAATGCATGATTCATGAGTAATAAGGTGATGATAGGGTCAGATCAGATCCATCGGCAAGCAGATATGTGCGCGCGCGCGTCCGAGTCTGAATTCTGTGTGGTGCCCATTTCCATGGGTCGTTGGGCCACTGGGACAGTAGATCGCACTGCATGCCGAACGCATCCGAGGGGGGATAAGGCACAATGGTGAAGGGTTCGTCTCATCCATCAAAAGTAATTCAGTTCAGTGTGGTCGTGATATCGTGTATCCCATTCAGTCCACACATTCCTAAGAGTGCTCACCGCGAGTCAAAGCATTCACGTACTAGGTGAGAGGTCCAAGCGGGGAAAACGTGAAATGGGCTATCGGCGGTGCTAGTGTCCTGACGTTTGGACAAATGCCCACGCTACACCCCGGTTTTTCCGCGCTCGGGCCAGCACGCCTCCGCCCGAGTCAGCATTTTGCGCGCCCACACAGGCCCACGCCACACGGACTGCTAGACTGCGTGCAGGGACTGCTCGAGCCCTCTTCCCTTCTCACGCGCATTGCAGCATGTGCAACATCAAGATGAAACACTTGCAACGTACGTCCAAAACAGATGAAACACTTGCAATATACGTCTGAAACACTTACGAAATAGAAAAAAAAACTTGAAAACATGTGTGTAGCCATTGCAAACATATGCAAACATCAAGATGAAACACTCGCAACATATGTATAAAAACACCTGAAACACAACATATATATGCAACATCCTGATCTAGTTTTGCAACATCCAAATGAAACACT
Source organism: Miscanthus floridulus (assembly GCF_019320115.1). Classification (NCBI taxonomy): domain Eukaryota; kingdom Viridiplantae; phylum Streptophyta; class Magnoliopsida; order Poales; family Poaceae; genus Miscanthus; species Miscanthus floridulus. The sequence continues at coordinate 93,091,848 of NC_089586.1, forward strand.
TGTAACGTACGTCTGAAACAAATGAAACATTTGGAACATACACTTGAAACAATACATGTATAGCCTATTGCAACACGTGCAACATCCCAATCTACTTTTGCAACATCCTTATGAAACACTTGCAACATACCTCTAAAACATCTAAAATATTTGAAAATTTACGCTTGCAACATGCATCGTATCTCGGTGCGGCCTCCTCCACCGTCTACATCGGAGCGCCACAATTGTAGCAGGAGGCGAAGCCGGAGGGCTTCCGCGCCAGAGCCTGACGCTTCTCCTTGCGTGGCGGCCTTAGTGGCTAGCTGGCGGTCGAGGGAGTAGCCGCCACGCTTGGGTGCGGCGGTGCTCGTTCCGTCAGGCGAAGCGGGCTGCAGAGCAGAAGCAGCGGGGCGGTGCGGTGGAGCAGGAGAAGGAGCAGCGCTGGGTGGCAGTCAACGGCGGAGCGGGCCGCAGAGCACGGGGTGACCATCGACGCACGGAGCAGAGCGGAGCAGGTCTCTCGTCTCCTCCTTTCTTTATCCAACCGACACAACGGAAGAGACGAACGCGGTCACGTGGATACACTGTAATAAAAAAAACGAGCAAAGCAGAAGTCTATTGAGCTGGTATACAGACCACGAAAGGGTTTCAGACGGACGGACGCCCTAGCATTTCCGATGGGCTATCCTATTGTTAACACCGTTTTTTGCACGTGTCAAAATGATCGGAGTGGACTAATCGGCAAGGGGAAAGTTACTGTATACTCTGATAGCCGATAAAAATCAGTTTGTAAAGATGGTTGCCGATGAATGGTGGCGATCGATGGAAAGGTTGATTTAGACTCGGGCGTTGCCGATAAGGTTGGAGATGTTATTGTCGATGCCGATGAAGGAAGACTTGAAGACTACTGCCGATGAAACAGGGAGTATGCCGATGAAGGAAGACTTGAAGACTATTGCCGATGAAACAGGGAGTATGCCGATGGGAAGGAGGACGGTGAGATTTCCATCGTAATTGAGGCGGACAGGGAAATAGATAGGAGTTGATTTCCTTTTCTATATTTGTTAGAGTATGATTCATGTAAGAGTCACGTGTTTCCTTAGATATGGGCTTGGTGTCCTAGTTGTGTTTGGTTGTGTCTCTTTGGATCAGGGTATAAATATGGAGTAAGGGGCAATGTAATTGATATATCAATCAATATCAAAACCAATTTTTACTCCTATTTGCATCTACTTACTTTTCGGCGACTTCGTCAATTTGCATATTTTTTCTTTTTCACGAGTTCTCATTGATTCGGCGAGCTGCATCGCTTCAGTGCGACCTTCGGCGATCCTCGAGTTCCGCGTGAGTACCTCTTGGCCGTGACTTCCGGGCGTATCGCTGTTGTCAGGACCAAAGTGCTCGTATCTTCATCCTTGTCGATTAACAGGTCAAATCGACTGGCACGCCTTGGATATTGATTCGGGTATTAGCCCTTTGTGTTTGCAGATCCACTTTTGCATCAACACATCTTTTGGCACGCCCGGTGGGACCAATCAATCCGATCAATATGTTCAATTCCGAGATCGATGCGGGGAACATTATCGCGGTATCAGAAGAAGATCTTAAGGAAGAGCAGAGGCAGGCTATGGAAAAGGTTGTCGAAGAATACAGGCAGCTTTGTCTAAAATCGTTTAGCCTGAACAAGAGTGGACAAGTCATCCAGAAGCAAGATTTGCCGTTGCCTCGGCAGGTTACCTTTGACTCCAATCCTGGTAAACTTCAAGAGATGGTTAATTCTGCAGTAAATCATGCTTTGATTAATCATTCCAATGTGCTATCCAATACTGTTCATAATGCTGTGGTTCGAACTCTCAAAGAAGGACAAGCGGCACCGTGTTACGTTGGGCCTACCTATCACCAACCAGAGCCGGCATCTGTCAATACTCCATCGGCTCCCTCGGCCGTTGTGGGTACAGAAGTTACTTCCCCTCCAGTATCGGCAGGCTTACCTAATATTCAATCTACACCGATACGATCAGATCAGGTACTACCAGGAGGACGAGTTCAGCTTAATACAGATCTATCGGCATCAGCTATGTCAGGCCCTGTGTCTCAGAATAGCCAGATTCCTGCTAATTGGTGGGGATATGGTATGCCTCCGGAGTTATCTGCTTTCAATCCTGGATTACCTCAAGTGTTTGATGCAGTAGGAAAAGCTCCTATACCATCGGCTGTTTCGCCGATGGCTCAAGTGCCTCAATATGCCACAGCAACTACTGTGCAATCAACTCCAGGAGGTTTCCAGGTGCCTTTGGTTCAAGCACCCAATTCAAGTCCATCGGCAAGCTTACTGCCGATGCAGCAGAAAGCCCCTGCTATGAGTCAAACTGGGGTTCAGTTTATGCCTCAAGCTGGTTATAATTATCCAACAATGTTAGCAAATTACCAGCCATCGGCAAGTTTTATACCGATGAGTTCTAATAATGGTTGGTCAGGACAGTTACCTGTTTAGCATACAGTTCAGCAAAATCAGCAGGTTGCAGGGATTCAACAAGGTCATATGCAAGTTGGTTTTCAGAATCAAGCATCGGCAGCTTAGCCGATGAATCCTTTCCAACAGGTTAATGGACCACAAGTAACGGCAAATATGCCGATTGCTGGAGATCGTGAGCCACAAAGATATGTGGAGGGATATCAGCAGGTACCTCCTGTAGAAATTCAGCCAGTTCGTCAGCAGGAGGCTGATGCTTTTTGGGCCGATAAGATAGCAGAAATTATGAAGGATCAGTTTGGGATAAAGCCCAAGGTCAATACTTATTCTTATCGGACTCCATACCCTCCTGCATATGATTTAATTCCTCTCCCAAATCGGTACAAGGTACCAGATTTCACTAAATTCTCTGGGCAAGATGATACATCAACAATGGAACACGTCAATCGCTTCATTATTCAATGTGGAGACGCAGCTAGCAGAGATGAATTAAGGGTTCGATTATTTTCATCATCTTTGTCTAGATCGGCATTTACATGGTTCATTTCATTACCACCAAATTCTATTATTACTTGGGTTGATCTAGAAAAACAATTTCATAAGTATTTCTTTGCTGGAATCCATGAAAAGAAGCTTACCGATTTAGTAAAATTGAGACAGCGTAATGATGAATCGGTAGAAAGCTTTGTGCAAAGGCTACGAGATGTAAAAAATAAGTGCTACAGCCTGGTGCTGGATGATCGGCAGCTTGCCGATCTGGCTTTCCAAGGATTATTGCCACATCTTAAAGACAGATATGCTTCCCAGGAGTTTGAAAGCCTCAGTCATCTTGTGCAAAGGATTTCTGATCAAGATACTAGGGTTTTTGAACCTAAAAAGAATTGGAATAAAAAAGTATCATTTGTTGAAGAAGTAGGAGATTCTGATTCTGATGAAGAACCAGTTATCGGCTTAGCTGAGTGGGTTAAGAATAAAAAGCCGATATCTTGTCCCTTTGGTCAGAAAGAGCCAGAAAAGTTTACCTTTGATATCACCAAGGCCGACAAGATAATTGATCTTTTGCTTCAAGAGGGCCAAATTAAGCTGTCACCTAATCATGTGATCCCATCGGCAGAAGAGTTGAAGAAGATCTTGTACTGCAAATGGCACAATGCAACTTCACACAGTACAAATGAGTGCAAGGTGTTCAGGCAACAGTTACAATCGGCTATTGAATCTGGGAGAATTAAGTTTGGTACTTCCAATGCCCAGAAGCCGATGAAAATTGATCAACACCCTTTTCCAGCAAATACGTTGGAGGCCAAAGGGAAGACCAAGGTATTGACGTCAGAGGCTGCTGAGAAAAACGCATCAGTGGATCCCCAACATCGGATAACTACCGATGATGCAAAAAGTAAGGGTTTGCTGGGAGAAAGCAGTAGTTCCAAAAACCCTCCTCGACCTGGCATTGTGATTACTCATCGAAGGCAGTAGGAGGGTTGGCGTCAGTGTAATGATCGATATCGACAACAGCAAGAAGAAAGACGTCGGGAAGAATGGCATCGGCATAAAGATCATTGGAGGTGCCCGTTTTTCATCCATTGCTGGGAAGAAGGTATTAAATTGCCAACTGTCGAAAATTGCCCTGAGTGCAATGGTTATTATGGGGTCAATCGGTCAGAAAGGAGGTTTCAACCTGGCAATCAGGGTTTATTTATCAATGAGCCGATCAGAGGCAGAGCATCAGTGCATGATCGGCTGGGGGGCAGACTTAGTGTACATGAAAGGCTTGGTAAACGTGCTGGGTATTTTCCAAGGAATCAAGAGGAGCTTGAGGAAATGGCAAATGCAAGAGTTCCCGATGAGGAAATATTCTACAGGGATCCTAATATACGCCGTGTAGAGTCAACTAGGACCTGTTATCAGCCGGTTTGGAAAACCAAGTTTCCTCGATGGTGCCCGGAGGGTCTAACAAAGACACAGAGAAGGAGGATGCAATGTGAGCGTCAGGAGGATTTATACCAAGAGGAAAATTCCTCCAATGAGAGGTCCGGTCATCAGCAGTGGCAGGTAAAACACAAAAATAAGGGTCCATTGGCAGATGTTAATATGGTATTCATGTTGCCGATGGAGTTTTTGGCATTGTCTGATAATGAGGAAGAAGTTGTTCTCTCTGATCAAGTAGCTCAGTTGACACTAGATCCAATGATGGCTATTTTTGAGAAACCTACCGATGACGAGAGACAGCATCTTAAGGCTTTGTTTGTGAAGGGCAGAGTTGATGGGCAGCCTGTGTCTAAGGTACTTATTGATGGAGGGGCTGCGATTAATATTATGCCTTATGTGATGTATCGGAAACTTGGTAAGGGAGATCAAGACTTGACCAAAACCGATATGATGCTGAAAGATTTTGAAGGCAATGTGTCACCGGCTAAAGGGGCAGTATGCGTTGAATTGACCATCGGCAGCAAAACCTTGCCGACGACGTTCTTTGTTATTAACGGCAAGGGTGCATATAATCTGCTTCTAGGGAGGGATTGGATTCATGCTAATTGTTGTGTTCCTTCTACAATGCATCAATGCCTCGTACAGTGGATTGGGGATAAGATTGAGGTTGTCCCTGGTGATTCTTCTTATATCATCGCATCGGCAGAATCAGATACTTATGAGCGAACTAAATGCATATCAGGAGAAGCTTGGGAAAAAGAGTTCCTTAGAGTTGCTGATTATGAAATTCCACCGATCCAAGCAGTCGGTTCTGAAGAAGAGTTTTAATGGATAGGTTTGCCGATGATGGAAAATTAGGTCAAGGGTTCACATCGGCAGATGATTTAGTAGAAGTAGATATCGGTGATGGCGATAGGCCAAGACCTACTTTTATTAGTGCTAAGTTAGATTCCAAGTGTAAGCAGCAAATAATTGATGTGTTAAAAGAGTATAAAGATTGTTTTGCTTGGGATTATACTGAGATGCCTGGATTAGACCGATCGGTAGTTGAACATCGGTTACCTATCAAATCTGGATTTCGGCCACATCAGCAGCCAGCGCGCCGATGCAACCCTAATATACTTCCTGATATTAAGGCCGAAATAACTAAATTAATTGAGGCAAAGTTTATTCGGCAGTGTCGATATGCAGAGTGGATCTCTAATGTGGTTCCTGTTTATAAGAAAAATGGAAAACTTCGTGTTTGTATTGATTTTAGGAATCTCAACAAAGCCACACCGATGGATGGCTATCCAATGCCGATTGCTAATTTGTTGATTGATGCTGCAGCCGGACATCAAATTATCAGCTTCATGGATGGTAATGCAGGCTACAATCAAATATTCATGGCTGAAGAAGATATTCCCAAGACTGCTTTCAGATGTCCAGGTCATGTGGGGTTGTTTGAGTGGATAGTTATGACGTTTGGTTTAAAAAATGCCGGCGCTACTTATCAGAGAGCTATGAACTTTATTTTTCATGAATACATCGGCACATTAGTGGAGATCTACATTGATGATGTGGTGATTAAGTCTGGAGATGTTACAAAACATTTAGCCGATCTACGAAAGATACTGGAGTGCACAAGGAAGCATGGATTGAAGATGAATCCTAATAAATGTGCATTTGGTGTATCGGCAGGACAATTCTTGGGTTTTATGGTGCATCAGCGGGGCATCGAAATCAGTAGGAAGTCTATTGATGCGATTAACAAGGTAGTTGCTCCTGTCAGTAAGACTGAATTGCAATCTTTGATCGGTAAGATTAATTTCATTAGAAGATTCATATTTAATCTGTCGGGTAAGATCAAGGCTTTCAGTCCACTACTTAAATTGAAAGCCGATCAGGAATTTGTATGGGGAGCTGAGCAGCAGTTAGCCCTCGATGAAATTAAGAAATATTTAACAAATCCTCCAGTGCTAGTTCCACCTCAACACGGGAAGCCTTTCAGGTTATATTTGTCAACTGATGATACAGTTATCAGTTCAGCTCTTATTCAAGAATTTGAAGGGAAAGAACGTGTTATTTATTATTTGAGCTGAAGATTAGTGGATGCTGAGACGAGGTATTCGGCCATCGAAAAATTATGTCTGTGTTTATACTTTTCTTGTGTCAAATTAAGGCATTATTTGTTATCTGCCGAATGTACGATCATATGCAAAGATGATGTAGTCAAGTATATGCTGTCGATGCCGATATTAAGTGGTAGAATCGGCAAGTGGGTTTTAGCATTATCAGAATTTGAACTACGTTACGAATCAACTAAGGCAGTTAAAGGGCAAGTGATGGCTGATTTTGTCACTCAGCATTGTAATACAGTGGACTCTCTGGAGGTTGCTCCCTGGACACTTTTCTTCGATGGGTCCACATGTGATGAAGGAGCAGGTATCGGCATTGTGTTAATTTCACCTCAAGGAAGGAAGTATGAGTTTTCATTGCCGATTGTTGCTACGTCGACGAACAATCAGGCTGAATACCAAGCCTTGATAAAAGGGTTAGAATTACTGAAGGAGATACGTGCCGATGCTGTTGAAATCTTTGGTGATTCTATGCTAGTTATAAATCAATTGGCTAGAATTTATGAATGCCGAAGTGAAGCTTTGATTTTGTATTATGAAAGATGTTTGCAATTGTTGAAAGGATTTAGAGATTTTCGTCTTGAACATATCTCTCGATTGCATAATGAGGAAGCTAATCGACTAGCTCAGCATGCTTCAGGGTATCAGCCTATTCAGGAAGTGCTAACATCGGCAGTTGATACCGATGACTGGAGGAAGGAGATTGTCGATTATTTAAAGGATCCATATAGAAAGGTTGAGAGACGTATAAGGTTCTAAGCTACCAAGTATGTGCTCCTCGATGATGAATTATATTATCGAACTATAGATGGAGTTTTACTTAGATGTGTTAGCAGTGATGAATCGAAAAGCTTGATGGGTGAAATTTATGAAGGAGTGTGTGGGGCGCATCAATCGGCTTTCAAGATGAAGTGGATGATCAGAAGGAATGGGTACTATTGGCCGACTATTCTTGAAGATTGTTTTAAATATTTTAAAGGATGTCAGGGGTGTCAAAAGTTTGGTAATATTCAAAGAGCGCCTGCATCGGCTATGAACCCTATAATCAAACCGTGGCCGTTCCGGGGATGGGCTATTGATCTCATTGGTCAGATTTATCCGCCATCGAGTAAAGGACATAAATTTATTCTGGTTGCTACCGATTATTTCACAAAATGGGTTGAGGCAATTCCTTTAAAAAAGGTGACATCGGTTAATATGATTGATTTTGTGAAAGAGCATATTGTTTACCGATTTGGTATTCCTCAGACTATCACTACCGATCAGGGCACTATGTTTACATCAGGAGAATTTGATGAGTTTGCTGTAGGTATGGGAATTAAAGTTTTAAATTCTTCTCCATATTATGCTCAAGCTAATGGTCAAGCTGAGGCTTCTAACAAAGGGATCATCAAACTCATTAAGCGCAAAATTGAAGAAAATCCTAGGAGGTGGCATACAGTATTAAATGAAGCCTTGTGGTCATATCGGATGTCATGTCATGGTGCAACCAAAGTAACGCCTTATCAGTTAGTATATGGACACGATGCAGTATTGCCTTGGGAAATTAAAGTTGGCTCTAGGCGAATACGTTCTCAAAATCAGCTGACAGCCGATGATTATAATACTCTTATGAAGGATGAGTTGGAAGATGTGGTGGGTCATCGGTTAAGGGCTTTAGTTAGCATCAAAGAAAATAAGAAAAGAGTAGCCAGATGGTATGACAAGAAGGTAAAGGTAAAGGAGTTTGCCGATGGAGATCTGGTCTGGAAATTGATTTTACCGATTGGGACTAAAAGTTCAAAGTTTGGAAAGTGGTCTCCTAATTGGGAAGGTCCATATCGGATAAATCAGTCTGTTCCTGGTAACGCATATATTCTAGAAACCCTCGAAGGGGTTGCATTTCCCAGAGCATTAAATGGAAAATATTTAAAGAAATGTTACCCTAGTATCTGGATGGATGCATAAAAGTATAAGTGCCGATAACAGTCCTATCGGCTAGAATTATGCAAGGATGACAATGTCTCATAAAGTGTCGATACAATAAACAAGATTACAAGTTTAACAAGGATTGGATAGCTAATATCGCACGCAGGCGGATCTGGTCAGCTTCCTCCATTTCTTTGATGTCGTCATCGGCAGCACCCTCCACAGGCTTGAGTTTTTTCTTCATGGCCAAAGCTTTGCGAGCCTGGATGTCTCTTTCTTGCTGAAGGGCCTTGATGGCATTGGGTAGTTGGCTTTCTTCTTGTTGAGCATGAGTTAAGGCTGCATCGACTTCTTTCAATTCAGCCAATAAAGCCATCTTCTTTGCCGATAAATCCAAGATTTTCTGCTTAAGTTCAGCACCCGAAGTCTGCAAGTTGCCGATGCCCTTGTGCTTCTCATCGGCAATTTGTTTCAGTTGTAGCATCTCCTCTTTGAGTTGAGTCTGAGCTGCTCTATCGGCAATACGTTGAGCAGCCCGTTGATATTGTAGTTGGTGGCTTTCTAAATGGGCTGCTGGGAAGAGTACTTCTTCAACATCGGCAGGGACCTGGCCATGGATTGTTTTGAAAATTGCCTTTACGGGGTCCGAGTCATCTACCAGTTGGGCGGTATCCTGCTGTAGCAAGTTCAGAAGAGCTTCCAACTTGGACTTAACTTCTGTCGATATTGTTCCCAGTGCAAGGGAAGAACTTGTTTCCTCTCTATCATCGTCAGAAACGTCAATGGCAAAGGAAAATAGGCTGTTTGGGGAGTCTTGTTCCTGAGGAAAAGAAAAAGAGATCAGTTGAGGATAAATATGAATATTATAAATCGACTAGGTCAATTGGCTTACCTGTTTCAAGGCAATTTCCTGTGCTTGGCTGGAGGAAGCAGCTTGGAGTATGCCGTGTGGAGGATCGGCTGAACTTGCCGATGGAATATCCTCTGTGGCCTCATCAGTGGTTGGCCCTTGGGGTATGATGACCGATGGTATGTCCTGTACAGGAGGATTAACTGCTTGCTCAGTTGCATCGATTGATTCTGGCCGGCTTGCAGACGTTGGGGCAGATGGGGGGATCGGCATGGACTTCTGTCGTTTTGGCTGTGCCTCGGCATCTGTTAAGGCTTTGCGCTTTGCTTGGGCCTCAGCAACGGCTGGCTGGGGGCCATCGGCACTTGTTGGTTGTGGAGCTTGAACATCTGGTACTCTTGCCGATGTACCCATTTGTTGCTGCAAAACAAGTGTAAGGTATGATATTTAACAGATAAAACGTGAAATCAAGGGGATACCTCTGAAGGTTTGTCAGAAGAAGTGGTGCTTGATATCGGAGGAATTGCCGATGATGATCCAGCAGCGGCTCTTACACCCTGATGATTAATGTTAATACAGTTTGTGATCGGCATAAGTAGAAATAAACAAGGTTGTTACCTTGAATGCCTTGACCAAGGTTGTAGCAGCGGCCGATGGAGTGGCCCTGGCTGTAGCCAATTTGGACTTGGAGGTGATGGTCTTGGTACGGATCTTCTGGTGACTCAAAGCGGCTAAGGTGGGAGCGTTGTAGCCGATCGGTGATATCGGGGAAACAGGCCGAAGATCGAAGGGTTTCCCACTTTTGCTCATAGTTGGTGCTGGGTTGTTAACCTGTCACGAGAGAGTTAGTTACCGATATATGAAAGGAAAAAGCGGAAAGGAGCTAAAAGGAACTTACTGCGTCATCGGGAATAGCGTATTCAGGGTCGATCATGTGCCGATATGTGTGAACAGATGTTGCAAACAGTTGTTCCCTCCACTCTCGCCACCATTGCTTATATGATTCGGTGATGAAAGATACTGGCGTCCAGACGGATATATCGACATTCGTAGTATCGGCATCGGGGGAGAGTTGCACTACCCTATTCCAATCTGTTCCGCAGGTGATTGTTTCTCTGGGTTTGATCACATCGGCAAAACAAAGTTTGATTGGCAGTTGCCCAAAAGCCAATTGACGGGATACTGCCGATGGGTTGTAAAACTCATATGTGATATTGGTGTTTTTCCCGCTACCGAATGTGTTTACTGGAATTGCACTGGGAGTAATGATAGCCATCATGAGCTCATTATCTTGATTCAGAGTGTCATCGGCAAAATTGAAAAGAAGGGGGAATCTGTTTTCTTCGTCAATATAAGGCACCCAGGCCCTATGATCACGAGAAAGACCATTGTAGAAGCTTTGAAAGAATCTGCCGATCTGGTCTTCATTGGCTTCTGTTCCAGGGAGGACAATCATGGCTTCACCAAAATTGAGAGGTGAGCGTGTTGCCGATTCCTCGTCCCCAAGCACATGGTCTTCAGCAATCTCTCGTGGGAATTGTTGGGAAAAGAAGTCCCATTGCAACTGTTTGTGCATATGGGTATTCAGCCACATGTTGATGAACCACCACGGGCCTCCTAAGTTGCCGATGGGTTCGCCAAGCAGAAGTTTCTGAGATACTTGATGAAGAAGATGATAAGTGGAGCTCAGAAGGTATCGGCCAAGAGGGAATCTTACGCCATTGGCCAGGAGTTCAGCAGCGGGGAGGAAAGCATTAGTTGGTCCTACTGATCGACCACAGAAGATAAATTTTTCTAACCACATATTCAAGAATGTGGCATGTTCCCTCTGATTAACTGTCCCAGTCTTCTGGCATTCTTGGATGTATCCTGTCCAACCGTCGATGTTGCGGGTATTCACCCTGTACTCAGATTTTCTGCCATAAATAGAGCCTTCATCGGCAGTTGAAATATCCAAACCAGTGAGCATGTATACATCGGCAAGTGTGGGAGTAGCTGGGCCATGTCCAAACATAAAAGTGTTTGTTGTGTCTGACCAGAAGTAAGCAGCTGCAATCATCATTGATTCATTCTTCTGCATATCGGCAATAGATAGCCTAATGCATTGGTCTAGCTTTCGTTCTGCCCAGTATACTTGCATCGATCTATTAACCCTCAAGTACCAATCTTTCCACCCTTTGGTGGTTTTGGGCCAAGATCGGAATGTGTCTTTCCATAAATTCAGAGAGAAATTTTGGGCTCTAAAGGGGATTCTGTTAACCTCTGCATTAATCAGATCAGTTGGATCTGGGTTGCCCATTGGTCCCAGGCATTGGACATGCGGCTGATCGGTTGGAATAACTAATTTGTTGCACAGTTCCTAAGTTTAAAGGATCCGGAGAACAAAAGAAAGGAAAAATCACCAACTGTATGGATTTGCAAAAACTAGGGGAATCAAAGTGAAAGGTAATGGAAGTGGAGCGAACCGCAGGGACGTCGAAGTTGATTGCCATTATCTTGAGGAAGATGGGGGCACGAGTCGGAGACTTGAGGTTAACGCTGGAGAAGAGTTCTTGTTGGTTGAGGTCGCACAGTTGTTCGTCGGAGTCGCCGCCGGAAAGAGAAAATGTCAAAGATTGGAGTCTGAGGGTAGAAGACGAGTGTTCCGGAGGAATCTATTTATAAGCCGCTTGGAGTAGGGGTATTTTGGACTTATCTCTATACCGCGCGCATGTAGGTCGAGGTGGTTCAAATGGATATGGTAACTGTTCGCACGATAATCAGGGGATTGTACAGATGAGTTGATGGCAAGTAATCATGATTTGGAAGAGATATCGGTACAGGATATTTTAATTCTGAAAATGACAGCATTATCATGTTAGGATCTTGCCGATGGGTTATTGTTTCGGTATCTTAACCATAATCAAGGCAAGAGTGGTTGGCGATTGTGCGATATTTACTGAAGTGCGTGAATCAGGATTAGATTTGATTGGATTTGATAACAGATCAAGCTTTGGCTTGGAGAATGAGTTACGGTAATCGGGCGAAGGCAAACATTATCTGGAGTAAATTTCGGAGCATTAATGGTTTTATACTCCGAAATTGGGGGGCATGTGTTGACACCGTTTTTTGCACGTGTCAAAATGATCGGAGTGGACTAATCGGCAAGGGGAAAGTTACTGTATACTCTGATAGCCGATGAAAATCAGTTTGTAAAGATGGTTGTCGATGAATGGTGGCGATCGATGGAAAGGTTGATTTAGACTCGGGCGTTGCCGATAAGGTTGGAGATGTTATTGTCGATGCCGATGAAGGAAGACTTGAAGACTACTACCGATGAAACAGGGAGTATGCCGATGAAGAGAGACTTGAAGACTATTGCCGATGAAACAGGGAGTATGCCGATGGGAAGGAGGACGGTGAGATTTCCATCGTAATTGAGGCGGACAGGGAAATAGATAGAAGTTGATTTCCTTTTCTATATTTGTTAGAGTATGATTCATGTAAGAGTCACGTGTTTCCTTAGATATGGGCTTGGTGTCCTAGTTGTGTTTGGTTGTGTCTCTTTGGATCAGGGTATAAATATGGAGTAAGGGGCAATGTAATTGATATATCAATCAATATCAAAACCAATTTTTACTCCTATTTGCATCTACTTACTTTTCGGCGACTTCGTCAATTTGCATATTTTTTCTTTTTCACGAGTTCTCATTGATTCGGCGAGCTGCATCGCTTCAGTGCGACCTTCGGCGATCCTCGAGTTCCGCGTGAGTACCTCTTGGCCGTGACTTCCGGGCGTATCGCTGTTGTCAGGACCAAAGTGCTCGTATCTTCATCCTTGTCGATTAACATGTCAAATCGACTGGCACGCCTTGGATATCGATTCGGGTATTAGCCCTTTGTGTTTGCAGATCCACTTTTGCATCAACACCTATGCATGCCCCTGCTGAGAAGACAAGGGATTGAAAAAGGCGAAGTATACTGGACCCTCGGAGAAGCCGAGACGCAACGGAGAAGATTGTACACTTGAGACATACTAGAAGCCCATAGACTCTCATGGCCCGTCTTCTCAATTTGGTAAAGCAATAGTACTGGGCCGATCTAAATGGTACACAACCGAAGGGCCCAAATCAGCCCTTTTTCCATGCTTCCTTTCCTGAAATTATTTGTTATCATTAAGAAAAAACTTTGCTAACACATATTATGATAGTATTACTCCCTTTTTCCTCCAAATAAAGCACGTATCACTACAAGATTTTCGGTCTACTGCAACGCCAAAAAAGTGTAGCAAAAGACCCAAAAATGGTAGCCATAGTAATTTTGCTACCAATTTTTTTTGGTTAAATGTCGTTGCACTTGTAAGGGTAGCAATAGCATAATGCAATGGGTTACATTTTAGTTGCGACACACAGCCCCTCTATTGCAACACTTTTGACGCTTTTGCAACACCTGGTGAGTGTTGTAACAAAAGCAATTGCAACCACTATGGGTGTGGTAATAGTATCAATTGCAACGAACTAGGCGTTGCTAGCGATACGTATTGCGACACGCTGGTCGTGTAGCAACACAATGCAAGCGCAACGCAACACAGGTGTTGCAATCGTGGTTGTTGCTACGCAGAGAAAGCATTGCAATAGAGGTTCTCTATTGCCACGTCGCCTAAATGGTTGCTATAGGTGGCTTAGGTTATTGCAACATCTCTTCAGGTTGGTTGCTACAGAGAGGTCGTATATTGCCACGTTTCTGAATGGTTGCTATAGATGACATAGGCTATTGCCACGTTACTTAGGTTGGTTGCTACAGACAGATCATCTATTGCCACGTTACTAACTATCTGGTTGCTATAGGTAGATTCCTCTATTGCCACCGTCATCTTTTTGTAGTTGCAAGAGATAGTTTCTCTATTGCCACGATTATCGTACCTATTGCCACGACTAAATGTGGTTGTTATATGTGCCATCATATATTGCAACGCCAGATTAATATATTAATAATTCATGTTGCGACACTTTGTTTGGTAGCTTAAATTAATAATCACAAAACGACAAATACATAATGAAGAAAGCATCGACATCCATTAAAACGAAATATAATTTGTTCATACAAAATCTTTAACAAAACACACCGAGTGTCAAACTAAATGAGAACACAAGTAGATAGCTTAACACATAATAATGTGTTAAGTACAGACAACTGTTTGAACTCATTCGAATCAAAAGACTAATGTCTACTGTAGCAGCGAAGGTTCCCTTGATATGTATGTTGGCTATCGTCCCACCATTCGCATGCTCCTTCTCAAACTCAAGATTCCTCCTAAAAAAATCATTGACATGCATTAGTTAAACTGAGACTAGTGGTGGCAAAGCTAATTGAACACTGAAGCAAAACACGAGCTGCAGTACTATCAACCATGAACTTTGAAGCGTAAAGCAAATATAAACATACATGCAGCTACCTCCCAAGACATTTTATGAGCACAAACACATCCATATATATTTCTAATCAGCAAGAGGAAACTAAGCCTGGACCATATTTAGGAGCAGAACAAAAGAATAGCTATGTACTTCTCCAAAAGGACTATATATTCCTTTTTAATGCAAAGAGAGATAAAAGGTTTCACATAGTACCTGTGTATTCTTTTTGGACAATGCAGATCTTTTCCTAGCCGCAGTTTTCTTCAGTTGCTTTGCTTTAGTACAGTGCCCGTGCTAACGCCACGACTTTATTTCAGGAATGCATGAAAACAACCAAACAATATTTTTTTTGTATAGTTTAGGTTTTACGCAATTTTATATGACATTGTATATATTCCGGAAAACAGCAGAAACAGCAGGAAAGAACCAAGTTAATCAACTCGACAAAATCAACATAGCAAGTAATCGGGCATTTGACCACATCGAGCAGTTTGAACATTGAAAAAGCATCAGGATTACTTTAACATGTTGTCTTAGCTCCATTTGGATATCAAATATCTACAGAGCATAAACGGAATCAATACAGAGTCATATGGCTGTTACTGAACGTATTTGAAATATTAGAAAACGGAAAGCATGGACATAATTTTTTTTTGTCTCTAAGCCACCATAGTCATGCTATGGCTGCAGATAAAAACTTAGGAATTAGCAGACTGTTGAATGATGTAGAGTTTTTGATAATATATATTACATATGTAAACTCTCAAGTATGAACTACTGTTAGCCATTGAGGCCTGCTGCTAAAGAGCAGAGCTACTGAAAGTCCACTACATATACACAGGTAAATTAGGTGAAAAACAAACTGACCCATTATTTGTTTGCAACTGCAAATGTAGATCCCCTGCAGGAAAAGAATGGAAATCAACAAAATACAGTTTCAGGATTATAACAATCACAGTCCATATTCAACTACTGTGAAAATTATATTTTAGACTACATACTTAAGGAAATAACAATTTTAGCTACTAACCTTTGGACCAAGATTCGAAAGCAAAGACTCCAGCATTTCAATACCAACAGCCAACTGAATCAGTTGTCAAAGAAAAAAAACAGACAACTGAATCATATCTGAATAACAAAAAATGTTGATTACTAACCCAGCAAACTGTTAAAGCTCAAGAAAGAAAAACATGGCCAATAAATAAACCAACCATTGAATGTTGTCTCTGCAGTGACGCTAATTATGAATGTTTAAATTTCCTACTCTGTTCACATCTCTGCCTGGTCCAATCAACTTGATTATAACAAAATTCCAATGAGATAGCAATGAGGGTTGTTTTTATTTCACATACTCAGATGAATGATAGAAAACTTTGAATTCATAATATGTTAGTTACTGCAAAAGAAAAGCTCACAGGTCAAATTGCTTACCTTGTCAAAAATAGTAAACTTTGCTCTGAACCTGATACAAACTGTATCCTGGATATCTTCATTGCTGCCAGGCTCTTGACTCAGTTTAAAAAAAATAAGTACTCAGATTGCTTCTAATGCAAAATTCATGCTATCCAATACACTATTTCTCGTTAGTCAAGGGATACTAAATTCCATGGCAGTTAATTATCCCATTTGTGTTCCCATCTGAATTTATCTTCTCTGCTTCTGATTGATACCATCAATTATAAATTTCCATGTCACTCAAGTTTGAACATAGATGAACAAAGCTAATAATATCCAGACCTTAATTGATAACGAAGGGAAATCCAAGCTCTAAATACTCAGATGCATTATACCTTGTCAACAGTACACAGTACACAGTATATTGCCCGTGCTAACGCTACGGTGGCATCTAAAAAAAATAAGTCATAAAACTAAAATATAACGAAATCAGCTACATGATAATGAAATCAGCATAAAAAAGTTGTCCACCAACAATCAGACAGTAGAAGCAAGTCGATCTGGGAAATGAAATCCTCTTACCTTTCGGTTCGTCTTGCTACACCTTCTCCTTTGATGCGGCCGCCACCACCTTGGCTTCCTGTTCCAAAGCTATCGTCATCTTCAATGTCTTTTCCTCGGATTCATCTTCGGCAGGTCAGTGAAGCAAGAAAGCAATAGTTCACAGGACGAAAACTGAACCTTGCCACTTACTTGCTACCTGTTGGTCATATGCTTCTGCTAGGGTCCTTCTGTTATTGATTGACATCCACAGAGATAAGCTGCTAATGAATTTACGAACAGGCTATTGCATACGACAATGAAAAGCGCAATCGACCCAAACAATTTGTTGCAGAAAAACTAAACTTAAACCATTGAAGAAAGACATGAATAAAAACTTTTAGTCAGCCTAACAGGTTGAAGGAGGAGACTGCATTACTGAACTGAACCTGAAACGCTAGAAAAATACAGTTGTTGTTGTTGATTCTGAAATAGAAATGGAATAGTAGCAGATTGCAAATCGAACTGCTCCCAAAACACCAAAAAGGATTAAACAAAAACCAGACAGGTAATCTACCAGAAAGAACAGAAAAGAGTGCTGCTTGTCTTTGCTGTTACTGAAAAATGTTGTTTCAGAAACAAAACAGTGAGCTACCTGATCATAGAACAGCTCAAACGTTTCTCATAGGACATGCCAGTCTCGTAATGTGAAAACAAGTGGCATTGTAGTGCGAAAGAAATGGTTGCAGCTATGAGACAAAACACAATGGGAATTAATAGCTTTTCTCCACCTTGTAATCATCTAGGCGAAGGCGACTTTGAGATGAGAGGTATTTAATAAGCATAACAGCATGCAGGATTTAGACTGAGATTAAAGGTACTCACATCACTTGCCAAAACAAATAAAAGAGCTCCTGCAGCAATAGCGCAGGGAGGATCATCAATGTCTAGAACCAAAATAGCATCGATAATTTGTTGTACCAATCTACATGATATAAGAAAAGGAAGGCATTTGTATAAGTAATAAAATGGAAGAAGGTGCCAAATCTAATACTGTGTTTGTTAAATGCTAACATCTTTAGAACTGGACAAGTTCTCAAATTCAATAATAATTTAACTATTCTGATGGACTTAGAGAAATGAATTGCCATTAGAGCTTGCTCCAAGAATTCAAGCCCAGTTCAGACAGAACAACAGATATCCCACACCTGAAGCAGCAAGAGAGGAGCAAATTACAGCATCGTGGATCAGCTGATGAAAGTGTACTGGAATACTCCCAGAAGCAAAGGTCTGTTCCTTGAATAAATTTGCATATTGACCTACACGAAATCAAAACAATTAGCAAGATTAGTAATAAAAAAGATATTTCTAAACAAAAGCGCATAATCAGAGAAATTGTGAAAGTTGTTTTGCCAACCCAATGGTGCCGACATTCACATGGGGCTTCCTGCGCAGATTGATCCGGATTGGAAAGTGAATCACACGAAGGAAACGAATCCATCAAAATGGATAATCACGAATCACACGAGTCTGAACCGATCTGGGCAAAGGAGTACTCACGTGCGCGTGAAGGTGGTGGCCATGAACCTCGCCCATAGGATACCGGCCAAGCGGTGGCGGCTGGGCCGGCGGCGCCGTCGCCGCCGCGAGCGCATCGGGTCCCAAGATCGCTACGGTGCGGAGGGTGGGGTAGGTAGCGCCCCCGGCGGCGGTGCCCCGACGACAGTGCCCCACACGGATGTTTGGCACAGCTGGAAGGGACGAAGGGGCGGGTGTACCTGGTGGTGGAGAGGCCGTGTGGATCCTTGGAGGGGCACCCGCCGGGGCCGTCGTGGGGGCGCAGCTCGCCCGTCGGGGAAGACGGAGTCTGTGCGTGACCTTGGAGGGGCGCTTGCCGGGACGCCGCCAGGGAAGACGGAGATGGCCCTATGCCTGCCGCCGCCTCGGGAGAGAGAGAGGGAGAGGCGGTATTATTTTTTTTCTTTCCGCAAAAAAGAGACAGGCTGAGTGCTGGGCGTGGGCGGGTGTTGGGGGCGATCCAAAGAAGAAGGGCCGTCAGATTTGGATGAGTAACGAAGTAACGTCACGGCGACATAAATCATGCTTCAGCATAAACTTGGATGTGACAATGTTTTACATATTTTAAAATTTGAAATTTGACAAGTTCAAACTAAATTTTCAAACCCTAAATGATTTCAGATGTAAAAGTGATGAATACAAAAGTTGTTCAACTCATCAAGATCTACAACTTTTATTTTTGTCATCTTGTCATTTGACTAAATTTGAACCTTTCAAATTTGAAATTTTAAAAAATGACAAATTCAAACCAAATTTTGAGACCCAAAATAATTTCAACATAAAAAGTGATGAATACCAAAGTTGTTCAACTCATTAATATCTACAACTTTTATTTTAGTCATCTTGTCATTTGACAAAATTTGAACCTTTTAAATTTAAAATTTTGAAAAACGACAAGTTCGAACCAAAATTTGAGACCCAAATTGATTTCAACATAAAAAGTGATAAATACCAAAGTTGTTCAACTCATGAATATCTGCAACTTTTATTTTGGTCATTTCTTCATTTCACAATTTTTTAGCACACATTATTCACTAATCTTACACATGTCTCATATAATTTATAAAACCTTACGAGACATGTGTCACATTTATGAACAATGTCAGTACCACTTTGTCATTTGAAGAAATGACCAATACAAAAGTTGTATATCTTGATAAGTTATTCAACTTTGGTATTTATCACTTTTTCAGCTGAAATCATTTGGGGTACCAAAATCTTGTCTGAAGTTGTATTTTTTTGAAATTCAAAATTTAAATTGCTCAAACTTTTCATATGTATATATTGACAAAACCAAAAAAATAAATTGATAGAGAATGATTTTAGAAAATTTTAGGAAAAAAAATAATCAGATTTGGAGTTAGTATGAGGAAGAAAAACTAGTTACAAAGTTAACCCATAGATTAAAAAAAAGAAATCACCCTGTTCACTATGATCATGTAAGAATCATATAGAACAATGTGATTTCTCTTTTTAATCTGTGGGTAAAACTTGTAACTAGTTTTTCTTCCTCATACTAACTCCAAATGTGATGGTTTTTTTTCCTAAAATTTTCTAAAATCATGCTTCAGCATTTACGTTTGATCAAACTTGGATGTGACAATGTTTTACACATTTTAAAATTTGAAATTTAAAATTTGACAAGTTCAAACCAAATTTTCAAACCCTAAATGATTTCAGATGTAAAAGTGATGAATACAAAAGATGTTCAACTCATCAAGATCTACAACTTTTATTTTTGTCATCTTGTCATTTGACTAAATTTGAACCTTTCAAATTTGAAATTTTAAAAAATAACAAATTCGAACCAAAATTTGAGACCCAAAATAATTTCAACATAAAAAGTGATGAATACCAAAGTTGTTCAACTCATTAATATCTACAACTTTTATTTTGGTCATCTTATAATTTGACTAAATTTGAACCTTTCAAATTTTGGCTGCTATTTATTCGTGCGCCATCAGTAGGGGCGGCTGGTGATTCAGCCGCCCCTACAGTTGGGCACTGCAGGGGCGGCTGGTGATTGAGCCACCCCTACAGATCAGCGCCAACTGTAGGGGCGGCTCAGGTTACCAGCCGCCCCTACAGTGCCATCTGTAGGGGCGGCTGGGCTGCTGGGGCCCGAGGACGCCCACTGTAAGGGTGCCCCCAACCCCAGCCGCCCCTACAGTAAAAACGCCCCCGTTCCTACTGTACGAATCTGGCGTAGTGCATGTGACCGATGGTGCACGGTCAGGCATTTACTATCGCTAACAAAGTGACCAACCACCCCGGTACAACTTCAAGTACTAATTAACATCCACGCATACTTAACATCAAGTACTTAACAGCAACTACTACTTAACAGAAAGTTTCAGACACCAGGCATAAGGACGGAGATGCCGAGATGGGGCCAGGGTTGGGGCGTTTTATAACTCATAAGGTCTTCAATCATATCAAATAAATTAAAACCTGAGTTACAACGAACACACCTACATAGCGCAGTGGTGGAGAAGGTTTTATCTGAACCAGAGCTCCATGGTTCGAATCCTGTGGGGAGCACTTTTTAATTTTAATATATGCGTCCCCAATTCTTTTCTTTCCATACTTTTTTTTAAGTTTTAAATTCGTTGCAATTATCAAAGTATATTGCAACCAAAAATAAGCGTTGCACTTGAACACAATTTTCGCTTCGACCCCATAGATTTCGTTGCAATAAAATTTAGCACTTGCAACAATATCAAAGTATATTGCAACTGCCAAAAAAGGTTGCAATTGACCCCCACTTTTGCTTCGCCTCCAAGAGTTCTCGTTGCATTAAGTATCTAGCATTTGCAACGCTTGTCAAATTTTATGCAACACAAAAAAACCGTAGCAATAGTCAAAACCAAATGCAACTAACGTAAATGTAGTTGCAGTACTACCACACAATTGCAACCAAAATCAAGTCTACTGCAACCATTTTTCACCATTGCAATATCGTCCACCAAATGCAACAGAGCTTTGCAACATCTTGAAAACCGTTGTATTAAAGGCATGTATCGCTACCATTTTTTAGAATGGTTGTAATACAACAATCTCTGGCAACCAAATTTTCTACGTTGCAATTCTTCGGCGTTGCAGTAGACCGAAAATCTTGTAGTGTATCCTAGGTTATATTTGAGCGTCTGTATACATATCTTGCATACACTAATGGCACCATTGCAAATAGTATACGATAAACTGGCTGTCAAGTTGTTGCTGATGCACTCAGTGTCACTGATTTTTTTTACTTTTTAGCTTTTTTTTTTGAAAGTTTCTCACAAATAGACCCCTGGCGGAAAGAATTCAGAAAATAGACCCTTAGCTCGGCGCTATCGATGCTGGCGCCGAGCTAACACGTCTCGGCGACAGCATCCCTGGCGCCGAGCTCTTAGGCGCGAAACAGACGTGACGGTGACATGGCAGGCAGCTCGGCGCTAGCAACCCTGGCACCGAGCTCGGCGCCAGGGTTATTAGCGCCGAGCTGTCTGTTTTAACCTCGGCCATGATCATGATGAGAGGCTGAGACTGGGAGTGGGAGCAACAGCAGCAGCCATGGAGTCCAGTCCAGTCTAGTGCACCCTGTTCCTGCATGTGATGGTCTCTTACTGTGCGCCTTTCCTGTCGGCTTTGGCCACCCATGGACTCCAAAAAACAAGCAAAAAATAGAGTAGAGCCAGGTAGCCGAGATATGACTCCTACACTAGTAGCAGACGATGAAGATCTTGTACCTTGGAATTCGTGAAAGCCACGCACCGTCCACGTCGATCAAAGCTGCCGCATCCCTGCATTGCATGCCTTGCAGCTGCACTGAACTGCATGTAGGCAGAAGAGTATAGTTACATGCGTGCTTTCTTTTTTTTTCAACGCAAGCGATCGACTTTTTTCATCAGTCTCAAAGCATGCGCAACAAGATCACTTTATTTTACGGGAAGGAGTACTATCAAGTAGTACTTGGTGTTTGTTAATCCACCTTGCTTAGTAATTATTAACACACAGCACCAATCGGTGTAGTAGTAGGTCAGTGCTCTGAAAAGTCCTTGGAGATTCAAGGTGAGAGCAGTGGTTACTACAAGGAGAATAATGAATTTTTATTTAGGATCTTTGAAATTAATTGGCAAGTATTATTACGCTAGCAAATAAAATAAGTATTGTTGCTTTTTTCTAGTACTATATTTGTCGAGCTAATATATATTGCTTGTAATAATATACAATAATGTAATATATTATTGATTATCATAACCACAAACATGTGTGCTCCGCACATGTAATGTTTGGTCCTTGGTGTCATAGGAGTGATTTTTCATCACATGTTTAGATACGAATATGTCTTTTCAAAGAGATAAATGTCTTTTCATAGAGACACGCGCGTGTGTCACTGGTGCAAGGCCACTAGTTAAATTAAAGTCTCCGGTGAATGAAGGGATCAGTCAGTTTTGGCGTCAACTACCGAACAACTAGTACTACTTGATAGTACTCTTAGGACAACAAGCGCTTTGCACGTACTCCTAGACACTAGTATCATTAACACTCACAATGCAAGAAACTATTAGCACTCCGTTAAGAAAATACAAGTAGTGTCGATTAAAGTGGTTCATGTTTAATTAAGTTTTTAACAAATAATATTCATATTTATGATTTCAAATCAATTATTATAAAAATACATTTCGTAATTAATCTAATAGTATTTATTTGATATCATAAATATTGATATTTCTTATTTTTAGTTTGTCAAATTTAAGATATTAAAACATGACACTACGTTAAAATTGCATTTTTTCTAGGATGGAAAGAATACTAGGAATTCAGAAAAATACGTCGTCATTCATTAGCAGCAAGGTGCGATGCATACGTGCGTGGCCTAATGACTAATGAGCCGTCTCCCTCTCTCTCTCTCAAATGGAAAGATAAGCCTGCCTGTAAGCAAAGCGCTACAGCTGCACGTTCTTCGATCGCTTGCGTTGAAAAAAAAGAAAGCACGCAAGTAACTATACTCTTCTGCCTGCATGTAGTGCAGTGCAGCTGCAAGGCATGCAATGCAGGGATGCGGCAGCTTTGATCGACGCGGACGGTGCGTGGCTTTCGCGAATTCCAAGGTACAAGATCTTCATCGTCTGCTGCTAGTGTAGGCTACCTGGCTCTACTGGCTCTACTCTATTTTTTTGCTTTTTTTTGAGTCCATGGGTGGCCAAAGCCGACAGAAAAGACGCACAGTCAGAGACCATCACATGCAGAAACATGGTGCACTGGACTGGACTGGACTCCATGGCTGCTGCTGTTGCTCCCACTCCCAGTCCCAGCCTCCCATCATGATCATGGCCGGGGTTCATGGCAGGCAGCTCGGCGCCAGCAACCCTGGCGTCGAGCTCAGCACCAAGATCCATGGCGCCGAGCTCGGCGCCAGGGTTGCTGGCACCGAGCTACCTGCCATGTCACCGCCACGTCTGCTTCGCGCCTAAGAGCTCGGCGCCAGGGACGCTGGCGCCGAGACGTGTTAGCTCGGCGCCAGCATCGATGGCGCCGAGCTAAGGGTCTATTTTCTGAATTCTTTCCGCCAGGGGTCTATTTATGAGAAACTTTTAAAAAAAGGGCTAAAAAGTAAAAAATTCAGTCAGTGTCACCAGTCCACCAAGAAGTCAGGCCTCTTACTTGACGCACGTGCGTCGGTACGTATACAGACACAAAGTTTTCTTCTTTCTTTGGTTGTCTTCGTCCTCAGCAGATCAAGCCATGCCCCCGCCTGCCTCGACCATCGCCCGAGCTGCCTACGAACTCTCCTCCTGCCGCCCACCCCCATCGGATCGTCCCGACCTTCCCTAATTCCAATCGGAGAGTTCAACGGCGTCTCTCCTTGCCTCCGTCGTCGGCACTGCCTGTCCGGTTGTCTCTAACCGCCGCCTCACTCGCCAACCCTCAAACCACCACCACCACCGGGCTAGCCCTTGGCCGCCGCTGCCACCGGGTCCTTGAAAGGTCCTAATGGCTAGAGGGGGGGTGAATAGCCTAATAAAAATTTCTACAACAACACTTAACCAAATGGTTAGATAATTATGAGGCGAAGCGAGTGTTGTGCTAGCCTACTCAAAATGCAAGCCACCTACCACAATTCTAGTTTAGATAGTGTCAATTCACACAAGAGCAATGACACTACCCTATGTTAGTGTGCTCTCAAAGGCTAACTAAAGAGCCACACCAACCAAGCATGCAAGCTCTCACAACTAGCTACACTAAAGAGCTTGTCAACTAGTTTGCGGTAAAGTAAAGAGAGTGATCAAGAGGGTTATACCGCCGTGTAGATGAATGAACCAATCAATCACGAAGATGAATAACAATGATGACCAATCACCTCGGAATCAATGATGAACACAATGATTTTTTACCGAGGTTCACTTGCTTGTCGGCAAGCTAGTCCTCGTTGTGGCGATTCACTCACTTGGGGGTTCACGCGCTAATTGGCTTCACACGCCAAACCCTCAATAGGGTGCCGCACAACCAACACAAGATGAGGATCACACAAGCCACGAGCAATCCACTAGAGTACCTTTTGGTGCTCCGCCGGGGAAAGGTCAAGAACCCCTCACAATCACCACGAAATGAGCCGGAGACAATCACCACCTCCGCTCGACGATCCTCGCTGCTCCAAGCCGTCTAGGTGGCGGCAACCACCAAGAGTAACAAGCGAAATCCGCAGCGAAACACGATCACTAAGTGCCTCTAGATGCAATCACTCAAGCAATGCACTTGGATCACTCCCAATCTCACTATGATGATGAATCAATGATGTAGATGAGTGGGAGTCCTTTGGCTAGGCTCACAAGGTTGCTATGTCAATGAAAATGTGCAAGAGTTCTCCCTTGAGCCGGCCATGGGGCTATAAATAGAGCCTCAATCAAATAGAGCCGTTATACCCCTTCACTGGGCAAAACGTGCTCTGACCGGACGCTCCGGTCATACTGACCGGACCCTGGGCTCAGCGTCCGGTCCACAGATGGACGCCACGTGTCATCGCCTTCAAACGCTGTTCGTCAGATTCCAATGGCTATGACGCTGACCGGACGCAGCAGCTTCAACTGACCGGACGCTGAACCCCCAGCGTCCGGTCGTTTCCAGTAAGGTACCGACCACGACCGGACGCGTCCGGTTAAAACTGACCGGACACTGGAACCTCAGCGTCCGGTCGAGTACAGTAAGGGTCGAAACCTGGTTTTCCTCGACCGGACGCGTCCGGTCCACCTCGACCGGACACAACCAGCGTCCGGTGGTAAACCCTAGCCACTGTACTGACAGTCAACGCGACCGGACGCAGGCAGTCAGTGTCCGGTGCTTCTAGATTCAGCGTCCGGTCACTGGACCGACGCTGGCATCAGCTCTGTTCTCACTTCTATCTCTCTCCACCCTTGCTCCAATGTGCCAACCACCAAGAATTTGCATCCGGCGCAATAGAAAATAGGCATTTCATTTTCTCGAAAGCGCCGAATCCCGCCGAGCTTGCGAGGCGGGAGGGAGAGAGGGACCCAAACCCATCTCAACCCTGCACACACCTTGTGCACATGTGTTAGCATATTTTTCACAAATATTATCAAAGGTGTTAGCACTCCACTAGATCTTAAATGCATATGCAATGAGTTAGAGCATCTAGTGGCACTTTGATAACCGCATTCCGATACGAATTTCACCCCTCTTAATAGTACGGCTATCAAACCTAAATGTGATCACAGTCTCTAAGTGTCTTGATCACCAAAACAAAATAGCTCCTATGGTTTATACATTTGCCTTGAGCTTTTTGTTTTTCTCTTTCTTAATTTCAAGTTTAAGCCCTTGATCATCGACATGCCATCACCATTGTCATGCTATGATCTTCATTTGCTTCTCTACTTGAAGTGTGCTACCTATCTCATGATCACTTGATGAACTAGGTTAGCACTTAGGGTTTCATCAATTCACCAAAACCAAACTAGAGCTTTCAGTCCTTTCCTTTCTAAACCCACTGGCCATGGAGGGCTCCCATAATAATTGAAAACCCTAATCGTCGCCTCTACGGCACCGGCCCGCGGCGACCTTTGCCGCTGGTCGTCCTGCCCACCACCCACCCCTAAGGCTGGACGAAAAACTCAAACCTCGTTAGCTCGCTCGACTCGTGGCTTGCTCGACTCGGCTCGGCTCGGTTCGTTAAGATAACGAGCCGAGCCGAGCCAAGATTTTAGCTCGTTAGCTATAACGAGCCAACTCGCGAGCCGCTCGCGAGCTAAACGAGCCAAGCTTTCAGGAAAAAAGTATCATTTAAGGTAGTTAGATGCATGAATACTATAATATTTTATTATACTTGTATATATATTAGCGCATATTAATTTTTTATTCGATTTAAGGTTGTTAGATTCATTTCTTTTGTATTATTATTATTCTCAAACTTTAGATAAATGCAAATATTATATTTTGTGTATTTTTTATACCTGGCTCACGAGCTTAACGAGCCAGCTCGAGCTTTTAACGAGCCGAGCCGAGCTGGCTTTCTGACTCGTTAGGATAACAAGCCGAGCCAAGCTAGCTCGTTATCTTAACGAGCCAGAACGAGCCGAGCCGAAACGAGCCAAGCCGGCTCGTTATTCAGCCTTACCCACCCCCCTCCATGTCCAGATTTCGCCGGTGTCCTCGGCTCCTCGCGCGTGCATCGCTTGGGGTAGCGACGGACGCGCGTCAAATATGAATTTGACCAAGAAGCTCTACACACACAAAAAAAAAATGGCATTTGCTTTTAAAGCCGATGGTTTAGCGTCGACAAAGACGAACCAACGTGCAACGTGCAACACGCGTGGCACTAGGAGCGCAAATAATGTCGAACGCATTCGATGGGCATGTGTTAACGTCGTCACTGAATGAAAAAAGGCAACAAATCAAATTAAAAGCGCCTTCTGCAGATCCAAGGGTGCAGTGCAGGTTGATGATGTTTGACGTGAGAGCAATAGTATTTGACTATGCGAAGCGACCAACCAACCAATTGCGCTAGGCAGCTAGCGTAGCTCATATCGGCAGACATGCACACCACCGTGCCCCACTATGGTATGGTATACCGACCTGCATTGAACCTTTGTTTCGCCAATGCATGCAACAAGATCTCTGTCACATACAGTTGCACCACTTAAGTCGTCGTAGCTATTAGATAGTTAGTGGCGCCGGCTTCTTTACCAGTCGTTACCGACACCACACTGAATAAATAATGCATGCATGCGGCACTAGTGTAATTCAACTACGCAAATTAAAAGAGGTCTCATGAGAGGCCGGCCGGGCTTTGTTTCGTTTTGGTCGCCAGTAGATTATTGTCCACAAGTTGCCATGTTGGACTGCACTTTAATTAACTCTTTAAGTAGGTCGACCCCCGCTTCACCCGGGGTGGCCGGCCACCTCTTCTTGAGACAATGCAAGTGTCTAGAAGGGTAACTGATAAGCTAGTACTACTTGACCAATTTACTAATTACTACTCATGACTGCTAGCCATTCATCGTCTCTCGGCGTTCATGTACCGGCCGGATCCTTTTGGGTAGCTAGTTTTTCCATGTTCATCGTTCAAAGGTCATGCATGTATGTACTCGGTCTGCGCGCACACAGAAATGTAACGGTAACTTGTCGTATCCAATCCAAGCATGATGAGTCGAAGTCCACCGAAACGAGGAGTCACGGCACGCAACGGCAAATCAGATCAGCCACAACCCCCGGGCCCCGGGCCAAAGCGGTGCATGCAAGCCTTTTTCTCCACGCGTAGCTTAGCTATAGCTTGGCTTGGCTACACCCGATCTAGTGTGTCCCTGACTGACGCTAGCTTGCACCGGCCGGGCAAAAAGCCACGACGCACCACCACCACGCTTTCTACGCTGCCTTGGACGGGATGGGCTCCTTTGACGGGCCTGGCCTCCTTGTGGTGACAGCGAAATAAAGAGAATTCTCTCTGGACGGCCGGACCCCGGAGCCGGAGGGGTCCGCGTCGCGCTCTCGACGCCTGGCTCCTGTCCTGTCCTAACGGCACGCCGGTGGTCAAGCGACGCCCGCCGAGTGACCGATCGAGCCAGCTTTGCCGACCTTGCGGCCGGGTGCGGCGAACGGCCGGCCCTGGGCTTCTTGATCGAGCTCTGAGATCCGGCGGCGAGCGAGCGAGTGCGCGCGCACGTACGGCCGGTGCGGTGGTCGCGCCACGTAGACCCGCACGCACGAGTGGGTGTGGCTTTATTTCTCGTCCCGCGCAGGTACGGCCCGGCCGCGCGCGCGGCGGATTGGATGCACGGCCGAGGGAATACCTCGGTGCGCACTGCTGGGGCAAGGGGGAAAAATAGCAATATCCTCGCTCGTTGCAGGGGGGCTATTGGTTACCGATCAGATCATCGTGCTAATGCTGCTTGTTAGTGCGTTCTGCAGAGAGATAAGGCGCATCATTAGGCACGGGAATCCTGTTCTGCAGCTCGGTTTAGTGTGGCGGCCGGTGATCGTGTAATGATTGTTAGCTGATCGTGCGGATATGTTCTCTCCTTCGGCTCGCTCATAGATCGACCCCTCCCCCCCCACCACCACCCCAGCGACCGAGGCAGCGGTGGGCCTAGGGCCTCTAGCCCCCCCTACTTATCCTATGCACGTGGAGCCCCCTTAAACCCTTCCTTAAAATTTTATGCATATATGTATTAGATAGGAGAGGCTAATGTTAAGAGAAGATAAAAAAAGTCTATTCTTTTGTTCAGCCCCTCCTAAATTTTTTTCTGGCTTCGTCCATGAGATTCGCACTCGAGCGAAACTAGCAAAGTCAAATCGATCAGGGTCCTCCCAAGGGATGCGTACTTAATTAGCAATGAGTTCAAAAGGCAAAATGGTGGTGTATTGCATTAGTTAGGTTCTGTTTGTCATGGTATAGCTTATTCGGTAGCTTCACGAGCTATTTAAAGTTGTTGTGTCAAATGGTTATTTTCCGAAAAGTTTGACATGTCGCTTCTAATGATCGTGGGTCAAACATGAAGGTTTTAGTAACATTGATCTAGGGAAGGAATATTGTTCCGATGGCTGACATTATTACAACAACATCAACAATATAATGGCTTGTGGTATCTTAAGTGCAATTATTTTATCTAGGGGCGGATCCAACATCGCGACAGGTAGGGCTATAAAACCCTCCTACCACAGCTCAGATCATGGAGCCTCTTCTACAAATCGATGGTCATGGAAGCTTGAAAGAAGTGGCTAGAAACGAATGATTAAAGGAAGGAGACCCTCCTAGCAATGTTTATCACAAGCTAAAACAAATGTGATCATATATAGAATGGCCAATAGTGCGGTAGAGTGACATAGGTAGCAGATCTAAGATTAACATCTCACTAGCAACAGTGATTGTTACACATTCTTTTAGAAGGCTTAAGGACCCATGAATGTTGGCATAATGATAGCTGATAGGGCTGGGCAGTGGCTGCTTGAGGCGGCAGTATTCCAAGAGGCAAGAGAAATAAGCAGCATTGTGATGAAGCTAGTGATATTCTGATCACAAAGGCAACAACAAATCCACAGGAGAAGATACAATATGCTTACATAAAAATAATAAGGGTTTGTTTGGATCACAGCTAGATTATACACTACCCCAGATCTGGACATCACTGTCGGTTCAAAAACACCCTTCACTGCCGGATTTTGAACCGACAGTGGCATACCGGCAGTGATGGGGGTTGACATCACTGTCGGTTCTTAAAAACCGACACTGATCTATAGGAAACAGTGTCGGTTCCTAGCTCCACCCGACAGTGTCTAGTTGAACAACACTGCCGGTTTATAGTCCCAACCGACAGTGATGTTTGCTTCAAGAGTGTCAGTTCTTGGCTCAAGCCAACAGTGTTGAGCAAGCCTACACTGTCGGTTCATGGCTCAAGCCGGCAGTGTTGAGCAATCCAACACTATCGGTTCATGGCACAAGCCGACAGTGTTGAGCAAGACAACACTGTCGGTTCATGCTCAAGCCGGCAGTGTTGAGCAAGACAACACTGTCGGTTCATGGCTCAGCCGGCAGTGTTGAGAAAGACAACACTATCGGTTCATGGCTCAAACCAGCAATGTTGAGCAAGACAACACCGCCGGTTCGTTGCCAACCGCCAGTGATGGCCCATTGGCATTTTATTGTTTTATAATCGATTTTAATTTATATTTTTTCGTGGAATCGGGTTTTGCTTTATATATGCTACGTAGACGATATGTCCATCAATATTAAACATTACAAATGTTACGGTTACAGTTCAAATGTTCTTATCCAGATCTCGATCCCTCAAAACAAAAAAGAAATGTTCTCGGACTTCACAGATTGTGCAATGCTTCTCGAACTTCTTACAATAATCTGGCGAGCCGCTCTGGGCCATACTGGTCCTTGTACCTCATGGATTGTGCAATGGAAAATACTCC
The DNA here is from genome assembly GCF_019320115.1 of Miscanthus floridulus. Classification (NCBI taxonomy): domain Eukaryota; kingdom Viridiplantae; phylum Streptophyta; class Magnoliopsida; order Poales; family Poaceae; genus Miscanthus; species Miscanthus floridulus. The sequence continues at coordinate 93,122,421 of NC_089586.1, forward strand.
ATCTTTTTTCAATACCTCGGCTAAGATGAACTTTGTGAGCTCCGATTGCAGTGCGACGATCTCCATGTCTAACAGCCTTTGGTGGTTATATTTCTTGCACTGTCGTTCAAAATAGATGATATCCAAAGAGGAATAGTAAATTATTTTGTTGAATTATTAACAGATATAAATAAAATGGGGATTATACACACCAACTTATCGGCTTCTTCTGATTTCCCGCCGATGTAGCGAAGCATTGCCCACATTACATAAAACCCACATTCATTGTTTCCTGCCGGTTGTGACAGGTACTTCCCCTCCATTTCGACAACCTTGAATGGGGCCTGCGTCCCACCGATATGTCTTCTTCGGACACTAAGCAACATTAAAGGGAGAAACATTAGAAAGCGGTATGTGTGACTAGAAAATAATATGTTATTAGGATCGCTTACTAATTCAGCATTGCTACCGGTGCATCCAGATGATGAAATAGTTTTTTCTTCGAGTCTCACACCTCGATCAGATTTTTGGCAAGATTGACACAAATGAAGACGAAATGGTTGCTACAATCACAGAATCCTAATTATCGAATAATCTTAACGAAAAAAGAAGCATAAAATTAAAAGCCGAGAACACATACTCGCAGTGGTAGGCTAGAAGTATGTGGGTTTTCTTCTTCATCGTGAATTCGTCGAAAACAGCAATCAATCTCTGTTTCAGGTCTTCCATGTCACATCCATAGAGGCCTAGACATGTCCTCTCATTGACTCGCAAGGGGTCCAAGAAGCCTATGTAATCCCATTTGCTTTTTACAATGCAAAATTTTGATATACACCTACATAAAATAATGGGAATTGCTCAAAAGTTAACAATTTGTCTCGAGAGAGTAGTTAATTGTAATATCACACGTGTAGTGTATTTACATAGTCCACAACGTCAACATTTGAACATCGAGATCGCATTTCTGGTATAGCTGGAACAAGCACTCCCACTCGACATCAAACTTTTCTTCTTCGGGATAATGGAAAACATGTGACGAACGGATAATAACCTCAAAACCAAAGTCGTCCATCTCTGTTGCTTGAGCCATGTAATATTCATGCAACTGGCGCATATATGTTGTCAGATTTTTATACTCGTCATCGAGAACCAAAAGATTGCCCCTTTCATACTTCATTGCCGGTGTTCCCGTCCCTTGTACATCATAATAGATGTTCGTGGCCTCTTCCATGGTTAATCCTGGGTTGTCTTCGACATACTTCTGTATGTTCCTTAAATCTTTATTGTGTATTTCTTCATCTCTTGTTACAGCGTATTTATTCTGTGTTTGCCTTTCGAATTTGGACTTCAACATATACGAAGGCAGTGAGGCACAGAGATTGAAGAAACTAACACAATCTTTCTTCGAGATGTGTGCTGTAAATTTTTCTTTCGTCAAGGTGGTAACGCTGCCACTGAACGGCCTTTTTCTTTTCTGTTGGTCCACTTTGGGAGCATTAGCGGCCGAATCCAAGGACCTTTTCTACGACTGCGAGGATGTCCTTGATCTTGTTTTGGGCTGAGGTGGAGGAGAAGGATGACGACGAGAATTATGTTTTCCCGACACTGATGAAGATGGAGGAGGAGGGGGAGGGGGAGGAGGAGGAGGAGTCTCTTTTCTTGGGGCTGATGAAGATGGAGTCAGACGAGGAGGAATAGAAGGAGACCTCTGTCTTCTCGGGGGTGATGGCTCTGGATGAGGAGGAGAGTGATCTCTGTTGGGAGATGGTGAGTGATCATCGGGGGTGGGCGAAGACTCGCAGTCGTCCTCATCATCAGAGGACAATTGATGGTCAAGCTTAATGAAGCGCTTGCGCCAGGCCACTTGAGAGCCCTTGTTTTGACCAAGTTTCGGCCTGTCTTCTGCTATGGGGTACTCAATGGGTATCTTGTTAAACTTCTTATCAAGTATTCTATCAATGGTGACGCAAGCATACCCCAGTGGAATTGGGCGGCCATTAATTGTCCCGTCTCCCGTAGGCCAGGCCTGGCCAAGCGCCACCTTATCCTTTGTCCATTCCTGACGGATGTACAACCTGACATTGACGGGTTCAGTGATGTCGTCCACCGGATGAAGCACATTCGCCTCTTCTTCATCGAGCGGGGTCGATCCACAGCTGCTGCGACCCCTAAACTTTGGGCTAAAGGCACTAGGAGTAGGGTTTTGTGGTATTATTGACCCCTTGGACAGCAAAATTTGCTCGACTCGCGCTTCAACGGTCGCCTCAATCCGTGCTTTCATTTTGTCTTCCATCTCTTTTAGTCTCCTCAAATACTCTGCCTCATGTTCCGCTCTACCCCTCGAGCGGCTCTGGTAAGTGTTAGATTCTTGGGGGAATGCTAGTTTTCAAGGAACAATACCGGTTCCTCTAGTACGACCAGGGTGCTCCTCAGTTCTGAGTGCTTGGGTGAGCACATCTTTCTCCCTATTAGAAGTGCGAGTCCCTTGCCTCACCTCCTCAGTTACCTGGGAGATCCTCTGGATGAGTTCGCTCATGGGTTGATTTGAGGAGCTAAAGCTCCCATCCTCGGCGTGCCGTACATTTCTCCCCATATAGTATAATACCGATCTAGGCTCCCAATCGGTGGTCTCAACCTAAACGCCTTCCTCAGCAAGGCGATTCATCTTTTGAAGTTCTGCTTCAAATTCTGGCATCTTTTTGGCGTAGCCACGAGAGCCGAGATGATGAGGATTCGTCGCTTTCTGTGAATTCTCCTTATTCTTCCTGCTCAGTTCTAAGTACTCCTCGGATAACCTGTATTCCTTGAAATCCTGCCAGGAGTCCTTCTGCTCGCTAAACTCTCCACCATCGAAATCTAGCTCTTTATTTTGGAGGACAAAATTCTTGTACAATGTCCCCTTAAAATTCTTGAAGCATGTCCCCATGATTTCTTTTGTTTTTTTCTTGACTAACTCCCTATCATACTCGGCTAGGAAAGTGAAATACTCTGGGATCTTGACATCCCATATGTAATCCTTCTCGCTTTCGGGAACCCTCCACCGTTCATCATCTTTCTCAATCCACTTCCTGTACTTAATCGGGATGAAGTCCTAACAAGTAACCCGAGGATAGTCTTGTATTTGGTCAAAGCTATAGGTGGTGAGAGTGGATCCCCGAATTCATCGAACTCAGTAATGTGCCAGTGTGCATTTCTACCAATAGGAATCTTTGACACGCCTCGCTTGGATCTGGCCTTCCTGCTACTCTAACCCTCTGGCTCCTCGGCTGGCAGAGGCTCCTGCTAGAGACACTAAGTAAGCTATGACCCTCTCAATTGATTAGCGTGAGTGGCTACATAGTGACATGATACCAAAGTTACCTGGCCATCTTGGTCATTTTGTCCTAGATCGAGCAGGCCGGACGGGGTCCATGGCTGCTCATTCTCACTGACCTGATTGACATTGTCACCGTTTGTCAGATCATGCGGCTCTCCCGTCCCAGCGATATCAGCCGCTTCTTGTTGCCGATCAGTTCTTCAGTGATGGGGTAACAGGCAACGATGAGTCATGGCTGTGACACGATCGTGGTTAGTTTTGGCCACGGACAACTACTAATAGCATATGTTCATATATATATATATAATATGTTTAATGCAAAGTCTAATAATAAGTCCACATACAACAAAGTCAAATAATAGCATATGTTCACCTAGAACAAATTCATTGTTTGATTGACTACATACAACAAAGTCCACCTACTCTTCTACGAAACTAAGCCTACATCAACTTCCAAATAAGAAAAGCGATGACCATTGCCATAAATAAAAGCATGATATCTTTCCAAGACCAAGGAGCAATTCTCCTAATCTTCACTTCTCCGGCGGGTGGCTTCTCTTCGATCTCCAGTGCCAGCGGATGGCCATGGTTTGCAAGGTAGGCCGAATGACTAGTAGGCCCTTAAAGCTTCAGCTTCTGTGTTGTATTTTTTGTACAAATTACTAGGGTAGCGATTGACTTGAGCATAGCAATCTTCCCAGGTTCGATAAATCCCAGGCATGTGACCAACATGCACTACATACCATGCCATGGTTGCCTATACATTTATGTAAATTATGTTGTCATTCAAACATGATGTATTCTTATACAATTTAATATATTTATGAATAACACACGACCATTGCATAGATAGGAGTGTTTGGAAAATAGCTATTCACGTGCCTTAGTAATAGTTGTTAGATGTAGGAAAGATATAAAGAATATTTTTTATTTGTTAAAAACCAAATGATGATTTAGAGAGCTAGTTTAAGACTTTTGGATATACTCCTAGAGATGTCTAAGAGTCTTCAGTCTCACTATAAATCCCGCAACCATCGGCGCGAGGTTCTTTCACAAGTATCAGTGCAGGTAAGCATCTTTCCAAGTTAGTGATACTTTGATCTGAAACTTACATGGTTGGTAGGGGCAAATATGCATATCATACTATCCCAGGAAAGTGACATGCAAAAACTCATAATAAGATAGGATTGTTGGAAAATATTCCCAGTTTAATGCACAAGGCTACATAACTATGTATTACTTGTAATCTTACATAAGTTAATAATTATGCATCTTTATGCTGATAGCATGGAGAATTCCATGACAAGTTTGGACATATATTAGTTCTATAGGTCTAAAGTATATATACTCCATCCTCACATCCAAAAACATTGAGCATCGGTGGCACAGTTCCAAAAACATTGAGTACCCGCCTGATGGGAGCGCAGTTGCAATTGCAAGCTACGAGGTGAGGCCAGCCATTGGTTTCACATATGTATCCAGCCAAGCTCCAATGATGCACAAGATGGTTTCATAGAGAAAACGTAAGTTTGTTTCACAGAGAAAATGCAAGTACACTGAAAACAAACTACCATTAACGTTCAGAGAGCAATTTCTAGCAAGTATTACGAGTCCCTGCTATGTTTATCCTGGTAACCAAAAATAAAATTACGCTTTTGTTCTTATCAGTATACTGATGAATAGAGCTGAGCAACGTGCTACTAAGTAACAATGTACTACTTACTAGCAATGCGTCCAGAAACACAAAGAAATAGATAGCACACACTGTGTTGCAAACCTAGGTTCTAGCATTCATAGCTGCATGATCAAACTGTATGACAGCACACACTGCATGATCAAACTAATTCAAGTAAGCAGCTCTGGGACATTTCATCAGACACGTAGTAGGCAGTGAGCCACGCACTCACCGTGGGGGTGGGAAAGCAGTTGTCTGTGCGCTCCTGAAGGCCTCGATGGTGGGACGGACGGCGTGGTGCTCCGGCTTGGCACGGATGGCGCGGTGCTCCGGCTTGGGGCGGTGGACGGTGTGGGGAGGTGCTCTGGTGTGGGGAGGTACTCCGGTGTGGGGAGGCGCTCCGGCGTGGGGCGCTACTCCTACGTGGGGCGGTGCTCCAGCATGGGGCGGTGCTCCGGTGTGGGGCGGTGGATGGCGTGGGGCGGTGCTCTAGCGCGGGGTGGTGCTTCGGCGGCACGGGGGGAGGGGTTGGCGCGGGGTTGAAATGAATTGAGATAATTTCAACCTGCGCCACTTTTATAGCAGTAGCTCATCACTGCTGGTTCTGCTTGTAAACCGACAGTGATGGGGCACATCACTGCTGGGTCACTCCCCAAACCGGTAGTGATGTACTATAGCAGTTAGGTGTTAAGTAGGATAAGTTTTCGTTTTCTTTCAAACTCCTCCTACTGGCGCAATGGTTAAAACCCCTCAACATAGCCCCCGAGACCCGTGTTCGAGTCCCAGACGGCCTAAATTTTTTTGTTCTATTTTATAAATTATTAATTTATTTTGGGAAATAGCTCATCACTGCTGGTTTTGCTTGCAAACCAACAGTGATGGTGTACATCACTACCGGGTCATTCCCCAAACCGGCAGTGATGTTGTGTAGCAGTTAGGTTTAACTTAGGTGTTAAGTAGGATAAGTTTCCGTTTTCTTTCGAACTCCTCCTACTGGCGCAATGGTTAAGACCCCTCAACTTAGCCCCCGAGACCCGTGTTCGAGTCCCAGGCAGCCCAATTTTTTTGGTTTAATTTTATAATTTATTAAGCGGTCTAAAGGTCAAAAAGATAAAATAAATATGTTGCATCCCTAAATCAAATTGAAGCCTACAAGTTACAGAGCAACGGACAAACCATTAAGCTATCACCTGATTTCAGAAAGTTTGAAGGAATTTATTCCTTTGAGTGATTATCTGTCCCTACTTTGCGTGTAGGCCCTTCAACTCCCCGGCCACGCTGGTCGCGCGGTTCCCATATGAAGAGCCGCTGTTTTAATTACTCGGTCCATGAAGCGTGGTTCCCATGAAGAGCCCTTCAGTTTACCACGAAGAGACGCCGCGTTTACCCATCCATCGGCTGCTCGCGCCGGTTCCCAAACGCAGGCGCGCTCCGTCTTCCCAACGCAGGCGTGCTTCGTCTTCCCAACGTAGGCGCAATGGCGGTTCAACTGCGGTTCCCAACACAGGTGCGCTCCGTCTTCCGAGGGGTGCGAGTTATTGCACCGTGATAAGTTCCACCATTGACACGCCTATATAAGCCAGGCCCCTATGCACACAGTTGGCTGCCACACCACCGCGCGTTAAGAAAGGGAAGCACCGCCCTTCCCATGCACACCTCGCCCCGGCCCTTGACCCGCTGCCATGCATAATGCCTCGCCGCTTGAAGACAACATGGGCGAAGCTGAACCCATCGTCCTCACGTCGCCCCCGACGCCTCCACCAACACTGTCGTCTGAATCGGACCTCAAGGTGAACCTCGAGGATGATCTGGACCATGAGACCGCATCGGAGGAGGAACCAGAACCTCTTCCGGTGGAGGAGGTCATCTTCAACTCGTTGGAGATGGCTCGAAAGGAGGAGGAGGACCGACACCTCTGCACCATCACATAGAAGGAGACCGATGACTGCATCCTGAAGCGCGTCATCGAGATCTCCAAGGAGGAGGAGCACCACTGTGAGGAGGAGAAGCGCCGCCGCAAGGAGGAGGAGCGCCGCCATGAGGAGGAGGAGGAGCACCACCGCCAGGAGGAGACCGAGCGGCGTCTCGCGATGGATGCGGAACAGCGCCGGTGCAGGGCTGAGTGAAAGAAGCGCGAAGAGGAGCACCAGCAGCAGGGGGGCGACGCATGCGGCAGCACCGACAGTAATTAGTAGCACTAGTGATTAATCAATGTCTTAGGTCGATGTAATAATTTACTGGTGCTGAAAAAACCATGTCGTCGAATCCTTTGTTTGATCATCATCACCTTGGGTAGATACTTTGCATTGCATATGACCTCTCGTTTTATTTGCTTACATATTGGATGTTGCATTTTGTATTACCTCGTTTTGCTTACCTCGTTGTCACGAAGACCGTAGTATATGATATGCTACGTACCGGAGATCGAGGGGGCCAACAGGACCGTTGCTCTTCTAGATAATACCGTGTTGCAGCATGTCTGCCATCTATCACATCACTGTCGGGCTATTCTTTAAACTGGCAGTGATTTTCGTGTGTGGTTACAGCATAAGTAACTTATCTTTTCCACATCTTTCGAATACCTCCTACTAGCTCAACGGTTAAGACCCCACAACTTAGCCCTCGATACCCGTGTTCGAATCCCGGGTGACCCAATTTTTTTGGTTTAATTTTATAATTTATTAAGTGGTCTAAAGGTCAAAATGATAAAATAAATAAACCATGACACACATCCTATACTAGCACAGCGGTTAAGTATCTGAACTCTGTAGCCCAAGACCCGAGCTCAAACTCGAGGGCTGGCACAATTTTTTTTAATTTTTTATATATCACTGTCGGTTTTCAAAATAAACCGACAGTGATAACAAGCATCACTGTCGGTTTCTTCTCATCACTGCCGGTTTCTTGAAACCGACAGTGATGTTTATATATATTAAAAAAATCTTTTATATACTGAATAAATAGAAGCATATGTATTCCTATGTCAAAATGGCTTGAATTTTTTTGACAAGCGTGTACACCCAAATTAAGATCCCACACATGATCTTAGGTTTTTCTAATCATTTTTTTATTAATTGTATTTTTTTGTGTGCTGAATGAGACAAAAGAGGGTGAATTTCATCTTGGACCCAATAGATTTTTTCATCCACCTCCACAAAATTCTTATCCCTAGGGCACATTAGAGTCTGTGTAAAAGTTTGGCACCATTCCGGATCTTTTCGTGGGTAGACTCAGTTCAACCTATAATTAAACGGTCTCGTCGCGCGAAAATTCAATTAACCCTCATAAAGTAGTAAACCTTCTCCGGAAAATCCCAAACTTGGTGTTTCCTTCACACGTGGCACGTGCAAGCCTAAGAAAAAGTTTGAGACCAATACGACACCAGAATACCTATGAACCACAGAAACCTTGACAACCTATGTGTATAGTCATAGTTCGATGAAAGGGCACATGTACCTCTGTGAAGCATGTATACTCCGCCTAAGTTGAAATGGCTTGAAATTTTTTTTGGCAAGCATGTACACCCAAATTAAGACCTCACACAGGATCTTAGGTTTTTCTGTTCATTTTTTTATTTATTATATTTTTCTCTGTGCCAAATGAGAGAAAAGAGGGTGAATTTCATCTTGGACCCAGTAGATTTTTTCATCCACCCCCATAAAATTCTTATCCCTAGGGCACATTAGAGCCTGTATAAAAGTTTGGCACCATTCCAGATCTTTTCGTAGATAGACTCAGTTCAACCTATAATTAAACGGTCTCGTCGCGCGGAAATTCAATTAAACCTCAGAAAGTAGCAGACCATCTCCAGAAAATCCTAAACTTGGTGTTTCCTTCACACGTGGCACGTGCAAGCCTGAGAATAATTTTGAGACAAATACGACACCGGAATGTTACACGAATTACATGCATGACAATAATTAAATACACAAAGCCGTACATATTAAAATTAGAACCCAATTAAACTATGACCTTAAAAACCTAGCTAAATAAGCATTAATTACTATCGAAATCACTGTCGGGATCGATCGGGCCAAGCACACTAACATGCCTCTATAGCCATATATGGTAATTGATGTCATAGATTATGTATCCGCTTGTATCGATGAAGTCCAATGCCCTAATGAGTGCACTCTTTCGTGCCTCACAATACCAAAAGAATGGTCGGCCATAGATGTAACCTACTAAACGACCACTACCCCTGTTAGCAATCCTTATGCAGTACTGATGTCCTTCTATAGTGAGCTGGCCGAGGTTTCTATTGCAGAAGACCCAATCGTACCTGAGTTGCTCCGTAGCTTGGTCTAGAACGGCCCACAAGCCACATGCAGCATAGGTAAGGTCATGTAGCGCAATCTGCATGTGGAGAAAAAGAAAAAATTAGAGAATGTTATTACAATAATAAACAACAAATAACCACGACTCAGGTATAAGTGACCATTTTACCACATCCGCATGGTTGTAGCTCGCAAACCATTCGCTTGCTTGCGGGACGGGGATATCACCGGCATTCAAAGCAAGTGCCTTAAAGTGCGAGAAATCAGGCACATCATAGCAAATACGTCGAAGTGCCTCTAAACAAATGTGCATGGCACTTAATTGGGCGCTTATCACGTTCGGGCTCTGCATTCCTGTCCCCTGGATATGGTTCCGATGATTTGAACCCCTCACAGGGATGAAAAACTAAGTTCACACGTCCATAGCCGACCACTTGCATTAGATGCCGTGTTCTCGATGATGTCCGAGATAAAGAACCAGCTAAGTGTTGTTCACAGCCAATCTATTGGGGATATAGTCTGCGACATATATGCATGCAACAATGATATTAAACTAATTACAGTTATTTGTTAGCATCAAAAAATAAAAGATGTTGGAAAATATTTCATACAATAGCTAGAACAGGGAACCATGGAATGGCCACATTAGGAGTGAATGTCTCATCGCCAGGGTGGAAACCTGGTTCTTGTGGTGGGGGAGGTCCGTTGTTCATACCACCTGATCGATAAAATGCAAAAAAATATGAACATAAAATATATGCACAAAAAATTCTTCCAAGTAAAATGTGACAACATAATTAAATATAGATCGAATACAAGGAATAAGAATATATATAAATGTAGAATGCAAAGAAACATGAATATAAATATAGATCAAATGAATATAGATAGAATATTGGAGAAGACAACATATCAATACCATTGAAAAATACAGGAGCCATGACCAAATCACGTAGAGAGAGAGTGGATGTCTTGAGAAGTGAGAGTGAAATATGAGAAATGAGACTGAGAGAGTTCGTGGGTGGGTGGGATCGATGTATGTGGCTGGCAATTTGTTTTATATAGGGGGCATGGACATCAATGCATGTTTCTAAATAGAACCGACAGTGAAAGTTACTATCACTGTCGGTTTTTAAATAGAACCGACAGTGAAGGTGACTATCACTGCCGGTTTCTAAATAGAACCGACAGTGAAGGTGCATATATGTGAAGGATATATTTATTTAGATACTACAGTGGGAAAGTTTTAACAACAACGATATATTTATTTAGATAGTAATGAAATACATCAAAAAATTAGAAATAAGTTACATATACGATAACAAAGACCTTACACTAAAATTACATATATGATAACAAAGACATATTTGCATATAGGTCAATGTTACCATCAATGTGTATCAACACATTATAATTTAACCACCTCAGGAGCATTCTTCTAGCACCAACTTGGGTCAAACAACAGCACCAAGGTGGTCTACGAGCTATACCGGTTGGAGATGATAAGGTGGCATCGATGAATCCATGCCTCTGCTGTACAGTCCAGAGCACATCAGATTCAGCTCGGCACCACAGCGGATGTCTCTATGAACCTCGTGGCTTCTCCTATCTTCGGCGTTGCTCTATCTTCAGTAGCATTCTTCTAGTACCTCATGTGTGCACCATTTTAGTGCACTACGATGCATAACAATATCTGTGGTTTGTTGTGAGAGGAAAACATTATATCATGACTGATAAGGCCTGGCTGAAACCAACATGCATGGAGAGGCTAGCTCCTAGCCGAGGGCCATTTTATAGGGGCTAGCAGTCGTGGTACATTTTTATTTCTGAACTAAAGTTGTCGGGGTAGGTGGGAGCAGTGTTCCAATGGTTGTGGTCATGGGAGCACTATTGGCATGTGAGGAGCATGAAACATCCTCAAATTCCCACAAAGGGAAAATCCACAGAATGAATTATAATATGATGAAACCAATAGTTGATTCCATCATATTATCATATATCAGTCGATATCACTGTCATACATCATAAGATTACAAGATAAAAGGTATTACATCACTGAGGAACACACCTATTACAGAGTTAATCTAGCGGAAGTCTATCGAGTGAAGGCTCCTCCTTCATGGGCATCATCATAGTTGGCATAGTGCAGTGTAGATTCCATCTTCAAACCAAACTTGAGCATAGGCACGAGACCTCCTAATCCTTCTAAAGTCAACACCTCTGAGAAGCAGGAAATCTGCACACCGCCAGATGTGTGCAGGCCATGGTCAGCACCGATGAGCTTTAGTGGAAAAGATAAAAGTAAAACAAGGGATCTGGCGATCCTAATATTTGGCTATGGTTTGCATCCTTAGCGCATGAGAAGTAAATAAACTATAATATATTAAAGATATCTAGTTTTGACACATTCCCATCCACCCACA